>NC_040080.1:118815994-119497981 GCF_003369695.1 Bos indicus x Bos taurus | reverse complement strand
GACAGAGAAGTGCATGGGGTTGCAAAGAGTCAGACACGACTTAGCAACTGAACAACAACAACAGAGCATTCAAAAGATACTGAATGGGTTAACGGAAGGATGGATGAATGAAGATGTCAATAAACAGGTGCTAAGGAAAATAGTTCCCAAGTGAGAGTAAGTTTTGAAGGCAAGATTTATGAATGAAATGACGGAAACATTTCCCCATGGTTGGAAAGACAAGCTAATGTATACTAGCTGTTAAAATCCTAATCTAATCTTCATTGGCCTGAGCCTGTGCTGCATACTGACTCTGTCAATGTATCTTTAAAATTCAGCATATAGTAGAACTTAAGCAGGGAATTCTGGAATGAAAGCATGATAATAGAAGGCTTATTTCTCAAGTCCAAGACGTGCTGTGACTCAGTGCTCTGTTTATGTTTTTACAAGTCTCCAGAGGTTGTCTTCCCTGATCCAAGACTGAGCTAGACAGTAAGTTTTTAGCCCGGTAAAGCACATTATGTTGCAAGCTTCCTTGACTCTTACCTTAATACTTCTACACTAACACATTAGCTTTTCTAAAATTCCCTTAAAAGATATGCTTCATTTAAATGGCATTGATTCTAGAAACTTAATACCAAAACGTTCCAGTCATCTCTCAAAGAGATTATCATATTAAGGCTTTGGAAAATCCAAAGTGATCTAACAATATCATTCTAGTTTCTTCTGGGCACATTTCCACATCACTTAAACTTGAGCAACTGACACTTCTGTTCACCATCTTATGTAAACAGTCTATATCCATGAGTACTACATCTAAAATTAATTCTAGTCTGTTCTGCGAGTGGGTGTGGGGGAAGTATGCTTGTAGAATATTATACAGAAATAGGGACTTATATTTTATGTTCATATTTCTTCTGTGTGTTACAAAGATTTGTTGTTGTTATTGTTGTTTAGTTACTAATTTGTGTCCAACTCTTTTGTGACCCCATGGACTATAGCCTGCTAGGCTCCTCTGTCCATAGGATTGTCCAGGCAAGAATTTTGAATGGTTGCCATTTCCTCCTCCAGGGGAACTTTCTGACCCAGGGATTGAATCCATGTCTTCTGCATTAGCAGGTGGATTCTTTACCACTGATCCATATGCCTCTAAATAAAATTGGGGAATGAACAGAAAATAAAAAAATTGAATCAAAGCTCCCAATAACTCTTTCCCTTTTTTTTCCCCAGTAAAATACCTGTAGAATCATACACAAGAGAGAAGCTGCCTCATCAATTGCCAAAATAAATGGAATTTGGCTTATTCCTATTTGTGATCAATGGGATTAAGGCAATATTGGCAGGCAAACTGACCTACAAATGTTGTCTTAAGAATGATCTCTACCAGAAGCCCTAGGACCCCATCCTAGTCTTCTTCAACATAAGCTCCACAAGAAGTACGAGATGGGAGTTTTTTGTCTGCCCCAACTTCTCCTGTCTAAACTTCCCAGTAAATTTATTAGCTCCCTAGAGTGTCTCAGAGATTCAAGACTTGACCTCTTCTCTCCAGTCCAAAGCCACTTACTCTGCTTTCCACCCAAGTGTTTTACACCAAGTCTTTGCCTCTCTTCACATTGCTGCCTTCTTTTTGTCTTTGGATCTTGACCCTGGCTTCATCACTCAGTGTTGCTTTCCAGATTTCTTTTTCTCCTTAGTCTTTAACCCATAGGTCAATCTTGACCCATTTTGCTCCTGGAACCTCAGCCTAAGTCCAGTATCCTGGGTATAGGAAACTAGGAGTAATGAATCATTCTAAGAAAATACCCGACAGCGAAAGAAAAAGAAATGTGCAGAAGTCTGAAAGGAAATGCTTGGGTTAGAACTATTAGCCATTATCAACAAGATGAAAAGAAGAATGGTAAGGACAGACAAGATTGAATTCTAGAACTATTCTGTTGACAGCAGTGGCAGTAAAAAGTATAGACTTTCCTATGGGGAATCATATTCTTGAAACAACAGACAGATTCCAGGAACATATGCAGGATGCACAACAACAAACAATAACGTAAGAGAAGATGACAGATGTTGAAAGTAGAACAGCACTCTAACTAAAAATTAATAGGTATTTCTGAATGTAGGATCAACACAACAGGACAGATAATCAAGGCTATAACTGAAGAAAAATTTACTTAAGGAAGAGAGATGATGCTAATAAGTCAACACAACTAGATCTCATTAGCAAATTAGGACACCCATGCACACATGAAAAATGAGAACACCAAACCCGTATATGAAAATGCTGAAGATCAAAGAAAGGGAGAAGAAAATAAAGGTTAAAATGCCTCTATCAGTTCAGTTCAGTTCAGTCGCTCAGTCGTGTCTGACTCTGTGCGACCCCATGAATTGCAGCACGCCAGGCCTCCCTGTCCATCACCAACTCCCAGAGTTCACTCAGACTCACGTCCATCCAGTCAGTGATGCCATCCAGCCATCTCATCCTCTGTCGTCCCCTTCTCCTCTTGCCCCCAATCCCTTCCAGCATCACAGTCTTTTCCAATGAGTCAACTCTTCGCATGAGGTGGCCAAAGTACTGCAGTTTCAGCTTTAGCATCATTCCTTCCAAAGAAATCCCAGGACTGGTCTCCTTCAGAATGGACTGGTTGGATCTCCTTGCAGTCCAAGGGACTCTCAAGAGTCTTCTCCAACACTACAGTTCAAAAACATCAATTCTTCAGCGCTCAGCCTTCTTCACAGTCCAAATCTCACATCCATACATGCCCACAGGAAAAACAATAGCCTTGACTAGACTGATCTTTGTTGACAAAGTAATGTCTCTGCTTTTGAATATGCTATCTAGGTTGGTCATAACTTTCCTTCCAAGGAGTAAGCGTCTTTTAATTTCGTGGCTGCAGTCACCATCTGCAGTGATTTTGGAGCCCAGAAAAATAAAGTCTGACACTGTTTCCACTGTTTCCCCATCTATTTCCCATGAAGTGGTGGGACTGGATGCCATGATCTTCGTTTTCTGAATGTTGAGCTTTAAGCCAACTTTTTCACTCTCCTCTTTCACTTTCATCAAGAGGCTTTTGAGTTCCTCCTCACTTTCTGCCATAAGGGTGGTGTCATCTGCATATCTGAGATTATTGATATTTCTCCCGGAAGTCTTGACTCCAGCTTGTGTTTCTTCCAGCCCAGCGTTTCTCATGATGTACTCTGCATAGAAGTTAAATAAGCAGGGTGACAATATACAGCCTTGACTTACTTCTTTTCCTATTTGGAACCAGTCTGTTGTTCCATGTCCAGTTCTAACTGTTGCTTCCTGACCTGCATACAAATTTCTCAAGAGGCAGATCAGGTGGTCTGGTATTCCCATCTCTTTCAGAATTTTCCACAGTGAAAACTTATTTTATTTATTAAGTACCTTTACATTTATTATTTTAGTGCTGGTAGAATTTGTGTAAGGACAGCAATATTATGAGCATCACTAAAAATTTAGTTTTATCTCCCATGTCTTACCTAAATATATATTTTTAATCCTTTCATTAATTCAACAAGCATTTATTGACTGTTAACTGTGCCAGACCCTGCTCTAGGGGCACACTTGAGCCTTTACCTCTCCTCCTGACTCTAGACATGAGGAGGGGTACTCATGTGTTTGGTTAAGGTCAAGCACATGGTTACTTCTTAGATTATAAGCCAAGATGGTTGTGTTTCCTGTGTCTATATGTTTTTAAATGTAATCTTTCTTTGAAATGTCTATTGAAACTAAAATCCACTGATAGGTAAAATGGGACTGGGATTGACTTCAGTGTAGGAAAAAGCGTTTGGCCTGGGAAGGACTAACAGGACCAGATTAGAATCAGGACGCATTATGTGGAAGGCCTTGGTGAGCCATTCTAAGCTTAAAGGAGAAAGGGCCTTTCACTTGCATTCTTGAACTAAGGTTGGTGTTTCCTTGCTTCTTCTCACACCAGAAGATAAGTCATCTCACCTACATAAGGTGAGTCTAGGGGAAATAAGCCAGTGAGGGCACCCACGTGCCTATTTGGTGTCCAGACCACTTAGCAGCCTTTTAAAAAGCACACTGTGGTTCAATTATGATCCACCCAAGAGGTCCTGGTATTTTTATACAAGGATTGAGGCCAAAATCCTTAGAGTGGCATTGCCAAAAAGGTGTTCTCAAAAAAAAAGTTTGATGATAAAATTTAGAGTTTTTTAAACTGATGTTTTTAAAAACCTTCTTGGAGTTTTAGTCTAATCTAGTCTAATCTAACAGACTAGATTAGAATATTAATGTATCCAGCGGCAAAGTTTATTCAATCTCCAATAATTCTACATTTCCAAACCAAAATTAACCACAGAAATTCTTTACATGGAAGGTCTATTTACATGTTGTAAAAGAGTAAAATTGATTATATAAAACTGCTTTAGAATCATAGAGTGACTTCTATCTGGAACTGTTTTCACATCTTCATAAAGTAACAATCAGAATTATAGCTGCTACCCATTGAATGTTTACTATATTCCTGGCACCATTCTGAATGCTTCATATATGTTAAATCATATAATCTTCATATCATCATCATGCGATAGGTCCTGGTATTCTCCCCTACTTAACAGATGAGGAAACTAAGAGATCAAGTAACTTATCCACCAGCACTCAATTTGTAAGGAACAAAACCAGAATCTGAATTCAGGCAGACTAACTTCAGACTCCAGCCTTAAGCATAGCACTTGATCACCTCCTGCCCAACTGCTAATGTCTTTCTTTATACAGTTAATAAATGGTTAAGCAGCCAGAAAGCTCTAGATCCCAGCCATCTCCTCACCTCTTTCCAACTTGAAGACTCAAGTCATATCAGACACTGGATAATATGATAGGTGTAATTCCTACCTTTAGACTAATGAAAATCAGGGAAGGAAAACAGACAAGTAAACTAATAAATACAACCTATTCCTCTACACATTCATAGAGGAATACGTGGGCAACAGTCTATGGATTCGCATAGAGGAATATATCCAGGAATTTTATGTTATTTCACAAAAGCTGGGAAAGACACAGATCAATCAGAATAAAAGCTAGCCATGGCCGTGCTGGTTAAGTTGCTAAGTTGTGTCCAACTCTTGTGACTTCATGGGGATTAGCCCACCAAGCTCCCCTGTCCATGACATTTCTCAGGAAAGAATACTGGAGTGGGTTCCCTTCATTTCTTTGGGAGATCTTCCCAATCCAGGGATCAGACCCACATCTCCTGTATTACAGGCAGATTCTTTCACCGACTGAGCCACCAGGGAAGCCCAGAAGCTAGCCCCAGAGCTGGCACAAAGTCCCAGAGGCTCCCTGCTGTACTGGTATTTCTCCTTTCCTTTCTGGACCGTGAGGTGATTCAAACGGTCCCAAGGTGAGGCCAAGGTAATCAGGGTGTTGGAGCTCTGTCTGAGCTCAGAGCAATAGCTGTTTTTCAGCTTGCACAGAAGTGTTTCAATGTTTAACAAGACATATAGCTATAAGGCCACCACATTTTCTACATATGCCATGTGGTTTTCCTGTCTACTGCTCTCACTTAGGCTGTCAACCAAAGGTAGCAAAGCTGCTCTTAAGCAGACTAAATTCCAGACATGAGAAGAGAAGGTTGATTTTTCTCCCTCCACCCACGAACACTTCCCTCTAGTCTGCAGCAGACTTGATCCACCACCTCAGTATTTCCCGGTATGGTATTCATACCATTTGTATCTATCACTTTAGGAGGTCATAATGAGCTTGAAAAATTCTATTGACTCTGTATTTAAAAGGGCTTCCCAGATGGCACTAGTGGTAAAGAACCCACCTGCCTATGCAGGAGACACAAGAGATGCAGGTTCAATCCCTGGACTGGGAAGATCCCCTGTAGGAGGGGATGGTAACCCACTCCAGTATTCTTGCCTAGAGAATCCCATGAACAGAAGAGCCTGGCCAGTTACAGTCCACAGGGTCGCAAAGAGTTGGACACAACTGAAGTGACTTAGCATGCAGGCAGCATGCACATGTATTTAAAAGTAGCAACTCAAACCATAATTTTGTTGACATTGTTGCTTAAACCAAAGCTGCATTTTTTTAAGGTTAAGAAAATACAAGAGACATATACAAAAAAAAAAAAAAAAGTAAAAACCATGAAGCTTTTAAATAAAAGATTAGGTCTGAGGAGTATTGCCCTATCTTAACTGAGATGAATTTCTTCGTTCATCTGACATTTTTCTATATTATTTCTCATTGTTATGCTTAAATCATCTTTATTTTTTTTTTCACTTCTTCCTACTCTTCTAGGTAACTCTTCTTCCTGGCAGCCCTAAGTCTACTGCAATGTCTCATTTTCAGAAGTGAATAAAGTGATTTCTATATCCATTATAGCTGGCAGTATTTGAAAGCCTGTGATAGGAATGCAAACTATCTCGAGCAAAGGATTAAAATTTATTACCTAAGTATCCAAATCACAGAGATGTGGATCCAGCCTCAGGTATGACTGGATCCCTAGAGAAGGATATTGTCAGAACTGACACTTTGTTATCTCTGAGTGTTCTTTTCTTTCTTTCTCACAGATTTTTTCATATGAAAGTCAACTTGACAGCAGACAGCTCCAGGGTCACAACCTTACAGTGCTGAGAACAATTTAAAGTTTTCCGATAAGCCCACATAGAAAAATTTCAAGGGCGGACTCTGGTTGGATAGAGCTGTCACATACTCACTAGAAATACATATACATGGTGGGAGAAAAGCATTTCCCCTAAAGAGAGATAACAGAAAAATGTAGCATAAAATTTAAAATAAAAAAAAATTTCAACTAGGGACTTTGCTTGCAGTTCAGTGGTTAAGACTTCACCTTCAATGCAAGGGTGTGTGGGTCTGATCCCTGATGGAGAGTTAAGATCCCACATGCCTTGAGGCCAAAAAACATAAAACAGAAGCAATATTGTAACAAATTCAATAGAGACTTTAAAAATGGTCCATGTAAAAAAAGTTTTTAAAAAATTTCGGCTGTATAAATAGCATCTTATGTAATTTTATGCCAAAATTTGGGTTTTGAGAAGCTTCTCTCATATTGTTGTTGTTTAGTCACTGAGTCGTGTCCAATTCTTTTGCAATCCCACAGACCATAGCCAGCCAGGCCCCTCTGTCCATGGGATTTCCCAGGCAAGAATACTGGAGTTGGCTGCTATTGCCTTCTTCAGGGGATCTTCCCAGCCCAGGGACTGAACCCTCATCTCCTGCATTGGCAGTTGGGTTCTTTACCACTGAGCCACCAGGGAAGCGCCTCTCATATTAAGGGACATCAGATCTTTGAAGGGCAAGGAATTCTGTAGAAAGGTGATCCCCATACCATATAAAATGCTCCTAGAAGATTTTATAGATGTGGAGATGCTTGCAGGATGAGTAGGAGTTTGTTTGGTGAGCAGTAGGTGACATCTGGGGCAGAGGGAACAGTAGGTGAAAATTCAAAGAGGGAGAAGATAGCATAACCTGAGGGAAAACAATGTTTATCAGCTGGTTGGTTTATTCCTACTTCTTCATTCCCTATAGGACCTGTTGTGACCAGGACAAGATCAGGAAGATACTGCATTCCTCAAGAGCAATTATAGAAAAAACAGCAGGAAGCAGTTATTAGTCAAATTGGAGTAACTGCTGTAGAAAGCAACCTGCAGGTCTTAAGGGCTTAATGCAATGTGCATTTTGTTTTCTGTCTCAGTGCACTGAAGTAAGAAGGGGGACAGGAGAGGAGTCTCTGTTTTCTACAGTTATCCAGGGACCCATGATTCTTCCATCCTGTGACCTTGCTATTGTCTAGAAGGTGATTCTCAAACTCAGAATCACCTAGAGAGCTTGTTAATGCCTTGACCGCTGGGCCTAACTCCAGAGACCTTCACTTTGTAAGTCTTGAGTAGGTCCTGAGAATCTGCATTTTGAACAAGTTTCCAGGTGGCATGTGCACTACTGGTCCTGGGATCCCATTGCAGGACCACAGTTGAACAGCCTCCAGGAACTACCTTCAGCGTTCAACTAGTGGGTGGGGAGAAGACTTCTCAGAGAAAGCTCACCTGCTTCTAACCATCTTTGCTATGAGGTAACAGGCACCGCTTTTGTTCACTTTCTATCATTAGGAAGTAGCCACTCAGACCTACCTGATACAGGAACTCTGGGAAATTACTTCAGCAATGCATCAAGGAAAGAAGAAAAAGTCAATTTGGGGGGCATTATCAGTGCCACAGAGTATAACTGAATTAAAAATACCTGAAAACTAAAAATAAACAAAAAATAAAACCTGAAAGGTGGGGCGGTCCTAAGATGGTGGAAGAATAGGATGGGGAGACCACTTTCTCCCCCACAAATTCATCAAAAGAACATTTGAACGCTGAGTAAATTCCACAAAACAACTTCTGAATGCCAGCAGAGGACATCAGGCACTCAGAAAAGCAGCCCATTGTCTTTGAAAGGAGGTAGGAAAAAATATAAAAGACAAAAAGAGAGAGAAAAGAGGTAGGGACAGAGCTCCATCCCAGGAAGGGAATCTTAAAAAAGAGAAGTTTCCAAACACCAGGAAACACTCTCACTGCCAAGTCTGTGGCAAGCCTTGGAACCACAGAGGGCAACATAACTGGGAGGAAAAATAAATAAATAATTAAAAGCCACAGATTATGTACCCAACGGTAACTCCCCCCAACGGAGAAGCAGTGCATCCGCCACTAGCAAACGGGGGCTGGGCGGAGAGGCACAGGCTGCATTGCTTAGAGTAAGGACTGGGCCTGAATGCCCCGAGGGCAATCTGAGGGAACTAAATTGGGCTAGCAAACCAGACTGTGAGATAGCTACCACATGAAAAGCCCTAATCTAAGACACTGCCAGGCCACTCACAGAAGAAAGGGCTGAGAAGAGCTAGCCGGTTGCAGACCATCCTATCCCCCTCCGGTGACAGGCAGGCGAGGGCAGCCAGAGCCGGAAGAGGGCAATCGTGGCCACAGAGAGGCATTATCTACCAAACTGCAGGCAGGCTTCGTTGCTAACCAAGACTTCTTGGGATTCTGAACGGTCAACATCCACCTGAGAAGGTGCGCAGGTTGTACACCCAGAAAACTGAGTGGCAGGGACTGGGGAGGTGATGAGTCGCAGCAACCGTGCTCTCCAAACACCAGGTCACCTGAGCTGCTCAGATCTGGGAAGGGCACAAAACGCAGGCCCAACCAAGTCTATGCCTCTGAGCACTACCCGAGTGCCTGAACCTGAGCGGCTTAGACCTGGGAAGTGCATACAACCCAGGGCCAGCCTCAGAGGGTTCCCAGCAAAGCAACGTAGAGACTAAGCAGTGTAGACAGGGAAAGCACACACACAGTGAGCAGGGGCAAACCCAGTGTGGCCGAGACACTGCAAACACATGCCAGTGTTATCTGTTTGCAGCGTCCCTCCCTCCCCACAGCACGATGGAACAAGTGAGCCTAAAAAGTGTCCACCACCACCCACCTTGTGTCAGGGTGGAAATTAGACACTGAAGAGACCAGCAAACAGAAGGAGCTAAAACAGAGGGAACCTCCTTGGAAGTGACAGGTGCCATAGATTAAAATCCTGTAGTTAGTACTGTGGAGAAGGCAATGGCACCCCACTCCAGTACTCTTGCCTGGAAAATCCCATGGACAGAGGAGCCTGGTAGGCTGCAGTCTATTGGGTCGCAAAGAGTCAGACACGACTGAGCGACTTCACTTTCACTTTTCACTTTCGTGCATTGGAGAAGGAAATGGCAACCCACTCCAGTGTTCTTGCCTGGAGAATCCCAGGGACGGGGGACCCTGGTGAGCTGCTGTCTATGGGGTCGCACAGAGTCGGACACGACTGAAGCGACTTAGCAGCAGCAGCAGCAGTTAGTACTAACTACATAGGAAGGGGCCTATAGATCTTGAGAAATATAAGCAGAATCAAGGAACTATCCGAAAATGAACTGACCCCACACTGCCCACAACACCACCAGAGAAAGTCCTAGATATATTTTTATTATTTTTACTATCTTTTTTTAATTTTTTTAAGTCCTCTATTACTCCTTTAATTTTTATTTTTATAACCTACTATTACTTTGCAAAAAAAAAAAGACCCTAATTTTTAAAGCAAACTTCATATATATATTTTATAATTTTTGTGACTTTGTTTTTTTTTTTCCCCATTAATATTGTATTTTTGAAAACCCAACTTCTACTCTAGACTTTTAATCTTTGCTTTTTGATATTTGTTATCAATTTTGTACCTTTAAGAACCCAATCTTCAGTAACCATTTTTACTTGGGAGCAAGATTACTGGCTTGACTGCTCTCTCCCCCTTTGGACTCTCCTTTTTCTCCAGCAGGTCGCCTCTATCTCCTCCTTCCCCCTTCTCTTCTCTACCCAACTCTGTGAATCTCTTTGTGTGTTCCAGAGGGTGGAAAACATTTAGGGAACTGATTACTGGCTGGATCTGTCTCTCTCCTTTTGATTTCCCCCTTTATCCTCCTGGCCACCTCTGTCTCCTTCCTTCCTCTTCTCTTCTCTGTATAACTCTGTGAACATCTCTGAGCAGTCCAGACTGTGGAGTGCACATAAGGAAGTGATTACTGGCTACCTTGCTCTCTCCTCTTTTGATTCCCCCTCTTCTCCTCCTGGTCTCCTCTATCTCCCTCCTCTCTGTTCTCTTCTCCATGTGGCTTGGTGAACCTCTCTGGGTGTCCCTCACTGTGGAGAAACTTTTCATCTTTAACCTAGATGTTTTATCAATGGTGCTGTATAGATGCAGAAGTCTTGAGACTACTGTAAAAATAAGACTGAAAACCAGAAGCAGGAGGCTAAAGCCCAAATCCTGAGAACACCAGAGAACTCCTAACTCCAGGGAACATTAACTGATAGAAGCTTATCAAACGCCTCCATACCTACACTGAAACCAAGCACCACCCAAGGGCCAACAAGTTCCAGAGCAAGATATACCACGCAAATTCTCCAGCAACACAGGAACACAGCCCTGAGCTTCAATATACAGGCTGACCAAAGTCACTCCAAACCCACTGACATCTCATAACTCATTACTGGACACTTCATTGCACTCCAGAGAGAAGAAATCCAGCTCCACCCACCAGAACACCGACACGAGCTCCCCTAATGAGGAAACCTTGACAAGCTACTCATACAACCCCACTCACAGCAAGGAAACTCCACAATAAAGAGAACTCCACAAACTGCCAGAATACAGAAAGGCCACCACAAACACAGCAATATAAACAAGAATGAAGAGACAGAGGAATACCCAGCAGGTAAAGGAACAGGATAAACTCCCACCAAACCAAACAAAAGAGGAAGAAATAGGGAATCTACCTGATAAAGAATTCCAAATAATGGTAGTGAAAATGATCCAAAATCTTGAAATCAAAATGGAATCACAGATAAATAGCCTGGAGACAAGGATTGAGAAGTTGCAAGAAAGGTTTAACAAGAACCTAGAAGAAATGAAAAATAGTCAATATTTAATGAATAATGCAATAAATGAGATAAAAAAAACACTCTGGAGAGAACAAATAGTAGAATAACAGAGGCAGAAGATACAATTAGTGAGGCAGAAGATAGAATGGTAGAAATAAATGAATCAGAGAGGAGAAAAGAAAAACGAATTAAAAGAAATGAGGACAATCTCAGAGACCTGGGACAATGTTAAATGCCCCAACATTCGAATCATAGAAGTCCCAGAAGAAGAAGACAAAAATAAAGACAATGAGAAAATACTTGAGGCAATAATAGTTGAAAACTTCCCTAAAATGGGGAAGGAAATAATCACCCAAGTCCAAGAAACCCAGAGAGTCCCAAATAGGATAAACCCAAGTTGAAACATTTCAAGACACATATTAATCAAATTAACAAAGATCAAACACAAAGAACAAATATTAAAAGCAGCAAGGGAAAAACAACAAATAACACACAAGGGGATTCCCATAAGGATAACAGCTGATCTTTCAATAGAAACTCTTCAGGCCAGGAGGGAATGGCAAGACATACATAAAGTGATGAAAGAAAATAACCTACAGCCCAAATTACTGTACCCAGCAAGGATCTCATTCAAATATGAAGGAGAAATCAAAAGCTTTACAGACAAGCAAAAGCTGAGAGAATTCAGCATCACCAAACCAGCTCTCCAACAAATGCTAAAGGATATTCTCTAGACAGGAGACACAAAAAGGGTGTATAAACTCGAACCCAAAACAATAAAGTAAATGGAAATGGGATCATACTTATCAATAATTACCTTAAACGTAAATGGGTTGATTGCCCCAACCAAAAGACAAAGATTGGCTGAATAGATACAAAAACAAGACCCCTATATATGTTGTCTACAAGAGACCCACCTCGAAACAAGGGACACATACAGACTGAAAGTGAAGGGCTGGAAAAAGATATTCCACACAAATAGAGACCAAAAGAAAGCAAGAGTAGCACTACTCATATCAGATAAAATAGACTTTAAAACAAAGACTGTGAAAAGAGACAAAGAAGGACACTATATAATGATCAAAGGATTAATCCAGGAAGAAGATATAACAATTATAAATATATATGCACCCAACATAGGAGCACCACAATATGTAAGACAAATGCTAACAAATATGAAAGGAGAAATTAACAATAACACCATAATAGTGGGAGACTTTAATACCCCACTCACACTTATGGATAGATCAACTAAACAGAAAATTAACAAGGAAACACAAACTTTAAATGATACAGTGGACCTAATTTAAATTTAAATGATACAGTTAGACCTAACTGATATCTATAGGACATTTCACCCCAAAACAATGAATTTCACCTTTTTCTCAAGTGCACACGAAACCTTCTCCAGAATAGATCACATTCTGGGCCATAAATCTAGCCTTGGTAAATTTAAAAAAAAAAAAAAAAAACTGAAATCATTCCAAGCATCTTTTCTGACCACAATGCAGTAAGATTAGATCTCAATTACAGGAGAAAAACTATTTAAAAATCCAACATATGGAGGCTGAACAACATGCTGCTGAATAACCAACAAATCACAGAAGAAATCAAAAAAAAAATCAAAATATGCATAGAAACGAATGAAAGTAAAAACACAACAACCCAAAACCTGTGGGAACTGTAAAAGCAGTGCTAAGGGGAAGGTTCATAGCAATACAGGCATACCTCAAGAAACAAGAAAAAAGTCAAATAAATAACCTAACTCTACACCTAAAACAACTAGAAAAGGAAGAAATAAAGAACCCCAGGATTAGTAGAAGGCAAGAAATCTTAAAAATTAGGGCAGAAATAAATGAAAAAGAAACAAAAGAGACCATAGCAAAAATCAACAAAGCCAAAAGCTGGTTCTTTGAGAGGATAAATAAAATTGACAAACCATTAGCCAGACTCATCAAGAAACAAAGGGAGAAAAATCAAATCAATAAAATTAGAAATGAAAATGGAAAGATCACAACAGACAACACAGAAATACAAAAGATCATAAGAGACTACTACCAGCAATTATATGCCAATTAAAATGGACAACTTGGAAGAAATTTAAAAATTCTTAGAAAAGTTTAACTTTCCAAAACTGAACCAGGAAGAAATAGAAAATCTTAACAGACCCATCACAAGCAAGGGAATTGAAACTGTAATCAGAAATCTTCCAGCAAATAAAAGCCCAGGTCCAGATGGCTTCACAGCTGAATTCTACCAAAAACTTAGAGAAGAGCTAACACCTATCCTACTCAAACTCTTCCAGAAAACTCATTCTATGAGGCCACCATCACACTAATACCAAAACCTGACAAAGATCCCACAAAAAAAGAAAACTACAGGCCAATATCACTGATGAACATAGATGCAAAAATCCTTAACAAAATTCTAGCAATCAGAGTCCAACAACACATTAAAAAGATCATACACCATGACCAAGTGGGCTTTATCCCAGGGATGCAAGGATTCTTCAATATCTGCAAATCAATCAATGTAATACACCACATTAATAAATTGAAAAATAAAAGCCATATGATTATCTCAATAGATGCAGAGAAAGCCTTTGACAAAATTCAACATCCGTTTATGATAAAAACTCTCTAAAAACCAGGAATAGAAGGAACATACCTCAACATAATAAAAGCTATATATGACAAACCAACAGCAAACATTATCCTCAATGGTAAAAAAATTGAAAGCATTTCCCCTAAAGTCAGGAACAAGACAAGGTGCCCACTCTCATCACTACTATTCAACACAGTTTTGGGAGTTTTGGACACAGCAATCAGAGCAGAAAAAGAAATAAAAGGAATCCAAATTGGGAAAGAAGAAGCAAAATTCTCACTGTTTGCAGATGACATGATCCTCTACATAGAAAACCCTAAAGACTCCACCAGAAAATTACTAGAGCTAATCCATGAATATAGTAAAGTTGCAGGATAAAAAATCAATGCACAGAAATCCCTTGCATTCCTATACACTAATAATGAGAAAATAGAAAGAGAAATTAAGGAAACAATTCCATTCACCATTGCAACAAAAAGAATAAAATACTTAGGAATATATCCACCTAAAGAAACTAAAGACCTATATATAGAAAATTATAAAACACTGGTGAAAGAAATCAAAGAGGACACTAATAGATGGGGAAATATACCATGTTCATGGATCAGAAGATTCAATATAATGAAAATGAGTATACTACCCAAAGCAATCAATAGATTCAATGCAATCCCTATCAAGCTACTGATGGTATTTTTCACAGAACTAGAACAAATAATTTCACAATTTGTATGAAAATACAAAAAACCTCGAATAGCCAAAGCAATCTTGAGAAAGAAGAATGGAATTGGAGGAATCAACTTGCCTGACTTCAGGCACTACTACAAAGCCACAGTCATCAGGACAGTATGGTACTGGCACAAAGACAGAAATACAGATCAATGAAACAAAATAGAAAGCCCAGAGATAAATCCATGCACCTATGGATACCTTATCTTTGACAAAGAAGGCAAGAATATACAATGGAGAAAAAGACAATCTCTTCAACAAGTGGTGCTGGGAAAACTGGTCAACCACTTGTAAAAGAATGAAACTAGAACACTTTCTAACACCACACACACAAAAAAAACTCAAAATGGATTAAAGATCTAAATGTAAGACCAGAAACTATAAAACTCCTAGAGGAAAACATAGGCAAAACACTCTCTGACATACATCACAGCAGGATCCTCTATGACCCACCTCCCAGAATATTGGAAATAAAAGCAAATAAACAAATGGGACCTAATTAAAATTAAAGGCTTCTGCACAACACAGGAAACTATAAGCAAGGTGAAAAGACAGCCTTCAGAATGGGAAAAAATAATAGCAAATGAAGCAACTGACAAAGAATTAATCTCAAAAATATACAAGCAACTCCTGCAGCTCAACTCCAGAAAAATGAATGACCCAATCAACAAATGAGCCAAAGACCTATACAGACATTTCTCCAAAGAATATGTACAGATGGCTTTTAACAAACACATGAAAAGATGCTCAACATCACTCATTATCACAGAAATGCAAATCAAAACCACTATGAGGTACCATTTCACGCTGGTCAGAATGGCTGCGATCCAAAAGTCTACAAGCAATAAATGCTGGAGAGGGTGTGGAGAAAAGGGAATCCTCTTACACTGTTGGTGGGAATGCAAACTAGTACAGCCTCTATGGAGAACAGTGTGGAGATTCCTTTAAAAACTGGAAATAGAAATGCCATACGACCCAGCGATCGTGGGTGTATACCCTGCTGGGCATACACACCAAGGAAACCAGAATTGAAAGAGACGCATGTACCCCAATGTTCATCGCAGCACTGTTTATAATAGCCAGGACATGGAAGCAACCTAGATGTCCATCAGCAGACGAATGGATAAGAAAGCTGTGGTACGTATACACAATAGAGTATTATTCAGCCATTAAAAAGAATACATTTGAATCAGTTCTAATGAGGTGAATGAAACTGGAGCCTATTATACAGAGTGAAGTAAGCCAGAAAGAAAAACACCAATACAGTATACTAACGCATATATATGGAATTTAGAAAGATGGTAACGATAACCCTGTATGTGAGACAGCAAAAGAGACACAGATGTATAGAACAGACTTTTGGACTCTGTGGGAGAGGGCAAGGGTATGATGATTTGGGATAATGGCATTGAAACATGTATAATATCATATATGAAATGAGTCGCCAGTCCAGGTTCGATGCACGATACTGGATGCTTGGGGCTGGTGCACTGGGATGACCCAGAGGGATGGTATGGGGAGGGAGGAGGGTTCAGGATGGGGAACATATGTACACCTGTGGCGTATTCATGTTGATGTATGGCAAAACCAATGCAATATTGTAAAGTTAAAAAAAAATTCAGATGCTGAAAAATAAAATAAAATATGAAATCTAAAAAAAAAAAAAACCTGAAAGGCCCTCCTAGGGGAACAAGGTGATTTGATTACTGAATTCTTACAGATGGAAAAAAGATTGGTCTTGTAGAATTATATTCAGATAATATTTTCATATTGTTATTCAGCCTTCTTATTTTTTCATTCAAAAATATAAAAGAGCTAGATAGTTTTATAATACTTTTTTTAGTTTGTACATACATACACACACATATTTTTGTTTGCCTTGTATTCTAGTTTGCTTTCTCTTTAGAGTGGAGTTGCTGCTGGTAAGTTGCTTCAGTCGTGTCTGACTCTGTGCGACGCCATAAACGGCAGACCACCAGGCTCCCCCATCCCTGGGATTCTCCAGGCAAGAACACTGGAGTGGGTTGATATTTCCTTCTCCAATGCATGAAAGTGAAAAGTGAAAGTGAAGTCACTCAGTCGTGTCTGACTCTTAGCGACCCCATGGACTGCAGCCTACCAGGCTCCTCTGTCCATGAGATTTTCCAGGCAAGAGTACTGGAGTGGGGTGCCATTAGTACTAAATCCTTTCTGGAAGTAGGCATATTGTAAATTATTTTAAAAATACACATATGCTTAAAAATCGTCTCCCATTGGGTGAGGGTCAGCAAATTAGTAAGCATCACTTCAGTTTGGGGTTCAAAATTTAGTTGAAGTTTTTGCTAAAATCACCCTTGCCTTTCACTAACATAGTGATGATCTGAGAGATTAAAATATTCTCCTGCTGCTTATTATAAAAATGAGCTGCTCCATGTTATGTGCACCAAATGTTCCTCATCTGGAGCCTAATTCATGATGCAGTATAAATTATGTGGCAGTAACCTCCCAAGTTGCAAGTTGGGATTTAAATGCACCTGTGATTTAATTCTTCCAGCTGCCTGTTCCTTGCTGAATTTTCTTTCAAATACTGAAGAGCAGTAATTACATCCTATTTTTAATTACACATCCACTCTCCAGGGAAGAAAGGAAACTGATGGTTTCCATACAGACTCAAATTCTTTCTCCTCACTCTGGACTTGCTTCTGCTTTGAGCAGTGCTGCAGTTGACAGCTGAATTTTCAGCTTGTGTTTGGCTCACTTGAATTTGGGTATTTCTGGGACTATAATTCCTAAGGATGACAACATGGAATTACAAAAACTTGTCAGTGATGATTTCTTGTGGTATCTAGTTAATTGTGTCCTTTGCAGAGACTTGGTCAGAAGTCACACACTGCAGTGTTTGTAAAATTTTATGAACATGCAATAAAAAAATTCTTGGAAACTTCCGTGAAATGTAGGGCCCCCGAGATCTATTTAACTTCTATGAGCAATTTAACATCATATTAAATCCATATGAACAGACTGCCAAAAAGAGTATATCTGAGGTTTAATATTTACTCACAAACTAAGCTAATCCTGGGGTTTCACAGAGGCCCCTTCCACAATGGGTTTCTAAACTAGCACAATCTGAAATCCACTGCATATTTAAATATCCAGTCTCACATTTCTGTTTCCTTTCCATTCTCAGTACACAGCACTCGGCAAACTTGCCTATAAAAGGCAGTCCCTGTAATGAAAAGAGCCATGGGTTTTGCCAATGAAAGTCTCCAGGTTTAAGCACAGTATCAGCAATTTTACTAGTTGTGGCCTTGTATTGTTAATTTAATCCTTCTAAATTTCAATTTCATCACCTGGGAATGGAAATCAGAATATGAAAAATGAAATCACCTTCACTGCCTAAGGAAGCACACTGTAAAGTTTCCTTTACCGCTATCAATCTAGGTTCTTTCCATGGACTCAGCACTGAACTTAAGATGAACATTACAAAGTAGAAGTGCAATCCCCTTGCCTGAGTCCCTCTCTCTTTGGCCAACCATCTCCTAATGCTAATACCTGCCGAACTTCACCCATCAGTTCCTCTTCTGTACTTTCACTCAGTCAATGCTCTGCTTCAGGCTTTGTCTCTAACTCTGCAATCTTTTGGAGACAGACTTCCAAAGTGGACACTTAGAGCCATGACCATTGTCTGCAGAATCTCTTTTCAATTGGCAATAGCTTTCAAAACCTTGAAATCCATATAGTCACAAATGGAAAAGCCTTTGATTGTGTAGATCACAACAAACTGTGGAAAAATTTTAAAGAGATAGGAATACCAGGTCACTTTACCTCTCTCTTGAGAAATCTGTATGCAGGACAAGAAGCAACAGTTAGAACCAGATATGGAAAGACTAGTTCAAAATTGGGAAAGGAGTACAGCAAGGCTGTAAACTGTCATCTTGCTTACTGAACTTACAGGCGAAGTACATCATGCAAAATGGGCTGGATGAATCACAAGCTGGAATCAAAATTGCCAGGAGAAACATCAACAACTTCAGATGATACCACTCTGATGGCAGAAAGCAAATAGGAACTAAAGAGCCCCTTGATGAAGGTGACAGAGAGAGTGAAAAAGCTGATCTAAAACTCAACATTCAAAAAACTAAGATCATGGCATCCAGTCCTATTACTTCAAGGCAAATAGATGGGGAAAAAGCACGAACACTGACAGATTTTATTTTCTTGGGTTCAAAAATCACTGCGGACAGTGACTGCATCCATGAAATAAAAAGATACTTGCTTCTTGGAAGAAAAATTATGACAAACCCGCTGCTCCTGCTGCTGCTAAGTCACTTCAGTCGTGTCCAACTCTGTGCAACCCCATAGACGGCAGCCCACCAAGCTCCACCGTCCCTGGGATTCTCCAGGCAAGAGTGGGTTGCCATTTCCTTCTCCAATGCATGAAAGTGAAAAGTGAAAGCAAAGTCGCTCAGTTGTGTCCGAATCTTCAGGACCCCATGGACTGCAGCCTACCAGGCTCCTCCGTCCATGGGATTTTCCAGGCAAGAGTACTGGAGTGGGGTGCCATTGCCTTCTCCAATGACAAACCTAGACAGCTATTAAAAAGCAGAGACATCACCTTGCCAACAAAAGTCCCTATAGTCAAGGCTATCGAGCCAGAAGACAAGTGCTTGTGCACCTCCTTCAAGCACCACCAGCTTCGGACCATGAAGTCTTGCTTTACCATTAACCACAACCCCAATCCCAAGGACTTAGAGCAGCTCGCGCAAAAGACGGGCCTCACCAAGCGGGTCCTGTCTGGTTTCTGAATGGCCCGGCCAAGATCAGACGCAACCTCTTCGGGCAGGAAAACTGGGATGTGGACAGGTCCGCTGAGGCAGCTCCGGCCGCGCTCAGCACCCCCTGCTGGCGCACCACCCTCACATACCTGATGAGCCCCGCCCTCTGCCTGTAACGTGCATCTTAGCTTTGAAGTTCACAACTTGAACTATATTAAATAACTTACAGTATCAAGTATTTGTCCTATCAAGTGTGCAAATATCATTTCAACTTTGCAGTAAAGTGTAGAATGAACCCTGATGTAAAATAAACTAGCCTTCTTGCTAGTTTGATCTTGCTTTATTTGATCTTGATCTTAGGCAACTCAACTAGCTTTGCTGAGTCTAATTTACGTGTCTATTAATAAAGATAATACTTTCTCACAAGTGTTTTGGGAAGGATTTAATGAGTTAATGAGTATAATAGCTAAGAATTATTGAGCAACTACTGTGTGCAAGAAGTTCTAACCACTTTACATGTAGTTTCTCAAATCATCTTCAGAGTAAGCCCACGAGGTAGGTAAGATTATTATTCCTATTTATACAGACAATCCAAGGAGAATAAGTAATTTGCCCCAAATTATACTATCTGGAAAGCCTGTAATTGCTGGAATGAAGACGCAATCCCAGACCTGCCTGGCTCCCAAGAGATTATCACACATATAAGGTGCTTGATTAATTGAAGCTATAATTATCCACAGGAGGCAATATCACAAATTTACTGCTGGACAACATGATTTAGAAAATAAAAGGTGCAGTAAAAAGAGCATAAACCTCAGAACAAAAAAATTAGATTTTAGCCCTAGTTGCATCATATTGTCACTCCAGCACTGCATAGCTCACTGCTCCAGTGCCACGCAGCTGCTGCCCACAGCTCCAGTGTCAGAATGGGAAAGACTAGAGATCTCTTCAAGAAAATTAGAGCTACCAAGGGAACATTTCATGCCAAGATGGGCTCGATAAAGGACAGAAATGGTATGGACCTAACAGAAGCAGAAGATATTAAGAAGAGGTGGCAAGAATACACAGAAGAACTGTACAAAAAAGATCTTCACGACCCAGATAATCACGATGGTGTGATCACTCACCTAGAGCCAGACATCCTGGAATGTGAAGTCAAGTGGGCCTTAGAAAACATCACTATGAACAAAGCTAGTGGAGGTGATGGAATTCCAGTTGAGCTATTTCAAATCCTGAAAGATGATGCTGTGAAAGTTCTGCACTCAATATGCCAGCAAATTTGGAAAACTCAGCAGTGGCCAAAAGACTGGAAAAGGTCAGTTTTCATTCCAATCCCAAAGAAAGCCAATGCCAAAGAATGCTCAAACTACCTCACAATTGCACTCATCTCACAGGCTAGTAAAGTAATGCTCAAAATTCTCCAAAACAGGCTTCAGCAATACAGGAACTGCGAACTTCCTGATGTTCAAGCTGGTTTTAGAAAAGGCAGAGGAACCAGAGATCAAATTGCCAACATACATTGAATCATCAAAAAAGCAAGAGAGTTCCGGAAAAACATCTACTTCTGCTTTATTGACTATGCCTAAGCCTTTGACTGTGTGGATCACAAGAAACTGTGGAAAATTCTGAAAGAGATGGGAATATCAGACCACCTGACCTGGCTCTTGAGAAATCTGTATGCAGGTCAGGAAGCAACAGTTTGAACAGGACATGGAACAATAGACTGGTTCCAAATAGGAAAAGGAGTACGTCAAGTCTGTATATTGCCACCCTGCTTGTTTAACTTATATGCAGAGTACATCATGCAAAATGCCAAACTGGAAGAAGCACAATCTAGAATCAAGATTGCCAGGAGAAATATCAATAACCTCAGATATGCAGATGATACCATCCTTATGGCAGAAAGTGAAGAAAAACTAAAGAGCCTCTTGATGAAAGTGAAAGAGGAGAGTGAAAAAGTTGGCTTAAAGCTCAACATTCAGAAAACTAAGATCATGGCATCTGGTCCCATCACTTCATGGCAAACAAATGGAGAAACAGTGGAAACAGTGTCAGACTTTATTTTTCTGGGCTCCAAAATCACTGCAGATGGTGACTGAAGCCATGAAATTAAAAGATGCTTACTCCTTGGAAGGAAAGTTATGACCAACCTAGACAGCATATTAAAAATCAGAGACATTATTTTGTCAACAAAGGTCCGTCTGGTAAAGGCTATGGTTTTTTTCTAGTAGTCATGTATGGATGTGAGAATTGGACTATAAAGAAAGCTGAGCACTGAAGAATTGATGTTTTTGAACTGTGGTGTTGGAGAAGACTCTTGAGAGTCCCTTAGACTGCAAGGAGATCCAACCAGTCCATCCTAAAGGAAATCCAATGAACATTCATTGGAAGGACTGATGCTGAAACTACAACTCCAATGCTTTGGCCACCTGATGTGAAGAGTTGACTCATTTGAAAAGACCCTGATGCTTCGAAAGATTGAAGGTGGGAGTAGAAGGGGACGACAGAGGATGAGATGGTTGGATGGCATCACCAACTCAATAGGCATGAGTTTGAGTAAACTCCGGGAGTTGTTGATGGACAGGGAGGCCTGGCCTGCTGCAGTCCATGGCATTGCAAAGAGTTGAACATGACTGAGTGACTGAACTTTATTTAACTTGCATCTTATCACTGAATAATCTTTGACAAGCCCACCCAATTGTGCCTATGTGGTTTCCTTGTGTACTTATTTCTAAATCATAGTTTTTTGAGAAAGAAATGAGATACTCTTTAAAGAATGCCTGTCAGTCATAGCTGAATAAATATTATGGAAGCTTCTTTTAGCAGAACCTTAACTGTTTCCAAACCTCCTTCTGCCCCTCTTTTTGCAATGGTGCCCTATCTCTTTTCACATCAGGATCCTGCAACACTCATGGAGGAAAAAGATTATTTCTATAACACCTATCAAGATATATTCTTTTATTTTTTTCTGAAACTTGAAGAGAAAGATTGGTTAATCTGAAAGAATAAAGTTTTTGGAATTTTAAGCACTCTTCCATTAATATAAGTGAATGGAAGCCATTCATTTAAGGGGAAAAAAACCTTCTTAGTGTGGTGGAAATCATAAATCAGACCATGCAGGTCACCTCCAAGTCATAGGGTGAAAACTGGCCCAACCAGTATTGTTTGTCACAGTCTTTTTTTTTTTAAGTGACTATAAATGACTAGAAGTGAAATATGGGTTCAAATGTTCTTGCATTAACTTAAATCCCTAAAGCTTGGTTCCCATCACAGGCCAGTGAGTTAGCCACCACTACAGATTAGCACCCTTCTAAGAGCTTTGGGAAGTTCAGTTGCTTAGATTAGCCACAAGGATTGACTACCACCTGCTATTTTCATCCATTCAATCCTGTACTCAAAGTAAAAGCCCTCAGCATTGACTTTCAATGGAGAAAAATAACATATCCCTTTGGATCTGCACCTCCAGTCAGTTTTAGCCCACCCAAAAAGTTGGTAATATACTTAGACTTACTTAGACTGCACTGATTTATAGGGTAACAACATTTAACTAGGCTATGACTAAAGCACCTGCACAAGAGACCCACGCTCTGTGAAAACCACAGTAACAGGTTTATACTCATGAGATAATCCAGATCACTTTCCATTAAAACCTACTCACACAGCTGTGTACAAAGAGTCCCTTAAGTGGATGGATCTCCACAGTAGTATTTGCCTGAACAGCTGTCCCAGAATTGACAAGTATAAGATTGAACTGAAAGGCAGGAATTTGAGGATTAAGACTAGGATGTGAACACTTCCCAGCTAAGTGAATCTCTGGAGCACTAGGCAATTACTATTTTGAGAGACAATATGTTTAAATAACCACAAGGGAAACAGACTCTGCAAGCATCAACCATCACATCTGTGACCACTGTTATTTATTGAACACCCTTAGCGAAGTGTTTGACTCTATGAAGCATGAAAAACACCCATGAGGTCTGTGTAACGAAGTCATACACAGAAACCCTGTGTTGTTCTGAGTCAGGCCAAGGAAAGTTAGGGGGCCTTGGTGAAGGTGCAGAGATCAAGGTACATGCTTTGGGGCAAATGTACCATCCAACTTCTTCTTGTGCTGTCATGCAAAGCTGGTCACTCAGTCCCATTCCAAGTGTTTATGGAACCTGGAACTAGAATGCAAATGAAGGGGCTTCCCTGGTGGCTCAGTGATCAAGAATCTGCCTGCCAATGCAAGAGACAGGGGTTCTATCCCTGATCCAGGAAGATCCCACACGACCTGCGGAGCAACTAAGCCCATGTGTCACAACTATTGAGCCTGTGCTCTACAGCTCATGCTCCACAGCAAGAGAAGGCGCCACAATGAGAAGCCTGGGCACCACAACTAGAGAGGAGCCAGGGAAACCCTAACAGGTCATTATAAAGTACTTCCTATAGACCATTTTGCTCATCCATACATCTTTCCATCAACAATTGCACTGAATAGTTCCTCTGCTTCAAACACTGTACTCCCAACCCCTGCACCTGGGCCACCCTGTCCCACCCCCAATTTTAGCCAGGTTGTTTCACAGGTGGTACCCACCACAGAAGCCTTTCTTGATCATCTAGATAAAATAGGACCTACTCTCCTATTACTCTCTCTAACCTGCTTTTTGTTTATGGACTCATCATCACCTGACATTTTCCATTTATCTGTTTATCCTCTCTTCTTTTCCACCCCAACTAAAATAAAAGCTACAGAGAAGCAAAACTTGATTTGTTTTGCTCTTTGAAAATTACTCAGTGCGTTAAAAAATGTCTAGCACACACAAGTAAAAATACGTGATAAGTAAATAAATTAAATTTTGCAACTACTACCAGAGCCTAGCCATACAGGTTTACGTAATAGACACTCAGGAAGATTTCATCAATGTATTAAAGAATTAATTAATGAGTGATTGTGGTAGTCAGGTTTCAAGTTGACTTCCAATGGAAGCCCTGATTCAACTCCATTCATAGTAAATAGGGCTGATTTGAGCAATAAACAGGATACTGCAGGTATGTGACTTTCAAAGCTATGTCATGAAAGACATTACAGCTTCCATCTTGATTTCTTGGATCATCTGTAGTGATCTCTGGGGGAAGACAGCTCCCATATATTCAGGACACTCATCCAGCCTCAGGAAAGGTCCAAATAGTGAAGACCTAAAGCCTCCTGCCAACAGGCAGCACCAATACTCCTGCCATGGGAGTGAACCACCCTGGAAGTGGATCCTGAAGTCTCAGTCAAATCTTCACACAACTGCACCCCTGGCCAACATCTTGGCTGTTATATCGAGAGACACTCTGAGCCAGCACCACCTAGCTAAGCTACTCCCAAAGTTCTGAATCACATAAACTGTGAAAGATAATATTTATTACTGTTTTAGCCACAAAGTTTTGAGATAATTTGTTAAATTAGTAGATAAGTAATACAGTGCATTAGAAGCAATTTTCAAAACATTGTCCGTCTTTTACATTTATGTTTAATGCAGGGACAGTTCTTTCATTCATAAAGTGCACACATTTTTTGCCCAAATCAAATGAATCAGCAGGTTGATTCAGAACTACTGTTTTAATAGAGTTTGAAGTATATTTCATGCCCTATTTCTGACAAGACTATTGGCCACAAAAAAAACCTAACACATGTATATAAAATGAATTCTTCGCATGATGATCATTTAAAGTTTCTCAGCATCCAGATTCTATCATTACTCTTCTAGCCCACAATCCTAGAGGTCTTACTCAGAGGAGTAGTAAAGGTTCAGCTACATCATCACTTTCAGCATCTGCCTTTTTTTGTTTGTTTCTTTGCCAAAGGATAAGAGAAAAACAACAACAAAAACCTCTGAACTTATTATTTACTATGTGATTTTTATGAATGAATGTGCTTATTTTCCCCACAGAAAAGATTATATGAGTGTATTCCTTTCTGTGTGTTGAAAAGAAAGCTGCCTTGGCAAGTGTGTTCAAAATTTGACTCAGTGAGCATGTGCTATTAAGCAAAATAGTAACACTTTCAAATGAAGGCCTGGTAAGTGTGATTCTTGAAAGCTAAGGAGATGCGGTATGTGTCCAGTTGCTCACTCTTGTCCAATTCCATGTGGCCCCGTGGACTGTAGCTCACCAGGCTCCTCTTTCATGAAAATTTTCAGGCAAGAGTACTAGAGGAGGTTGCCATTTACTCCTCCAGGATATCTTCCTGACCCAGGGATCAAACCTTCCTCTCTGGCATCTCTTACATTATCAGGTGAGTTTTTACCACTAGCACCACCTGGGAAGCCCAAGGAGATGCAGACTAGTTAAAATTCCAACACTCAGAATTCTAACAAGCATGTGCTATTGTCATGAGGTGGGAAGAATTACTGGGTAAGCCTTAGGTGGAGAGTAAAAAATTCTGGTGGACCCACGATAGGAGCAGGAGGCATGAATACTTGAAGGCACATTAGAATGATGCCATCACGGCTGAGAAATGCATAAGGGAGCTGAAAATCAGAGAATCACAGATTTGTAAATAATGAGAATAAAAAGAGCTTCTTAGATTTTAATTTGATTTGCTATGTGGTCAAAGGAAACAGTCACATGAGACTCGAGAGCTTTGAGCAATTAGAAAAGGAATATTCAGCCTTTCCTTTCTTGGATCTTTTATCTCTTGGTCACAAGCAACTGACAGAAAGTAAAAAATCCAAATTTACAGTTTGAACCAAGGCAGAGATGGGTCAGTGAGGTCTGATACAGAAGGAAAAGAAAGGAAGTACAATGATGTGACTATGTTAAGGCTGTTGTGTACTTAGATGGTGTGGACTGATTGGTAATAAGATTAAAATATATAAGATGCACAGCATTTTATAGATGCAGTTTCAGCTCATCTTAAGCTACCCTGAAGTTCTATAGTAAATTTTTAAAATTTTGCTGAGAAAGTGAATCTCATGAGTTGTAAGGCTGGCATGCTATGGCTGGTGAGTGTAGCACAACCAAGGTCTCTAAACTTCTTTTTGATTGCTCACCCTTATTAATAAGACATTTTGAGCTTGATATTTTTGTTTTTGTTTTGTTTTTTCTCTCTCTCTCCCCCCTTCCCTCTTCCCTTCCTCCTTCTATATCCTTCTTTGGAGAACACTAGCCTAGCAAACTGTCTAGTATAGCATCTCAATGGGCCTTGACTATTCTGTATTCAAGCATTCCCAAACTGGCTGCCTCTGCAGTTAATCAGCCTGATGACATATTTTGTTTGGTTTAGGTGGCATTTAAAAATCTAGCCAAAGTTTAAAAACTGAAAGAAGTCATATTTTTTAATTAAAAAACAGTTACAGCGTCTCTTTAAAAATTTATATGTGGCAAGAATTAGCTGGATGTGTCTTCTTTAGTTTGCCACATTCCTTACCACTCCCTATTATTCCCAGATGAAACCAAGTTTCAGTTCAGTTCAGTTCAGTTCAGTCTCTCAGTCGTGTACGACTCTTTGTGACCCCATGAATAGTAGCATGCCAGGCCTCCCTGTCCATCACCAACTCCCGGAGCTCATTCAGACTCATGTCCATCAAGTCGGTGGTGCCATCCAGCCATCTCATCCTCTGTCATCCCCTTCTCCTCCTGCTCCAATCCCTCCCAGCATCAGAGTCTTTTCCAATGAGTCAACTCTTCACATGAGGTGGCCAAAGTATTGGAGTTTCAGCTTTAGCATCATTCCTTCCAAAGAACACCCAGGACTGATCTCCTTCAGAATGGACTGATTGGATCTCCTTGCAGTCCAAGGGACTCTCAAGAGTCTTCTCCAACACCACAGTTCAAAAGCATCAATTCTTCAGCACTCAGCTTTCTTCACAGTTCAACTCTCGCATCCATACATGACCAATGGAAAAACAATAGCCTTGACTAGATGGACCTTTGATGGCAAAGTAATGTCTCTGCTTTTGAATATGCTATCTAGGTTGGTCACAACTTTCCTTCCAAGGAGTAAGCGTCTTTTAATTTCATGGCTGCAGTCACCATCTGCAGTGATTTTGGAGCCCCCCAAAATAAAGTCTGCCACTATTTCCACTGTTTCCTTATCTATTTGCTATGAAGTGATGGGACCAGATGCCGTGATCTTCGTTTTCTGAATGTTGAGCTTTAAGCCAACTTTTTCACTCTCCTCTTTCACTTTCATCAAGAGGCTTTTTAGTTTCTCTTCACTTTCTGCCATAAGGGCAGTGTCATCTGCATATATGAGGTTATTGATATTTCTCCCGGCAATCTTGATTCCAGCTTGTGCTTCTTCCAGCCCAGCATTTCTCATGATGTACTCTGCATAGAAGTTAAATAAGCAGGATGACAATATACAGCCTTTCCTTTTCCTATTTGGAACCAGTCTGTTGTTCCATGTCCAGTTCTAACTGTTGCTTCCTGACCTGCATACAGGTTTCTCAAGAGCCAGGTCAGGTGGTCTGGTATTCCTATCTCTTTCAGAATTTTCCAGTTTCTTGTGATCCACACAGTCAAAGGCTTTGGCATAGTCAATAAAGCAGAAATAGATGTTTTTCTGGAACTCTCTTGCTGTTTCGATGATCCAGTGGATGTTGGCAATTTGATCTCTGTTTCCTCTGCCTTTTCTAAAACCAGCTTGAACATCTGGAAGTTCATGGTTCACGTATTACTGAAGACTGGCTTGGAGAATTTTGAGCATTACTTTACTAATTGCCTTTTATTATTTCACATGAATCATTGGGCTTCTTAAAACTATAGTCACTTGAATTTTTTTAAATGGTTCTCTTTTTTCAGTTATGTAAACCACCAGTGTTTTTCAAGCATATAAATCTGCCTCTCCTATTTTACTCATTATTGTTTATTCAGCATTTCCTGAGAAGTAATAAATTCTTGTTTCTTGGTGGAATATGCTCCTGAAAAGGGCAATTGCCTTTGCTGGTAATGGTAATGAAAAAAAGTGAATGCTTCTTGGCCAGAAATTATATAGAAGCTTAGAATGGAATGTTTAATTAAGTTTTCAAGATGTAGAATTATAGTTTTAAATTATACTTTACTGAATGACACAAAAATTAAATAATCTAGTAATTTTTGCAAATCTGAGAGTTCTCTAAATTCTTAGGACATGGCTTTAAGTCTGTTCAAATATTTTGGTTTTCTGGTCCTATTCCTTTTAACTGAATTTTAAAATTTAATATTTGGTCACATTAAAAACAAAGCTTATTAATAATCACTGAGGTTGTGTGATCTCCTACATTCTGTCAGGGCTGGAAAAACATTCATTAATCCAAAATCACAATACTATAATTATTCCTCTTAACTACTCAGACCCATTGTTATAGCTTTTGCTCTGCTTGCCTGCTCAAAGCACTTTATCAATTCATCAAAGGGAGTAAAATAAGCCATAAAGCATCCTGTGTAGCCATAGAGCTTTCTTAGAACAAAGACTGGCCCAATTTTTCCAATGAGGAGCAACCTGTGAAAATTCTTCACAAAGAAGTTATAATTTTCATCACACCTCTTGATTTACAAAGATGATGCTATCAATCAACAGTGCTCTTTAGTAAAGTGTTGTTGAAGTATGCTGTGGGAAACTATTTCTTCGGTGTCACATTATGAGCAGAAAGATTACTGAACAAACAGGTTGCTTTGCTTCCAGAATTACAGGACTACCCAATTCTCCAAAATAAATCTCCACATTCATAGCATGGCCTTTTATGGCCCTCACACTCCTGTGCTGCCCTTTTATCTCCACAGGCAAGTCATGCTTTCCAACAATGTCAATGACACAGTCACTGCCAGCATCTTCTCTGCCACCACAACCGCTCATTCAACACCGCACACACACAGGCGTTCTCAGGCTTTACGTAAAAGCCAGCCTTTCAACATTTTGGGAGTACTCAATCCTAAGCATAGTTCTTCTCATTTAGGAAAACTCTTTTGAAGTATTTCCACTGTCAAGAGTTGACCGTGACTTTTCTAATTCTTGAAGGAAATCAACTGCTGATAATTCAACTGCTGATAAATCAACTGCTACAGTCCATGGGGTCGCAAAGAGTCAAACACGACCGAGTTACTAACACACACACACACACACACACACACACACACATCTAGACTTGGCTATATAATTTACTGGGCCCAGCGCAAAATGAAAATGTGAGACACTTTGATCAAAAAGCAGAGGAAAAGTAAATTAAAAGTGTAAAAATACACAAAAATTGAACTACCATATGATTCAGCAATTCTACTCCTGGAAGAAAACAAAAACATTAATTCAAAATGACACACCCACCCTAATGTTCATAGCAGCATTATTTATAACAGCCAAGATTCTGAAGCAACTTAGGTTTCCATCATAGAAAAATGGCTAAAGAAAATGTGATATATATATATATATATCACATATATAACTAACCTTAACCCATATATATATATATTTCACATATATATATATATGCAGAAACACATAATGGACACAATGGAATGTTACTTAACTTTAAAAAGAATGAAATTCTGCCATTTGCAACAACATAGACAAACCTAGAGGGGATTATGTTTAGTGAAATAAGTCAGACAGAGAAAGACAAATACTATATTATTTCACTTATATGTAGAAGATGAAAAATAAAACAAATGAATGAATATGATAAAACAGAAACAGACTCACTGATATGAGAACAAACTACTCGTAACCAGTGGGGAAAGGGACTTGAGGAGGGGCAAAATAGGACTAAAGGATTGAGGTACTAATTACTATGTATAAAAAATAAGAGACAAGGATATAGTGTATAGCACAGGGAAATAATAGCAATGATTTTACATGGAGTGTAATGTATAAAAACACTGCATCAGTATGTTGGACAGAAACAGTTTTGTTGGACAGCAAAACTAACATAATATTGTAAATAAACTATAGTTCAGTTAAAAAAACAAGCACAAAAACATAAATTTTCCCTTAAAAATATGTTAATATTTATAAAATATAACAAGGGTAATAATTATATAGGAGTACCAGCATAAACACAAATTTGAAAAAATCAATTTTATACCATAAAATTAAAAATAATATTTTCTATTATATCTTGATTACTAGTAAAAGTTTTCTGACATGGAATGCTAAAAGTACTTTTGTTGATTCATTAAAATTATACAGTTAGCAATTTAATTTTCAATTGGTATAACTTAAAGTGATGTCACCTGTTCTTGGCAAATGGAATGCCACAGATGATTTGATCGTTTTTAATTTAGACAAAGATCTTTCTGCTAATGCAACTGCTAATAGAGCTGTTAAGAATATTTTATAGACTGTGACAACAAAGACATAAATTTTGGATAAGCTATTTCAGAAAGAATTTTCTATACCTAGAACTAATGGTTCTTGTGGAGCCATTTTCCAGAAAGATTTAATTTTTCACACATACCAGTTTCATGTAAGTCTGAATTTAGTTTTAAATGCAAATGTATACAATGGCATTTTAATGTTTCTTCTGACATTTCTTGTAACTTGTGGAGTTCGTACAAAAAACCAAAACTGGCTTTGTGATTTGCACATAGTTCAAAAGTGCCTGTTTATGTATACTATCGTCAACCAATCAAGGAATTTTTAAAACAGTTTTCCTTTTAATAATTGTTTCATCCAAAGTTTTATATGAAAGTTGCATTGTTTTCCGATGACTGTGATGATCTTTACATTTAATTTCTAAGTCTACAAATGCAGAAAATTCTGTAGTTTTGCAGTGTCGCAGAAGTTTTTGAAACCATAGATTCTCAAATCTTTAAAGAATTCCAGAAACTCCCTGAATATGCTTTATTGGGTTATTCATGTGAACAATTTTATTTTATAGTACTTTGCTGACTAATTTATCTGAGAGCTAGCAGGTCCTGTCCCGATACTCAGGTCTGAAAGTTAATACATCTGCAGACACCACTGGCCTGGACTGGCCATGGGAATGACAGGCAAGTCAGCCTCCCAACCTATCCTGCAGCGGTCCCCGCAAGGAGCCCTCCTCTCTCCTGGGGGCCAGGGTGCTGTGGCAGTGGCTGCAGCGGCTCTCCTGCTGCTACATTCAAGGGCGCCAACAGTATGGACCCAGATCTAAGCTCAGCTGCGTCCTTGGACCCCCGGATGCCCAGACTGGCCCAGTGCGCAGGAACTGCGTGCAGCCGGGTCCACTGCTTGGGGCCCACGTGGACCTCACCCCACCTGCACGCACGATGTGCTAAATGCCATGCCTCTGCTTGTGTGCATGCTCCAATGTCCCATCGGCTTTCACCTACAAAACTCAGGCTCAAAGATAGAAAACATTTAGATGGTGCCAACAGAGAGTAAGGGCTTCCCTGGTGGCTCAGACGGTAAGAAATCCGCCTATAACGCGGGAGACCTGGGTTCGATCCCTGGGTTGGGAAGATACACTGGAGGAGGGCATGGCAAGCCACTCCAGTATTCTTGCCTGGAGAATCCCCATGGACAGAGGAGTCTGGCGGGCTACAGTCCATGGGGTTGCAATGAGTCGGACATGACTGAGCCACTAACACTTGCACTTCTTAACTTCCACTTACCAGAGCATAAAGCAAACACAGGGACCCTGGTGAGAGGTGGGCCTTGTAGGACTGCCCAGGTCACCACTTGCAAGCCATCTTGCTAGTACTCTAGGCCCTGTGCCGGTGTCCCCTGGGTCTCAGTACATTCAGTTCAGTCCAATCCAGTTCAGTCACTCAGTCGTGTCTGACTCTTTGCGACCCCATGGACTGCAGCACACCAGGCCTCCCTGTCCATCACCAACTCAGAGTTTACTCAGACTCACGTCCATTGAGTTGGTGATGCCATCCAACCATCTCATCCTCTGTCCTCTCCTTCTCCTGCCACCTTCAACCTTTCTCAGCCTCAGGGACTTTTCAGATGAGTCAGTTCTTCACATCAGATGGCCAAAGTATTGGAGTTTCAGCTTCAGCATCAGTCCTTCCAATGAATATTCCATAAGTTAGCAATTCCCAAACCCTGTTCTGCAGAAGAGGTGCTCTGTAAAAGAAAATATAGCAATGGGATATGCTGCTTGAGTCCCTACTCTGGGATTCCCAACTCACATTAATAAATTACAGTCTGGAAACCCTGACTTAAAGAGGCAATTTCATTTAGCCCATCCTTTCTGAAATAAAATCCCATTTAGGTAAAAAGCCTCTGCATATGCTGGGAAATGTTAGTAACCCATAAAATAAAATTTTTTAAATGCTGTGCTACACTATATTTCAGTCTTATTTCAAAAAATCCTAAAGGCTTTTTTCTTTTTTATCCTCCACCTCAGAACAGGCATTCTATCCTCCAACTAAGGATAAAAGTAAACTAATATCACGGCTATCATCATTATATCACAGCTTAACATAATATATAAAAATATGTGTCTGTATCAAGTATAAAAGTATTTATATATTATGTTGTAGTTTAAATAGAAGGCCTATTCCAAGGTAGAGGATAAAAAAGAAAAATGCCTTTAGGAATTTTTGAATACTGGATTACAGCATAGCACAGCATTTAAAAAATTTTTTATCAAGGCTTTACATAATATATAAAAATATAAGAAAGTATATTTTGCTTGGTAATAATAAAATTTTAATTATTACAACATAATGTTTTATCCTGAAGGTCATATAGGAGTTATTGCCCCTCTAGACTACAAAATTACATGATACCCGTTTATTCTGTTGTATGGAAGGAGTTGTTTTTAACCTCACATATGTGATTTTTGTTAAATAGAGCTATATAAAGCAACTAAAATTGCATTCCCTAGTGGCAGGTCCCAGAGAAGGCAATGGCACCCCACTCCAGTACTCTTGCCTGGAAGATCCCATGGATGGAGGAGCCTGCTAGGCTGCAGTCCATGGGGTCGCTAAGAGTCAGACACGACTGAGCAACTTCACTTTCACTTTTCACTTTCATGCATTGGAGAAGGAAATGGCTACCCACTCCAGTGTTCTTGCCTGGAGAATCCCAGGGACAGGGGAGCCTGGTGGGCTGCCGTCTCTGGGGTTGCACAGAGTCGGACATGACTGAAGTGACTTAGCAGCAGCAGCAGCAGTGGCAGGTCCATTGAATGGCAGGTCCTAAGGTAAGTAAAACATTCGAGATCACAGACAATTTCACTGAAAAATTTTTTTAATGTAAATCTCTGTTTCCTCTTAAAATCTTCAATGGCACCTCACTTCTAGGGAAAAGTACAAACTTCTTAAGATGGCCTACAATGCTTTGTATATTTTAAAAGCACCTACATTGCCTGCCTCATTTGTACCATTCCTTTCCTTATTTACCATATATTAGCCATTCTGGCTTTCATTCATTCATTCCACAAATATTTATTGACATACCATAAAAATATACAAAAAGAATAAGGACCATGCCCCCAATAAAACAAATGAATATAGAATCTGTAATACAGTGTCAGGTAGAGACAAATACTATAAAGAAAAATAAAACAGGCAAGAAGTTACAGTTGGCAGCAAGGTATGTTTTTAGTTGGAGTGCTCAGGACATCTGAGAAGACTTCTGTTCTGGTTTTTTGTTTGTGTTTTGGTGATTTTTGTTTGTTGGTTTGGTTTGTGTTTTTTTGTTGTTGTTGTTGTTTGCCACAGAGCTTATAGGATCTTATTATAGTTCCCCAACTAGGGATCAAACTTGGCCCATGACAGCAAAAGCACTGAGTCCTAACCACTGGATCACCAAGGAATTCCTGAAAAGGAGACTTTTGAAAAGAAACCTAAGTGAGGTAAAGGCACAGCCATGCACAGGCCCAGGGGAACAGCATTAAAGGTAGAGCTTGGGGTGTGCACTGCATGTTGTGAGGAACAAGATGACTATTGGAAACAGATGAAGAAAGGGGAGAGTGGCATAAGATAGTAAATAAAAAGTAGGCAGGGCCAGAAAACGTAGGACAGCATGTGAGTTGGGGTTCAAATGTTACAGGAAGTCATTCCTGTTGCAGGATTTTGAGCAGGGGAGTCCCATATCTGATCCATGCTTAGAAGTTATACTTCACTCCTATTTGCAGAACAGATTGAGACAGTACAAAGGTAGAGACAGAGAAGTCAGAAAGCTCTTGCTTTGGCCTGAAGGTGGTGATTTAGGCCAAGACAGCTGAGAAGAGCTGTTGAAAAACAGCTATACTAACATGCACATTATAAATGCATATCCAACAGAATTTGCCAAGGGAGAGAACTAAGACATGAGATCAAAAGAAGAGTCTAATATCCAAGGTTTGGGGGACTGAGCAATAAAGTATTTGTGATGCTAAAAATGCCAAACACTGGAGGAAGAACAAGTTTTAGGGGAAAAAGTCAAGAACTCTGTTGTATCCTGGGTGAGTTTGAGCTGTCTAATAGACAGCTGGGTCTCCTAGACACCCAGGTGGAAATGTCACATTGACAACTAGATGGATGCGAATGGATTTCATGGGAAAATCGGGACTGGTGTGGTAAATCTGAGAGTTATCTTCTACGTTTTAGTCCCTCAGATGCAGCAGGTTCTGCCTCTACTCCTTTGGACATGCTGGTCCCTCTGTCTGAACCTTTTCTCATTTACCCCTCATTTCACTGGCTTCCATTAGTCTTCCAGGAATTTTGTTCAAATGTCATTTTCCCCTGGAAGAAGTCTTCCCAGATTGCGCAGGCCAGATTTAACCCCTCTGTAATATGATCTCCTAATACCTCATAACTTTTCAACATAGTATGTGCGCATGCTAAGTCGCTTCAGTTGTGTCCAGCTCTTTGTGACTCTATGGAACATAGCCTGTCAGGTTCCTCTGTCCATGGGATTCTCCAGGCAAGAATACTAGAGTGGGTTGCCATGCCCTCTTCCAGGGGATCTTCCTGACCCAGGAATCAAGCCTGTATCCCTTACATCTCCGGCATTGACAGGTGGGCTCTTTACAACTAGCACCACCTGGGAAGCCCTCAACATAGTATGGATCACAGTTATTTGCAAATAGTTATTTTGGAGACTAATAATTGTCTTGCCTTTGCCTTGTTTCTGTAATTGCAAGGATATCTGTCTTATGCACTTGTAAATTATCAGCACCTAGTGTAGTGTCTGTTATGTAGCAGCACTCAATAATGTTTGTGGAATTAATTAACAAGTTAATTAGTTCCAGAGAAATTTTCCTCCATGACCACTTCATTGGCTCTCTACCTTTTCTCCAACATATGAAAACATATGTTCTTACTGCCAACAACACTTGAAGCTTACTCTCAAATATTTTTAAAAATCCTATGAAGATGTAACTCACTGGGAGAAGAGAAGCCAGATGTGCAGAATTGCTTTTAGGTCTAGAACTACATTTAAGGCCAATTTTTTGGAAATGACTGATAGGATTGTTTTTGAGGAAACAAAAGTTCTCATTGATGCCAATAAATAATCAGAGAGACAGATTATCATGTTTCTTTAGTACCGTAAAAGTAAATTGTGAAACTGAACCTGTAACCATACAAAAGCTTTCTGACAAATGAAGTATAGATCGGTGTTTTTTTTTTTTTCTGCTTCATCACAATGAATTGCAGCTAGAAAGTTCAAAGACCAATCAAGTCATGTGTAATTTACTACGTCGATGGAGAAGTGTTCAACTGGAAAACTAAAGCATTTAAACATGAAATTGACTTTTAAAGAATCTGTTCAGAAATCTTTTTAGCATCAGTTTAGAAAGGAATCTAGAAAAAGCTGACTTTATCCATCCAACTCAAATATGTTTATTTTCGGATGAGAGTGTTTGAATACATTCCCCTGTCTTTCCACTTCACATTCTCCATCTTTTACCTGAATAAGTCTTTTATTTCCTTGGAATTTCAAATAAAGTTCTGGGGAAATCTGAAAGCCTCATGATAAGCTTTGAGTTTATATCTCTCCTATAGTGCTTGTTTCATTATAACAAATAGTTAAAACACACCAGTGGAAGACTACTGCATACATTTGTCTCTTGGAGAAGACATCTCCAAAAGGATTTAACTTGAGAATATTAGACTTCCTGTTCTTCTCTTTCTAACCTAAGGGCTAACACTTTTCTCAGTATTGTCACTTAACACTGCTGACAGATAATTTAAGGTGAAGTTGTTGCTAAATGAGATGATACAACATCTCATTAGAAATATTTCTTTACATATCACATTGCATCCAAGTACATGAAACAACAAGAGCAAAATTACTACCCAGATACTAGACAATCACATAACCATAATTGCATGGTTTCAAATATAACTTTTTCTAATAATCATGTACCTGAAAAAAAATAGTTTACCTATTTTTTACATTGCCTTTACTAGTTGACAGACATTAGTGAGTGAGTTTAAGCTAGACTGAAACTATGAGCCTAGAGTCCATAAATGCCATGTTCACTGCCGTATTTTCAAGGCCTAACACAGTGCCAGGTACTCAATACATGGTCAGTAAACAACCATTATTCACGCAAAGAAAAGTGGAGAAAATATAAAGGATAGTTGGAGACAGTTGTAAAGCCTCATGTATTTTTTAAAGCAAGTGACCTGAATTCTAATCCCTGTGTTTGTTTGGATGAGATTTAAGAAAGTTACTTTACCTCCCTGAGCTTCTAGTAATTATGCCCAAGTTCTCTTTTAGGTCTGCAATTTCAACTGTTTAGTCGCTAAGTTGTGTCCAACTCTCTTGCGACCCCATGGATTCTAATCTGCCAGGCTTCTCTGTCCTTGGGATTTCCCAGGCAAAAATACTGGAGTGGGCTGCCATTTCCTTCTCCAGCAATTCCACTGTATTAGATGCCATTTTCTACAAATTTCTTAATTTTATTTTATGGGGCCAAAATACTACAAAAGCAATGGAAGTTCATTGTGTCAAATTAAATGATATTGTCACATGAAGAGAAACGTAATGTTCTCCCTCTCCTCTTCTTCCTGTCCTAAGCCCTGGGGCGACAGCACAAATTCTGAGGAATAAATTCTCCCATATCTGCCTGTATTTATAAGCATAATTTTCTGTGGGTCACTGTCTCTCCAGCCCAGAGCTGAAATACAGACACATCATCACCCTTCTTCTCCTGTTCTGTTACCTCTGTTCAGATGTCACCTCAGTTGTTACCTCCTCTGGGCATCCTTTCATACCTCCCTGAGTAAATTCCTGTTTGTACTGGAAACAGATAGTTGTTGATCCAACTCTAGTCTCTCTTTCTAGTGTGGTCTTATGATGGCGTGGCTAGGAAAAGCCTTGCCCAGCTCCCAAGATGAGTGAGGTGAGCCCAGGTGACTACACTTTCTCATATGCAAGTTGAAGCATTGTGGAGTATATATGATCGCCCAGTCCTCATCTCCACCCCTTAAACCCACCCATCTTACCCATCGTTTGAGGTTACAACTATTCCTTCATAGACTGCCATCAACTCTTTGGGATATCTTTGAAGCCCTGTTGCTTTTACATGGCCAGCATTCAAGTGTTCTTATTCTAATAACCCTGATTTTCATTTGGAAAAGTATTTCCCTCTCACTCTGAGTTCTATAATTTGGATGGACCTGACTCCACCTTTTGGGGTCCAGAGAAGTGCTACATGACATAAACCTCACCGATAAGCTTTCTCCATCTGTCTGACAACAAAAATTAATTCATGGATGGGCACTTTACCAAAGTTATTCCAACAAGAGGACATGCCAAGAGTTTTGCTGGAGTTCTCGGGAAGAGGTGCTCTTTTGCCACCATTGTTACTCAGGTGGCATCAGATCAGATCAGATCAGATCAGTCACTCAGTCATGTCCGACTCTTTGCGACCCCATGAATCACAGCACACCAGGCCTCCCTGTCCATCACCAACTCCCTGAGTTCACTCAGACTCATGTCCATCGAGTCAGTGATGCCATCCAGCCATCTCATCCTCTGTCGTCCCCTTCTCCTCCTGCCCCCAATCCCTCCCAGCATCAGAGTCTTTTCCAATGAGTCAACTCTTCGCATGAGGTGGCCAAAGTACTGGAGTTTCAGCTTTAGCATCATTCCTTCCAAAGAAATCCCAAGGCTGATCTCCTTCAGAATGGACTGGTTGGATCTCCTTGCAGTCCAAGGGACTCTCAAGAGTCTTATCCAACGCCACACTTCAAAAGCATCAATTCTTCAGTGCTCAGCCTTCTTCACATTCCAACTCTCACATCCATACATGACCACAGGAAAAACCATAGCCTTGACTAGACGAAACTTTGTTGGCAAAGTAATGTCTCTGCTTTTGAATATGCTATCTAGGTTGGTCATAACTTTCCTTCCAAGGAGTAAGCATCTTTTAATGTCATGGCTGCAGTCACCATCTGCAGTGATTTTGGAGCCCAGAAAAATAAAGTCTGACACTGTTTCCCCATCTCTTTCCCATGAAGTGATGGGACTGGATGCCATGATCTTCGTTTTCTGAATGTTGAGCTTTAAGCCAACTTTTTTACTCTCCACTTTCACTTTCATCAAGAGGCTTTTGAGTTCCTCTTCACTTTCTGCCATAAGGGTAGTGTCATCTGCATATCTGAGGTTATTGATATTTCTCCCGGCAATCTTGATTCCAGCTTGTGTTTCTTCCAGTCCAGCGTTTCTCATGATGTACTCTGCATAGAAGTTAAATAAGCAGGGTGACAATATACAGCCTTGACGAACTCCTTTTCCTATTTGGAACCAGCCTGTTGTTCTATGTCCAGTTCTAACTGTTGCTTCCTGACCTGCATACAGATTTCTCAAGAGGCAGATCAGGTGGTCTGGTATTCCCATCTCTTGAAGAATTTTCCACAGTTTCTTGAGGTCCACACAGTCAAAGACTTTGGCACAGTCAATAAAGCAGAAATTGATGTTTTTCTGGAACTCTCTTGCTTTTTCTGTGATCCAGCGGATGTTGGCAATTTGATCTCTGGTTCCTCTGCCTTTTCTAAAACCAGCTTGAACATCAGGAAGTTCACGGTTCACATATTGTTGAAGCCTGGCTTGGAGAATTTTGAGCATTACTTTACTAGCATGTGAGATGAGTGCAATTGTGCAGTAGTTAGAGCATTCTTTGGCATTGCCTTTCTTTGGGATTGGAATGAAAACTGCCCTTTTCCAGTCCTGTGGCTACTGCTGAGTTTTCCAAATTTGCTGGCATATTGAGTGCAGCACTTTCACAGCATCATCTTTCAGGATTGGGAATAGCTCAACTGGAATTCCATCACCTCCACTAGCTTTGTTCGTAGTGATGCTTTCTAAGGCCCACTTGACTTCACATTCCAGGTGGCATAGCATAAATAAAAAGCTGCTAAAGGTTACTTTTGCCACAGCATAGATAGCACCTCTCTGATTCATAGACTCCTCCAGCCACCTCCAGTAAGCCCCACATCTCTTTGATTTTACCTTACTGAGGCAGATATTACCTTCTATCTGTTTTACCCTCTTTCCCAAAATTTTAAGTTCCATGAAGGTAAAGATGTCCTATTCTTCTTTGGTATTTCCCAATGCTTTTGTGTACTACCTAGTACTTAATAAATGTTTTTAATTTTATTTTATTTTTGAACTTTACATAATTGTATTAGTTTTGCCAAATATCAAAATGAATCCACAACAGGTATACATGTGTTCCCCATCCTGAACCCTCCTCCCTCCTCCCTCCCCATACCACCCCTCTGGGTCGTCCCAGTGCACTAGCCCCAAGCATCCAGTATCGTGCATCGAACCTGGACTGGCAACTCGTTTCTTACATGATATTTTACATGTTTCAATGTCATTCTCCAAAATCTTCCCACCCTCTCCCTCTCCCACAGAGTCCATAAGACTGTTCTATACATAAGTGTCTCTTTTGCTGTCTCGTACACCGGATTATTGTTACCATCTTTCTAAAATCCATATATATGCGTTAGTATACTGTATTGATGTTTTTCCTTCTGGCTTACTTCACTCTGTATAATAGGCTCCAGTTTCATCCACCTCATTAGAACTGATTCAAATGTATTCTTTTTAATGGCTGAGTAATACTCCATTGTTTAAATGTACCATAGCTTTCTTATCCATTCATCTGCTGATGGACATCTAGGTTGCTTCCATGTCCTGGCTATTATAAACAGTGCTGCAATGAACATTGGGGTACACGTGTCTCTTTCCCTTCTGGTTTCCTCAGTGTGTATGCCCAGCAGTGGGATTGCTGGATCATAAGGCAGTTCTATTTCCAGTTTTTTAAGGAATCTCCACACTGTTCTCCATAGTGGCTGTACTAGTTTGCATTCCCACCAACAGTGTAAGAGGGTTCCCTTTTCTCCACACCCTCTCCAGCATTTATTATTTGTAGACTTTTGGATCGCAGCCATTCTGACTGGTGTGAAATGGTACCTCATAATGGTTTTGATTTGCATTTCTCTGATAATGAGTGATGTTGAGCATCTTTTCATGCGTTTGTTAGCCATCTGTATGTCTTCTTTGGAGAAATGTCTATTTAGTTCTTTGGCCCATTTTTTGATTGGGTCATTTATTTTTCTGGAGTTGAGCTGTAGGAGTTGCTTGTATATTTTTGAGATTAGTTGTTTGTCAGTTGCTTCATTTGCTATTATTTTCTCCCATTCTGAAGGCTGTCTTTTCACCTTACTAATAGTTTCCTTTGATGTGCAGAAGCTTTTAAGGTTAATTAGGTCCCATTTGTTTATTTTTGCTTTTATTTCCAATATTCTGGGAGGTGGGTCATAGAGGATCCTGCTGTGATGTATGTCAGAGAGTGTTTTGCCTATGTTCTCCTCTAGGAGTTTTATAGTTTCTGGTCTTACGTTTAGATCTTTAATCCATTTTGAGTTTATTTTTGTGTATGGTGTTAGAAAGTGTTCTAGTTTCATTCTTTTACAAGTGGTTGACCAGATTTCCCAGCACCACTTGTTAAAGAGATTGTCTTTAATCCATTGTATATTCTTGCCTCCTTTGTCAAAGATAAGGTGTCCATATTTGCGTGGATTTACCTCTGGGCTTTCTATTTTGTTCCATTGATCTATATTTCTGTCTTTGTGCCAGTACCATACTGTCTTGATAACTGTGGCTTTGTAGTAGAGCCTGAAGTCAGGTAGGTTGATTCCTCCAGTTCCATTCTTCTTTCTCAAGATCGCTTTGGCTATTCGAGGTTTTTTGTATTTCCATACAAATTGTGAAATTATTTGTTCTAGCTCTGTGAAGAATACTGTTGGTAGCTTGATAGGGATTGCATTGAATCTATAAATTGCTTTGGGTAGTATACTCATTTTCACTATACTGATTCTTCCAATCCACGAACATGGTATATTTCTCCATCTATTAGTGTCCTCTTTGATTTCTTTCACCAGTGTTTTATAGTTTTCTATATATAGGTCTTTAGTTTCTTTAGGTAGATATATTCCTAAGTATTTTATTCTTTCCATTGCAATGGTGAATGGAATTGTTTCCTTAATTTCTCTTTCTGTTTTCTCATTATTAGTGTATAGGAATGCAAGGGATTTCTGTGTGTTGATTTTATATCCTGCAACTTTACTATAGTCATTGATTAGTTCTAGTAATTTTCTGGTGGAGTCTTTAGGGTTTTCTATGTAGAGGATCATGTCATCTGCAAATAGTGAGAGTTTTACTTCTTCTTTTCCAATTTGGATTCCTTTTATTTCTTTTTCTGCTCTGATTGCTGTGGCCAGAACTTCCAAAACTATGTTGAATAGTAATGGTGAAAGTGTGCACCCTTGTCTTGTTCCTGACTTTAGAGGAAATGCTTTCAATTTTTCAGCATTGAGGATAATGTTTGCTGTTGGTTTGTCATATATAGCTTTTATTATGTTGAGGTATGTTCCTTCTATTCCTGCTTTCTGGAGCGTTCTTATCATAAGTGGATGTTGAATTTTGTCAAAGGCTTTCTCTGCATCTATTGAGATAATCATATGGTTTTTATTTTTCAATTTGTTAATGTGGTGTATTACATTGATTGATTTGTGGATATTGAAGAATCCTTACATCCCCAGGATAAAGCCCACTTGGTCATGGTGTATGATCTTTTTAATGTGTTGTTGGATTCTGATTGCTAGAATTTTGTTAAGGATTTTTGCATCTATGTTCATCAGTGATATTGGCCTGTAGTTTTCTTTTTTTGTGGGATCTTTGTCAGGTTTTGGTATTAGGGTGATGGTGGCCTCATAGAATGAGTTTGGAAGTTTACCTTCCTCTGCAATTTTCTGGAAGAATTTGAGCAGGATAGGTGTTAGCTCTTCTCTAAATTTTTGGTAGAATTCAGCTGTGAAGCCGTCTGGACCTGGGCTTTTGTTTGCTGGAAGATTTTTGATTACAGTTTCAATTTCCGTGCTTGTGATGGGTCGTTAAGATTTTCTATTTCTTCCTGGTCGAGTTTTGGAAAGTTGTACTTTTCTAAGAATTTGTCCATTTCTTCCTCGTTGTCCATTTTATTGGCATATAATTGTTGATAGTAGTCTCTTATGATCCTTTGTATTTCTGTGTTGTCTGTTGTGATCTCTCCATTTTCATTTCTAATTATATTGATTTGATTTTTCTCCCTTTGTTTCTTGATGAGTCTGGCTAATGGTTTGTCAATTTTATTTATCCTTTCAAAGAACCAGCTTTTGGTTTTGTTGATTTTTGCTATGGTCTCTTTTGTTTCTTTTGCATTTATTTCTGCTCTAATTTTTAAGATTTCTTTCCTTCTACTAACCCTAGGGTTCTTCATTTCTTCCTTTTCTAGTTGCTTTAGGTGTAGAGTTAGGTTATTTATTTGACTTTTTTCTTGTTTCTTGAGGTATGCCTGTATTGCTATGAACCTTCCCCTTAGCACTGCTTTTACAGTTCCCACAGGTTTTGGGTTGTTGTGTTTTCATTTTCATTCGTTTCTATGCAAGTTTTGATTTCTTTTTTGATTTCTTCTGTGATTTGTTGGTTATTCAGCAACGTGTTGTTCAGCCTCCATATGTTGGAATTTTTAATAGTTTTTCTCCTGTAATTGAGATCTAATCTTACTGCATTGTGGTCAGAAAAGATGCTTGGAATGATTTCTATTTTTTTGAATTTACCAAGGCTAGCTTTATGGCCCAGGATGTGATCTATCCTGGAGAAGGTTCCATGTGCGCTTGAGAAAAAGGTGAAATTCATTGTTTTGGGATGAAATGTCCTATAGATATCAATTAGGTCTAACTGGTCTATTGTATCGTTTAAAGTTTGTGTTTCCTTGTTAATTTTCTGTTTAGTTGATCTATCCATAGGTGTGAGTGGGAAAGACTAGATGGACAAAGTAGATTCTATGGTACCCAGGAGACTGATCGAGGAAGGCAAAGACATGGCTCCTTTCCTTAAGGAGTTTATAAACTACTATTAATTATTCCCAGATGGAGGTGTGTTCATGCTAATTCATTAGCTTCAGCTATGAATTTGAGGAGCTATTACTTATGTATTTCTATGGGATGGTTCTACAAATATGTCTTCTATAAATGATACTAACTCCATTCACCCTTAGATTTTTCCATCACTTTATCTTTAGGGGCTGGCTTGCCTGCTTAGTTGAATTCTTTCCAGATATCCTTCCAGTCACATGATATTAATCCACCAGTATCAGAGAAAGGCTTCAGGGGAAGGGAGAGTGAAAGAGGAGGGAGGAGAGAAGACAGGGAAAGTGAAACCACATGAAATGGGCACAGTACCAAAAATATTTTTTAAGTCTCTGGTGAAACTTTTTCTGGCATCACTACATAACAATAGCACATCATTTTCATTAACTTGAACAAACAAAACCAAACAGAGATTAAAAACCAGTACAGATGTGATATAAGTCTCCACTTCTGGCCTGGTCTGAATAGCCGCAGGGAGACACTTCCCTTAATAAGGCAGGACATGTCCTTCCAGTGCATCCCCGGACAAATAGCACAAGGCACCAGATCACAGTCACCAACACAAGACTCAGCACCGGAGCTTTTGTCCTCATCCTGCTTCTCCCCACAGTACTCCTTTCTGACGGCGATGTCATCCTGGCATTCTCTCTTCCTCCCTCCACCTTTTTACTCCTTTTGTTTCTGACCTTCACAATGCTCCCCATACCTGAAATGTGTCTTGTTCCTTCAGTGCCAAGCAACTTTCCCTCCTTCCTCTCCTATCAAATATTTCCTTTGACTGAGCCTTCCAAAGCTGATCTCATGGCAAACCATGTTCGCACACCCTGAGTAGCTTTATTGTTATCTCATGAATCATGACCATCTGAATTTCATTTCCATTTCCTTCTGGGAAAACCTTGTCTGGTGTGTGTTCCACACAGCCCCACATAAAGGGATGGCACTCAATAAATAACAAATTGTGATGATAACAATACCATGAACATATACTCCAGAAATAACACATAAAGAATGAATGATTGTTGGACCTAGCCCTTGGTCCAAGAACTGAACTCCTCTGACTATGATGGGTTTTGGTTTGAGGGTGTCTCTCATGCTATTTATCAGTGGATTACCAACTGCTAGTAAGTAGAACATGGCTCTTCAGGATCCCAGGAACTACAGAGTGAACATATAAGAAAACAGCTTCAGGGAATCTTGGAGATATTATTTCCCTGATAAGGATTAGGAAATCCAGGGAGACTACACTGTTCTCAAAAGACAGATCGCATGAATACTCTACCAGAAGATACTGGTTCTAGGTCTGGTTCTGACATTCACCAGGCAAGGCCTCTGAACTTGGGAAGTGCTCCCAATTTTTAAAAACCTGTTTCTTTCATATGAAATAAAAATAACCTTTTTCCTCATCTATAGGGTTGGATGAAAATCAAATAAGATAACTAGTGTGGAAGAGCAATAGCACCTGGCAGTTCACATTTAATTGCATAGTCATCAAATGCCATGTACTCTTGGTAAAACGTTTATATGAATTATTTAATTTAATTCTTACAACAATCCTAGAAATCAGTTTATCATTTCATCTCCCATTTTAGAGATAAAAAAACTGAAGCACAGAGAATACCAGTGATTTTTTCAGCGTGTCACAGCTCGTAGGTGATAGATCGGTTATTAAAGACCTGTTAGTTTGAATTTAGAGGCCACTCTATGATATATTATCTAACCCAGGAGTATGGCAAAGTGAAGCAATGCAGAGGTGGAAAACATTATTTAAATGACTCTGGAATTGTGAAGGATTACCATTAGAACTAACAAGTGGTGTTATAAAAACAATTCATGAGTATACATATAAATCAATTCTATCTTCATCTTATAAGAGAACATCTTATCGGGATGCATAAGATAAACATGATCTGTGGGATGGTATCCTTTGTACTTAGAATATACTCTGCTTCTACTAATTGCACATAGAAAGAAAAAGAAAAGAAATAAAAGATCTAAATACTGCACATGACTCACCTGCCTTGTACTGAAAGAGCACATGCCTTGGCAATGGGAGACATGGGTCAGTTACTTCTGCATCAGCCTCACCCCTAGTGAAAGCATCTCTCACACTGTGTGTGACTTTAGGATTTAGAGATATGCATTTTTCATGTGCCTGGCCCCGAAATATATGCCAATTCTTTCACCTGGTGCCCATCGAAGGAAACCATGACCTGTTCCTACCCTAAGGGAAAACGTGGCTATTGCTTGAATTTCTGAGAGATATTGTTATTTTTCAATATGAAACCTTCCTAGGGGATCCCCAAGGTATTTCAACTATGCACAGTAGTCACATGACTCACTGAAGCTAGACTATAACCCCAGGTGAAAGGGAGGGATAAGCCAAGTACTGGAAGGCCACGTGTGGTGGTGGCAGTGGTGAAGATGGAAAGTACTCTGTACTGCTAAGCGGGGGGAATAAATAAAACATTTTGAGTAGGAGAATTCATTTAGGAAGAATATCTTTTTGAATGAATGGGAAAGTACCAAATACATCTCAGTTTCTTATTCTCTTCTTCCTTCACTCCCCTGTACAAGAATAGTCAGTCATCAAACAGTACTCTTCCTTAAGTGTCTACACTGTCCTAGACAAAGACAGCTATGACAAAGGCAGGCAAAATACTTGCCTGCAAAGAACTTAAATTGTTGAGGAAAGAGAACAGAAAATTGATGTAATAAACAAATAACATCATTTCAACTTCTGATAAATGCTACTAAGAAAATAAAATACTGTATTTCATCAATTTTAAAATGAATTTTCCCCATTTCATCATTTCTGAGATTTGAAGGCATCTTACAATCTGATAATATATCTGAGTTTTATAGACAGCATTTTTTTCTTTCTTGGGGTACATAAATGTGTCACATTTTACAACCAGTGACAACTTAGATTCAGTGAAAACAATACAAAATGCGAGCACATTTGCAGAACCATTTTTGACATCCATGATCATATAACAAATTAATAATGTGACTATTTCAAACATTAAATAGCTAAAGTATGCCAAATAATCTTGACCATGAAAGGGGAATGTTTCAAATGTTTATAAAACATTGTACTTCATTTTAACCTTTTAGTTTTTGATGAGCTTTTTTTCTAGCTTGTGCTAAACTTTCCTTAACTTTCTTTTGAAATACCTGTGTGTGTGTGTGTGTGTGTGTATACACTCTAACCAAAAATTGTCTTTCCTTACATTTAAGCTTTTTATGTTTAAAAGTTTCCTTTCATATTTTAGTTTACTTTTAAAAAAGAAGTTACACTCAACCTTTTTTTTTTTCTTTTCCCTCACTTCTGTTAGTCAAAGTTTATTTCCTCTGGACTTTCCTGAATACATATCTCTCCTTCTCACAGACTTTTATACAAATCTTCTTACCTGTCGGTCTTCTCAGTCTGCTTTTAACTCATCCCTACTCTTCACTTTCCCTCCCAGCAACCTGTGATGACGGAGGTCTGACACCAGCTGATACTGATGCTGATACTGCATGGCCAGAGTACCTCTGTGTGCTCCCAGACAGTTTCAGGTTTCCCTTCCTCACTTACATTGACATGTCAGCACATGCTGGCCCTTGGCATTTTTCTTCAACTATAAGTCACATTTTATTTTTGGCAACTGAAGTTATGGCTAGAGAAATCCTTTTTCCCTTCTCCTAATGTTTCCATGTGGGAACCTTTCTCCAGAGCATGAATGGTGTTCTTCAATGTCTAGCCCTCCTTCCCCACCCTGCTTCCCTCCCTCCTCACCAAAGAGAAGAAATGATTTAATTGAGTAGCCAATCAGGGAGAGAGGAATGCACATGCTCAGCTCTACCCTGCTGTGTTTCCTCTGGATTTCCTTACAGAGGGCTTATCTTAGGTCTGTTCCTGAAACAACCTCTGACTCTGTGTGAGGAAAGGGTTCCTACTGCATTTGTGGCCAAGTGGGTAGCCCATCCAGTTGAGCATTGGAAATCCAAGTAGGTGCCACCTCAAGCGGCTTTTACCAGTGGAGCTGATGTTTTGATGTGTGGCTGCCACCTGTGCTTTATTTTTCAGTTGGTTCAGAAATATGGCAGATAAGAGAGGGTTTGATTCTTGGTCCCCAAACACTCCCTCCCATACTGCCAAGAGGTTTAAGAATACAGATGACATAATTGGAAGAAAGGATTTTTAAAAATCAGAGTTGTCCAGCCTGAGGGTATAGCAGGTCCTCATTTCTGGAGATGTCCAAGCATAGAGAAGGGAAGGGTAAGGTAAAATTTATTAAGTCTCTAAGGGAGAAATTTTTCCCATTCAACCCTTACAACTGCACTTGGAGTTGGATGGCATTTAGACTGTTTCACAGGTGAGAAAAGGTGGCTCAGAAAGTTTGGTTCTTTAGATCCTACAGATGATAAGAAAAATGAGATTGCATCAGTCAGCTCTGGCTGCCATAAAAAAATATCAGGCTGAGTGGTTTAAATAGCAGAAATTTATTCCTACAGTTTGGAGGCTAGAATTCCAAGATTAAGGTTACAGTCAACTTGGTTGGTAGTGAGAGCTCTCTTCATAGCTTGCAACTGGCTGCCTTCTTATTATATCCTCACAATGCCTTTCTTCAGTATGTTCACGTAGTTGAGGGGACTAAAGGAGTAAGGACAGAGAGAAAGAGAGAGAGAGAGAGAGAGAACAGTAACTCTCTGGTGTCTCCTCTTATAAGGATACTGATCCTATCAGATTGGGACTCCACCCTTATTACCTCAGTTAACCTTCATTACTTTTTCAGAGGACCCATCTGAAAATACACCCACATTGAGGTTAGGGCTTTAACATATACAAACATTTGATTCATAACAAAAATTCCAAATATCTCAGATTCCAAAACTAAAGAGGAGAAAGTAGTTTGAAAAAAAAAAAACTAAATAGAAATTCAAGAAATTTTTTATTTTTTAATTGAAACCTGAATATAGAAAAGAAGGAAAAGGTTCAGAAAAGCTTGAAGGTTCTTTCAATTCTGTGTGTCTCTCTATTTTATAATAAAGAAATCCAAGATCCAGACAAACCTGTATCTCACTAAGTGAATTTGTAATTCCTAGTTCCAGGAGCCCAAGAAGATATCTATATCAAATGGACTGACTATGAGGAATCCATTCTTCTGTTGACATGATTTCACACCCATATTTCATTTAAGTCAGTCTTGGCTTGTTCCCTTGGCTACCCCTCCTCTTCTGTGGCAAACTCTTAGCATTTGAAAATAGATAATGCCTCTTAAATGTGCAGTGCTCTAGAGTCCTTTGACCTTTTGTCAGAAGAGCTCTGTCCCCCCTGTAAGAGTGAGTGTCAAGTATTCGTTGGAAAGACTATTTCCCCACATTCAGTAACCTTCTAGGGGCCTTTCAGACTTCAACAGGTTGAGCTCATGACTTTTCCTTCGTGACTACTTCAAATAACCTTTTCTTTTTTATAAACTGAATTTGCAAGTAAATAAATTCTTGATTCCTCTCCTCCCCATTCCCTGTGAATTAACAGTTTCACTCTGATAATTTTACTTGTAAATTTCCTCACCCAGGGAGTATTTGTTTCGTATTTCCATTTACAAATTAAAATTTTAATTTACAAATTAAAGTGAGGCTATTAAGGAAATACACTGAAAGAACCAGCTGAAGGAAATGTAAAAGCTCTCAAAAAATGTCTTTTTGCCTGAGAAGGGAGTAACTAAGAGATGATGCAGAGATAACAGAGCAGAACCAAACATCACTAGCAAAAGCAATTGTGGAAGTAAATAAAATGGTTTAGAAACTTGGGATTAGGGAGTCTCCCACAGCCTAAACATGCCATTGCCAGCTACATCTAAGTGTCCTCAGTCTTTCCTGAACATATCTATATGTGCTTGCTAGTTGTTGTTAGCTGCTTTCTTGTAAAGGAACTTGATTTATTATAGGTCTCTTGTGGAGCAAGCTTTGTTTCAAAACTTTTCTCCTATTTCCTTCTGCCTTAGGTAGTCTAACTATTAATATACCTGGAAACATTTGAAGAGACTCTGAATTCCACTTATCCCTCTCTCCCCCTGGACCAGATGCTGGCCCAGGTCTGTATGACTCTTTCTAGAGTCTACATAAACTCACTCTACATAAACACTACACTCACTCTACAAAAACACTCTACATAAACTCACAAAGATCTAAACATGCTCAGGGGGTTCAGAATTTTCCTAGAGCTTACAAATGGAATTAGAAGATGTACTCCTGAAAATTCTGAAAGACCAGTACTTTCTGCAGTAGTTTTAAATATACTAACCTTCTGGGAAATTTTTATTTGAAACTCCTTGTTTGACTCTTATCTTTAAAATAATGAGCTCACCAGTTGTCTTAAAGTCCACATATTTGTAGCTTCTCTGGCTGAGTAAAATGGATGGAAAGGGTACCTTTAACCAACTCAGCCAGTCAGTATGCTAATATTTCTGGGGGCAACAGTATGCAAGAGCATGAATGTCTTTGAAATAACTCACACTTGGATCCTAATCCCATAACACACTGGTAGCACCATCTCTGAGCTCTGGGACTTGTATTTTGGTTGTAGTAATATCATTATCTCACAATAATCCTCTTATTTATATTTTATTGTTATTCTCTTTTACGTATGGAAAAAAAATTAAGGCTTAAAAGAAACCACCCCAAAAGGATTTCATGAAGGAGATTAGAATTGAGTCTTGACTAATGAATAAAATAGAAAGAACACACTTGCCTAGAATTATTATGAGCCAGAACCCAAAGACAGAACCCAAGAAAGCAAGTTGGGAACATCAGATTGCATTTGTTGGTGCATAGGGCTTGTATAGAATAGAGGATCTCAGCATTTAATATGTATAAGTATTACTTGAAGAACTTGAGTTTCAACTTTAATAAGCATTCAGTTTTATTTTGGGACATGTGATCCAAGGACCATACTATAAGAATGAGTGATAATAATAGGAAATAAGAATGGAAATTTTGATTATGGAGGCTCTTAAATGTCAGAATGAGGAGTTTGAGTTTAATCCTGAAGATAAAGAGAAATCAACTAAATAATTTTGAATCAGAGAATGGCATGAGTCAAGCATTTGCTTTTGCATAAGGTAGATACCTCCATGCCTCAGGCAAAGTCTTATCTGAAACCTCAGCACAAAGAGAAAATCTGAAGTTAGTATTTTCTCAGATTTATGATCAAATCTGGGCTTCCCTGGTAGCTCAGATGGTAAAGAATCTGCAATGCAGGAGATCTAGGTTTGACCCCTGGGTCAGGAAGATCCCCTGGAGAAGGGAATGGCTACCCACTCCAGCATTCTTGTCTGGAGAATCCCATGGACAGAGGAGCCTGGCAAGCTACAGTTCATGGAGTTGCAAAGAATTGGACACGACTGAGCAACTAATACAAGTACTATGATCAAATCTATCTTTTTTAATTCTCTGGTTACCTTAAAGCTTGTTTTTAAAAAAAAATGACTGAAAAGCTAGTTTAAACTTGTCTGATTAGATCTCCATGCTGTGAGTATTATAAATGGAAGATATGTTAAAAATGGTACATTTCAAGTAAATTATTCCTCATAATTGTGTGTTTCTTTTTATTTTTTATTTTTCTAATTTGAAGAATTCTTTTTCAAATATAGTCAACAATGATCTTTTTGATCCATCTTATTCATATAATCATCATATGTAAGGATTGAAATTCATGCCTAGACAGGCAGGAAGCATGATTAGAAATAATGATATTGTTTCCACAAGCCACTCATGAATACCAATCTTATGACAAAGTATTCTCTTATAAAATGTTATAAACTGTATCTAGAAAAATTTATATATAGAACAAAGAAAAATAACATATAATACCATAATATTTTCCTTCTTTGTTTATACAACTTCAAAAAAGATGATACTTTCATTCCAGCCCAAGAATCTAACATACTTGATCTACTTTTATCACTTAGAAATCATTTCAGTCCTAGTTAAATCACACAGAGTCTGCACTGATCTCTTCTATAGGATACTTCTTGTTAATTTGGACCTCACTCTTCTTTTCTTGATTTATTTTCTCTCTATAATAAGTCCCAGAACGATAATGCTGGGTCATGTGCCTTGATCTTAAATTGATGATCATAGGTCAAAAGTTCGTTGAAGAAAGAAAGGCAACATTTGCAGATGAAATCACACAAGTTGATGAAATTCATAAAGAGCAGCTGTTCTTCAAATTAACCAGCATTTCCCCTAAGAGTCACCCCCAATTTTTTATCCTGTGGATGGATAGTGGCCCAAGTTTTGTGCTTTGGTGTGTATTTAGAAAGTTTCCTGTGTGAACTTAGGTAAGATATCAGAGACATGTACTTAATAAGGCACTGATTACCTCAGTGAATTCTGTGATTTCTTTAGGAAATTTTTGATGGGACCAAAAAAACACCTCTGTTTCTTCAATGTTTGTTTATATGGCCTCTTATTTGACTTTTATTATCAATTTTAAATATTTTTCCTTTTTTTTTTTTTTTGACCTTTCCACAAACCAGTAAAAATCGGTCTGCTCCACAAGAAAGAAAAAGAGACTGAGAGTAAAGCTAGATACACAAAGACTAAGCAGACACTCTAGAAGATCTCTTTGGTCTTATCTCTACAGGATACCCTTTCCTAATGTTTTAAAGACTGCCTAATACAAGCTCACAGCACATTATGCTTAGTATTTAATGATGATCCTTTCACAGCTAAGAAAGTAATGAACAGTCTTGCACAGTAGATTGTCTGACCCAAAGTTGAGGAAAGTTGTACAATTTGTAAAGATTTTTTTGGAAGAATGCCCAAGGGAACTAGTGAGTGTCCACTCTACTTAACTTGTTTGTTTGTTTGTTTGTTTGTTTGTTTGTTTTCCAGCCATGTCTCATGGCTTGTAGGATCTTAGTTCCCCAACCAGGGATTGAACCCAGGCACTCAGCAGTGAAAACATAGAGTCTTGGCCTCTCAATTCCTCCATTCTACTTAACTCTTAATGACAATCTTTTTTACCTACAGAATTTATACAGTATAGGCTTAAAATGGCATAGAATTATTCTTTTCCTCAGGAAAGAGGAATATTATGGTCCTTGGCATGTGTCAACTCTGCAACCCCATGGATTAGAGTCCATGGATTATCCCAGCAAGAATACTGGGTGGGTTGCCATTTCATATTCCAGGGGATCCTCCTGACCCAGAAATTGAACCCATGTCTCTTGTGACTCCTGCATTGGCAGGTGGAGCCTTTATCACTGAACCCCCGGTAAGCTCTCTTACGGCCCTTAAATCCACTTAATCTCAAAAAATACAAAGTGGTGCAGCCTACAGTGTTCAGAATGGCCCAGAGATGGAGAATATATTTCCTGCCCCTCCCCCTTTTCTTTTCTTAGAAATGATTTGAACTTGTGGATATTTACACCTGGGAATGCTTTTCCCACTAATCAGCTGCAAAAGATATGAAGTTGGTATTTCCAATTTATTGGCAGACTCTGAACTGAAGTGGCATTTCATACATAATGTAACGGTCTTCCTTGATGCAAAGCCTCCAAGCAGGGCTTGGAAACAGGCCAGCACATCTGCTATATATCCCTGGATATATCATCACCATCTAAATGGAGATACATTTTGAAACTTGAACATTTTTAGAATAAATTTTTTCTTCATTTCTTCTTTAGAGAATTTAAAATTGTTTCCTTGTCATTATACTTCCAGATTGCCAGACTGGAACATTCACACAATTTGATTTTTTTTTTTTTTTTTTTTTTTTTAGTATTTTTAAATTAAATGTGAGCACAAACATCTATATTTTTGCATTTTGTTTCATGTTCTATAAGACATCAGGAATTTTATAGAAAGTATTATTGTTAAAATTTTCTGCCAGAATTAAAATACGCTCTAAAATATAAAGTAAATCCTTTTGGTTCTCTTCACATGACAAATTTCCCTTTTGCTTGTGTGAATTCGAGGGACTATCTCTTCTTCTTAGTGCACAACAGATGAAATATTTGTGTAAATCACTCAATTTTGAAGAGGATCTTTAAACAAAATGTTTAAGTCCCTCCTATAGACCAGTAGAAAAAAGACAGAAAGCTTGTTACAAAAATGGGCAAAAGACTTGAACAAATATCTCACAAAAGTAGATTTCCAAATGGCCAATCACTGAACACACAAAAAGGTGCTTATATTAGCCATTAGAGGGGGAAAAAAAGTTAATTAAAACTACAATGAAATACTCATGCACACTAACCAGTATGGCTAAGACAGATGGCACAAGTAATGATGTGAAGCGACCAAAACTCTCACATTGCTGTTAGGAAGGTAAATAGATAAAAACACTTTATAAAATGGTTTGGCAGTTTTTTAAACCTGAATAGCTGTATTTCCTACAACACAACAGCTTTCTACCTTGGCATATGCCTAACAGAAACTCCTACATATGTTCACCAAAAGACAGGTACTGAGTCTTTTTAGTGGTACTATTCGTACCAGTCCAAACCTGCAAACTATCAAAGGGTTTTCAATAGTAGAATGAAAAGATAAATTGTGGCATTGTCTTACAATGAAAGTCTAGCAGAAGTGGAACAAACTGTCCTCAACTATATGCCATGATATGGAGGAACCTCAGAAACAATGAACACTCTATGACTCCATCTGCATAAAGTACCAAAGTTGGCAAAATAATCGGTGGTCCTAGAAGTCAATGTAGGGGTTACCCTTGGAATTTTATGACTAAAAAGGAACCCAAGGAAAGACTGTGGGATTCCAGTAATACCATGCTTCTTGTTCTAGGTTATGCTTTCATAAGTTGTATACTTATGGTTTGTGTACTTTTTAAGAGTTACCTTAAACTCCAACATAAATTTCTTTAAGTGCTCTGATTATTTTTCCTACCAGGTCTTGTTCTAGGAATTTAACCTGAGGAAAAGCATTACAATAAAGTTCAAATATATATCCTACAAAGGTGTTCATTTTGACATTAATTTAAATTGAAAAGTTGAAAAAATTCCAAATATCATATAATAGGAAATTTCTTTAAAATTGTGACATATTAAAAACTGAAATACAGTTAGCTTTTAAAAAGTATGTTTGAGATAGCTATTTATTATACATAAAAATATCTTGAAATATTAATTAGTGAAAATAGGTTGTATGAGTACATTTGATATGTCAGTCTAATGTGGGGGGGATTGTTGTGGGAAACGCCTGTGGAGGAAAGCCAGACAGCTATGGAAGCAAGGCAATACTGCTGAGTCACGTGTAGGGGGCGGAGCGATCATCATAGCCTCTCTCTCCCCATGCACTGACCTTGGCAGCTGAACAATACAGAGGCTGGCCCATCAGACGCTTAACACACTGAACTACAGAGGAGAACCCCACCCAGGGTGTCTCTTTAAGTGCCTGATGCACTAATCTTCAGAGTAGGACCCCAAGCATGGGAGCCCTCTAAATGCCTGAATGGGGGGGAGCTATGGAGAAAGACTGACCAAAGAGGCCTTCTGATCGACAGCTACAAGAGGCTTGAAAAAAAACTCTGATAGGGCCATAACTCCTATAGCAGAGGCAAGAATAAATTCACAAAGACCCAGAAGAATTAAAGAATAAACATACAGAGACAAACAGCACAATTACTGAAATTAAAAATACTCTAGAAGGAATCAATACCAGAATATCTGAAGTAGAAGAATGAATCAGTGAGGTGGAAGATAAAATGGTGGAAATAACTTCTGAAGAGCAGACTAAAGTAAAAAGAATGCAAAGAATGAGGATAGTCTCAGAGACCTCTGGGACAAAATCAAACACACCAACATTCGAATTATAGGGGTCCCAGAAGAAGAAGAGTAAAAGAAAGGGTATGAGAAAATTTTCGAAGAGATTATGGTTGAAAATTTCACCAACATGGAAAAGGAAGTAGTCAATCAAATCCAAGAGATGCAAAGAGTCCCATACAGGATAAACCCAAGGAGAAACACACCAAGACACATATTAATCAAATTAACAAAGACTAAACACAAAGAAAGAATATTAAAAGCAGCAAGGGAGAAGCAACAAGTAACATACAAGGGAAACCCCATACGTTTAATAGCAGATCTTTCAGTAGAAACTCTGCAGGCCAGAAGGGAATGGCAGGATATATTTAAAGTACTGAAAGGGAAAAATCTACAACCAAGATTACTGTACCTGGCAAGGATCTCATTCAGAATTGATGGAGAAATAAAAAGCTTTTTGGACAAGCAAAAGTTAAGAGAATTTAATACCACCAAACCAGCATTACAACAAATGTTAAACGGACTTATATAGTCAAGAAATACAACAGAAGAAAAAAGATCTACAAAATCAACCCCAAACAATTAAGAAAATGGCAATATGAACATATATATCAATAATTACTTTAAATGTAAATGGATTAAATGCTCCAACCAAAAGACACAGACTGGCTGAATGGATAGAAAAACAAGACCTATATATATGCTGTCTAGAAGAAATCCACTTCAGAACTCAAGACACACATAGATTGAAAGTGAGAGGCTGGAAAAATATATTCCATGCAAATGGGAAGCAAAAGAAAGCTGGAGAAGCAGTCCTCATATCAGAAAAAATAGACCTTAAATAAAATTACAAGAGATAAGGAAGGACAGTACATAATGATCAAGGGACCAAATCAAGAAGAAGACATAGCAATTGTAAATATATATGCACCCAACATAGGAGCACCTCAATACATAAGACAAATACTAACAGACATAAAAGGAGAAACTGACAGTAACACAATAATAGTAGGAGACTTTAACACCCCACTCACACCAATGGACAGATCATCAAAACAGAAAATTAATAAGGAAACACAAGTCTTAAATGATACATTAGATGAGATGGATCTCACTGATATCTTCAAGACATTCCATCCAAGTTCAGAAGAATACATCTTCTTCTCAAGTGCACATGGAACATTCTCCAGCATAGACCACATCTTGGGTCACAAATCAGACCTCAGTAAATTTAAGAAAACTGAAATTGTATCAAGCATCTTCTCCAACCACAATGCTATCAGACTAGATATCAATTACAAGGAAACAAAAAAACAACAACAACTGTAAAAAACACAAACACATGGAGATTAAACAACGTGTTTCTAAATAACCAACAAGTTACCAAAGAAATCAAAAGGGAAATCAAAAAACTTCTAGAAACGAATGACAATGAATACATGACAACATAAAACCTATGGGATGCAAAAGAACTGCAAAAGCAGTTCTAAGAGGGAAATTTATAGTAATACAAGCCTACCTCAAGAAACAAGAAAAACATCAAAAAGACAACCTAACCTTATACCTAAAGCAAATGGAGAAAGAAGAACAACAACAAAAAAAAAATTAATAGAAGGAAAGAAATCATAAAGATCCAAGCAAAAATAAATGAAAAAGAAATGAAAGAAACAATAGTAAAGTTTAATAAAACTAAAAGTTGGTTCTTTGAGAAGATAAACAAAATTGTCAAACCTCTAGTCAGACTCATCAAGAAAAAAGAGAGAAGAATCAAATCAACAAAATTAGAAATGAAAAAGGAGAGGTTACAATAGACAATAAAGAAATACAAAGGATTATAAGAAACTATTATGAACAACTATATGGCAATAAAATAAAGAACCTGGAAGAAATGGACAGACTCTTAGAAAAGTTCAATCTTCCCAGAATGAACCAGGAAGAAATAGAAATTATGAACAACCCAATTACAAGCACTGAAATTGAAGCTATGATCAAAAATCTCCCCAAAAACAAAAGCCCAGGATCAGATGGCTTCACAGGAGAATGCTATCAAACATTTAGAGAAGAGCTAATGCCTATCCTTCTAAAACTCTTTCAAAAAATCACAGAGGAAGGAATTTTTTCAAACTCATTCTACGAGGCCAAAATCAAACTGATACCAAAGCCAGACAAAGAAACACACAAAAAAAGAAAACTACAGGACAATATCACTGATGAACATAGATACAAAAGTCAACAAAATTCTAGAAAACAGAATTAAGCAACACATCAAAAAGCTCATGAACTATGATCAAGTTGGGTTTATTCCAGGGATGCAAAGATTCTTTTTTTTTTAATATAAATTTATTTCTTTTAATTGGAGGCTAATTAATTTACAATATGGTATTGGTTTTGCCATACATCAACATGCATCCGTCACGGGTGTACATGTGTTCCCCATCCTGAACCCCCCTCCCACCTCCCTCCCCATACCATCCCTCTGGGTCATCCCAGTGCACCAGCCCCGAGCATCCTGTATCATGCTTTGAACAGGGATGAAAAGATTCTTCAACACACAGAAATCAATCAATGTGATACACCGTATTAACAAATTGAAAGATAAAAATCATATGATCATCTTAATAGATGCAGAAAAAGCCTCTGACAAAATTCAGCACCCATTTATGATTAAAACTCTTCAAAAAATGGGCACAGAAGGAACCTACCTCAACATAGTAAAGGCCATATATGATAAGTCTACAGCAAACATTATTCTCAATGGTGAAAAACTGAAAACATTCCCCATACTATCAGGAAAAAGACAAGAATGTCCACTTTCACCAATATTATTCAGTATAGTTCCTGAAGTCCTAGCTACAGAAATCAGTGAAGAAAAAGACATAAAAGGAACCCAGTTTGGAAAAGAAGTAAAGCTCTCACTGTTTGTAGATGACATATTACTGTACATAGAAAACCCTGAAGACAGTTATAAGAAAATTACTAGAGCTAATTAGTGAATTTAGAAAAGTTGCAGGATACAAAATCAATACACAGAAATCACTTGCATTTCTATATACTAACAATGAAATATCAGAAAGAGCAATTAAAGAATCAATCCCATTCACCATTACAACAAAAAGTATTAAATATCTAGGAATAAACTTACCCAAGGAGATAAAAGAACTGTACACAGAAAATTATAAGACACTAATGAAAGAAATCAAAGATGACATAAACAGATGGAGAGATATCCCATGTTCTTGGGTAGGAAAAATCAATATTGTGAAAATGGCTATCAGATCAGATCAGATCAGATCAGTCGCTCAGTCGTATCCGACTCTTTTCGACCCCATGAATCGTAGCATGCCAGGCCTCCCTGTCCATCACCAACTCCCGGAAGTCACTCAGACTCATGTCCATCGAGTCAGTGATGCCATCCAGCCATCTCATCCTCCGTCGTCCGCTTCCCCTCTTGCCCCCAATTCCTCCCAGCATCAGAGTCTTTTCCAATGAATCAACCCTTCGCATGAGGTGGACAAAGTACTGGAGTTTCAGCTTTAGCATCATTCCTTCCAAAGAAATCCCAGGGCTGATCTCCTTCAGAATGAACTGCTTGGATCTCCTTGCAGTCCAAGGGACTCTCAAGAGTCTTCTCCAACACCACAGTTCAAAAGCATCAATTCTTCGGTGCTCAGCCTTCTTCACAGTCCAACTCTCACATCCATACATGACCACAGGAAAAACCATAGCCTTGCCTAGACGGATATTTGTTGGCAAAGTAATGTCTCTGCTTTACTACAATGCAATCTATAGATTCAGTGTGATCCCTATCAAATTACCAATGACATTTTTCACAGAACTAGAACAAAAAATTCCACAGTTTGTATGGAAACACAAAAAACCCTGAATAGCCAAAGCAGCCTTGAGAAAGAAGAATGGAGCTGGAGGAATCAACCTTCCTGACTTCAGATTATACTACAAAGCTATAGTCATCAAGGCACTATGGTACTGGCACAAAAACTGAAATATAGACCAATGGAACAAGATAGAAGGCCCAGAAATAAAATAGAAAGCCCATATATGCATACATATATGCACCTATGTGTACCTTATTTTCTACAAAAGAGGCAAGAATATACAATGGGGCAAAGACAGCTTCTTCAATAAATGGTGCTTGGGAAAACTGGACAGCTACATGTAAAAGAATGAAATTAGAACAATTTCTAATACCACACACAAAGATAAACTCAAAATGGATTAAAGACCTAAATGTAAGATCAGAAACTATAAAACACTTAGAGGAAAACATAGGCAGAACACTCCATGACATAAAGCAATATCCTCTATGACCCACTTCCTATAGTAACAGAAATAAGAAGTAAACAAGTGGGACCTGATTAAACTTAAAAGCTTTTGCACAGCAAAGAAAACTATTCAGTTCAGTTCAGTTCAGTTCAGTTCAGTCACTCAGTCATGTCTGACTCTTTGCGACCCCATGAATCACAGCACGCCAGGCCTCCCTGTCCATCACCAACTCCCGGAGGTCACTCAGACTCATGTCCATTGAGTCAGTGATGCCATCCAGCCATCTCATCCTCTGTCGTCCCCTTCTCCTCCTGCCCCCAATCCCTCCCAGCAACAGAGTCTTTTCCAATGAGTCAACTCTTCCCATGAGGTGGCCAAAGTACTGGAGTTGCAGCTTCATTCCTTCCATGAAGTGATGAGAACAGATGCCATGATCTTCCTTTTCTGAATGTTGAGCTTTAAGCTAACTTTTTCACTCTCCTCTTTCACTTTCATCAAAAGGCTTTTTAGCTCCTCTTCACTTTCTGCCATAAGGGTGGTATCATTTGCATATCTGAGGTTATTAATATTTCCCCTGGCAATCTTGATTCCAGCTTGTGCTTCTTCCAGCCCAGCATTTCTGATGGTGTACTCTGCATAGAAGTTAAATAAGCAGGTGACAATATATAGCCTTTACATACTCCTTTTCCTATTTGGAACCAGTCTGTTGTTCCATGTCCAGTTCTAACTGTTGCTTCCTGACCTGCATACAAATTTCTCAAGAGGCAGGTCAGGTGGTCTGGTATTCCCATCTCTTTCAGAATTTTCCACAGTTTCTTGTGATCCACACAGTCAAAGACTTTGGCATAGTCAATAAAGCAGAAATAGATATTTTCCTGGGACTTTCTTGCATTAAGCAAGGCAAAAAGACAACACTCAGAATAGGAGAAAATAATAGCAAATGAAACAGCTGACAAAGGATTAATTTCCAAAATATACAAGCATCTCATACAGCTCAATACCAGAAAAACAAACAACCCAATCAAAAAGTGGGGAAAAGACCTAAACAGACTTTTCTCCAAAGAAGACATACAGATGGCTAACAAACACATGATAAGGTGCTCAACATCGCTCATTATTAGAGAAATGCAAATCAAAACTACAATGAGATATCACCTCACACGGGTCAGAATGGCTATCATCAAAAAGTCTACGAACAATAAATGCTGGAGAGGGTGTGGAGAAAAGGGAATGTAAACTGATACAGTTACTATGGAAGATGGTATGGAGATTCCTTAAAAAACTAGAAATAAAGGTCACCAAATGACCCCACAATCCGAATTCTAGGCATATACCCTGAGGAAACCAAAATTGAAAAGGACACATGTATCCCATTGTCCATTGCAGCACTATTTGCAGTAGCTAGAATGTGGAAGCAAATGAGATGTCCACCAACAGATGAATGGGTAAAGTTGTGGTATATATACACAATGAAATATTACTCAGCCATAAAAAGAACACATTTGAGTCAGTTCTAACGAGGTGGATGAACCTAGAGCCTATTATACAGAGTGAAGTAAGTCAGAAAGAGAAAGATAAATATTATATTCTAATGCATATATACAGAATCTAAAAAAAAATGGTACTAAAGAATTTATTTACAAGGTAGCAATGGAGAAACAGACATAAATAATAGACTTATGGACATGGGGAAATGGGAAGAGAGGGGAGATATATGGAAAGAGTAACATGGAAACTTACATTACCATATGTAAAATAGATAGCCAATGGAAATTTGCTGTATGGCTCAGGAAACTCAAACAGGGGCTCTGTATCAACCTAGAAGGTGGGATGGAGAGGGAGATGGGAGGGGGGTTCAAAAGGGAGGGGAATATGTATGTCTATGGCTGATTCATGTTGAGGTTTGACAGAAAACAACAAAATTCTGTAAAGCAATTTATCCTTCAATTTAAAAATAAATTAATTAATTAAAAACAAAAAAACAAAAAACAGACACAGACTCATAGACTCACTGGTAAGCACAAACTAGTGGTTACCAGTGCAGAGACAGATGGGCCAGGGTACGATAAGCAAAGGGGATTAAGAGGTACAAATTATAATGTATAAAATAAAAAGGCTAGAGACTTCCCTGATGGTCCAGTGGCTGAGAATCTGCATTGCAATGCAAGGGACACAGGTTGATCCCTGGTCAAGGAAGTAAGATCTCATGTCACAGAGCAGCTAAGCCTGTGTGCTGTAACTACTGAGCCCTTGAGCTCTGGAACCCAAGCAACCACAAGGAAAGATCCAACATGACACATCTAAGATGTGATGTGGCCAAATAAATAAATAAATAAATTTTTTTAATAAATCAATAAGCTATAAGGATATATCGAATAGCATAGGGAATACAATCAATATTTTATAACTTTAAATGGAGGAGTGTAATCTATAAAAATGAGTCACTATGTTACACCTACAACTAATATAATATTGGAAATCATCTCTCTGGAAAGATTATAGGCATTTTTATTTTCCTCTTTGTAAATTTTCTGTTATTTTCAAAAGTACATTTTTGTTGCTTCTTTAAAAAAAAAAAAAAAGAATAATACAAATCCCAGAGCACTTACTTGCAATGTTATAGAAGACAGCTAGAAATCGCAATTTCATTCTTTTCACCAAGCATATTCATCAGTGCTTATCAAAAAGAGTGAAAGAAAATTTATTTTTTGCATCCTGGAACCTATGATCAAAGTCGGCTGACAATAATGTGATGGATGTATGGATGTAAAGTAGAAACATATAGGAAAATGGACACTGGACATAGAAATCATGTCTGAAAAACATACCTCCACAAAACTCTCCCCTCTTGTTGGAGCTCTCCACATTCTTCAAAGGCCAGTTTAAGTTCCAGACTCCTTTATGAAGAACTTCTGGACCAAGCTACCCTGAATGATCTGCTTTCCCTTTTCCAAACTCCAGCTTCATTTTAAATCACTACAACTTGTTCAGTTCTTCACAAATTCTACCTAAGCTGTCTTCTCAATTAGATTAATTAGATGTTAAGCTTTTTGTAAGCAGGGAGGGCCAAGTTACACTTTCACTTCTGAGTAACTTCTTGCCTCCCTCTGCAGGCCCCTGTCGCAATGCTTCATATTACAAATAAATTATGTGTTAGCGTTAGTACTCATTGGTGAATCTTAGTGAAGTCTTCCATTAACACTGAGTTCTTGAAGAGGAGAGCTGCAAACTCAACAGGAAGGAAAGGATGTAAGAAGATCATCAGGATGAATTCTCACCATAGTTCTAATAAAGTGACTGCTTCAGTAGAGCAGGACCAAGAATAGAGGCCATCCACTTTGAAAAATCATTGCAGAGAGAGTACAGCTCTTTCCATTGGCAAGAAGGGCTGAATATTGTGGGAAGGTCTTAAGAGGCTTCTAGGACTGTGTGGCCTTCATGCAGAACCAACCCCTAGCACCCAGTCTGTAGGTGACAAAAATGAAGAGAGTAGCTTCAGATGGAAGGACTCCATCCATAGCAACTGGATTCCAGCTCTTTGACCTGAGTCACTCTAAGCAGAGTACCATAGAGGAATAGTCCTAAAGAAAGTCAAAGCTAAACTGTCAAGTAAGGTGTCCAGGATCATAAGTCTGGGTGAAGTTGCTAGTATTTAAAAACTCTAGACACTATGGCTAGGAAGGGCAGGAAACAAGAAATGAACCAAAAGAAGAGTCGTTCAGACAACTGAATTTCAGGGAAGGATGAGAGAGTCATTTCCTAGGCAGGTTGATAAGAAGTCTAGGGGTCCCCAAGGAGAGAGGGGTCTGGAATTCTCAAGGAGGAGGAAAGTACAAACTTTCTTTCCTCTATGTTCCAAGTAAGATGGTAGGTGTTGCAAGAGGGCATCAGAGGGCAGACACACTGAAACCATACTCACAGAAAACTAGTCAATCTAATCACACTAGGACCACAGCCTTGTCTAACTCAATGAAACTAAGCCATGCCTGTGGGGCAATCCAAGATGGGCGGGTCATGGTGGAGAGATCTGACAGATTGTGGTCCACTGGAGAAGGGAATGGCAAACCACTTCAGTATTCTTGCCTTGAGAACCCCATGAACAGTATAAAAAGGCAAAATGATAGGATACTGAAAGAGAAAATCTCCAGGTCAGTAGGTGCCCAATGTGCTACTGGAGATCAGTGGAGAAATAATTCCAGAAAGAATAAAGGGATGGAGCCAAAGCAAAAACAATACCCAGCTGTGGATGTGACTGGTGATAGAAGCAAGGTCCGATGCTGTAAAGAGCAATATTGCATAGGAACCTGGAATGTCAGGTCCATGAATCAAGGCAAATTGGAAGTGGTCAAACAAGAGATGGAAAGAGTGAATGTCGACATTCTAGGAATCAGGGAACTCAAATGGACTGGAATGGGCGAATTTAACTCAGATGACCATTATATCTACTACTGTGGGCAGGAATCCCTCAGAAGAAATGGAATAGCCACCATGGTCAACAAGAGAGTCCGAAATGCAGTACTTGGATGCAATCTCAAAAACGACAAAATGATCTCTGTTCGTTTCCAAGACAAACCATTCAATATCACAGTAATCCAAGTCTATGCCCCAACCATTAATGCTGAAGAAGCTGAAGTTGAACGGTTCTGTGAAGACCTACAAGACCTTTTAGAACTAACACCCCAAAAAGATGTCCTTTTCATTATAGGGGACTGGAATGCAAAAGTAGGAAGTCAAGAAACACCTGGAGTAACAGACAAATTTGGCCTTGGAATACGGAATGAAGCAGGGCAAAGACTAATAGAGTTTTGCCAAGAAAATGCACTGGTCATAGCAAACACCCTCTTTCAACAACACAAGAGCAGACTCTACACATGGACATCACCAGATGGTCAACACCGAAATCAGATTGATTATGTTCTTTGCAGCCAAAGATGGAGAAGCTCTATACAGTCAACAAAAACAAGAGCGGGAACTGACTGTAGCTCAGATCATGAACTCCTTATTACCAAATTCAGACTTAAATTGAAGAAAGTAGGGAAAATCACTAGACCATTCAGGTATGACCTAAATCAAATCCCTTATGATTATACAGTGGAAGTGAGAAAGAGATTTAAGGGCCTAGATCTGATAGATAGAGTGCTTGATGAACTATGGAATGAGGTTCGTGACATTGTACAGGAGACAGGGATCAAGACCGTCCCCATGGAAAAGAAATGCAGGAAAGCGAAATGGCTGTCTGGGGAGGCCTTACAAATAGCTGTGAAAAGAAGAGAAGTGAAAAGCAAAGGAGAAAAGGGAAAATATAAGCATCTGAATGCAGAGTTCCAAAGAATAGCAAGAAGAGATAAGAAAGCTTTCCTCAGCAATCAATGCAAAGAAAGAGGGAAACAACAGAATGGGAAAGACTAGAGATCTCTTCAAGAAAATTAGATATACCAAGGGAATATTTCATGCAAAGATGGGCTTGATAAAGGACAGAAATGATATGGACCTAACAGAAGCAGAAGATATTAAGAAGAGGTGGCAAGAATACACAGAAGAACTTTACAAAAAAGATCTTCACGACCCAGATAATCATGATGGTGTGATCACTCACCTAGAGCCAGACATCCTGGAATGTGAAGTCAAGTGGGCCTTAGAAAGCATCACTATGAATAAAGCTAGTGGAGGTGATGGAATTCCAGTTGAGCTATTTCAAATCCTGAAAGATGATGCTGTGAAAGTGCTGCACTTAATATGCCAGCAAATTTGGAAAACTCAGCAGTGGCCAAAAGACTGGAAAAGGTCAGTTTTCATTCCAATCCCAAAGAAAGGCAGTGCCAAAGAATGCTCAAACTACCACACAATTGCACTCATCTCACATGCTAGTAAAGTAATGCTCAAAATTCTCCAAGCCAGGCTTCAGCAATACATGAACCATGAACTTCCAGATGTTCAAGCTGGTTTTAGAAAAGGCAGGGGAACCAGAGATCAAATTGCCAACATCCGCTGGATTATGGAAAAAGCAAGAGAGTTCCAGAAAAATATCTATTTCTGCTTTATTGACTATGCCAAAACCTTTGTGTGGATCACAATAAACTGTGGAAAATTCTTCAAGAGATGGGAATACCAGACCACCTGACCTGCCTCTGAGAAAACTATATGCAGGTCAGGAAGCAACAGTTAGAACTGGACATGGAACAACAGACTGGTTCCGAATGGGAAAAAGAGTACGTCAAAGCTGTATATTGTCACCTGCTTATTTAACTTCTATGCAGAGTACATCATGAGAAATGCTGGGCTGGATGAAGCACAAGCTGGAATCAAGATTGCTGGGAGAAATATCAATAACCTCAGATATGCAGATGACACCACCCTTATGACACAAAGTGAAGAGGAACTAAAAAGCCTCTTGATGAAGGTGAAAGAGAGAGTGAAAAAGTTGGCTTAAAGCTCAACATTCAGAAAACGAAGATGATGGCATCTGGTCCCATCACTTCATGGCAAATAGATGGAGAAACAGTGGAAACAGTGTCAGACTTTATTTTTCTGGGCTCCAAAATCACTGCAGATGGTGATTGCCGCCATGAAATTAAAAGACGCTTACTCCTTAGAAGGAAAGTTATGACCAACCTAGATAGCATATTGAAAAGCAGAGACATTACTTTGCCAACAAAGGTCCGTCTAGTCAAGGCTCTGGTTTTCCAGTGGTCATGTATGGATGTGAGAGTTGGACTGTGAAGAAAGCTGAGCACCAAAGAATTGATGCTTTTGAACAGTGGTGTTGGAGAAGGCTCTTGAGAGTCCCTTGGACTGCAAGAAGATCCAACCAGTCCATTCTAAAGGAGATCAGTTCTGGGTGTTCTTTGGAAGGACTGATGCTAAAGCTGAAACTCCAAATCTTTCGCCACCTCATGCAAAGTGTTGACTCATTGGAAAAGACTCTGATGCTGGGAGGGATTGGGGGCAGGAGAAGAAGGGGATGACAGAGGATGAGATGGCTGGATGGCATTACCGAGTTGATGGACAAGAGTTTGGGTGAACTCTGGTAGTTGATGATGGACAGGGAGGCCTGGCATGCTGCAATTCATGGGCTTGCAAAGAGTCGGACACGAGTGAGGAACTGAACTGAACTGACTGTATCCTGCCTTAGGACAGTCTCTGGATTAAACCTTCTGGCTAATTCTGTTATCTTAAAATGTAAATTATGGAAGTAGGTCTGGTGAGGTCTTTACCACCTCCAGACATTCTTTGGATTCATTGGAGAATATATAACTCCATTGCTAACACTAGCAAGTGGGTACTCTTTCTACTCACTTCTGATGTCTATGTCAGAAGCTTTCTCTATCTCCTTTACACTTTAATAAAACTTTATTACACAAAAGCTCTGAGCAATCAAGCCTCATCTCTGGTCCTGGATTGAATTCTTCTCCTCTGGAGGTCAAGAATCCCAGCGTCTTTGCATGGTTCAGCAACAACCTTTCAAGGAGATTCAGGAAAACAAACAAAAACAGGTGTTTACTAGTCAAAACAACTACATATGCCATGGAAGTATCACATTAAGCTTAAATGCTGAAATTGGGCTCTAGGAGAATTGAAGAGGGAACAGGGTAGAAAAGGAGTTGGGAGTTTGGAGAGGGCTCAACATGAGGCTGGGCCACTGGATCAAAGTTCCTAGGCCTGAAATACAAAGTTCTTCCAATACCTTCTACCTAATCCAGGTTCTGGTACACCTGCTCTCTTTCTTTTGTTTCCTACATTTCTTTATAACCAAGAGCTATCAATTTGCTTGTGTTGTATGAACCCAATCACTGTTGGAAATTTAAGAGAATAAAGAGAAAGCTTTTCTGATTTCCATCGTTCAAGGTCACAAGCTTTTAAAAGAAAATGCTTTTAAAAAAATGAGAATTTCAACAGGATTATGCTTGTATTTGCACACTCCAGTATCCTTGGCTGGAGAATGCTGTGGATGGGGAGCCTGGTGTGCTGCTGTCCATAGGGTCGCACAGAGTCGGACGTGACTGAAGCGACTTAGCAGCAAGAGCAGAAGCATGCTTGTATTTCTTCACTGAAAAAGCTGAGAAAAGAAATGCATGTGTTTCTTTTTCTTTTATGGCTGTTTATTGATCAAAGTTCAGCTCCTATTCCACTAAAAATAAAGTCAGCTGTCCTGACATCTTTATCACTTGCAGGCTCTGCAACTGACCCACAGTGAACCAGTTAGTGAGTGCAGGTGGAGAATTGGAAGAGAAGGGGTGTAGGTTTATAAAAGTGTCTCTTGGACTTAAACTAGCATCAGGCTACAATAAAATGTTAATGAAAACGCATTAGAAGTAACAGGACAGTAATAATTAACCACATGAAATGACATTGAGTTATTTAAAACAGTGCCCACCCTGATCCAACATTACACTTGCACAGAGAGAATAAGTCAGATGGAAAAGACCTCAAAGCACTGCTGAAGGTCAAGGTCCTAGGGTAAACCGCAGAAGGCAAAGAATTCCAGAGGATAGTGCGGAACATCTGCATGAGGTCAGATCTGGGAAGGTTACAGAAAGCACATTTCCTTGGATCCTGGCTTCAAATCCTTGTTCAGATGCCCCCAAAAGAGAAGTGTTTGGAGGATGATCAGAGTAACACAGGCTATGCTGAATATGTAGAGGATTTACTTTTTAGTAAAGTTCACCAAAATAATAGGAGTAAGTTGATGATTAGAGTTTTTTCCCATCACTGTGCATTTCTATGTTTATCCACCACCATACTGCACACAGCACTGACTTTTCATACTTTGAGAAACAGATTTTTGAAATTGTCTTATTTGAAGTGAAGGCATGAAATGAAATTCTTTTGTAGCACAGATGAGAAAAGTAAGATGGTCTTTCAAAGGCACTCATGCCCTGGTCTGTCACATTAGAGTTCAAGAGTTCAGAACGCTTCATATAAAAAAGTGACATTTGTTTTCCTAACCACAGGAGGAAAAATCCTAAAGATGTGAAACTGTCCCCAGGGATGCCAAGTACTGGTAAGGCAACACAGCAATACACATAATGCAAAAAGCAAGGTAAATTTAGTGATGGACGAACATCAAACATTTTCTAGCTCTGTTTCAATTTAGATACTTACTCAAAGCATGTCGAAATGATATAAACCTCGTGAGCCTACATAATTGAGCTTAATTGTTTTTTATTGAGCAGTTTTTCCTCACAGCATTCACTCTGTCTGTCTGTGTCTTCTTTTCTCGCCAGTCTTTGCTTCTCTGTATATAAATCTGGAAAGTAAAAGTCAAGGACTACACAAATATGAAAACAAACATTTGCAAAGTTTATAAATATGGTTCTGCTACATGAAAGTGGGATTCAATTTACATTTGGCCACTTTTTCTACACCATTGTATTAAACCCATTTCTCCTCATGCCTCACAAGATGGGGAACATGCCAAAAAAAAATCTCAATTGTCTTCCCAGGACACTTTGGGGGTAACAAGAAAATATAAGTCATTATATTTGATAAAATAATACTTCCTTTTCAAATTTTTCAAGGTTTAATTTGCTTATTTTTCCAATATTACAGTCATATGTATAAGAACACATATCCATGCCCCTGTTAAGAGTAATGTAAAGGACAGAAGTGGAGAAGGAAATGGCACCCCACTCCAGTATTGTTGCCTGGAAAATCCCATGGACACAGGAGCCTGGTGGGCTACAGTCCATGGAGTCACAAAGAGTCGGGCATGATTTAGCAGCAAAATGATGAAAGGACAGAATATTTGAAATCAGCTAGCTCCCTGAGATCTCAAACTTGCCACTTAGCTTCTTTATAGTAAAGTGTTCCCTTCAGTACATTTGGAAAAATATTAACCATCAGATGCCCTTTAAGTTAAAATAAGAATGTAGAAATGCTACAACCTGAAAGTCAACCTGGAAAGTTTTGAAGCAAGTTGTTATGCCAAATTGAAATATAAAGACAGAGAGTCTCAAGGATTTGCCCTAGAATCATAGTCCCCAGAAAAACTAGACAAAATCCTCCAAGCTTTTGAACTTCTAATCCTGGGCCCTTATTCAATACCTGATGCCAATGTTTTGAAATGTGCCACATGAATTATTTACTCAGCATAGTTCACTTACTAGAAATTACCTACCAAGAACAGAATCAGAAACAGAAGGAAGAAAGGAAAAGGGAAATCAAAAAGCAAGTCTCTGAACAACTCAAAACCAAGATTCTAATTTCATGCACATTTCTTAAAAGAGAACCCCTAAAGCCTTCCCTAAGACTATTTACCCTTACTTTATATAGAAATCTAACAACATTAATTATATAGTTTGCCCACTCAGACTAATTAGAAAATAGAAAAGGAACTCCTAAACACAGGGAACTTAGAGAAGATATTCACTATACTTTGACAGCTGGGGCAAAGCTGAGGCTCAGATGTGGATGATTTTAGGTGATGCCATCTCTGGTATCTAACAGAATTCCAAGATTTCAATTGTATAAAAGTATGTCATAGGAAGAACAAAGGCTCTCACATAATTGCAGATTATGTGAAATGTGAAAGAGAACAAGAGTGGATGGTCACAGAATTAAAATTGCATGGGATCCTTGCATGAAAAAAACTCTATTCTTTTGAAAGGAAGTTTAGAAACAGAACATGATGTGTTGATAAGAAGCAGTTACTCTGGGGTAGGACATGAGAACTGCATCTAATTCCTCCCATTCTATCCCTGAAAGGTTATAAATTCAGAAGTCCTAGCATCTCTGCTATAGGAATACCAGGAGATGGCTGCTAGTTAAAGACAGAAAGGTAAGACCCTGAGATCCAGAGGCCCATGAACCTGCAAGGTACTTAGAGCAGTAATAGTGGAGAGACCATCCCAAGGAGATTTATATCACCTATTGTTTTCTCTGCTGATTTGAATACTTCAGAAGAGTGTGGTGTTTGCCTATTTTGTTTACTGTGTAGCCCAAGTCTATAGGAAAGTGCCTGGTGAGTAGTAGGTATTTAATAAATGATGATTTTGATGGATGAATCAATTAACAGGAAGAACAGGCAATGAGTAGACCCACAGCAGACAATCAGCACAAGAGAAAGTGACAGCAGCTGGAGCAGTGAGATGAAGAAGCTGGGAGGAGCATGATGATATCTAAAACATCCCTCTCTTGAGGGAAAGAGCTGAGATCAGTTGACAGTCTCAGCTGACAAGTGGGAAATACTGATTCAGCAGACTTGGATACAGATGGTTAGAATGACCTCATTTAAGATCTACTACCTTGTGGGATTCAGGGGACATTCAGGTTATAATTACAAACAGCATTATGCATATCAAATATTCTTAAGGCTTTACTTCATAAACATTGAATTTTTAAAAAATATTCTTGATGCTACATAGATTATAGAGCATAGAAAATATCTATTGTGCTCGTGTTGCTTTGGAAAAATCTGCGATGTATTTTAGAGCTATTTTCTTCAAAAGTACCTAAAATATAAAGATAGTAAGCCTAGGTTTTGTTTATACCACCTTCTGTAAATATATCAACCATGTACGGTAGAGCAGGGGCAATGCAGAACCGCAGAATCAGTTCTCTGCCTCAGTCATGTCAGAGACGATGCCTCTTAATTCGAGAGGAACAGCAGTCTGGCACCAGAGCTGAGCATCAACACAGGAAATGCACACCACAATTAAGCACATTCAGCCCAGAGACACCTAGAATGAAATTCTCAGGAAAGAAAACATGCTTAACAGTCAGACTCAGGGCACCCAGGAAGGATGAAATGGGAGATAACTTCAAGATATTGTCATAAAATCGTAAAGGTAAAGGCAAAACAGCTGTAAACAGTGCATTCTAGTAGCTTCCAATGGCCCAAACTAGAACAATTTGAGCAAAAAATAATGATGGGATTGGATAATATGTGAAAGAATAAAATTGACATTCATAAGTCCACACTGATATAAATAGATGACTGATTAAATAAATAAAAGACAGTAAATACATATTCTAAGAGAATTTAAAATACCAAATGTAAAAAGAATGAGGAAAATAGAAAACCACCATTAGAACACCACAATATAATTGCTGCAGGCAAGATTCATGGATGAATGCTAAAATTAGTGGGTGAAACTTTTAGGAGAAACAGGATGTTTGAATAGCCTCAATGTGACTCCCTCAAAATATATATTAATTACTATGGTGGTTTTAACATACATCCAAAAATTCTTTGATACTCCTCTCTCCAGATGTGGAGCTTAATTTCTCTCCCCTTGAGTGTGATCTGAACTTAGTGACTTATTTTCAAAGAATAGAGTATGGAAAGGAAAAAAAGTAGAAACTTCACATTGGAGAAAGCTGACAAACACCATTTTCACAACATTTGTTGCTGTTCAGTTGCTAAGTTGTGTACAACTCTCTGTGACCCCAAGAACTGCCGCACATCAGGCTTTCCTATCCTTCACCATCTCTTGGGGTTTGCTCAAACTCATGTCCATTGAGTTGGTGATGCCATCCAACCATCTCATCCTCTGTCACCCCCTTCTCCTCCTGCCCTCAATCTTTCCCAGCATCAGGGTCTTTTCCAGTGAACTGACTCTTTGCATTGGGTAGTCAAAGTACTGGAGCTTCAGCATCAGTCCTTCCAATGACCATTCAGGGTTTATTTCCTTTAGAGTTGTCTGGTTTGATCTCCTTGCTCTCCAAGGTCAACATTACCAGTGATGAGCCATGTTTCCATGTGAGGAGGGCACTTCACTTCTGGTATTCTTTCCTAAAATACATTACCTCAGTCTAACCGTGAGAAAACATCAATCAGACTCAAATTAAGGGGCATTTTATGAAATATTTTTTAAAAACATCAAGGTCATTAAAAGGAAGGAAAGACTGAGAAACTGACACAGATTAGAAGAAGCTAAGGAGACAAGAGTAGTAAATGCAATTTGGTATCCTGGTTAGGATCCTAGAGCAGGAAAAGGGACATTAGTGAAACAACTGGTGTAATCTGAATAAAGTTTATAGTTTAGCTAATAGTTTAACATCAATGTTAGCTTTGTTCATTTTGATAAATATAGCATGGTTACTTAAGATGTTAACATTAGAGGAAGCTGGGTAAAGGGTATATGGAAACTCATTCTACTGTCTAAAACTTTTATGTAATTCTGAAATTATTCCAAAATTAAATGAGTATATTATAATAAAAAAGATTTAAAAATAAATGCCAGGAAGCAGGATAAAAAATAAAAATCATTCATGTAGAAAAATACATTAAAATAGGTAATTAATAAGAACCTACTGTGTAGCACAGAAAACCCTGCTCAATGCTCTATGGTGACCTCAATGGGAAAGACTCCAAAACAGCGGGCGGGAGGGGGGATATATGTAAACATTATAGCGATTCACTTTGCTATACAGCAGAAACTAACGCAGTATTGTTAAGCAACTATACTCAATAACAAAAAATTTTTAAAAAGAAAAAATAAATAGGCTCAGCTCTAACATTAGAGAATTGAGGTTGAGAAATCTCAGATAAATTCTCAGGCTCTTGGCTTTTTGTTGCCAAATTAATTATGTTCTGAACAAAGGCTCGGACAGGCTAGAGAGTGGGTCATAAGTCTGCTAAACCCTTATTATATGCCTATAATGCTGAGAAAGGGCTTCCCTGGTTGCTTTGTGGTAAAGAATCTGCCTGCCAAGCAGGAGACGTGGGTTCAACCTTGGGGTCAGGAAGATCCCCTGGCAAAGGAACTGGCATCCCACTCCAGCATTCTTGCTTTGGAAACCCCATGGACAGAGGAGCCTGGCAGCCTTCAGTCTATGGGTTCACAAAAAGAGTCAGACATGACTTAGTGACTAAACATAGCAATGCTGAGAGAAGAAGCTAACATCCAACTGATCTACAACTGATTTAGAGTGTTCTCTTACCTAGCTCATTTGTCACCCGAAAGAATGATAAAGTGAAAAGATCACATTATTTAGAAATACAAAAATTGGGTTCAAGTCCGAACTCTCAGTAGGCTTTCCTGATAGCTCAGTTGGTAAAGAATCTGCCTGCAATGCAGAAGACCCCGGTTCAATTCCTGGGTCAGGAAGATCCCCTGGAGAAGGGATAGGCCACCCACTCTGGTATTCTTGGGCTTCCCTTGTGGCTCAGCTGGTAAAGAATCCACCTGTAATGTGGGAAACCTGGGCTCCATCCCTGGGTTGGGAAGATCCCCTGGAGAAGGGAAAGTCTACCCACTCCAGTAAGCTATTTAGTTAAGTCAACAGACTTAAAACACTATCTATGTTTTTCTCATCTGCAAAACAGAGATAAGAATAATAATGTCTATTTTATTTACTTCTAAAGGTTTGAGGAACCTTTAAAGAAACCATGTAAGTCAAAAGACTTGGCAAAATACACCAAATATAGTCCTACAGAACCTTCTGCACTCTCTAAAAAGATTAAATTATAAACCATATACTTTTAATGGTCAACATATTCTAGTCACATTATGGGATATGGGAAAGTTTCTCATAATAAAGAGATTAATTAAATATAAATTCTTCCTTTTCATGATGCCTAAAACAGAGAGCTTTCTAAACTGGGTTCCAAGTAGACTAGAAGATACAAGTTACATTGACATTCAGCTCATTTCCTGGGATTTCATCATCTCAGTGTATAACAGGCAAAACGATAAGTACTCTTCATTGCCTCACCTGTAAAACATAGAGATTGGTAAGTGATCTGCAAAAATCTTTCCAGTTCAAGAATTTTTAGGATGTCTATATTATTCCAAAGGAGCAATAATTCAAGGCAATGCTTCCCAGGTTTACAGTTGGGGTATAGGAAAAGAAATTTATACCATCTGTAAGCTTGCTGTAGTTTTCAACACATTACCCATAAAAAAAAAAATAGTCTGTGTAGTGAACATCTTAACAATGAACACACCCCAAAGAGATCCTAAACCCAATAATCTTTTTATCATAAATTACAGTTTCCTGCTCAGATTTTTGGAGAACTATCGTCCACAGTGGTCAACTACCAACTGTCAATATTCTAACCAACTATTGAGCCAGGATAAAAAAATGTCAGTGCGTTTGTTCTTGTCTCAGATATTACAGCTGAATTCAGTACATTCAAAAATTCCATTTACTTAATTGAGTATGTGTGTGAGTATATGTTTTCTTCATATTCAGGTCAGTGCAGTCACTCAGTCGTGTCCGACTCTTTGCGACCCCGTGAATCGCAGCACACCAGGCCTCCCTGTCCATCACAAACTCCCAGAGTTCACTCAGACTCACGTCCATTGAGTCAGTGATGCCATCAAGCCATCTCATCCTCTGTCGTCCCCTTCTCCTTCTGTCCACAATCCCTCCCAGCATCAGAGTCTTTTACAATGAGTCAACTCTTCGCATGAGGTGGCCAAAGTATTGGAGTTTCAGCTTTAGCATCATTCCTTCCAAAGAAATCCCAGGGCTGATCTCCTTCAGAATGGACTGGTTGGATCTCCTTGCAGTCCAACGGACTCTCAAGAGTCTTCTCCAACACCACAGTTCAAAAGCATCAATTCTTCAGTGCTCAGCCTTCTTCACAGTCCAACTCTCACATCCATACATGACCACTGGAAAAACCATAGCCTTGACTAGACGGACCTTAGTTGGCACAATAATGTTTCTGCTTTTCAATATGCTATCTAGGTTGGTCATAACTTTCCTTCCAAGGAGGAAACGTCTTTTAATTTCATGGCTGCAATCACCATCTGCAGTGATTTTGGAGCCCAAAAAGATAAAGTCTGACACTGTTTCCACTGTTTCCCCATCTATTTGCCATGAAGTGATGGGACCAGATGCCATGATCTTCCTTTTCTGAATGTTGAGCTTTAAGCCAACTTTTTCACTCTCCTCTTTCACTTTCATCAAGAGGCTTTTGAGTTCCTCTTCACTTTCTGCCATAAGGGTAGTGTCATCTGCATATCTGAGGTTATTGATATTTCTCCCAGCAATCTTGATTCCAGCTTGTGCTTCTTCCAGCCCAGCATTTCTCATGATGTACTCGGCATATAAGTTAAATAAGCAGGTGACAAACACAGCCTTGACTTACTCCTTTTCCTATTTGGAACCAGTCTGTTGTTCCATGTCCAGTTCTAACTGTTGCTTCCTGACCTGCATACAAATTCTTCAAGAGGCAGGTCAGGTGGTCTGGTATTCCCATCTCTTGAAGAATTTTCCACAGTTTCCTGTGATCCACACAGTCAAAGGCTTTGGCATAGTCAATAAAGCAGGAGTAGATGTTTTTCTGGAACTCTCTTGTTTTTTGATGATCTAGCAGATTTTGGCAATTGGATCTCTGGTTTCTCTGCCTTTTCTAAAACCAGCTTGAACATCAGGAAGTTCACGGTTCACATATTGTTGAAGCCTGGCTTGGAGAATTTTGAGCATTACTTTACTAGCATGTGAGATGAGTGCAATTGTGAGGTAGTTTGAGCATTCTTTGGCATTGCCTTTCTTTGGGTTTGGAATGAAAACTGACCTTTTCCAGTCCTGTGGCCACTGCTGAGTTTTCCAAATTTGCTGGCATATTGAGTGCAGCACTTTCACAGCATCATCTTTCAGGATTGGGAATAGCTCAACTGGAATTCCATCACCTCCACTAGCTTTGTTCATAGTGATGCTTTCTAAGGCCCACTTGACTTCACATTCCAGGATGTCTGGCTCTAGGTGAGTGATCACACCATCATGATTATCTTGGTCGTGAAGATCTTTTTTGTACAGTTCTTCTGTGTATTCTTGCCACCTCTTCTTAATATCTTCTGCTTCTGTTAGGTCCATATCATTTCTGTCCTTTATCGAGCCCATCTTTGCATGAAATGTTCCCTTGGTATCTCTAATTTTCTTGAAGAGATCTCTAGTCTTTCCCAATCTGTTGTTTTCCTCTTTTTCTTTGCATTAATCACTGAGGAAGGCTTTTTTCTTCATATTAAGGCCTCCAAATTAGGTGAAATTCTTATTAACTGTCTTCAGGGATATAAAATTGCCTGCTGTTGCTGCTGCTAAGTCACTTCAGTTGTGTCCAACTCGGTGCGACCCAATAGACAGCAGCCCACCAGGCTCCCCCGTCCCTGGGATTCTCCAGGCAAGAATACTGGAGTGGGTTGCCATTTCCTTCTCCAATGCGTGAAAGTGATGTCCCTCAGTCGTGTCCGACTCTTCGTGACCCCATGGACTGCAGCCTACCAGGCTTCTCCGTCCATGGGATTTTCTAGGCAAGAGTACTGGAGTGGGGTTCTCTGATAAAATTGCCTATCTGATTCCTAATAGGCAAAACTCAAAACAATCAACTCATTTTTTTTTCCAACTTTGACTACTTCATAAGAAAGGAACTTGTAATAAATCTAATCCAAATAAATCTGTTACATATCAGTCCAAAATAATTACCCAAGCCCAGCTCAAACTCAGTTCAATTGACCAATTCTTTTATCTCTGTGATGTTTACACAAATCTTATCACAATCAGTACTCAGGGTTTGGCTTGAAGGCTGCCAAAAGAATAATAATTTTTTAAAGGTAAAAATTCATATTTGACTCCACTTTTACCAGCTCTGAAGTGCTAAAAAGAACCTTCGGAATACATGACTAGATGTTGACTTCTGTTTTGTGAGTTAAGAACCATTTAACTTGTAAGAGAGTCTTTCTACTCTGTTCAGACTACCTCAGAGGTATGTATCCCTGTAAATAGTCATAGCTACGGCCACTTTTTGGCATGGTAAAAATAAAAGTATCAGATGGGGCATCTCCAATCCATCAACCTTAGGGAGCATTTCAATTCATGTAAATTCATGAGTTTGGGTCTATTCCTCACTTAAGCCAGATATACTTTAGAATTCATGTTTTTCAGATTTGGAAAAGGTATTAAGAATTGTATATGGAGCACCATCCCCAGGGAAGTCAGGAAACACACAATCAGTTATATGATTATGACTTCAGCCACATTCAGTAGAATAAAGACTACTAATAGCTTCAAGTCAATTCAGGACAAGTTTTGTAATAAAATGAATTATGAAAACAACTCACTTTCTAGAATTTTTTGGATTTGGAAATTGGGACTCATGATTGTGGACCTGTAGTGGAATTAGGATTTGAGTGTAAGAAAGGAAGAAGGAAAGAAAAATCAGTTTGTTTTAGTTTCTTCCTGTCTAGAAAAGAAAAGATATCTCCATTTTCAATAGTTGAATCTTTTGAGGGTTGATCCTCTGTAACTGAGACATCAGCTTCTCTACCTTCAAAAGGATCCTTGCAAGTAGATAGCAAGCATCTGTGCTTCCAATGTAGACCCTACTGTAATTTACTGCTTCCAAACTCCATCCAATTTCTTTTATGATGTTCACAGTTTCAGAAGACAGCTCTGCTCAGACCTGAAATAGCAGCCCACCTGGCTCCATTTATCCCCTTTTCATATTAAGGACAATGTAACCCAAAACCTTTATCTTCAACCTTTAAAGATTTCACACAGGCCATTTGGGAAATTTATTGTCATCTTATAGAGATTTGTCTTTTTCATTCAGTGTACCCTACTACAAAAACCAGCTCGGTACCTGTCGGCCATCTGGTGTCTGTGTACATACCAGGCCAGAATTTCCAGATTTCCTTCTTTGAGTTTGCTCTGTAGAAGACAAATCCGATTAGGTGAAAAATAGTGCTGGAAGATTTACAAGCCATTATTCTGAGCACAGATGACAGTTTCTTTAATAAGAGTTCCCAGTCTAAATAAGCTTTGAACTTCAGATCTGCCTGGGTGCTGGGGTTTGTTTGCAATAGTCTTGTAGTCAACATGACGACACCTTTGGCTGAGACCCAGATATTTTTAATCAGCAAAGCTGTAGTGTATGAAACCAGATTCAAATGGCCCTTCCTTTTTCCATGTCAGAAATTTCCAGGAACCTAACCTAGTGATTTTAGGACAGAATAAATAAAAGTAAACCAAAGTTTATTCTATCATTACAGTCAGCATCTGCTAGCAACTTGAAATCTAGCAGATTCTTCTAACAATAAATAAGGAAATATTTATTTTGGGGGAATATATAAGGTTATATGATGGTGATAGAGGGGGAGAGTCCAGGTTCTTATCAAGCCATGTTATTATTTCCTCCTGGTCACTGTTTCTCATTTCTACCTGTATATCAGTATTTTTGAAGAAACTCTAAAAAATATCAGTGCCTCACTTCACAACAGAAAGTAAACCAGACACTCTAGGTGTGGGTTTCAGGACTCTTTACTTTTTAAAGTTTTCTTGGTGATTCAAATGTGTTGCCGATTTTGATAACAGCTACTCTGAGCCTGAAACTCCAGTACTTTGGCCACCTCATGCGAAGAGTTGACTCATTGGAAAAGACTCTGATGCTGGGAGGGATTGGGGGCAGGAGGAGAAGGGGACGACAGAGGATGAGATGGCTGGATGGCATCACTGACTCGATGGACGTGAGTCTGGGTGAACTCCGGAGTTGGTGATGAACAGGGAGGCCTGGCGTGCTGCGATTCATGGGGTCGCAAAGAGTCAGACACGACTGAGCGACTGAACTGAACTGAACTGAACTCTGAACCATTCATTCATTCAATTACTCAACAAGTGTGTATTGACTACCAACCATGTCCTAGGACTATTCTGAACACTGGAGATTTGGAGAAAAAAAAAAAAAAAGGCTGGAGGACTATCAGCAAAGGTCACAGCTGATGTTTGAACAGAGTGCAGGACCTGGGTCATATAGAACCTTGAAGAACTTTGGATTTTATTCAAGGTGCAATGGAAGGCCATGGATGGGGTGGGAGGGGAGAGGGTTAAGCACGGAAGTGACATGATCTGATTTACATTTTTAAAAGATCACTTTGGCCACCCCCTTGGAGAATATCATTAAAATGATGAGGTTTGAAGACAAAACAAACCATGAGTTTGGGGAACACAACAATAGAAACTATTAGACACTTGCTTTTATTATTGCCTTTGTCTCAGGCCAACAGAGTGGTACGCCTGCTGTTTTAGAGTTATCATTCCTCTGGGCCATACTCCTGCACTAGCCCATTCAGTGAGCTCCCAGTATTTGGAGGAGACTACACATGACTTCCTTAGCTACTAGACAGAACTCACTTTCAGAGCACGGCTCACATTTCTCATCTTGATTGTGCATGACTGACTGCTTCCCAGCCCAAGCGTTCACTCAGTAATAGGAGGATAAAAAGAATCTAAGAGATAACTCTCCCCAGCTGAGGCTTTATATGCTCATAGACTAACAATTTCTCCTTGCCAAATATTGTTCAGATTATATGTTCATTAAATGACGTCACAACAGCATCATCTTTCTAATTTTTGCAAAATGGAGTTAAATGTTTACTCCACTTTACTATACCCTTAAAAGCACTTTAAATTTTAATTATTTAAAATAAATGCTTAAAATATGTATTATTGTGATCATAAGAGTAACCCTCCTGCCTAGCTTGATTCTATTTTCATCCTATTTATATAGAATGCTTACTAAGCAAAATATCCATGCAAACTGATTTTAGCTGGCTGCCCAGTGAGTATACATTTACTTACATTTATTTATTATTTTTATCATTCATTAATTTATGCTTTAATTTATGAATAAGTAAGGAAAAAGTCAATATGTTATGGAATGTGAGCCAAAATACCTCCTTTTAAGCATGGTGCCAAAACCACTAGCTATTCGTTTGTCTGGGTCTCAGTCAAGTATTCATTCCACTTTGTAGAGCCCTCAGCTTTTTTTTCTGACACCTTAAAAGACAAAAAATAACAGATTAAAAGCAAAAAATGTACGTAAGGCTAAAACAGCAGACACAAACTCTAAGCATACAGGTGTACAGCTACAGGGTAAGGGAAATAGCGGGGGAAAGGGCATTGGAGAAAGCGTTCTGAAAGAGAATGTAGAGCAGTGCAGACAAATGAGATTTCCAACAGAAGAATGAGATTTCTGATTTCACAGTTATGTACAAGAGAATCCCTATAGTCCTGCATTTCCGTTGTGAGTCAGAACATAATGTTTCAATTCTTAAAAATATTAGCTTGTCTTTTCATCTGACGCCACCCATTGATAAGACTACTAAGGGAATTAATGGAATTATTCTTATTTCCTGAGTTTTTTGTCCCCTCTCAAAGGGTCAAGTTCCCTGAGGATGGTAATAAATGAACCATGATACAGCAGTTTGTGGAAATTTTTACTTGACCTGTAACTTAGCTTTATAAATAATTCTAAACAGTCATAAAATGACTATGTTTGAAGGATAATTGCTCATTGAGGTAGCAAATAAACTCTCTCCGTGCAATTCAGCAAGAATATAATATCTAAAAAAGACTTTCATCTAAAATTATGGTTTCTAGATATCATTTTTGTATGCTTGGCTAATTCTATAACTTTATATTTTTAGAAAGTATACATTTTGAATATTTTAAAGGAAGAGGAAAAAATAGTTACTTTAGTGATCCAGGATTTTTTATTTTATTTTTTATGAGAAAACATAGGGAGAGGACCCAGGGAAAGAATTATTGAACTGGAAGATAAATCTAAAATTTTATAGTATAGCTCAGAGAGTTAAAAGCAGGGAGCTATAAGAGATTCAGTTATGTGGAAGCTATGCTGAGAAAGCAAAATATATATATATATATATGTATGCACACAAACATAAAATAAGAATCATAGAAGAAAGATGACTTGATAATTTAATATCTGAAGCAGGACATATTAAAGCATGAGATGAAAGAGGCAATGAGAAAATTAAAATTGTAATCTTTAAACATGTATTTATTAACCTATAAATTGAAGCGAAGTGAAAGTTGCTCAGTCGTGTCCGACTCTGCGACCCCATAGACTATACAGTCCATGGAATCCTCCAGACCAGAATACTGGAGTGGGCAGCCTTTCCCTTCTCCAGGGGATCCTCCCAACCCATGGATCGAACCCAGGTCTCCCACATTGCAGGCGGATTCTTTACCAGCTGAGCCACAAGGGAAACTCAAAATTGGTTTCCCTTTAATTATTGATCTACAAAATAGTATTCTCGCCTGGAAAATCCCATGGACGGAGGAACCTGGTGGGCTACAGTCCATGGGGTCGCAAAGAGTCGGACACGACAGAGCGACTTCACTTTCACTTTCTCTTTGAGGGGATATGTTCAGAGAACTCTCATCCTGATTCTTTTCCCTCCACTTCCCTTCCATGCTCCCTCTATGGCAATCATTTTCATTAGTTTTTATTTTATCCTTTGGTCTCCTTTTCCACAAATGAGTGAATATGATTACATATCCCTATATCTCCTTATTTCTTATACACAGACGTATGATATTGCAACACACATTGCTTTTCCCTTAACAAGATAGCCTAGAAATCAATTCATAGCCAGGAATCAGCTCACAGAGATCTTCCTCATTCTTTCCTTACAGCTGCATAGTACCTCATAAGTGGACCATAGTTTATTTAACTCATCTTCTTTATTTGGACCCCCAGTCTTTGCTATTGCAGATAACACCAACACATAAGCTTTGTGCATGCCATTTCATTTGTGGAGGTGGAACTACAAGGTAGATTTCTAAATGTTGAGACTACAAGATCAATGGTTAATCAGAGATATAGCTTTGTCAGATATTTCTAAATTCCCATCTGCAGAGGTTAGACATTTTTGCAAGCCTACAGCATTATAGGAGAAGGCAATGGCACCCCACTCCAGTACTGTTGCCCGGAAAATCCAATGGATGGAGGAGCCTGGTGGGCTGCAGTCCATGGGGTCCTTAAGAATCAGACACGACTGAGTGACTTCACTTTCACTTTCCACTTTCATGCATTGGAGAAGGAAATGGCAACCCACTCCAGTGTTCTTGCCTGGAGAATCCCATGGACAGAGAAGCCTGGTAGGCTGCAGTCCATGGGGTTGCACAGAGTCGGACACGACTGAAGCAACTTGGCAGCAGCAACAGCATTATATAAAAGGGCTTATTTTTTATAGTGCTGCCAACAAAACACATCATTAAAGCTTTCAGATATTTGTCAACCTGCAAGGTGAGGAATGATTTCTTAGAGCAGTTTAATTTATAGTTCTCTTATTTTCAGTTATTTATTTTTCTTTTTCTATAAACTGTCTTCATGTTTTTGCCCACTTTTCTATTGGATGCTTGATCTTTTTCCTCTTGATTGTAAATAGCTCTTTACATATAATGGAAATTCGCACTTTTCAGTTCAGTTCATTCAGTCTCTCAGTTGTGTCCAACTCTTTGTGACCCCATGGACTGCAGCATGCCAGGCCTCCCTGTCCATCACCAACTCCCAGAGTTTGCTCAAACTCATGTCCTTTGAGTCAGTGATGCCATCCAACCATCTCATCCTCTGTCATCCCCTTCTCCTCCTGCCTTCAGTCTTTCCCAGAATCAGGGTCTTTTCCAATGAGTCAGCCCTTCACATAAGATGGCCAAAGTATTGGAGTTTCAGCTTCAACATCAGTCTTTCCAATGAACACTCAGGACTGATCTCTTTTAGGATGGACTGGTTGGATCTCCTTGCAGTCCAAGGGACTCTCAAGAGTCTTCTCCAACACCACAGTTCAAAAGCATCAATTCTTTAGCACTCAGCTTTCTTTAGAGTCCAATTTTCACAACCATACATGACTACTGGAAAAACCATAGCCTTGACTAGACGGACCTTTGTTGGCAAAGTAATGTCTCTGCTTTTTAATATGCTGTCTAGGTTGGTCATAACTTTCCTTCCAAGGAGTTAAGCCAACTTTTTCACTCTCCTCTTTCACTTTCATCAAGAGGCTCTTTAGTTCTTCACTTTCTTCTATAAGGGTGGTGTCATCTGCATATTTGAGGTTATTGATATTTTTCCCAGCAATAGCACTTTTAAGTTGTAAATATTTTCTCCAGCTTTTTCTTCATCTTTTGACTTTAATAGTGGCTCACTTTTTTATACTACTTCTTACATAGACAACAGTATGGGTATATCTCGGGCCAAAATTCTTTACTTTTATGTAAAAACTCGATGTATTAATTTTTACTGCTTCTGTATTTTATGAAATAGTTTTTAAAATTTTCTTTACTTCTAGATTATTAAAGAATAGAATGGTTCTTTTTGCTGCTTATGTTTTCTTTTTTAAGGTTCACTTAGAATTATTATGGTATAGTGTGAAGTGAAGATACACTTTTATTCTTTATCAAGTGCTGTCCAATTGCTCCAACAGAATTTACTAAAACTCATTTTTCCCCATAGTGATTTGAGATGCCACCTTTACCAAAAACTAGTCAGATAGACTTCAGGGTGTTTGTGGAATTTCTATTCTATTTGTATCATATTATCTATTGTTTTAATTATTACTCTTCATTTTGCTGCATACTTATTTTTTGCATATGAATTTTAGACTAATTCATCTAGCTCTGAAAAAAATGCTTTTTGATATTCATATTCAGATTGCATTAAATGTGCATACTAATGAGGTAATTGACATAATTATGATATTGAATCTTCTACTCCAAGAACAAGAGTTATCTATTTTTTCAAGCCTCATTTGTGCTTTTCAAGCATTTTCAAGTTTTCTTCATACAGATTTTAAACATTTTATGTGAAATTTTATCCTTAAGTATTATATCTTTTTTGTTTCTATTATAAATGCAATCTTTCCCTCTATCTTTTAACCCCATTTGATATTGTTATTGTTTAGTTTCTAAGTGGTATCCATCTCTTTTGCAATCCCATGGACTGTAACCTTCCAGATTCTCTGTCTGTGGGATTTCCCCAGGCAAGAATACTTGAGTAGGTTGCCATTTCCTTCTCTAGGGTATCTTCCTCATCCAAGGATCAAACCCGTGTCTCCTGCATTGTAGGTGATTTCTGTACCACTGAGCCACCTGGGGAGCCCGTTTAACCACATTTTGGTAATATGAAGACTAATGGTTTCTCTATTCTCACATTTTATAGTCTGTTTCCTCTGCAAATTCTGTTACTGAGTATGTTAGCTTTAGCATTGATTTTCTTGAGTTTCTTCATTAAGTAAGATATTGAATTGAGGGAACCAGCTAAGGGAATATCTTCAGACTTCTATCTTATTATGTTCTCTTTTTTCAGGAAAGGGCATTTAACTTTACTCAAGGAGTTTTTTTGGTGTCTATGGAGATAATTATATGATTTTTCTCATTATTCCCTTTGTAGATTAAATATTTGTGTACTACATATATTCATGCATAGATTTATGTGTGTGTCTCTCATTAACTTGATCAAAAGCACACACATACACACACAATGGAAATGACCAAATTAAATATCAGAGTCGGATCTGTCTGAATCAAGCACTAACAGAAAACATCTCCTTCTCCAGATGGGAGAGAAAGCGGGGATTACAGCAGCTACGTTTCCAAGCGTAAAACTTTATTTTAAAAGGTAGCTGTAAAAATTATTAAGTAAAATTAATAAACAATATATGCTTTTTGATAAATAATTTTGTATGTATACAATGGAGAACTATAAAGCAATGAAAAGTAATCATCTACAACTACACTAAAAAGTGTGACTACATTTTATAAACATAACATGGAGTGATAAAAGGCAGACGCAAAGTAGTATATGTTAAATTCCATTTATATCGAGTACAAAAAAGGGGAAAATGAAGTATGCTTTTAGAAGTCACTAATAGCATCACCCTCACACTGATGACTCAAAAGGAGCAGAAAAGGGGCTTCTGAATTAATGGAAGTAGTGGAGTAAAGTTCTGTGTCCCAATCTGAGTACTAGGGTGTTCAGTTTCTGAAAATTCTTTGAGCTGTACACTTACTGATTTTTTTTTTTCTTTCAACTGTCTTTAATTAGCTGTGAACCTTAGGGCTTTCCATGTAGTAACAGAATCAGAGAGGGCAGGAGAAATAGAAACCTACCATTTGAGCTCTTGGGATAAAGTAGCATTTACTGGAAACCATTCTGAGAATCTGGATAAAAGATGCTGTAAGTTTTTCTTGGCTAACAAAGTACTTAAAAGGTAGAGACTTAAAAGAGCAATGCTGCTGCTGCTAAGTCACTTCAGTCGTGTCCGACTCTGTGTGACCCCATCGACGGCAGCCTACCAGGCTCCCCTGTCCCTGGGATTCTCCAGGCAAGAACACTGGAGTGGGTTGCCATTCCCTTCTCCAATGCATGAAAGTGAAAAGTGAAAGTAAAGACGCTCAGTCGTATCTGACCCTCAGCGACCCCATGGACTGCAGCCTTCCTACATCTATGGGATTTTCCAGGCAAGAGTACCGGAGTGGGGTGCCATTGCCTTCTCCGAAAAGAGCAATGAATCATTATTATATAATTTCTTTGGGCTAGAAATTGGCGAAAGCCTAAGCTAGGTAGTTCTGGTTCAAGATCTCTCATCAAGAGAGTTAAGTTTGAATGCAATAGTCATCTAAAGGCAGGATGGGGCTGAGGGATCTGCTTCTAAGAAGGTTCACTCACAGACTATTGGTGAGAGGCCTCAGTTCCTCACCACACAGATGTCTCCAGAGGGATGCTTGAGTGTCCTCACAATCTAGCACCTGGATTCTTCCATATAGTAGTTCAGGGCAAGGAGGAAGTCACAGTGCTTTTTACAATCTGCTTTCAGAAGTCACACACTATCACTTCTACAGCTTTCTATTCATTAGAGTGAGTCACTACATCCCCACAATCAAGGGCAGCAGAACTGGACTTTACATTTGGAGAAAGGGGTAGTAGAGAATTTGTAGACTTGCTTTAAAAGCCTCACACTTGTAGGGACTTTGGGAAGGTAATAGAGACAACTGCCATATTTAAAGTGGATGACCAACAAGGACCTACTGTGTAGCCCTATGCTCAGTGGGCTCTGCTCAATGGCATGAGGTAGCCTGGATGGGAGGGGAGTTTGGGGGAGAATGGATAGTGTATCTGTATGGCCGAGTCCCTTCACTGTTCACCTGAAACTACCACAACATTGATAATTGGCTATACTCCAAAACAAAACAAAGTTTAAAGCTTGGGGAAAAAAAAAAAAAAAACTTACACTTGTAGTTTTTTTTTTTCTTTTTTTTAATGTATACCATTCTTTGAGTAGATGGTAAAACAACACAATTTTTAAAATTAATACTCTTTCAACTTATACAAGGCTGTATGTCAATTATATCTCAATAAAACTGGAAATAAAGGCTTTAAGCCTAAAAAATAAATAAAAAGTTTATTTCAAATGAGCACTGTTATGGAGAAGCGCTTCTTCCCCATATCTGATATTTCTTTCATATTTAGGGACCCCTGTTAGTTTAATTCTGGAGGGCTCTCTGCATGCTATCCCCAGACCCTCTTCAACATCAAGCTATCCTACAGCCATCCCCTCTCCAGAGAAGGTAGAGCGATTCATCTGCTGGTGAATTAGAAAATAATACACTGGGCCTCCTTGGCTTAATGCCTCCTGTTCCCCTTTAGAAGCCAGCATTCATCTCAGCTTACTTCATGACTGTATTTTATAGTTTGGGGAATGTTATCTCAAACCCAACTTTTGGTGTATGTGCTTTGGGAGTAGAATTTATAAACTGGGAGTAGACCCAATTTTCTTATAGGGCTTGTATTCATGGGCCATGGATTTAAATGAGTGGGGAGGGAATGCTCCTTTGGCAGTTCATAAAACCCTACTTACAGTATGCCAAGAGGGCTTTTACTATGGCATGACTGGAATTTAACTGCTGCAGCTTGACCTTGGCAGGTGGTTAACACTTTTGGCAATATTGTCCACAGGTTAGCAGCTGTTTCATAGAAGCAGGACAGTCTTTGGACCATGGAGGCCTCAGCAAAGGCATGGGGGTGGAAGGACCTGGCATGGGCCGAGGAGGTGCAGTGCAGATCTCAGGAAAGATGTTTGCCATCAGCCGATCCTAAGCCAAATGGTGGAGGTTTCAGAGCACAGGCTGCTGTGCTTACTCCACAGGCACACCTGAGGCAAAGATTCAAGTCTAAAGAAAAGACAGTCATTGCACGTTAGACAATAGAAGACAGAATCATGTTTGCTACTTTCTTCATTATGACTTGTCTGTTTCTGGCTGTGCTGGGTCTGCCTTACTGCAGGGATTTCCTCCAGTTGTGGCCACTCTCTAGCTGTGGTACATGGGCTTCTCGTGGTGCTGGCTTCTCTTGTTGTGGTGCTCAGGCCTCAGAGCACATGGGCTTCAGTGGTTGTGGTGCGTGGGCTCACTAGTTGCAACTCCCGGGCCCTAGAGCACAGGTTCAGTAGCTGTGGTACACGGACTTAGTTGATCCAAGGCACATGGGATCTTCCCGGACCAGGGATCAAACCCACGTCTCCTGCATTGTCAGGTGGATTCTGTACCCCTTCAGCCACCAAGGATTCCCTGCTTGCTGCTTTCAATGCAAGATTTCTTAAGTTCTTTACATGCTACCAAACACTAAGGAGATTATAGCTATGAATTATTAGAGCCAGTCTGTAGGAAGGCAGTCATTCCACATTAGACAATAGAAGACAGAATAATGTTTGATCAGCTACCCCGACTTTCACTCTGAAACAAGGCTGAGATGGAACCCATGGAAAAACTAATGTTGAATTTATAAAGCTTATCCACAGGCTCAAGAGCAGAAAATATTTAGCAGTTACTGGGCACATGTCAAGGTGACATTTAGGAGTTACTGGGCATATTGTAGGTGTTTGCAGGTGCTCTGATGGGAACGTGCTTGGCAAAATTTTTGGAATTCAACAGCACACAGAAAAGATACTGAGCAACTAACACTTTCTTTCACTTTCCCTCATGGTCCAGTGGTTAAGAATTCACCTTCCAATGCAGGGCACACAGGTTTGCTCTCTGGTCAGGGAACTAAGATCTCCACAGGCCACAGAACAACTGAGCCCACCTTCTAGAGCCTGAAGTCCACAACCCAAAAAGCCCTTGTCCTTCATTGAAGAGCCCTTGTGCCTCAGCTAAGACCTGATGCAGCTTAGTATATTAATAAATTAAAAAAATTTTTAAAGGGGGTACTAGGAGCAGAAACTGGTTCTCACTGAATTCCTCTGAAGACATGGTTCTCAACTGCAATGCACATCAATTAATTCAAAAACTCGAGGGATAGGAGCCAGGCACTGGTACTGAGATATCAACTTGGAATAAAGTATGCAAAGTGCCTAGCCTTGAGCCTGACAAATAGCTGGTGTCTACTAGATAGATGACGGGGCCTGTCCCAGTTTCCATCTCTATATGATGTGGTCTTTCCTTTTCCTAGGATGATTGGGTAAGTTTCCCAAAGAATTTTAATTATTTTACCAACATTTTTTTCACAACAGGTAATTCAACACTTCAGTTTAACCCAACCATCTCAGAAAAGCTTATTTGAATAACTATTTTTCTTTGGAGACTTAGCAGTCTTGTAATCCCAGCACCATTCTTTCTTTTTCCCCTTTCTCAGTTGTTTAACCAGGACACACATTACTACCATTTAACCATAAAGATATAGGATAATTATATATAAGAGTAATCTGAGCATAAGGAAGTAACATGTCTGCTTTATGTGTCTCGAATATTTTTGTTTCCAAGATATTTTTAGACTATATATGGCTGGATGCTGCCCAGGAAAGTTGGTTATTCCATCAGAGATTTTCTCTTTCTATCTAAGTATTTTTAGATCTTTAGATCTTTGGAAAGTACTTTCCAAAATCCAGAATTTTAACCACTGGGGGATAATTAATGAGGATAAAAATGGTATTGGGATTTTAGCCAGCATCACACAAAGCCAGACCCACAGCCTGAGAGCTCCAGCTTCCAGACCCATGAGACTGTGCTTTTCCCAGGTCACCTAGTCTTCATATCTTAATGCCCTTTATACACATTTGATACTCATTTTAATTCTTAGTACTTATTGGGCTTAGTTTTCTTTGACTTGCCTGTCTCTAGATAAGATTTTCTCTTTTGGTTATGAAAAAAAAAAAGAAATTTGATTGCCAATTATTATAGCTTCCAGGTATGAGCTTATTAATGATTTCTTGCATGTTTATGACATTCCTGACTATTTCCATTTGCTGTGACCCTAACCTGTTTTCCAAATTGCAATTTCTTCAGAGAACAACATGTTCTGCTGGAATCACTTGAAATAATGTCACAAATTACTCTTGGAGGTATCCTGAGCCAGGTGCAATGTCATGTTCACTTCAGTTTGTTATTGCTCTTGGCTTTGCCACAACTGAGGCTCAGTTCAGTTCAGTTCATTTTCGTCGCTCAGTCGTGTCCGACTCTTTGCGACCCCATGAATCGCAGCATGCCAGGCCTCCCTGTCCATCACCAACTCCCAGAGGTCACTCAGACTCACATCCATCGAGTCAGTGATGCCATCCAGCCATCTCATCCTCTGTCGTCCCCTTCTCCTCCTGCCCCCAATCCCTCCCAGCATCAGAGTCTTTTCCAATGAGTCAGCTCTTCGCATGAGGTGGCCAAAGTACTGGAGTTTCAGCTTTAGCATCATTCCTTCCAAAGAAATCCCAGGGCTGATCTCCTTCAGAATGGACTGGTTGGATCTCCTTGTAGTCCAAGGGACTCTCAAGAGTCTTCTCCAACACCACAGTTCAAAAGCCTCAATTCTTTGGCGCTCAGCTTTCTTCACAGTCCAACTCTCACATCCATACATGACCACAGGAAAAACCATAGCCTTGACTAGATGGACCTTTGTTGGCAAAGTAATGTCCCTGCTTTTGAATACGCTATCTAGGTTGGTCATAACTTTTTTCCAAGGAGTAAGCGTCTTTCAATTTCATGGCTGCAGTTATCATCTGCAGTGATCTTGGAGCCCAAAAAAATAAAGTCTGACACTGTTTCCACTGTTTCCCCATCTATTTGCCATGAAGTGATGGGACCAGATGCCATGATCTTCCTTTTCTGAATGTTGAGCTTTAAGCCAACTTTTTCACTCTCCTCTTTCACTTTCATCAAGAGGCTTTTTAATTCCTCTTCAATTTGTGCCATAAGGGTGGTGTCATCTGCATATCTGAGGTTATTGATATTTCTCCCAGCAATCTTGATTCCAGCCTGTGCTTCATCCAGCCCAGTGTTTCTCATGATGTACTCTGCATATAAGTTAAATAAGCAGGTGACAATATACAGCCTTGACATACTCCTTTTCCCATTTGGAACCAGTCTGTTGTTCCATGTCCAATTCTAACTGTTACTTCATGACCTGCATACAGGTTCCTCAAGAGGCAGGTCAGGTGGTCTGGTATTCCCATCTCCTTCAGAATTTTCCACAGTTTCTTGTGATCCACACAGTCAAAGGCTTTGGCATAGTCAATAAAGCAGAAATAGATGTTTTTCTGGAACTCTCTTGCTTTTTCGATGATCCAGCAGATGTTGGCAATTTGATCTCTGGTTTCTCTGCCTTTTCTAAAACCAGCTTGAACATCTCAGATCGTATTAAATAGACACAACTTATTCACATCTCACCTTACTGGCAAAGTTAACTGACGTTTCTTTCCATTTGATGCATGCTGTTTAACATCACGATGAGCTCTGGATTAAATCCGTTTTCATTCACTGTCTGTCATTCCATGCAGCTCGATTCCTGGCCTATTATTCCTTCCTTGTTTTCTTGGTTCTGTAACTTAACATGATCACTGGATAGCAGTCTTGGAAAAAGATTTTGAGCAAATTTATCATTCTGTGGAGGAGCTGGTGTCAAAATCCATTTCAAAAATTCAGATCTTTGAAGATGAATTCCATGATGGCTCCAAACTTTCTTTGAAGTATAAATAAGCTTCATAATCAAAACCAAAAATTGGTAAGTATTTAATGATAATGCTAGGTCTGCTTTTCTTATAATGATGATATTATAGCTACTAACACTTATTGAGTAGTAACTGTAGCATACATTCTAAATATTTTGTATGCATTGATTGCCTCATTTAATCTCATAATAGCCATCTCCTTGGTTTTCAGATGAGGCACAGAGAAAGTAAGTAACATGTTCAAAATAACTCAATGACTAGACATTGAAGCCATGATTGGAACTTGGACATACCTGATTCCAGATTCTATAGTTCTTAATCACCACCCATTGTTATAATAAAGAGGAGATCAAAGTGATCAACTAAACAAATCTTCTCAGGAAAGAGGACAAGATATTTTAATCTCCAGGTATCTTTTGGAATCAAGTTAATTGGTTGTAAGTCATAGGATCTGTCAACTTTCATTTATGTATGTGGCAACTTTAATGTTTTTAAAATGCAAACACTGTATCTTCTTTCATTTAATAAACATTAGTTGGGTAAGCTTCTGTCAGGAGGTACCATGCTATGTGTGGCTAAGGCATAAAGTTAAAAGACACATTCATTGCCTCAGTTCAGCTCAGTTCAGTCACTCAGTCGTGTCCGAGTCTTTGCAACCCTATGAACCGCAGCATGCCAGGCCTCCCTGTCCATCACCAACTCCCGGAGGTCACTCAGACTCACGTCCATTGAGTCAGTGATGCCATCCAGCCATCTCATCCTCTGTCGTCCCCTTCTCCTCCTGCCCCAAGTCCCTCCCAGCATCAGAGTCTTTTCCAATGAGTCAACTCTTCGCATGAGGTGGCCAAAGTACTGGAGTTTCAGCTTTAGCATCATCCCTTCCAAAGAAATCCCAGGGCTGATCTCCTTCAGAATGGACTGGTTGGATCTCCTTGCAGTCCAAGGGACTCTCAAGAGTCTTCTCCAACACCACAGTTCAAAAGCCTCAATTCTTTGGCGCTCAGCCTTCTTCACAGTCCAACTCTCACATCCATACGTGACCACTGGAGAAACCATAGCCTTGACTAGATGGACCTTTGTTGGCAAAGTAATGTCTCTGCTTTTCAATATGCTGTCTAGGTTGGCTCAGTTGCTCCCTATAAAATAAAAGCAGCAGGCACAGAAACAGAACCTTGAAATACAAAGTGGTAAATGTTATGATGGGAGTGTTCACAAAGCATAAGGCTGAAGGAAAGGAGACCACTCCCATTTGGGTTTGTGATAATATGTCAACATACTCTGATGTTCAGTTGTTACCCTCAACAATGTAAATACTCTGGAAAGAATCTAAAACTCTGTTTCTTAAATAAATAAGTTTTCCAAGAGATATACTATAGTGTCGTAATTTAAGAATGTACACTGTGGAGCCACGGTAGCTGGATTTGAATCCTAGTTCCATTAATTTTAAGGAACTTACTAAACCTCCGTGTGGTTCAGTTTCCTTATCTATAAAATGAGGATAATTTAAATAATGAAATTGTTGTGAGAACTAAATGAGTTTTAAATAATATGTGTGAATTCTTTAGAGCAGCAGACCCCAATCTTTCTGGCACAAGGGACTGGTTTCATGGGAGACACTTTTTCCAGGGACCAAGTTGGGGTTTCCAGGGACCATGGTTTCAGGATGATTCAAGTGCATTACATTTATTGTGCACTTTATTTCTATTATTATTATTACATTAGCTCCACCTCAGGCCATCAGGCATCAGATCCCAGAGATTGGGGACACTTGCCTTAGAGCATTACCTAATGTATAATAAGCACTATATTATTAACTATTTTTATTATAATTATAAATAAAATTGATAAATATAAAAATCTTTATAAAGTAAAAATGGATAATTTTCTTCAAATGGACAGGTGCTATTAGTGACAATATATACTTCAGTTCAGCTCAGCTCAGTCATGTCCAACTCTTTGCGACCCCACGGACTACAACACACCAGGTGTCCCTGTCCATCAGCAATTCCTGGAGTTTACTCAAACTCATGTCCATTGAGTCGGTGATGCCATCCAACCATCTCATCCTCTGTCATCCCCATCTCCTCCCACCTTCAATCTTTCCCAGCATCAGGGTCTTTTCAAATGAGTCGGTTCTTTGCATCAGGTGGCCAAAGTATTGGATTTTCAGCTTCAACATCAGTCTTTCCAATGAATATTCAGGACTGATTTCCTTTAGGATGGACTGGTTGGATCTCCTTGCAGTCCAAGGGACTCTTAAGAGTCTTCTCCAATACCACAGTCCAAAAGCATCAATTCTTCATCACTCAGCTTTCTTTACAGTCCAACACTCACATCCATACATGACTACTGGAAAAACCATAGCTTTGACTAGACAAACCTTTGATGGTAAAGTAATGTCTCTGCTTTTTAATATTGAGCCTTTTATATATTCTAGGTATCTTGCCAGGGTCTGGGGGACAAATTCAACTCTGTAACTTGGGAATACTCAATAAGCTTATAATAAACAGAAAGCAAAAAAAAAAAACTAGGTAAGTGATATATAAATATAATATGCAATGGGAAAACACAGATGAATGGAAAAATTAATTCAGTCCTGATAGATCCAGAAATGCTTCGCTGACATTTGAGCCAGACCTTGGAAGGAATCTGTGGGCTTCCCTGATAGCTCAGTGGTAAAGAATCTGCCTGCAGTTCAGAAGACCCCTGTCAAATTCCTGGGTCACGAAGATGTGCTGGAGAAGGGAAAGGCTACCCACTTCAGTATTCTTGGACTTCCCTTGTGGCTCAGCTGGTAGAGAATCCGCCTGCAATGTGGGAGGCCTGGGTTCGATCCATGGGTTAGGACGATCCCCTAGAAAAGGGAAAGGCTACCCACTCCAGTATTCTGGCCTGGAGAATTCCATGGCCTGTGTACTCCATGGGGTTGCAAAGAGTTGGACACGACTGAGCCACTTTCACTTCACTTCACTTTGGAAGGAATCCAACCAAAGAATACTGAGGTCATTCCAGGATTAGGGAGCAGCGTGGCAAAGAAATGAAAGGATAACAGAAGAACGAAGTTGAAGGCTTATGGGCTGCTAATGAAGCAGTGTCTGGAGATGAGCAGGGAAAAGGAGAATTAGTTTTTACCAAAAGACTTGTAGTCATGTCCAAACTAGGAAGAGTACGATGGAACATGATAACATCTGCATTTTAGAAATATTCCTGTGGTGCAATGGGGAACGTATTTGAAGACAGTAAAAGGTAGAAAAATTCATCAAGAGATTACTGCGATGATCTTAGTGAGAAATGATGATGACTTCAACCAGGGCCATGACTAAGGAAAGGGGAAGAGAGAAGATAGAATAAAAGTATCAACAAGGCACAGGGACCGATTGGACATGGTAGATAAAGAGATGCACCGTAGGATGTCTAGAAGCATCCCTGTTTTCTGCCCACTAGATGCCAGTAACACTCCCCTTCCACCCCAGTTGGGACAGCCAAAAAATGTCTTCAGGCATTTACGCCCTGACGGGCAAATGGCCTCCAGTTAAGAACAACTGCTCTAAAGTCTTCTCTGTCTCTAAAACACAATGAGTATTTATCGAAAGAGAAAGAAACCAGGAAACTTTGTGTAATTTCACATGAAAATTTTAAATCTTACTTATACTTTCCACAATTCTCATACCCTTTATCAGAAAGTTCAGCACCCATGTGCTTGCTTTTTAAATCTCCTATTGCTATGGCAGTCTTCTCAGTCCAATCCTTGCCTTGCAAAGACTAGGTTTGTATCAGTAGAAACTACAATTCCCAAGTTCCCTTGCTTTCTGGCTTCCGGTAAGGTCAGCCAATGGAAGGCACTGACAGAAGGCTAGCGAGAGAAAGAGGAAAGAAACCAGGGCACTTCCCTCTTTCTCTGTTCTGACAGCAGCTGCTGAGTCACCTTCATGTCTCCTACCAGACAGTCTCTTTTCTATGTCCCTGCCATGGTTCCATCTTCCACCAGGTGGCCCAAGATTCTGGCTTCTGGTTACAATTTCTCCATCCCTCTAGTTCTACAAGTGGTAGCAATATCCTACTGTTCTGAATCTCTAGTTTACCTTACCATCCCATTTGACTTCTTCTTCTATCACCCACTTGTGCAGGCAGTTGCTATGCATTAAATTGTATGCCCCTTCAACCCCAAATTCATATGTTTGTACCCTAACCCTCAGGGTGGCTCTATTTGTAATAACAAAGTAATTAAGGTTAAATGAGGGCTTCCCAGGTGGCACTAGTGGTAAAGAACCTGCCTGCCAATGCAGGAGATATAAGAGAAACAGTTCCAAACCCTGGATTGGGAAGATCCCTTGGAGTAGGAAATGGCAACCCATTCCAGAATGCTTGCTGGAGAATCCCATGGACAGAGGAGCCTTGCAAGATACAGTCCATGTGGTTGCAAAGAGTCGGACGTGACTGGAGCACCTTAGTGTGCATGCACAATGTTAAATGAGATCATAAAGGTGAAGCCCAAATCTGATAGGATTAGTGTCCTTTGATGATGAAACACTAGAGAGCTCACTCTCTCTTGCTGTCATGTGAGAAAAAGTGGCCGATTGCAAGCTAGAAGAGAGCTCTCACCAGGAATAGCATCTGCCAAGAATTTGATCTTGAACTTCCAGAATTGTGAGACTATTAATTTCTGCTGTTTAAGTCACTCAGTCTATGGTATTTTGTTGTGACAGGCTGAGTTAACTAAAACAGCAGTTCCCATATTATGTGACTATTTCCATTGTTTGAAATAGCTGTGCCTAACCTGACTGATTATACAGTGGAAGTGAGAAATAGATTTAATGGACTAGATCTGATAGACAGAGTGCCTGATGAACTATGCACGGAGGTTCGTGACATTGTACAGGAGACAGGGATCAAGACTAGCCCCCAAAAAAAGAAATGCAAAAAAGCCAAATTGCTGTCTGAAGCTGTCTGTGAAATATTTATATTTCAAAAATAGCTGTGAAAAGAAGGGACACGAAAAGCAAAGGAGAAAAGGAAAGATATACCCTTTTGAATGCAGAGTTCCAAAGAATAACAAGGAGAGATAAGAAAGCCTTCCTTAGCGATTAATGCAAAGAAATGGAGGAAAACAATAGAATGGAAAAGACTAGAGATCTCTTCAAGAAAATTAGAGATACCAAGGGAACATTTCATGCAACGATGGGCTCAATAAAAGACAGAAATGGTATGGACCTAACAGAAGCAGAAGATAATAAGAAGAGGTGGTAAGAATACACAGAAGAACTATACAAAAAAATAGATCTTCATGACCCAGATAATCACAATAGTGTGATCATTCACCTGGAATGTGAAGTCAAGTGGGCTTTAGAAAGCATCACTACAAATAAAACTAGTGGAGGTGATGGAATTCCAGTGGAGCTATTTCAAATCCTGAAAGATGATGCTGTGAAAGTGCTTCACTCAATATGCCAGCAAACTGGAAAACTCAGCAGTGGCCACAGGACTGGAAAAGGTCAGTTTTCATTCCAGTCCCAAAGAAAGGCAATGCCAAAGAATGCTCAAACTACTGCACAATTGCACTCATCTCACATGCTAGTAAAGTAATGCTCAAAATTCTCCAAGCCAGGCTTCAGCAATACGTGATCCGTGAACTTCCTGATGTTCAAGCCGGTTTTAGACAATGCAGAGGAACCAGAGATCAAATTGCCAACATCCGCTGGATTATGGAAAAAACAAGAGAGTTCCAGAAAAATATCTATTTCTGCTTTATTGACTATGCCAAAACCTTTGTGTGGATCACAAGAAACTGTGGAAAATTCTGAAAGAGATGGGAATACCAGACCACCTGACCTGCCTCTGAGAAAACTTTATGCAGGTCAGGAAGCAACAGTTAGAACTGGACATGGAACAACAGACTGGTTCCAAATAAGAAAAGGAGTATGTCAAGGCTGTATATTGTCACCCTACTTATTTAACTTATATGCAGAGTACATCATGAGAAACACTGGGCTGGATGAAGCACAAGCTGGAATCAAGATTGCTGGGAGAAATATCAATAACCTCAGATATGCAGATGACACCTGCCACTTAAGAAAGAGATAAAAAATGCCTGACACTTGTAGCCTGTTTCCTCTGTTTGGAGACCCCTGGCCTTCCTGCCTGTTACCCTCTCAGCAACGAGAATAAACTAAAGTGACATGAAACAATACAGATGAATCTCACAAAATGTTGAGCAAAAGAAGCTAGAATGCAGACTTTACTTTCTATTTGTAGAAAGTTCAAGAAGGAGCAAAATAAATCGATGGTCATAGAAATTAGAAGAATGGTTACCTTTAGGGAGGTATTTGCTGAAGGGTAGTGATGTATTGATAAATGTTTAACAACCAGTACTCCAAAAGAATGCCCTGATCTTACAGAATTTCTGTGATGTAAATACTTAAGTACTCCCACAATGGTGGATTTCAAGGTACTAATGTGTTGTCACTGAGCACGAAGATGGGAAGAGATGTATATGTACATGTATAGATTTTGCTCTGACAAGTGAGTTGTCTACTACAAACTGGCACATGCCAAGAGCATTGGGGTAACTTGAACTTCTAAGGGTTGTGCTTAACTAAATGTTGGAAGTGTATTGAATAGCTAAGTTATTGAAACATTTACTACTAAATACTGATTACCTCTTATAGAGACACTAAAGAGATTTGGGATTAAAAATAAGTGATGCTTGGTGTCATCCTAAAATGTTCTAAGAAAACCAAGATTTTAGAAATTATTACTGGTATTTATGCTCACCAATCTATAAAATGCTAAAATAAAAGTCAGTTTTTGGTTGCTTGAGGGAAGTAGGAAGTATGTTCCCGGTAAAGAAGGAGATCTTTAAAAGGGAGGAATTCACTTAGATCTTTCAGTCTGAGACTTTTACAGTCTCAGCAAAGCAAAAAAGTCTATGATCAATTATGGTTGTATAAATCATCAGGCCAAGTTTATTGCAACAAGACCTATATTACAAACAAGTCTTAATTTGGTTATATTTGGTAAAAATGATGGTGATTTTAGGGAGAAAAAGATGTTTCAATGAATGTTAAATCCCAGTTGGTTAATGGAGGATAGTTCTATGTTGTTAGCATATATTAATGTAAAATTTAATTGCACTATTAAAGGACACTCTAGGGCTGTTTCTGAAGCTTATCTTAGTAATCTGTCTTTGGATGAAGATCAGATGCCTCATACATGACCTGCAATCAAGACTGGAAGAGGTAATTTAAGGAACTGTCTCCAACCTGGATGGGAGGACCTTTCTATCAGGTTCTCTTAACTAGCTCATGCCCAGTGAAACTGAAGGAAAATTGACTCTTGGGTTAACTCCCACTTCCAAAGGCCCCTAAGCTGGACTGGTCTATAGAGAGGCCTGCTGACGTCAATCTCACCTTAAAACAATGCTCTAACAAAGGAAACTAAACTACACAAGGACGAGAAGATGACATCAGAAGTAGACAGCTTTCCCAAGATGCTGGTCTGACTTTTATGATCATTTATAATGTTTTCTTGATTCCTTGGACCTGTGCCTATCAATCAAATGTTTTCTATCATGGACACGATTCTATCCTAGTATAAACTCAATCCAATTGTTTGGTTGTGGCCAATTACATATGTCTAGTACTTACGGGATTACCTTGGTGGATTTCTGTTCTCTAGGGATACCCACTAGCAAATTTATTTTAGATGAATGTTCAGTCCTTTTCTATTTTCATGATATTATTAGATGGGATTCTCTCACCTGGCCAGTTAATAATACCTGCTCTGGGAATGTTGGCCATAGATTTAACTTTTCTCTTACAGTCATTTAAACTTATTTGGAGTGATGAGCTAAGTCTCAATAAAAAATCAACTTCTCATCTATTTAAAGGAAAACTCCCACAACTATGGGGAGAATCTACATAATTAACACCAGGCTATGGTCATTTAGGTTTAAAGGTTCCTCTATGTTGCGAACGGTTAAATCATACTAAAAATGGTCAACCTGGTAATTATGAGACAAGGCTGGGTGCTTTATGAACTATACCTATTATTACCCTTACAGTGGTTGGTATGGAACTCAGTGGATTTGTGGCCCTAATTCATGGCCTTCACATCTACAGGGATGGATATGAAACTGTAGCCTGGGAATTTATGTAGCATGAATTTAAGGTCATACGTGTTAACAAATTAGAGGTAACGCTAACCAATTTACCACTGGTATGATCCCAATGGGTCAAAGTTCTGTATTCTACCCATATGACCACTTGGCAGCTTGTGTGTGTGTGCCTTCAATGGGGTTGGAGAATGTAATTGACCATATCTAAGCCTTAACAACTTTCATAAGATTTAAATGATAGTAACTGGGCTATTAGCCTATTGAATTCTGTCTCTGTAATGAGAAAGGCAGTGCTACGCATTGCAAGGCCCTTGACACCTTAGAGCATCTTGGGGAGATATTTGTGCTATCATTCAAACTGAGTGCTGTACTTTCATACCTTATAAATCCTTGAATGTAACACATTTGAACCACATGAAAAATCAGATTTCTGCTTTAAGTGACCCATTCCCTAGTCTTGATGATCTTTTAAAAAAACTGGTGTGGGAGGCTCATTGCTAAAATAGTTATTTTTAATTCCACTAGTGTTATTAACTATACCATTTGTATTTTGCTTGTTTCACAAGATTATTATTTCTTGTATTACCAAGTATATGACTGAGCCTCCAACAAAAATGATAACTAGACTTGAAGCAGTTGATCAAATGTATAGCTTGATATATGATCCATGATTGTAACAGTGTAACTCTAGGTATGAAAAGTTGCAACGAGAAGGAATACTTTCCTGGACCATAACTAGAAGACAGGTGTCCAGAGATCTTTGACTATTAAGACCTAAGCCAGTAATAATACACTGAGTGTCTTATCAACAAAAACCTTCTTCAGAACTGGGAATGAGCCTTCCCAGAAACGCGGGACAAAATGGTCATGAAATGCCCCCCAAAGTATGGTCGGATTTATGACTACAAGGGAGCTGTGTCGACTAGAAATTGGCACTTGCAAGAGCATTGCCAACGACTGAACAACAAGCCTTTGCCATCTGCCTCTATGGAGACTGAACCCCAAGCTGCTATAGCTGCTGGCCTTCAACAACCCCCGAGGGAGTCAGGGTGGAGTGAGGCGCTCTGTGCTCCAGGGAATCTGGTGGGACAGGTCTTTAGATGGTTGGATGTTTTTAGGAACAGATTTTATGATCTCAATCCTTGCATCTCCTCATATCTAGAGAAGCACTAAATCCCTTCATGGTGATATCAGATCATCATGACTAACAGAAAGCCTTTTGTAAAATGAGTGCTTCATGGTACTGAACTCCCCCTTCATCAAAACCTTATAAATTATCTTTCCCCCACTGCCAATTTGGAGCAGTCTCTCAGAGCTATCTGAGATGCTGCCTCCTGGGCTGCAGTCCTCATTTTGTCCCAAATAAAACTTAATTCACAACTCTCAAGTTGTACATCTTTTTTTAGTTGACATGGTGAAAGCCAGCTTTAGCATGCCCCACAGTGAAGGGTAGCATGAAGGGCATCTGGTGTGCTGGAGATGCTCTGTATCTTCATCTGGACAGTGCATACTATCCAGGTAGTGAATACTTGAGATTTGTACACTTTATTGTATATACGTACATATGCGTGCAGGCTAAGTCATTTCAGTTGTGTCCAATTCTTTGAAACCCCATGGACTGCAGCCTGCCAGGCTCCTCTGTCCATTGGATTCTGCAGGCAAGCATACTGGAGAGGGTTTCCAGGCCTCCTCAAGGAGATGTTCCTGACCCAAGGATCTAACCCACATGTCTCATGTCTCCTGTATTGGCAGGTGGGTTCTTTACCACTAGCACCACCTGAGAAGCCCTTATTGTGTGGATATTATGCCTCAGTATAAAGTAAAATGCAAAAATGCTCATGAGAATTCAAAAGATAAAAGCACTTATAACTATGTCCCAGAGGAAAATCCACAGACATACCAGCAATTCACTGGCTGGAAAGGAAGCATCTTCTTGTCCTCAACAGAGAGAAAAACAGACCCCATTAGTAAACCCTGGCAAGACTGGCAAACTAATGGCAAGACGCCACTAGTAAACATAGACAAGACGTGGTGACTTTTCTCTAGGCCGCTCTCAGTCTTCCAACATGAGCCTTAATTCAATCTTATCACCAATGGTTGAGACATCTCATGAGAGAGTATTGCTTCTGAAAAGACTAGACACACAGCCCTGACTAACTATGGCCCTGTTACTCAGAGATTATTATTCCACTGGGTGGCTCCAGATGAATCCTTTAAGCTGTGTTCAGTACCACCTGAACACAATAATCAGACAGGATCGCACCAAAGAAAAGACTATTGCTTTTATTTTGGGGGAAAATGCACAGTCATATAATTTCCTTGTGTCTCTGAAACTTTAAATATGTTCAATATGACAGGAAGATCTCTGTGATCCAGCTAAATGACACATTTTAATAGGAAAGCTGCTCTTAACATGGCACTCATATATTTAAAGTAACAACTCCAAAGTAAAACTTTAAAGGGGTTTGACTGATGATGGCTTGACACATCCACAGTTTTATTTCTTCCTCATCTGGCAGTACAGGACAATTGAAAATATCAGACCAAGTACCTAGAAAATAGAATGACAGGAGGAACGTGGAATTTAAGGGATACACTAGAGATATTATAAATAAAAAGAACATTATTTATGAAAAAATTCTGGCTATTGACAATTCTAATATTATTAATCTAAGCCATCTCTCTTACTGGGAGTCTAACATTGAGAAAGCTTCTGAGTATTTTTTGTCTTCATCAGGGTTTTCAGCTGGCAGTCTGCCTCCATCTGGCCCTATTTGATCGTGCAGTAGCACTGCCTCTGGAGCAACCCAACCTTCTGAAACACACACACCCTTCTGTAGGTCATGGCCCTGAACTCCAGGGAACTCAGGCCTCCGGGACTAAAGACACCGACTGCTTCTATCATCTGGTTTAGATCATCCACGTCAAAATCGAGGAGTCTAGAATTTCTCTTGCCATATTTTTAGGCATCTCCAAGAAGAATGGGGAAAAAAAGTAACTTTTTTTCTTAAAAATCTTCTAAATCTAAAGGGAATAGCAACATCCAGGCATTTCCTTTAAAGTGAGAATGTACAGCTGAAAATCTGCGGCATAATTTCCATCTCATTAGGTGGTTCCCCCAAGAATAAGGGACCTCAAAACAGTGCCTAATTGGCTCTGAAGTTGGTGAGTGGCATGCTGTGGCTTTGCAGAAATGACAGAAAGGACCTGTGTGTACTGTTGATGGAAAGTTTTGGCTCCACCAGCCTCCTCCAAGGAGAGGCAGAGAAAGGGTGAGACACCATTTATGCTGAGTCATGTCCAGTGCTCCCCCTGTACTAAGATGTCCTGCTCACTATTCCTTTCCTGGAAATGCCCTCCAGATGAGAACTGATGCCCAATATTTTTTTCCTACCAAAAAAAAAAATATATATATATATATATATATCAACACCAATTCTCTGGAAGGATAACAACTTTCATTCAGAAAGTTCTAAAAGTCATCCTTTTAGAATGACTTGAGAAAATGTTACAATTTAGTCTTTTGCTTTGCTCCCAAGCCTTAAATCTGGGAGACCAGTACCAGGAAAGAAGAAAATGTCCAAAACATTTGGGTTTTTTCATAACATCTTGCAGATGTTACAGAAAAACTTGAATGAACATTTTTGCCAACCCATCAGTAAAAGGGCTGTGATAGTCAACAGGTGAGATGTCTCCCTGAGATACTTTTTATTTCCCAATATATAAGTGGGTTTTTGCTGTTGCAAACTTGAAATAGAAGCCCACCATGCATCGGCAAACTAGACAGTTAATATCACACTTTCCTGCATTTTACTGCCTCTGAAGAGAAAACGTATCATTGTTCACAAAAACAGGTAATAATTAGGAGATTCATCCTACAGTAATATACACTAAGACTCAGAATAATCTTGCTAAGTAATGTGCACAAGCTCCCATATTCTGAAGCCATCTAAAAAATGTAAAATTACTTTTTGCTCTTATTTAACTGCTCCATTCCTGAAACCTTCTGTTAGTATAACTTTTAGCCTACAAGTGGTTACTATCAGTGTCAATGGATTTTTTCTTTTCTTTTTTCTTTTCTTAATTAAAGTGAAGAGAGAAAGTACTGATCTTTTTTTGTGCTTTTAAGTTGCTATAGTCAAGTAAGGAGAGATATCATAGTTTGGCTGTTTAACTTAATAATGAGAATCCCAATGTCTATAGATAAAAAATAAATCATTTGGGGACTTCCCTGGTGGTCCAGTGGCTAAGACTCGGGGCTCCCAAAGTAAGGGGCCCAGGTTCAATCCCTACTCAGGAAACTAGATCCCTCATGCAGCAACTAAGACCTGGTAAAACCAAAGAAATTAATTAAAAAAAAAAATAAGAAACAAAGGAACTTTTACAATGGGCAGAATAGAGAGAAAGACTTATTGCCCAGCATCATTTGATTTTGGTCATATATTGGATGTAAAGAAAGACAGCTACATATACCAACCAAGAATGCTTCATACCTGGACCTATTCATTTGGGCTAGAAGGAAGTATGGAGGAGGGTATGGCAACCCACTCCAGTATCTTGCCTGGAGAATCCCATGGACAGAGGAGCCTGACAGGATACAGTCCATAGAGTCACAAAGAGTCTTACACAACTGAAGTGATTTAGCATGCACAAGGAGGTCAGGTTTAACAGCCCAATTTGCTAATCATAGTTTCAACCCTCTCTCTTATGCTTTGGCTGGGAAAGTCCACCAGTAACCTAAATGACAATCTAGGATACTAAATTGCTTCAATCTCTGCTAAAATTCCTCTCAGACAGTGATGTGGCACAAGAGAGGTAAAAGCTACCAGAAAACCCAAGGAGAACACTGGGCAGCATTTGTGAGAGTGAAGCAGAAGTTACTTCACTGAGCAAACCAGCCTACAGAGGTGTTAACTAGGGAGATGCCTTATACTGGTAGGATTCTTGCCAAGGCCCTGACGTGGGTTGTGAGTGAATTTGACTCACTTGATATCTAAATTAGCAAGATCCAATTATTGATTACAAAACGCTTCCCTGAAAGTTTTATTTCATCTTTTTGCAAAGAATTTCAGGTCACATTAAAAAAAAAAAAAAAAAAACTTTCAGTTTCTGCAAAAGTCCTACCAGGAGGGCCCATCAAGATAAAAACCTATACAGAATTCTTGTTTTTCAAAGTCAATAATCAAATTGATGAGAGCAAATGCAGACATCTCAAGCAAAGCTTCCTCAAAAACTTCTCCAAGTGAGTCCATAGTTCTTACAGTGAGAAAATCAAAGTCAACTGTCTAATTTTTAGAACTTGTTAGATTTCTCTATAACAGAATAACAGGAAAATAGCTCTCCACACTTCTGAGCTCAGTTATTTTCTGTTTCAAAATCAGGAAGAGAGATAAAAAGTCGTAAAGTTTGTATTTTCATTTTGTTTGGTGCTGTTTCTTCAAATGAAGAAACATTAACTCTGTGCTAGTTTTCAATGGGAAAAGAATAGCTGGGACGAAAAACTGTATGGAAACTAATTCCATTTTCTCCCCCCAGGAGAGAAATCATTCAGAAAGAATAGCTTCAGCCCTGCTGAATTCCTAAGACTATAATCCCCTCCCCAGACCCAAGGACAATAGATGCAGCTGCTGGGCCTCAGGCACTTGGTACCCAGTGCTTTTCTGGAGTACCTGGTTTGTATTTTGCTTTTCATACATTTGTTAGAAAAATTAATGAACAAACAAGGGAATAAACAAAGAATAAATAATGCAAGATAATACTGTACCTCAATAGCCGCCAGTCCAAATGCTAGTGCAATAACTATGAAAAGACGTTTTGAAAACATTTGGCTAATCGAGGCAAAGCATGACTGTTAAAAACAAAATATACAAAATTACTTTTTGCCAAATTTTGACCTTGTTGTAATATGTACAGATTTTTATTCATTGGGTTGACTTTTTACATGACTCAATATACTCAACAAAAAGGAATTGGATTATTCCTATTATTCCAGCTCCTACCTGGTGCCCCTAAAAGGTTGTAACTGTTGTGGTTTGTTCATACATTAGGAAGCATTTGAGGAACAAAGTTTTGCTTCAACTTCCTAATTGCTGAATCTAGGACTATTTAGCTATAAATATTCATTTTACCCTAACTTCTGATTGTTCATTTTAGAGCTATTATCACCTTGACTGTGTATCTTTTAGGTTTGTAACCTGCAGCAGAGAGTTCCCTAGTTGAGGTTTCAGCTAATTATAGTATAGATTTTCATTTTTAAAACAAGTTCTTTTTCAAAAATCCCTTAATATGTCTCAGGGTTATTTTTACCTTAAAAAGGAAAAAAAAAAATCATTCTATCTACTGTTACATTCTTACCTTAGACAAAAAAAGAATTTAGAAAATTGTCTCTCTGCCACATTTTTAAACATTTATTCAAAGCAGCATGAAATATTAAGCTCAAATTATTTTAGTATACTTTGAAGTCAGGTTGATTCCTCTAGCTCCACTCTTCTTTCTCAAGATTGCTTTGGCTACTCGGGGTCTTTTGTATTTCCATACAAATTGTGAACTTTATGTTCTAGATTTGTGAAAAATACCATTGATAGTTTGATAGGGATTGCATTGTAAAGCAATTATCCTACAATTAAAAATAAATTCATTAAAAATATTTTAGGCTAGACCTAAAATTTTCAGCAACTGTAAATTATGTGGATATTTTTTTAAATGGAAAAAGAATATGCAATATAATAGTGGTATTGTCTGTATTGCCAGAAAATATATTATTCCTATAATAGTCTTATAAATGCAAAGGGTTAACAAAATATTGCTGTTTGTTAAATAAAATTCTCCATGTGGTTGAGTAAAACAGTTTTTTTCTCTGCATTCCTGCATGTAATAGGTTTCTCCATTCTCATCTGATTCAAAATGGTAAACTTTAGAGGGAATTATTATATCATTCAAGATAAACTATGAGATTAATGATATCTACTGAGTCACATTCATTATATTTTAGGTGTTTTCTCCCTTCTTCCCCTCTAGATAATCAGGTTATCTTGGCAAAAGGGAAGGGAAAAAATGTGAAATATGGACATTCCAGATTTCTTATTTTTCCAGACTTCTTTCAAATGACACAAGGCAGACAAAAGTATTTTGTGACTTTATGATCTTCCTTTTGGGAAACTGGTGCAACCAGAAGACTACCTTCAGCTGAATTATGTGTGAATTTGGAGGGAATATCTATTATTTTTCAGGATAATATTAGGGCTTTTCAAAATCTATTCTTAGGAAAGATATCTTTGAGTTGAATCTTTAACAAGACACAGATAGCAATTTGCAATTTAATTTACTAATTCCTTCAATAACCTAAGAGGAAACTGCATTTGTTAAAATATTTATTCCCACTTTTCCTTGTGGAGATTGTGTCACTAAAATTATGTAGACAGAAGGAGAACAGAGAGGAGTATAAAAATTAATAATGAAGTATTTTAGTCAGATCACTTTGGTAGCTCTGTAATCTGATGGATAATTTCTCCCCCAATATGTTACTTTAAATATTGGAACAGCAATTTCTCTTCAGAACAGTCTCCTTAATTTTGATAAAATTATTGGGCTGGCCAAAAAATTCATTTGGGTTTTTTCATAACATCTTGCAGATGTTACAGAAAAACTTGAATGAATATTTTTGCCAACCCATCAGTAAAAGGGCTGTGATAGTCAACAGGTGAGATGTCTCCCCTGAGATACTTTTTATTTCCCAATATATAATTAACCTCAGTAGCCAGTACTCAACCCATGCTAGACTGAAAATAAATCTTTAGATATTATAGAAATTAACCCATTGAAATATCATATCTTTCATGTATCTCTTTCCCAACTAGACTATAATCTCCTAGAGGGTCCAAAAGCATGTCTAAGTCTAGCAAAGTCTATCTGACACATGGTGGTGGTAGTTTAGTCATTAAGTCCTGTCTGACCCTTGTGATCCCACGGACCATAACCTGCCAGGCTCCTCTGTCCATGGGATTTTCCAGGCAGGAATACTGGAGTGGGTTGTCAATCCCTTCTCCAGGGGATCTTCCAAACCCAGGAATTGAACCTGGGTCTTCTGCACTGCAGGCAGATTCTTTACCAACTGAGCTATGAGGGAGGCCTATCTGACACATAGTAGGCACCAAAGAATAATAACAAATAAGTGAAACATTAATATCAACTGTCATTTTTGTACACATCCATCCAAAGTTTCTTCCAGGAAGAAGGAATAAATTATGTAAAACCCTACGGTAAGGGGTAGATATCATGTCCTCCAGGAAGCTGTATCTTGAACTCCAAAGACTGAGATAGATGGGGTTAGATATCTTGTGCCTGTCCCTATCCAAGAAATACCAGTAGTTCATTGAATTAAAGTTGCCTGATTATTTTTCTCTCTTCCCTAGGAGAGCATTCACTTCATGAGTGCAGACACTGCAGCATATTCAGGAATGGATACCCAGCAGCTGATAAAAGGCCAGCACATAGAAAGTGGTCAGTAAATATTTGATGAATTAAGCAATAATAAGGAATACGACATCCACGTATTAACACCTGCAAGTAACATAAATATGTCGTCTATAACACATGAAACACAAACCCAAGTTTTCAGTGACTTTAAAGGTGTGAAGCAACTTCTCAACTGAAACAATAATTAGATAAACTGGTAGGTACACTTAACATTCAAAGCTGAAATCTCTAAAGCCCAAGTTATTTTTCTACATTCAATACAATTACTTGAGAAAGCAAACTTTGATTTGAAAAATAAAGCTTTACTTTGAAAATTAAAGTAAAAATATACATTTCTAAAGCATATGTTAAAATAGAAAAAAAAAAATAGTGGAGAAAAAATGATTAAAGTCACCAAAGAGAGGACAAAATAAATTTTATCTGTTAGTTTGTACTTGCCTCCCCTTGCAGCAGAATGATTCTTTGATCTAGTAAAGTTGAGTTTAAATGATGCCAAACTCATAGAAGAAATAAAATACTTTTATTCTTTTATATCTGCTTTTATCTTTTAAAAAGGATTTATTTTTTATTTCTCAGGGAAATTCCTGGGACTTTTTTTTGTAATTGCTGAAATTTAATATTTTGTAGAGATTTTCATTGTGAATAAAATAACAGAACCACTTACTGTGCCAAATTGGATTTGTTCTCACCTGTTTGTAAATAGTTTTTCCACTATACTTTGTACAAGAAGAATCTGATTCACTTGGACATTCACATGTCCTATAATAGTGTTGAAAATTACTTCCCCAATCAGAAGCTCCATTGACCAAACCACAACATTTTAACTGTTTGATGAAAAGTAGATGTGAAAAACAGTCACTAGAGAGGATAAAAACACTGTCAATACATTGAATCACATTCTTTTGAAATCACTATAAAGATGCTTCTTAAACCAGAATATTATGTGAGTAACCTCATCTACCTCCCTGAATGTAGAAACAAGAATCAAAGAATATTCCATTTTGGACTTCATATCAATGGAGGAAAAATAAAGTTTCAGGTGCAAAAGTCTGAAGAATTTGGAAAAAATATTAAGCACTCACCTTCTATTTTTTAATGACAAAAGAGAGGCAGATTCAGATTTATGTTTCTTATATCTTAGGAAATAAGCTTCTAGAGGGCTCATGAGAAAGTTAACATTCCTTTAAAGTACCTTTACTTAAAAAATATGAGAGGTTTATAAGGTGAACCTTATATCTCATGACCTTTGATCACTTTTGGAGGAAAGGGGGAGAAGCATCTCAAAACCCAAAGAAGATGCTCAGTTGGCCTTCCATGAGATTGGATTTTACTTAGACATCTGTAAAACAACAAAGAGGGGGAAATTAAGAATGAAATTCTTAGAATAATGTCAGGAAGGTTAAGGCTTAAAATAAACCAAACATTTGGTTGTTGTTCAGTCACTCAGTCATGTTCAACTCTTTGCAATGCCATGGGCTACAGCGCAACAGGCTTCCCTACTCTTCACCAACTCCTGGAGCTTGCCCAAACTCATGTCCATTTAGTCAGTGATGCCATCCAACCATCTCATCCTCTGTCATCCCCTTCTCCTCCTACCTTCAAACTTTCCAAGCCTCAGGGTCTTTTCCAATGAGATAGCCACCTTCATATCAGGCTTCAGCTTTAGCATCAGCCCTTCCAGTGAATATTCAGGGTTGATTTCCTTTAGGACTGACTGGTTTGATCTCTTGTTGGAGAGTCTTCTCCAACACCACAGTTCAAAAGCATCAATTCTTCTGCGCTCAGCTTTCTTTATAGTCCAACTCTCATATCCATACATGACTACTGGAAAAACCATGCCTTGACTAGACAGACATCTGTTGTCAAAGTAATTTCTCTGTTTTTTAATATGCTGTCTGCTTTGGTCATAACTTTCCTTCCAAGGAATAAGCATCTTTTAATTTCATGGCTGCAGTCACTATCTGCAGTGATTTTGGAGCCCCCTCAAAATAAAGTCTCTCACTGTTTCCATTGTTTCCCCATCTATTTACCATGAAGTGATGGGACCAGATGCCATCTTCATTTTTTGAATGTTCTGTTTTAAAAAAAACTTTTTCACTCTCCTCTTTCACTTTCATCAAGAGGCTCCTTAGTTCCTCTTCGCTTCCTGGCATAAGGGTGGTGTCATCTGCATATCTGAGGTTATTGATACTTTTTCCAGCAATCTTGATTCCAGCTTATGCTTCATGCAGCCCAGCATTTTGCATGATGTACTCTGCATGGAAGTTAAATAAGCAGGGTGGCAATATATAGCCTTGATGTACTCCTTTCCCAATTTTGAAACAGTCTGTTGTTCCATGTCCAGTTCTAACTGTTGCTTCTTGACCATACAGGTTTCTCTGGAGACAGGTAAGGTGGTCTGGTACTCCCGACTCTTGAAGAATTTTCCACAGTTTGTTGTGATCCACACAGTCAAAGGCTTTAGCATAGTCAATGAAGCAGAATAAGATGTTTTTCTAGGATTCTCTTGCTTTTTCTATGATCCAACAGATGTTGGCAATTTGATCTCTGGTTCCTCTTCCTTTTCTAAATTCAGCTTGCACATCTGGAAGTTCTTGGTTCATGTACTGTTAAAGCCTAGCTTAGAGAATTTTGAGCATTACTTTGCTAGCATGTGAAATGAATATAATCGTATGGTAGTTTGAACATTATTTGGCACTGCCTTTCTTTGGGACTGGAATGAAAACTGACCTTTTCCAGCCCTCTGGCCACTGCTGAGTTTTCCAAATTTGTTGGCATATTGAGTGCAGCGCTTTACCAGCATCATCTTTTAGGATTTGAAATATCTCAGCTGGAATTCCATCATCTCCACTAGCTTTGTTTGACGTGTTGCTTCCTATGGCAACTAAACATGGACAAACACTAAGGGAAGTTGCTGTCATGTTTGGGAAAGGAAGACAAGAAAGCAACAAGCCCAATGACTCAGAGTAATGGGTCATAGTATTATCAGATGAAAGTGAGAGGTAATTCCCTCTCATCTTGTCATATTTGCTCTAATTAGAGACAAAACTTTTCATGCAGAAAAGAAGAAAAAATTGCTTAAGAAAATAGAACCAAGACTGGGTGGTTTTTAGGCTCAGATGCATTGCCATACAAGGATATTAAAAGGACTTTCACTTACTGAGTGACCTGTTACTCACGTTCCTTAAACCTCTCTATGCCACAATTTCTTCATCTGTAAAATACAGATAATGATAGTTTTTAATGATAGTATCATTCATTCCTTCATAGATTTGTTGCAAAGATAAAATTAGAATATCCATGTGAAGATATGAAGTGTTTAGCCCAATGCCTGGGCTAGAAAGTACTCAACATATATTGTCATCATTGTTGATTGTGTTTTGTGGTGGTGGTTGTTATTGCTTCCTTTATACTCTCGCGTGAACAGGATCTGTTCAACACTGATATGAATACTTTAGATAACATTATGGAAAATACCTTTTCAACTCTATAGTTGATATAGAGATGGGAATGATGATTAATACACTTGAATACAAACTGGAGTTCCAAAGATATTTCACACAATGGCCTTCAGCAGGTCCAACTGTGACGGATATAAAGCCTTGTGATTTGGCTCAAAGATTCACTTGCTCAAATATATGATTCATTAGATAGTCACATGACAAACAGTTGGAGACTTCGGATGGTTTCAAGGTCAATCAATATTAGGAAAGAGAATAATCTTGAAACAACTTCTTTCCTTGCTTCCACAGTAGACACAATCAATTGCTCACTCTTTCTGATTAAATAAACTTGAATGACTGATACAGACACAGCAGATCAAAAAGAATATAAATCCCACTATATACTCTCACAGATCAATCCATTTTTGGAGTACAGTATCCCTTAGGACAGCATAGAGATACACAGGAGACAGAGAAGGAGGTAGAAAGACTTAACTTGGTTTGGAAGCTAGTCACCAGATCAGGTGTGGGAGCAGCTGGGGAAGAAGTTGGCTGGGATGTATTGAAAGTGTGAGAGCATTGGATGAACTAGGCACTTCTCAGTGAATGATACAAATAATCATTTCCAAGAATCCAAGATGGGCATGTTCTAATAGTATATTAGCAGAGAATTTGTGTGGGAATTCCCTGAAAACCAAAAAGAAAGTCACTTAGTAACTACAAATTATCTCTGTATGATGGGACCCCAGGTCATCCAGCCAGAGTTTTCTTTTTCCAAAGAAGCATTACAAAAAAATAGAAAAGAACGTCCTGGTGGATATATATTATAAAACAAACAAAAACCAGAATAGACAATTCTGTAAAAAAGAACCATAGTCCTGTGAACCCAAGAAGCTTCAGGCACAGAATTCATGCACGGAAATAGGTCAGAATTGTGCCCCACACAGGGAGCTCAGCTCAGTGCTCTGTGGTGACCTAGAGGGCTGGGATGGGGGTTGTGAGGGAGGCGCAAGAGGAGAGGTATGCATACAAATAGCTGATTCACTTCATTGTACAATAGAAACTAATGCAACATTGTAAAGCAATTATTTGTTTTTGTTGTTGTTCAGTCATTAAGTCGAGTCCAACTCTTTGCAAGTCCATGGGCTGCAGCACCCCAGGCTTCCCTGTCCTTCACTATCTCCCAAACATGAGTTTGCATAATCTCATGTCCATTGAGTCAGTGATGCCATCCACCATCTCATCCACTGTTGCCCCTTTCTCCTCCTGCCCCCAATCTTTCCAGCGTCAGGATCTTTTCCAATGAGTCGGCTCTTTACATCAGGTGGCTGAATTACTGAAGCTTCAGTATCAAAATATGACAGTAAGTGTATTGTCTTCAGAAGAAAAGTATAAATTTACATATATTAAAAAAAAGAATTGTGCTACAACAAACAGAACATTTAGAATCCCATGGATGACACTAAGACCTTGGATACCAGGGACAACTGCCTCAAGTGTGACTCAGGACCCACCCAGAGACTCGTGGTTACCTGAAGTATATTTCGTCCTAGAGTAACAGGGAAAATCAAGGATGCTTGGCCCCTCCCAGTGGAAAAGCTGAGTTGCCTAAATTTTTCCTGCTTTTAAACCTGGATTAATCTGGACTCTAAAGTGGGAATGATCCAGGCAGAGAGAGGATCAAGGAATGCAGCTCTGGCTGAGCTAGGAGAAACACAACACAGAGGAAGTTAAACAGGGACTAGTGCGTATCAGGTTTCAGCTCCTGGAAATGATGCTTTAAGCAGAATTTTTACAAGCTGGAGTCTATCCAAATAGGAACTGGGCTCTGGGGGAAATGTCATCTGATAAATAGTTCAAGTAACCAGGGATGTTAGGATGTTTTGACTTGAAAATCAAAGCTCTTAGAAGTCATACAAGAAGCCAGTTTCAAAGAAAAAGTTGCAATTGTAGAAGCAGATTTTCTCTTTCCTCTGAAACTCCGTAAGAAAGAACTAAAACTAAATTATATAAATTCTAGGGGAGAAAGATTTTGTTTCAAATTAAGAAAGGACACATTAATCATCAGACTTGGATGCAAAGGGAATGGGATGGGATGGGCAAAATGGGCAAACTGTCGGCTCTTCCATATTTAATTAGAAGGTGGGTGAACATAAACATAAAGTACTTCAGTTAATGGCGTGTGTGCTAAGTCACTTCAGTCATGTGCGACTCTTCGTGTCCCTTATGGACTGTAGCCCAACAGGGTCCTCTGTCCATGGGATTCTCCAGGCAAGAAAACTAGGGTGGGTTGCCATTCCCTTCTCCAGGGGATCTTCCCGACCCAGGGACGAAACTCGCATCTCACACCTACATGCATTGACAGGCAGGTTCTTTACCAGTAATACCACCTGGGAAGCCCCAGTTAATGATAAGTCAGGTTAAATGTCCTGTAAAATCCTGCTCTACTCTGAGATTCTGAGGATTTCTATGACATACATGAAATAAATGCTACATGTCTTTAATATGATGGAAATTCTGAGTAAATAATCTGTAGAGGGGAGGAGTTTCACAGAGCGATATTTCAGTCAAGTCTCAAAGTACAGGTAGTATTTGTAAAGAAAGAACAGACTTTTGGACTAAGTGGGAGAAGGAGAGGGTGGGATGACTTGAGAAAATAGCATTGAAACATACACATTAACATATGGAAAAGAGATAGCCAGTGGGAGTTTGGTGTATGACACAAGGCAGTCAAAACCAGTGCTCTGTGACAAGCTGGAGGGATAGAGGGAAGAGGGGGTTCTGAAGGGAGGGGACATATGTATGCCTATGGCCAATTCACACTGATGCATGGCAAAAACCATCACAATAATGTAATTATCTTCCAATTAAAATTTTTTTAAAAAAGAAAGCAAGTCAAAAAAAAGAAAAGTAGTAACTACATTCTAAGGATGAGGAATGATGCAAAGCCAGGAAGGCAGAATTATTTAAGACATCCTGAGTAGACACTGGTTGGACCAGAGTGCTTTATTCATGGAGTAGTCTTTAGTAAAATTAAAATATGAGGTAAGAGCCAAAGAGTGGAATACCTTCAACCTATATCCAAATCTTGACTTTACCCTGAAGACAGTGAAGTAGCCAAAGTAAATACATACATGCATACATACATACCAAGGGGGACGGGGGCTAGTCTACTGATTAAAAAGAATTAGTGAGTCAGACAGACCTGCATTCAAATTCCAACCCCATCACTTGTTAGCTGTCATGCCTCTCTAAGTTGTAATCCCCTCATCTGTCTATTAAAGATAATGCTGCTGCTGTTGCTGCTAAGTCACTTCAGTTGTGTCCAACTCTGTGCAACCCCATAGACGGCAGCCCATCAGGCTCCCCCGTCCCCAGGATTCTCCAGGCAAGAACACTGGAGTGGGTTGCCATTTCTTTCTTCAATGCATGAAAATGAAAAATGAAAGTGAAGATGTTCAGTCGTGTCTGACTTTTAGCATCCCCATGGACTGCAGCCTACCAGGCTCCTCCGTCCATGGGATTGTCCAGGCAAGAGTACTGGAGTGGGTTGCCATTGTCTTCTCTGGATAAAGATAATGAGGGTAATGATATTATCCATCTCATAGACTTGTTGTCAGAATTAAGTGAGCTATTGAATGTAAATCTGATACATGCTAAGCAGCAATAAACAATAGCTATAATTATTTTTCAGAGAAGGCAATGGCAACCCACTCCAGTACTCTTGCCTGGACAATCCCATGGATGGAGGAGCCTGGTAGACTGCAGTCCGTGGGGACGCTAAAAGTCAGACACGACTAAACGTCTTCACTTTCATTTTTCATTTTCATGCATTGGAGAAAGAAATGGCAACCCAATCCAGTGTTCTTGCCTGGAGAATCCCGGAGACGGGGGAGCCTGATGGGCTGCCGTCTATGGGGTCGCACAGTCGGACATGACTGAAGCGAATTAGCAGCAGCAGCATAATTATTTTTTAAAGAAAAGTGGGGCATGGAGGCAGAGAAAGAGAGAAGGGAAATTCCAAGCATTCAAAACACACTATCCTTCTAAATGGTAAATATTAAAGCAATTATTGATTTGGCTCAATCAAGACTTAATCTATTGTAAACATATCCTCTTAATATCTGTCCTAAACTGCCTCAGAACTTCATAAGAAGCTGGGGAAAAAATTAGAAATAGTCCCAGATTCTTCCTATTGCATAGTGACAGAATAATTGGTCAAAATATGCAAAAGAGAGATATTTTTCCAATTCTTAAGGAACACAGCTGTCAAAAACTAAGTAAAAGGAGAACTATGTCCAACTCTCCAGATAACCCACAAGTTCTAATTACCTCTTCTTGAAGTTCAGAAAAGGCTTTCTGGAATACTCTTTCATTTTCATCTGTTGAACTCAAAAGACGTGCATTAATCAAGAGAGTCTTATTCAGAGCTTGTTCAGTCTGAAAATTGAAAAGTGCTGTTAAATGATTCATGCCAGGAGGTAGCATGTCAATTTTTCACACTTTTCCAAAACTGTCAGGTATAATATGTGTACACACCTTAGATTTCCTAGTAGTTGCTACGATACCTGCCGCCACCTGCAGGAGTAGGATCATAAGCAGTCCTACGAAAAACTGAAAAAAAAGAAAAGGAAAATATATTCAATATTATCCCCAGTACATTCCTTAACCACCTGGGGACATTTTGGACATGGCACTTCTTTCTGCAGTAGGGATCCTAATTACAGTAGGAGTATTAACCATGCTCTTCATTTATTCCACTCTCTGCCTCAAGAATCAAAGTTGGAGCCATTACTACTCAGAAGCATTTGCTCCAGAGACTGACTAACTGCTACTGCTGCTGCTGCTAAGTCACTTCAGTCGTGTCTGACTCTGTGTGACCCCATAGACAGCAGCCCACCAGGCTCCCCAGTCCCTGGGATTCTCCAGGCAAGAACACTGGAGTGGGTTGCCGTTTCCTTCTCCAATGCATGAAAGTGAAAAGTGAAAGTGAAGTCACTCAGTCATGTCCGACCCTCAGTGACCCCATGGACTGCAGCCTACCAGGCTCCTCTGTCCATGGGATTTTCCAGGCAGAAGTACTGGAGTGGGGTGCCATTGCCTTCTCTGAGACTAAGGAAAATGATTAAAACTAAAATTGAATCATAGGATTGTAGGCATCAGTATGATGTTGAATGGAGGGAAGTTCAAAAACTTAAATGAAGTTGTTTGAATATGATTTTTTTCTTCATCAAATACAAACTCAAACTTCAAGACAAATTTCAGAACTGGCTTCAAAACAATGTCTCTACCACTATGAGAATAACCTGGAGTCTTTTACAAATGTAGTCCTGAAACCTGCCTCAGATATACTGAATTCTAATTTCAGAGGTTCCCACAAATTAATTTTCATAAAAACAAGCTCCTCAAGTAATTAAAGTCCCCAGAGTGCAAATGAGGCCTTATTAACAAAAACCAACCACCAGGGATGATATTAGAGTTCCATTAAAGCTCTCTCAAAAAGCAAGAGAGTTCCAGAAAAACATCTACTTCTGCTTTATTGACTATGCCAAAGCCTTTGACTATGTGGATCACAACAAACTGTGGAAAGTTCTTCAAGAGATGGGAATACCAGACCACCTGACCTGCCTCCCGAGAAATCTATATGCGGGTCAAGAAGCAACAGTTAGAACTGGACATGGAACTACAGACTGGTTCCAAATCGGGAAAGGAGTACATCAAGGCTGTATATTATCACCCTGCTTATTTAACTTCTATGCAGAGTACATCATGAGAAATTCCAGGCTGGATAAAGCACAGCTGGAATCAAGATTGCTAGGAGAAATATCAATAACTTTAGATATGCAGATAACACCACCCTTATGGCAGAAAGTGAAGAAGAACTAAAGAGCCTCTTGATGAAAATGAAAGAAGAGAATGAAAAAGCTGGCTTAAAACTCAACATTCAGAAACTAAGATCATGGCATCCGGTCCTATCACTTGATGGCAAACAGATGGGGAACAATGGAAACAGTGAGAGACTTTATTTTGAGGGGGCTCCAAAATCACTGCAGATAGTGACTGCAGCCATGAAATTAAGAGACACTTGCTCCTTGGAAGAAAAGCTATGACCAACTTAGACAGAATATTAAAAAACAGAGACATTAATTTGACAGCAAAGGTCCATGTAGTCAAAACTATGGTTTTTCCAGTAATCATGCATAGATGTGATAGTTGGACCATAAAGAAAGCTGATCACCAAAGAATTGATGCTTTTGAACTGTGGTGTTGGAGAAGACTCTTGAGAGTCCCTAGGACTGCAAGATCCAACCAGTCCATCCTAAAGGAAATCAGTCCTAAATGTTCATTGGAAGGACTGATGCTGAAGCTGAAACTACAATACTTTGGCCATCTGATGCAAAGAGCTGACTCATGAAAAGACACTGATGCTGGGAAAGATTGAGGGCAGGAGAAGGGGACGACAGAAGATGAGATGGTTGGATGGCATTACCGACTCGACAGACTGTGGTTTGACTCTAGTCCACACTCAGACCCACGTTCCATCATTTACTGAAAATAGTCCTTACACACTCTAGCCATACCCAAAATTTTTCAGTCCCCAAAGATGTACTGCCAGCCTCTCTCCCTGGAAAGCTCATCACACCCTTATACATACAAACACCTTATCCACTTCTGCTTCCAGCTTGAAGGTTCCCTCCTCTATCATTGCTCTTTTCTTCTTGGACCACCTTTGCTGTAGCTAATTGTTTACTTGTCAGTCTTCCTTATGGGTTCCATGACGTGATGGGAATGATTGCCACGATCTTAGTTTTCTGAATGTTGATCTTTAAGCCAACTTTTTCACTCTCCACTTTCACTTTCATCAAGAGGCTCTTTAGTGCTTCTTCACTTTCTGCCATAATGGTGGTGACATCTGCATATCTGAGGTTATTGAGATTTCTCCCAGCAATCTTGATTCCAGCTTCTGCTTCTTCCAGCACAGCATTTCTCATGATGTACTCTGCATATAAGTTAAATAAGCAGGGTGACAATATACAGCCTTGACATACTCCTTTCCCAATCTGGAACCAGTCTGTCATTCCATGTCCAGTTCTAGTTGTTGCTTCCTGACCTGCATAGAGATTTCTCAAGAGGCAGGTCAGGTGGTCTGATTTTCCCATCTCTTTCAGAATTCTCCACAGTTTATGATCCACATAGTCAAAGGCTTTGGCATAGTCGATAAAGCAGAAGTAGATGTTTTTCTGGAACTCTCTTGCTTTTTCCATGATCCAGTGGATGTTGGCAATTTGATCTCTGGTTCCTCCACTTTTTCTAAAACCAGCTTGAACATCTGGAAGTTCACAGTTCATGTATTGCTGAAGCCTGGCTTGGAGAATTTTAAGCATTACTTTACTAGCATGTGAGATGAGTGCAATTGTGCAGTGGTTTGAGTATTTTTTGGCATTGCCTTTCTTTGGGATTGGAATGAAAACTGACCTTTTCCAGTCGTGTGGCCACTGCTGAGTTTTCCAAATTTGCTGGCACATTGAGTGTAGCACTTTCACAGCATCATCTTTTAGGCTTTGAAATAGCTCAACTGGAACTCCATCACCTCCACTAGCTTTGTTCGTAGTGATGCTTCCTAAGTCCCACTTGACTTTGCATTCCAGGATGTCTGGTTCTAGGTGAGTGATCACACCACTGCGATTATCTGGGTCATGAATATCTTTTTTGTACAGTTCTTCTGTGTATTCTTGCCATCTCTTCCTAATATCTTCTGCTTCCATTAGGTCCATAACATTTCTGTCCTTTATTGAGCCCATCTTTGCATGAAATATTCCCTTGGTAGCTCTAATGTTCTTGAAGAGCTCTCTAGTCTTTCCTGTTAAATTGTTTTCCTGTCTATCTTTGCACTGGTCACTGAGGAAAGCTTTCTTATCTCTCCTTGCTATTCTTTGGAACTCTGCATTCAAATAGGTATATCTATCCTTTTTTCCTTTGCTTTTCACTTCTCTTCTTTTCACATCTATTTGTAAGGCCTCCTCAGACAGCCATTTTTCCTTTTTGCATTTTTCATTTTCTTTTTCTTGGGGATGGTCTTGATCACTGCCTCCCCCTGTACAATGAAACTGAGTTCTGTCCATAGTTCTTCAGGCACTCTGTCTATCAGATCTAGTCCCTTAAATCTATTTCTCACTTCCACTGTATAATCGTAAAGAATTTGACTTAGGTCATACCTGAATGGTCTAGTGGTTTTCCCTACTGTCTTCAATTTAAGTCTGAATTTGGCAATAAAGAGTTCATGATCTGAGCCACAGTCTCCTCCTGGTCTTGTTTTTGCTGACTGTATAGAGCTTCTTCATCTTTGGCTGCAAAGAATATAATCAATCTGATTTCAGTGTTGGCTATCTGGTGATGTCCATATATAGAGCCTTCTCTTGTGTTGTTGAAGAGGGTGTTTGCTATGACCAGTGCATTTTCTTGGCAAAATTCTGTTAGCCTTTGCCCTGCTTCAATCTGTACTTCAAGGCCAAATTTGCCTGTTACTCCAGGTGTTTCTTGACTTCCTACTTTTGCATTCCAGTCCCCTATAATGAAAAAGATGTCTTTTTTGGGTGTTAGTACTAAAAGGTCTTGTAGGTCTTCATTAGAACCATTCAGCTTCAGCTTTTTCAGTGTTACTGGTTGGGGCATAGACTTGGATTACTTCTCTCATGGTACCCTCTAATTTGAGATAATTATATTAGCTTCCACAACCAAACCCTCTAAATTAAGTAAGAGACTTACATCAACCTTCACAAGTCCTTCTTACAGATAATCGGGATGGGAAATAATCCTCCAAAGTCTGAAGGTTGGGTATTGGGATGCACTGGGAAAACTCACCAAAATCATCATGAACTGGTTTTCTTTCATGGCACCACAGCATCCCAGGAAACCCAGAATCATGATGACAGCACCCACAAAAATTAATATATTCACAGCAATAAAGAGGTTAAGGTCAGCATCCCCAGGAGCGAGAATCTGAAAATGAAAAAGAGATTAATGACAGAAAATTCCTTTTCTTAATATTTACTATTCAACAAACATCCACTGGGGAACTGCTATGTGCCAAATCTTGTTCTAAGACACCAAGATGCCATAGTGATGTAAACAAGCAGAAATTCCTGCCTTTAAGGAGCTTACCTTCTATTGAGATGTTACTTGTGCACTGTTCCAATTTTATGCCTTTTGAAGATTTATATTGGGTGGAAGAAATGCAATAGGCTTTCAAATAAAAATTTTTTAAAGTTTAGAAGGATCAGTTTTATCCATGATGTGATCTTTGATTGGCATATTTTGTGTTTTATACCTAAGTAGCATCATAAATATGTTTTTATGGTAGTCTAGTTAAATTATAAAGCCTAAATTCCTCAAACTACTGATTCAACAGTATGAGTAAATCTTTAAAACATTATGTTGAGATAAATGTACCATATTCAAAAGAGTGACTGCTGTATAATTCCATTTATATGGCAATCCAGAAAGATAAATCTATGAAAAAATAAACAAATGGGATCTCATCAAACTTACAAGCTTATGCATAGCAAAGGAAACCATAAACAAAACAAAAAGACCACCTACAAAATGGGAGAAAATATTTGCAAACAATGCGACCTACAAGGGATCAATTTACAAAAGATACAAATAACTCATGCTATCAACAGCAACAACAACAAAAACAACCCAATCAAAAAATGGGCAGAAGAACTAAATGGACATTTCTACAAGAACATAAAGACAGCTAACACACATGTAAAAGGTGCTCAATATAGCTTGCTATTAAAGAAATGCAAATCAAAACTATAATGAGATATCTCATATCAATTAGAATGGCCATCATGAAGTCTACAAAAAAGTGAGGGAGAGGGTGTGGAGAAAAGGGATCCCTCCTACATGGTTGGTGAGATGTAAGCTGGTGCAGTCACTATAGGAAGCACTATGGAGGTTCCTCAAAAACTAAAAATAGAGTAGCCATATTACCCAGCAATCCTAGTCCTAGGCATATATCTGGATAAAACTATAAGTCAAAAAAATATGCATCCTTATGTTCAAAGCAACACTATTCACAACAGCCAAGACATGGGAACAGCCTAAATGTCCATCAGTGGATGAATGGATAAAGAAGATATGCTACATATGCTATTTAAAATAGCTAGGACATAGAAGCAACCTAGATGTCCATTGACAGATGAATGGATAAAGAAGTTGTGGTGTATATACAAAATGGAATGTTATTCAGCTATAAAAAGGAATGCATTTGAGTCAGTTCCAATGAGATGGATGGACCTAGAGCTTATGATACAGAGTGAAGTCAAAAAGAGAAAGACAAATATCATTATTAATGCATATAGAGAGAGTCTAGAAAGATGGTACTGATGGTCCTATTTACAGGGCAGCAAAAGAGATGCAGACATAAAGGACAGACTTTTGGTTACAGTAGACAGGGGAGAAGGTGGGATGACTGGAGAGAGTGGTAGTGAAACATATACATTACCATATGTAAAATGTAGTCAGTGGGAATTTGCTGTATGATGCAGGAAACCCAAAGCCAGTGCTCTGTGATAATCTAGAAGGGTGGGATGGAGAGGGAGGTGGGAGGGAGGTTTAAGAGAGATGGAACAGATGTATACCTATGGCTGATTCATGTTGATGTATGGCAGAAATCATCACAATACTGTAAAGTAATTATTCTCCAATTAAAAATAAAATTAAAAAATTTTTTAAAGAAGATATGCTCTGTTATTCATACAAGGTCTGATACTCAACATTGTCTGATATTCATACAATGCTACACACACATACACACACACACATACTCACAATATGGAATACTACTCAGCCATTAAAAAGAATAAAGTAATGCCATTTGCAGTAATATCAAAGACCCCAGAGATTATCATAGTAAATAAAGTAAGTCAGAAAGAGAAAGATAAATACCATATCATATAACTTATATGCAGAATCTAAAATATGACACAAATGAACTTTTATGAAACAGACTCACAGACATAGAGCACAGACTTGTGGTTGCCAAGGGGGAGGTGGGGTGGGAGGGGATGGAGTGGGAATTTGAGGTTAACAGATGAAAACTATTATATACAGAATGAGTAAACAACAAGGCCCTACTGTATAGCACAGGGAACTGTATTCAATATTCTGTGATAAACCTAATGGAAAAGAATATTTTAAAAGAATGTATATATATATATATGTACAGTATAATTAAATCACTTTTCTGTACAGCAGAAGTTAACATAACATTGTAAATCAACTATATTTTTATTTTTAAAAAATATCCAGATGGGGAATTAAAAAAAGAGTAGATAAATCTAAGCTATGGTGATAGGAATCAGAGCAGTGGTGGACTTTGAGCAGAGTATCAAGTAAAGAGGGAACAGACTGCAAAGGGATATGAGGAAACTTTCATGAGTTAATAAAAATTCTTCTCATTTTGATTGTAATAGTGATTACAGAGGTCTATACATTTGCCAAAACAAGCCAACCGTATTTTAAACTAAGAAAATAAGTCTAGCTCCTGATATTCCATATCAAGTCTATCTTGTTCCCAGGAAGTATAGTCTATAGTCTTCCAGAAACTCTTTATTTTGCCTGACTATTTAGAAATGGGATATTGAGGAAAACATCTTAGGTCTCTTTATGATGGGCTGGACAACCAACCCTGCATAATTTGGTTCTTCTCTTCCCCACATACATAACCTTCATCACCATCATAACACCTAGCCTCAATCTATCTCTTGCTCTACAGATATGACCAGAAGCAAATCACAATGAAACAATGAAACCTTGTGCCTGCATGATATATGAATGCTGTGAGCAACCCATTCATCTCTCAGGAGCTTTATCTACTGGATTATTTCTAGGCAGACCACTAGTTCTTACACTAGCTAAGAAGGTGCCTTCTGGCATCTGCGGCACAGCATGCAGATGTGTGCCTTTAACAGGAAATACCAAAACACAGACTACTATTACTACTCACTACTACTCATGACCTTTACATTTGTAAAGACTTTTAAAATCAATTCATAGCCTAGACAAAGCCTTTGTTTGACAATCAGAAGGAAGGAATGTGCCAAAGATGTAAGTGCACTAAAAACAAAATCTATATTCTATATATATTCAGAGTCTTTATATAGTAGTTTCTAAACATGAAAGTCAACTAACTTTACTGGGCTCCAGTTTCCCACTTATGAAAGGAATTAGGTCAGCCTCTGTGAATACCCAATGCTTCTTTTGTCTTTAAGAGTTGATGCTTACAGATAGTGTTTCAATTGCATATTTAGAAAGCTTGGTTATGTCCTAAAGATTTTTTTGCCTCTTTTTCAGGCTTTTCTGGGTTCTTTTTTTTTTTTTTTTTTTTTAATTGGTTTGCTTGTTAAGATTGGAGCTAAGAAATCAGTTTTGTTAGTAACCAGGCATGGCATCTGAGTAAAGACAGATAACAATCCAAAAAAGCAGCATCAGGAAACCTGGTCTACCCACTCACCATCAAGGTGGTTTCATGACATCGTAGCCAGTCAGGAAAACCCTAAGATATCCAAGACAGCTGAAGCTTCACCAGCTGAGTTATCAGTACTTTGGTCAGACAACCCAGATATAGAAACAGTAGGTCAAATAGCTACCAGTGAGACATGAACAGCATGTTGTTGCTGTTATTTAGTTACTCAGTTGTGTCTGAATCTTTGTGACTCCACAGACTGTAACCTGCCAGGTTCCTCTGTCCATGGGATTTTCTGGGCAGGAATACTGGAATGGGTTGCCATTTCCTTTTCCAGGGGATCTTCCCAACCCAGGGATGGAACTCATATCTCTTGAGTTTCCTGCATTGGCAGGCGGGTTCTTTATCACTGAGCCACCTGGGAGGTCCCTGGAGTGTGGCCAGCACTTATTCGGCAGGTAATGAAGCACTTCTAGGAGAAGGCAATGGCACCCCACTCCAGTACTGTTGCCCGGAAAATCCCATGGACGGAGGAGCCTGGTAGGCTGCAGTCCATGGGGCCCTTAAGAATCAGACACGACTGAGTGACTTCACTTTCACTTTCCACTTTCATGCATTGGAGAAGGAAATAGCAACCCACTCCAGTGTTCTTGCCTGGAGAATCCCATGGACGGAGAAGCCTGGTAGGCTGCAGTCCATGGGGTCGCACAAAGTCAGACACGACTGAAGCGACTTGGCAGCGGTGGCGGCGGAAGCACTTCTATGAGACTGATCTGGGCACAGCGACCCTCTACCAGCGTGGCCAGAAAGCAATGTGCTGGCTACCTGACGATCACTGTTTTAAGACCAGCCCAACAAGTGGCTATTCTTATTTAGAAACAAAATGAAAATTTGAGTTCAGGTATTTGTTTCAGGGGATAGATGTGTGTGCATGGTGGCTCAGTCATGTCCGACTCTTTGCAACCCCATGGACTGTAGCCCGCCAGGCTCCCCTGTCCATAGGATTCTCCAGGAGAGAATACTGGAGTGGGTTGCCTTTTCCTTCTACAAGGGATCTTCCTGACCCAGGGATTGAACCCGCATCTCCTGCATTGATTGGCAGGCAGATTCTTACCACTGTGCCACCTGGGAAGCCCTCGGGGGAGAGACAGCAGAGTTTTAAAAGCTGTCTTGGAAGAACACTGTCTCTATGTGTCTTCGGATGAGGGGGGAATTTCTATAGGAAAGGACAGAACCTTGAAGAAGAAGGCTCAGGGTCCTCTTTGGATTATAAGGGATCTCCTAGGATGGCTGCACATACACTTTGCCTCCTGCAGGGCTGAGTTCATCCTGAGGGAGAACAAGGCATCTCTAGGGGACACTTTAGCACCCATGGCTTTGCTAAAAGCTGTGCACAAAGACATCCTGGCATCCTTTTTTTCTGTGTTTGCTCTCAGGTCTCCTTCTAAAACTTCTCCTGTTTTTCCAGTAGTAAAATTTGGTTCTCTGCACAGTCTTGATTCTTTGTCACTGACTTTGAATAAATATGTCATTTCTCATCTGTCAAGCTGGTTAAAGTTGTCCTGGAAAATACTGCCTTTTGTTTAGGGATAGAGACAGAGTAAAAGAGTCAACATATAACTCAAGATGATGTCTAGCTCTATTAACTCATTCTTATCCCCAGATTTGGAGTAACTCTCTCAAGGACAGCTCTTTAATACATTCAATGTGTGTGATTTCTGAGACTAAACACCAAATTTGTTTACCAGAAGCACTGAGGGGAAATACAGCATTCCCATATCTACCAGAAACATAATAAAATTTTAAAATGAAATACAGGTTGCACACCCATCTTAAAAAAGGCCAAAGTACCCTCTAAATCAATGGCTGTTCATCTCTGTGCTTATTTATGAGTTCCCAAGTCAGACACCAGTTTCTCAATGATTCTATACATTTTTGAATACTGTTCTTGACTCAAATTTCATAATCCAAGGACATCAAGAAGTCACAGTTATATTTATAAGTATAAAACAACAAAGTCCAGATGGAATAGACTGTTATCAACTCATTGTCACACCTGTCTCCGACTCAGTGTCCTCACCATGGCGAGGCTCAGAATGAAGATGTGCTTAATCACCACTGTGATTTTCTGGGTTCTCTAAAAAGCAAATTTTAAAGGAAAAGAAAGAAAGGGAAAAGAAAGAAAGAGGGAAGGAGGAAAGAAAAGGAGGGAAAGAAAGAAGGAAAAACAGGAAAGAAACAGTGAGAGAGAGAGAAGGTGAGGGGAAAAAAAAAAGAAAGGTCCAGAAAACCCACCCATTTTAGGAAAAAGAATCAGAAGAGATGTCAACTTTCTTTTTCTTTCAACTAGGTTATTATGTCTAATAGCATATAATTGCACCATGGTCAAATAAGTTTTAATAGATAATACATTACCTGAATTTTTGTTTTAAGAATATCTTAATACTTATTAGATAGGAACTGATATTCCTATTAAAGAGGAAACTTTACTTGGGCAAACACTTTGAAATGGCCCTAGAAGTAGATAGAATATGTGAGCCTGAACAGTGGCGAGAATCCAGATAACAGAGTACAAGGTAACTGCCCTGCAAGAGGTAAGAATCATAATCTCGAGGGTGGAACATCCCTGAGAAGAAGGGAGACAGGAGAAAGGAAACAGGGAAGTCAGGAAATGGTGCCAGGCACCTGTGCTTACTAAAATTGACAGAACAACCCCCTACACACACCCTCCCCACCCCCACCCCCACCCCCACACTCTTTCCACACTGTGACACTGTGGTATGGAACAGAAACCATGTGTATGGAAATAAAGACTAGAGACAGAATTAACTGTATGAACTAAACTTCCTCCAGACCTGCAGAAATCCTGATAAGTGCTTTGGCAGCCATGGAATGGCATGTGGTGGGAGAAATGGGATCCTGCTAATCTTATCTTGATGTCAGGAAGTTGGACATCACCAGTCAACTGCTGAGTTACATGGCTATGACCAGCCTTTTACTGTTACAGGGGATTACCCTCAACACCAGCTGCCCAAGTCATTACAGCTATCTTTGAATTTTGCTGCCTTTAAAACAGTTAAAAAAACAAAACAGATTCAAGTAATTATTCTCCAAGAGAACATCTTACCGTCTTTCCTTTTGGAGTACCACCTCACCTGGGAATCAGCCAAATTAATTGTCAATGTCTTGTACAAAAATTTCTCTTGGTTGGAGAGACAAAGCAGTCTATATCCTGTAGATAATTTCAGGCTATACTTTAACAAATAATGAAGAAGGCTAATTTCTGCTTTGGCCCCTTCTCACCTCTACTTTAAATGCAATCTTCCTATTTGGGGAGTAACATCCTCTCCGTTCTCCAGAAGGACTCATTAATGCCTAACACAGTGCCAGGCACAGAGTGAGTAACCTTGATTAATTAAATTATAAAATCACTTAGCACAAATAATTATGTGAGGCAGTTAGGAAAATACTATAAAAACATTTTATTATTATCATTACTTTCATCGCTATAAGAGAAATAAACTACTTTGTCAGTGGAATAACATATTTATTTACCTCTTGACCAATTTTCCCTGCTCGTATTGAAATAGCTACAGAAAGGATAATGGCACCACATAGCTGCAGAAAAAAGGAAAAAAAAAAGTTAGAGTGTGCCTAAGATAAACTAAAACTCTAATTCCATACAACCCTAGCCATCTGCTTACAATGGTTATCATTAATTCTACCATTATAACCTAAAAGACATAAATGAGGAATATTCATGTATAGATAATTGCTTGAATGTTCCACTGTAGTTGGAAAGTTTGATAAGAATAATCTGTTTCCCATTCACAGTCATTCATAGGTCTAGGACAAGAAGTCATCTTCACTATGGAGGACAGGAAAGATGGTTTTCCATATTTCAACTCTGTTTTTGCTAGATTTAAGCATGCAAAGGGCTTCCAGGTGGTGCAGTGGTAAAAAATCCACCTGCCAACGCAGGAGACACAAGAGACCTGGGTTCGATCCCTGGATTGGGAAGATCCCCTGGAGTAAGAAATGGTAACCTGCTCCAGTATTCTTGCCTGGAAAATTCCATGGACAGAGGAGACTCGTGGACTAGAGTCCATGGGGTCACAGAGAGTCAGACACGACTGAGCACACACATGCACACTCACACAACATACAAAAGTTATGTCATAACAGTTTTAAGAAAAAATATCCTTATCAGGCCTCTGGGCTTGTCTCTCAGAAGCTGTCTTAAACCTAAAAGGAAGGGTGTAACTGATAATCACCAAACATTCCTACAAGATTCAAGTCAGATACATGTTCTACAGGCAATAGTAGAACATTTGACAAAATTTGCAATTAAACAACAATGGTGTTTTACAACACTTTTTGTGCCCAAACAAACTCTTTAAAATAAGCTCTTTTAGGTAGTAAAGCTTACCCAGAGAAGAGGAATGATGAGGAACAGTATCTAAAGTCTTAAGTTCCTGTAAGGACTGTACCAGATTATTTAATTTGGACCAAGGCCAACACATAAAATGTGAAACACATTTTACTTTAGTGTAAGAAAAAACCTTGTCTTTTAGGTTTGGGTTTTTTGTTTTGTTTGTTTATGATGTAAATGTTGTAGCCTTAAAAAAAATCAAAGATCTATTATTAGACAGAGATGCTGAGAACAAGCCTGGTAACCGACAGACACAGCATAGACCTTAGAGGAGTTTCCAGACTATTCTGGCCTCACGGTGCTCTGACAGAGAAATGTCTGAGTCCTCCAAACCCCGTGACCTGGCGGCATCCTTGCTTTCATGCATGCTTGGGCTGTATGCTCCAAACCCCCAAAGAGCTGTTTCACTGAGTGGCTTCTCATTACATTGGGTGTGGAAGCAGACCCAGGGCTTTGTGAAAGCAATAGTAAGTGCAATGAGTGGCTAAACCTATGCTCCCTAATAGATCTCAGAAACCATCTAAATTCAAACACTTCATTTCAATAAAGAAACTGGAATCTCCCAAGAGATAACTGTCACATGGCGAAAATCCAGCACCACTCCAAATTTAGCCCTGCCCTTACTTCAACCCGACACACACAATGGAAAACCAAAGCTTTCTACCAGAGAACTCCTAGCCAAAGCACCAAATAACCTATATAATTTAGTAATCTTATGGGTGTGCACACACACCCTGTAAAACACAAAACATTGAAAAAAACAGACTTTAGAGTCTGAAAACCCTTCTTACTTCTTTTTCTTCTTTCTGCTAAATCCTAATTTCATTTGCAGATGGAGATCAATGCTCATTTTAGCGGTTCTTGTTAATAAATAAATCTGTAAGAATTTATGTCAAATGATAATGAGACCCTCTGGGATTTTTAGTAATTTTATAACAGTTGGATTTTTATTTGTTATTTCAATTTGTTGACTGACATTTTTCTTTCTTTCTCTTTTTTCCCTTTCACAGGTAGATTTAGATTAATTGTCTTAATAGTCACTCTGACTTTCAGCTTTAACTGAAAATAACATTAATTATATGAATAGTTATTATGATTATATTTACTTGACTTTTTAATGAAATTATGCATGAGACAATTTTAAGAAATGCATAATTTATTAATTAAATTAATTAAATAACTTTTATATCAAGAATAATCAATCTAGAGTCATGATTGATACTAATTTGTTTTATCCCAATTGTTGTAACACTGACCTTCATAATGGTTCTTGGAGCCCTTTCTCCAGTTTGACTTTAAGCATTCACTCTTGATCTTTTTATAATGTCTTAAATAATTTGGAGTATTAATTTAAAAATAAGCATCCAGGTCTGTCCTCCTCTCTGTTGTTAAGGTTGTAAAAGGAAATGAAGTGATATATTGGGCCCCCAGGTCCCCACAGTGGATACTGCAGAACTTACTAGGCCTTCTTCATCCACTTCACCCCCCTTTCTGGTTTCTCTTTGAAGAAAGTCATTTTTGTTGCCACTCAGCTCTCCTGAGACATCTTTCTTTCTATGAAATTAGGATGCAGTTGGTCTGAACCAGCATTCTACGTAATTAGGTAATTGACACTTGCTTAAGAGTATGCTATGGACTGAGTTATGTGGCCCCTAACTTTCTACGTTGAAACCCTAATCCCCAACATGACTATATTTGGGGTATGTACCCAAAGTGGAGTGAGCACCTCCCTCTAGCCCCACAGATTTCTTGTTCCAGGAGGTTGGAAAAGGATAAGAGTAGGGCTAAAATACTATCACATAAGATTCCAGTATTTTTAAATTAAAAGGCAATTTGATTGTTGGAACTGGAAAAATAGCATTAATTGAATTATTGTGTGTCAGTCCTTAGTCACAAGCTTCCATAAAGTAAATTAGTTAATCTTCACCATTGATCCTACCACATAAAATTACCATCATTGAACAAGTGCAGAGACTGAGGCAAAGAAAAGTCAAGGAACATAGGTCTTTACAACTGTTGCTCTTACACAAGATATCTCATCTATAGATTGTAGGTCCCACCACTATGCTGATGGGAAGAACAAGCCCTTTTCAGGGAAGTTAGAAATATCTAACTGAGATCCATAACATCAGAAAGACTTCATTATCAGGAAAACAGGTCACAAAAGCAATGTAGATTCAGGATTTGCATCTCAGTCTGTTAGTTTCTTCAAAATCCACTTTCTTTCCATTCTTCTAATTTATGCTAAAAGAATTTGCCTTATCATAATTCTTGCCATCTTATTTCTTCTTCTGTTTCAAAATCCAACATTGGAATTTACTTCTCACTATGCAGAATGGTTTCATATTGCTATCTCATAAAACTCCCTATACAATGATGGCTGAAATACCTGTTTCTTAAATATTTATTCAGCATTATTCTGAGTTCCTTGTATGTATGAACCCATCTAAACTTCACAAAAGCCCATAAAGTTAAAACTATTACTAGTCCCATTTTATAGATAAGGAACTGTAAAGCTCAGAGAGGTTAACCAATTTCCCCAGAGTCACATAACTGGTGATGAAAAAACTGAGGTTCAGCTCTTGACCTCTGGGCTCCAGGACTTTTGTCATTGTTATAGTTCCAAGCTAACTGCATAGTGGTAGGAAACCATTATATTTACAAAGTTCACACATTTTCGTCATGGTCAAGTTTTAACTAGGGGGACTTCATCAATCAGAATGAAATATAATCGCGCCTTATTTTTCAGGGATCTCATCTCATAGTTATGTCTACTCTGCTTTGTTGTTGTTTAGTTACTAGTCATGACCGACTCTTTGAGATCCCATGGCCTATAGCCCACCAGGCTCCTCTGTCTATGGGATTTCCCAGGCAAGAATACTGGAGCGGGTTACCGTTTCCTTTTCCCGGGGATCTTCCCAACACAAGGATCAAACCTGCACCTCCTGCATTGGCAGGCAGATTCTTTACCACTGAGCCACCAAAAGCCCCTACTCTGCTTTAACTGTTTTAACTGCTCTCGGCACATCCAATCTAGAGTCCCAGGTACCATATAAAATGCAACGATGACATTGAAATGTTGGTTTCTGAACTCTCTCAATTCCTGACATTCTTCTGCTCTTTTCAAAACTTTTCATGTGTCAACTTCCTTCAGCTGTTAACACATTTGGTTTTATAACCTGGCTCCTCCTTCTCACCTTCCCCCATTTGGGTTTAGTAAAGTTACTTCACTCTGCTTTCTTTCATGAAAAGCCGGCCTTTACACAATCTCTGCCTCTGGCAATGATTTCACCGTATCTGTGTGCTACAGGCCTTGTGTTCCATGCTTGTTGTCATTATCATTGTTTAGTCACTAAGTCGTGTCCAACTCTTTTGTGACCTTGTGGACTGCAACCTGCCAGGTTTCTTCAGCACCAGACCCCTAAGATACTCCAAGCATCCAAAACACTCCTAAACCAGATTTATCTAAGAGGACCATAAGAAAATGTGGGTAGTTTATCTGTTTCAACACAATAGGAGAAATAGGTTTTATACCTATCATTTACCTATTCTCTACCATACCTCTCATTCACTCTAATTTGCATCAAACTCTAGCATGAGTGATTAAAAATGATTTTTAGTTTCACTTATTTTTCTTCAATTGCTTATTCTAACCAATAGAAATGACTGCCCACTTATGTGACATGTCTCAAGTTCTCTCACAAAAGAAAGTGGTATGTTAGCTTAAATGACCATATGCATATGTTGGAGCTATTTCAACATCTGGCCCTGCTTTACAAAGGCTTAGCTTCTCGAAAGTTACAGCAGAAAGAATGCATTTGAAAACACAAGGTCATGGATATCTATAAGAAAACCACATCAGTGGGACTGTAAAATATTTGCTTAAGTAAACATTAGAAATGTGACAAATTGCTAATTTCCTATGAAGGATTGTAAAACTCCAGCTGAGAACTCTGGGTTGGGAGTACAGGGAAGAATAGAATAGGAATAGTTCCCTAACCTCACAGACTCCTCCTGCTCTAACTTTTGAATGAAAATATTGATGTCACCTATTGGCTGAGAAGTTATTATCAGCCTTTATGACTGTTGGGAAGATCCCCTGGAGAAGGGAAAGTCTACCCACTCCAGTATTCTGGCCTGAAGAACTCAACGGACTACAGTCCATGGGGTCGCAAAGAGTTGGGCATGACTGAGCGACTTTCACTTGCATTTTTCATGACAATTGCTCTTACTCAAGATACCTAAAGATTGTAAATCCCACCACTATGCTGAAGGGAAGAACAAGGCCTTTTGAGGGAAGTTAGAAACATCTAACTGAAATCCATATCATCAGAAAGACTTGATTATCAGGAAAGCAGAGATAGAGGTAAACATAAAATAATCTCAGCTTCCCAGGAAAGCAGTGACAGTGTTCGGGTACAGCATGTGCAGATGTCTACAGCTCACCTTGTACGCTCATTGTAAATTTATAATCCCGAAACTGTAACATACCTGTTTCCTAGACTGTCCTTTTCATTTCAGTTTAAAATTCAGATCTCTTTCAAATTCCTGATAAGCAATTTAATGAAACACTGACCTCTTATGTATTTACACTAGTCATCAAAATTTTGTATGCTGTTTTTATACAACAGGGATATATTTTGACTATTTTATAATTTGAGGACTGTTACTAGTTTGAAGACTCTGAGACTTGTTATTAAAATAGAAGCATATTTATTAGCATATTTCTATTTCAGTTTGTTTAAATGGCTGGTATATATTGTGTATCATAAAAAGACAATGGTTGCAGCTTTTTAAAAACCGGTATCAGGACTTCTTGGAGAAATAGCCGATTCCAGGGCTGGGGTAGGAAACAAGAAAGTGAGCCTGGAACATCTTATTATCCTAAATAGTGAAGAAGTTATCAAAGTTATTAGGGCCATGTAAAAAGAACTCAGGAGCCAAATTGAAGATGCTCCCATTGCCAAAAATGGAATAAATTACACATCAGTGAGGATAAGAATGGTGATAGTATTATTTTTTAAGGATATTTTAAAAACTACTTGCTTATTACTGCTGTATGATAACAGAAAATTAACTCATCATTTTGAAATCTGTTGTGTAAAGAGTAAAAACATTTATCTTCTTTCTTAAAATATAAAAACTGGCACTAATGTTAACCAATCAGTAAATGCTAAATCTCTCCTTGTTGAAAGTATTCCAGCTAATAGATGAAGGGAATGATAAATATAGGATATCACCGCTCTGAGACCCTTAATGAACTGACAGGTTTAGGTTCTTAAGCACCAATAGCTACTAACATCACAAAAAGAGAGATGGTCAGAGAGTATATACCTTTTGATGAAAGAACAAAATATCACTTATAAATTAGTTATCCCCTATATACCGCAAATAATAACCTGAATCTTATTAAATTGCCAAATGCAATTACTAAGTTAGAGATAATATAGAAAACAAGGGAACACATTAAACTATCCATGGATCAGTTCAGTTCAGTTCAGTCGCTCAGTCGTGTCCGACTCTTTGCGACCCCATGAATCGCAGCACACCAGGCCTCCCTGTCCATCACAAACTCCCGGAGTTCACTCAGACTCATGTCCATCGAGTCAGTGATGCCATCCAGCCATCTCATCCTCTGTCGTCCCCTTCTCCTCCTGCCCCCAATCCCTCCCAGCATCAGAGTCTTTTCCAATGAGTCAACTCTTCGCATGAGGTGGCCAATGTACTGGAGTTTCAGCTTTAGCACCATTCCTTCCAAAGAAATCCCAGGGCTGATCTCCTTCAGAATGGACTGGTTGGATCTCCTTGCAGTCCAAGGGGACTCACAAGAGTCTTCTCCAACGCCACAGTTCAAAACCATCAATTCTTCGGCGCTCAGCCTTCTTAATAGTCCAACTCTCACATCCATACATGACCACAGGAAAACCATAGCCTTGACTAGACGGACCTTTGTTGGCAAGGTAATATCTCTGCTTTTGAATATGCTATCTAGCTTGGTCATAGCTTTCCTTCCAAGGAGTAAGCGTCTTTTAATTTCATGGCTGCAGTCACCATCTGCAGTGATTTTGGAGCCTAGAAAAATAAAGTCTGACACTGTTTCCACTGTTTCCCCATCTATTTCCCATGAAGTGATGGGACCAGATGCCATGATCTTCGTTTTCTGGGTGTTGAGCTTTAAGCCAACTTTTTCACTGTCCACTTTCACTTTCATCAAGAGGCTTTTTAGATACCATGGACTATGATATGCAAACAGAAAAATCCAGATCATGGAAAATATATGACAAACCAAACATGCAACTATATGAAGTTTCTGGGGGAGGAGTGGGGAGATGAACCTAGATGGAGAACCTAAAGATGAAAACTGACATAAAAGATATATAAACGCATCACAGTGTTTGGACTTTGTTTGTATTCAGATTCAAAGAGGAACATTTGTGAGGCAACTGGAAATTTGAATCTTGAATAGATACTTGATAAGCAATTTAAAAATTGTCATTAATTTAGTGTGATGGTTGCATTGTTTAAAAAGAGAATTCTTTATCTTTTAGATATATACATTAAAGTATTTACAGATGAAATGGTATATCCAGGATTTGCTTCAAAATAATATGCAGGGTGGGGGAAGGTATATGAGAATATCAATACGGAAAGACTGGCCATGGTTTCATGGCTCTTGGGCTTGGCTGATGGGATTGATTACCCTTTTATATTTTGTGAATGTTTGAGATTCTCCATAATAAAAACTTAAAAGCAAAGCCAACCAAAGCACATAGGCATTTCTTTGTTTATATTCTACTCTCAGTGTTTAATCAATTTTAAATATTTCAAAGGGGAGAAATTGATCAGAACAAACTTCTAAAATCTGGCATTGTATTCATGTGCCTCATTTAATATTTGCAAAAGCAGCCCATTTTTCTAAAGAAAAGAGGAAGCACAAAGAACAAAACTTCTTTATTTTATTTATCTATATTCTCTCTTATTTACTTTACCAATATATCACTTGTACTCATTAGGACTACTGACATTGAAAGTCTTTCTGGGCAGTAAGACGGTATACATCTACTTAAGTTTGATTAAGAATATTATTATTTTAATAGGAAATAGAAATTTACCAACATGTAGATACCAGCTGCCTATTTGCCAGGTGGAAAAAAAAAAAAAACAGAACTTTCTTCTGCTTATACTGTATAAGTCATTTTTCAATATAGTACACAAAATAATTTTTTCATTTAAGCATTTTGAGCTATTCCTACTGACTTACTTTTAAACAATCTTTAATGGCACCACTTATATTACAAATGACAACATCAATTTTCCAACATCCCAATCGATATCTCATTTTTCCATTTTTCAGTGTTAGATGCTGTTTATCAATCTGTTATTTCTTATGTCAGTAGACTTTCAAGAGAAATGTAAGAGTTGGCTAAAACACAAACTTTATTGAATAAAAGATGAGGTGATAATACATCAAAATACTGGCTTTAAATTTCTGATTCAAAAGTAGTGGCTTAGTTTAATCTTTCCATGATTAAATAATTTTATTGTTTCTCTCTCAAGTTTAGAATGACCATTGTTTCTTCTTTGGACCTTTGAAAATAAATGATCCTCTTCTGATGTCTTTACACTTGACCATTCATCTGTTTCAAACCCAGGTGTAAAGATTAGAATTATGGAATTGGGCTCCCGGTGGAATCAGATCAGATTTTTCAGAGTCCTTAAACTAAGGAAAACTATGTGATATACAACTAAGAACTGTCCTTTAGTTAAGGGATATTTTTTCCTCTGTGATTGTTTTATAACAATACCAAAATATTTATGAAATGCCTATCCGCACAGAACCTGAGGTGCACTTTTTGGGGTCGTTGTCTCATTTTCAATACTGAAATAACCAAAGAAAGAACAAACACGTTCTAACAAGTCAATGGAAAATATATTCTCCTCCTCCTCCTATTTCTCTAGTGCAGTCTGTTCTCATTTATGCTATTTGTATCAAGATCCCCTTTCTTGCATAAAATTGATAATTACAAGAAAAACACTTACCCAGAACACAAAGTTGAAGATAAACATAGAACATTTTATACAGACGTTTACACCTGCCATGTTGGGAAAGGATCAGGAATCCTGATACTGTGAGTTTAACTGTTCCTTCTAGGATTGTTCTGTGATGGCTCTGGAGTAATTTGCCTGCAGAGATTTCTGCATTCACACCTTCAGAGCAAAAATAGAAAGCAAAGAAGTGGAGGGGGGAGAGTGATAATCTGGTTATTAAAGTGGATAAAAAAATTAACCTACACATTTAAATATCACAAGGACTATCTCTAGGCAGGTGTGTTCTTTTGCTTGCCATGGCTCCTGGGGTATTGGGTCAGAATATTTATGATCCTTCCTCCAAAACTGCCTCCCCTAAAGTAACTACTAGGTTAAGGGAGAGGGGCTGGAGCAGGGAGAGAAGGGCATAGCCGTAATACAACATTGTTGGATTCAGATAACACAAACTGACTTGCCCTGCTTCTACTTCTACTACAGGGAAATAAGATTGTTTTGCCCTAAGATAAAGGGACATTGTGTGTCACCTCATTTTTGCACTGCCTTTTCTCAAGAGTACAAAATTTGTTCTTGATGCAACAAAATGCATTTAGAAATCTGCAAAGTCTTCAGGCTTAGCTACAGCAATCATTTATCCTTAACCCCAGAAGAGTGAGAACAACCATTACCTAGACCTGCCTTCCAAAGCTTCGAAATTTAAATCAAAACAATCCCATGAAGCTGCCTTAAATGCATTGCAGCTAAGGGAAGTGGGGAGGGAGAAGCTGCCCTGTCCATCCTAAGACTGTTCAGCTTTTTAATTTTTATTTCTTTGTGAAGTAAAAGGGGAAAAGTTCTCAAGAGTTACTCTCTGTCACTACTGCGGTCATTTTCCAACATGTAGCCATTCTGATAGCTCAGTTGGTTTTAAAGGTGGGCACTGTACTTCTCTTCCTCTGAAAAACTGTATCTAACAACGCTTCTCTCCACTGACTCTGTTTCTGTATACCCTGGTCCTCTTGAACAGAAAATTGAGAATAAGAAGGTAGTCATAGTTCAGTGATCATAGATTGTACAATTTGTTTCCAGTACTAATAAAAGGCAGCTGTCACAGGTAAAGGCAAAATTGCCTGCCCTAATCAGGGAGGTGTAGACTGCTTTTGTGTAAACAGTTTGGGTCATGCTAATTTCCACATCCTGCTTCTAAAGGGGAGTTCCTTTTCCCCCCAGTCGAAGAACTCTATACTTCAAAAGATTGTTGGGGAAAATTATTCTTTTAAATCTTTGTGAAGTTCTATACACTAAATAAGCATGGACTTCTTAAAAATTTGATGAGTTAAAAGAATATTTTTCTAATTTTTCAATGACATACAAAGATGACTTTGAAAAATCCCATTCCCTAAATATTAAGTTTTTAATGTAATAGTGGCAATAATATTTGGAGTTAAGGCCAAATTTAGGGTTACTTAAAAAATAATGAGGGCTTCCCAGGTCTTCCAGTAATAAAGAATCTTCCTGCCAATGCAGGAGATACAAAAGATGTGGGTTCAATCCCTGGGTTGGGGAGATCCCCTGGAGGGGGAAATAGCAACCCACTTCAATATTTTTGCCTGAGAAATCCCATGGACAGAGGAGCCTGGCAGGCTGTGGTACATGAGGTTGCACAGAGTAGAACACGACTGAGTGACTGAGCACACACACACACAAATACTGGCTTAACATTTGAATAATCACAAAATTATTGGTGTCCTGAGCAGTTTCCTCCTAGAAAATAAAAATAATTTCACAAACTTCTACTGAGATATTAATGTATACAGAACTATCCATGGCTGAAAGAGAGTTGCTGACTGAATGAAAAACAAATGGATTTATAGTCCTAGAAATGATTATCGATCATTTAGAGGTAAAATCAAAAGAAATGTATAGATTTAAAATGCTGTTTTGTTGACAAGAATGTACTGAGAGTACCTATCAAACTTAAGTTTGAAATAGATTTTTCTGTAGATACTGAATCTCCTTTAATATGTATATGTATATATAGTCTTTGATTAAATTATTATTGAACCCTGAAACAAAAAGAAAATTTATGTGTTTTTACAGGAAAATTATTCTGTGTAATAGAATCCTCAGTCCAATACAAAATCTATATGAAATATCTCACTGTTTCTGTCTTAGTAAATTTTATAATCACCAACATTTGCCCAGGCCAAATGCTACACAGTCATTTTGTATTTCTCTCTTTTGCCTCATATCCAAGCATTTCCCATGGTCTGTTGAGCTCCTAAATTGCCTTCAAACCTGTTTCTTACTTCTCATCCTTTGACACTGTCATTCAACTCTTTATCATCTCTTACTTGAGACATTTTAATAAAATCATAATTTGTTTTCCTACCAGTCTCATCCCTCTCCTATCTGTCTTACCATGCCAGAATTTTCTCTCTTGTCTTTCCATAATTCCCTCTGTAAAATACTTATTGCCATATACTTCCCCTGATTAAAAACCATTCTAAGGACAGCTTCCTATTACCTACAGGATAAATTTCAGACTTCACAGAAGGGGACTTAAAACATCTCCCAGAACTTTCTCCTGCTCCTCTCTCCCTAGGTAACCTCCACTCTTAGACTCCATAACCTCAGAATTATTTCACAGGCCTAGAATATACCTGGGGATTTTATGCCTCTGCGCATGTTGCTCCTTCTGCCTGGAATATTCTTTCCTACCTCCTCTACTTGGTGAGGGCTTCCCTGATGGCTCAGATAGTAAAGAATCTGCCTGCAATGCAGGAGATTCAGGTTGGATCCCTGGATCAGGAAGATGCCCTGGAGGAGGCATGGCAACCCACTGCAGTATTCTTGCCTGGAGAATCCCCATGGACAGAGGAGAATAGTGGGCTACAGTCCATGGTGTCACAAAAGAGTCAGACATGACTGAAGCAACAGCATGCAGCACACCCTACTTGGTGAGTTATTGCAACCACCTCTTGGTGCTCAGCTCAAATGGCATTTCACCTGTGGAAACCTGTTCTTCTTTACCCACTGCCCCTACTCTGGGAAGACCTCCTTGCTTCTCAGTTGTTATGCCACTAAAATTTGAACAACTTTTTAGTCTAAAATCACTGTCCTTTATAACATTGATTTTTATGCATGAAAGGCCAAGATCCTGACTTATTTATTTATCTCTATGCCCACAGCAACTAGCATGGGAAACAAAGGGATGTGCAATTACAGCCAAGACTTCTAGAAAGTTCAACTGAGACTCCTTCATAAATTTCAAAGGAACTACCAAGATGTTTCCTCTCCCCACAATAAAAGTCAATTACCAAGTAAATTATTTCCTTTGTTTCAGGACTTGTCAGCATCTTAACTTGCTAATGTTCAAGTAGGTGATAAAGTGTGTGTGTGTGTGGTGGGGGTAGGTGGGTGTGTCGGGGTGTCTATGGGTTTGCTCAGTTGCTCAGTTGTGTCCCACTCTTTTCAAGCCCCTTCTCTGTCCATGGGATTTCCCAGGTAAGAAATCGGAGCGGGTTGCCATTCTTTTCTCCAGGGGATCTTCCCAACCCAGGGATTGAACTCTTAGTCTCCATCATCTACTGCACTGGCAGGTGGGTTCTTTACCACTAAGCCACCTGGGAAGCTCCACAAAGTATATACACAGCAATTCCCAAATTAATGTGACCTCAGAACATATTTTTGAAAGACATATACATGGATCTATGTAGAAACAATGATCTAGACAAATCCTCACATGAGAAAAGGGAATCTCAGGTAGACTGAGTACCCCAAGCTCACAAAACTGGCAGAGCTCTTTCTAGAAATGAGATCTCATGATGATCATATCAGTATTCTGTCCACTTGCATAAACCATCTCTTGGGTTACATAGAGTGATTATGAGTTAGTTAGCACCTTAGACTTGGAGAAATTGTCATATAACATAGTTAACAGTGACAAACAGCAGGTGCAGGAGGGGCGTGGAGAGTGTCACTAGTAACTCTTAGACCCAGTGAAAGCCCAGGTCTGAAAGGAGAAACAATGAAGAGTGGGATATCACAGGAAATGACAGCTGTAGAGCAGAAGGAAAAGTCTCAGTAAATTTAGATAAAGTTTTCCTAATGCTCTAATCATGTCAAGTATTATCTCATACAGTGACTGCATAGAGTAAAGCAGGATGAGGATTGAAATCTGAATAATCATGAAGTCTCTCCACAAAGCAGTTGTATTAACCTAGGTTTTCATATCAGTATGGGAACCCTGGCACAGAAAAAAGAAAGATTCCCTGTTTTCAAAACAGAGGAAAGGGCATGAATAGAACAGTCAGATACCCTATACAGCATTTCCTCTAGGTCATCAAGCAAATTAGGCCTACATTTGGGGTGTAAACCAGAAAACAGACATTGATAAGAGGTCCATAATTTTATCACTATGTTTCCTCTACAACATATGCCTAATAATTCATTCAACCAATATTTTGAATGTCTTCTATGTCCCATGCATGATACTAGGAGCTGGAAGCACTGCAGCTTACTAAAAAAGATAAAAATCCCTCCCTTCATGGAAGATTATATAGATATATGTGTGTATATATAGATACACATATACACACATATATGTATATAATCTAGTATTATATATATAATATATATTAGTATATATATTCATATATATATATACTAACTAGATATTTTGAGTAACCAGATATTTTGGTAACAATAGTTTAAAAAGGAAGTTTTTTCCTCATTACTATGTGAACGAAAACAAATGCTCTTTGTTATTATTTTTTAAAAATAAATTAACATATTCAGATAACTTACTATTTAGTAGACTATTCTTTCAGCAAATATCTATTGAATATCCACTATATCCTGGGGGTATGGCACGGAATAATACAAAAATGCTCAGATCTCTTGAATTTTACACAACCAGAGAGGAAGACAACTTCTTGTTTCTATTCTTGCTTCAAAAATCTAGTTAACCAATACATCTGTCAGTGGAAAGTGTGAAAGCGTTAGTTGCTCGGTCATATCTGATTCTTTGGGACTCCATGGACTGTAACCCCAGGCTCCTCTGTCCATGGGATTTTCCAGGCAAAAATACTGGAGCGGGTTGCCATTTCATACTCCAGAGAATCTTTGCTACTCAGTGATCGAACCTGGGTTTCCTGCATTGCTGGCAGATTCTTTACCATCTGAGCTACCAGGGAAGCGCCTGTCAGTGGAGTGGGTACTGAAAAACCAAACCACGTGTTTTAGAGAAAAGATTACATTTTTTTTCATCTTTTATATAGCCTCCCATTATCACCATCACTCTATACTAGAAGGCCATTTTTGGCATTTTGAGTATTCAGTTCATTTTTCAAAGGCTGATAACAGTAGCAAGAAAACGATGCTGCATTTTCTCTTCCTTATGACTGTGCTCAGGTGCGAACGTGCCAGTGCATGAGGGGATGAGGTCATGCATTCTAAAAGGAGTGAAGAGAAAGTTTGGGTACTCTTTAGCACTTCGTTTATAAAACTTTTTTCTTATTTTTGGAAAATCGAGGTTGCTCGTTTATGGGTTTTACGATCCGTTTTATAGGAGCAGAAGCTTGGCTCTTGATCTCCGATCCGATTCCAGCATTCTAGAGACCAACATTCCTCTTATGCTTTCATCTGAACACAATGCTCTGTGCTTCCTATCCTGTGTGCTTATGGAGCCTGGCTTATAAAAACATTCTGCATATTCTCACCAGGAACAAGAAGCATCTGGTATGAGAATGATCCCTCTTCTCCTTTGTAGGACATTTTGAAACCACCATATCTACTTTCAGTATTAGTTCTAGCTCAAAAAAAAAAAAAATGTGAGTGAATGTCAATGTGAAGTAGCAATATGGTTTATGAAGAATGGGTACTAATATTCTTCCTCTTTTATGAGTATTTTTATTCTAAAATATTCTGGATTTTCACCTGGACATAAAGTTAATAACCAATAAAGGTCACATAAAGAAAATATGGAAGTATGTACTAGAATACAGACTTTGGATCACCAAAATCTATCGTGTTTTTAAGATTGAAGCAAAATGGTATGGTAATTAAAAATCTGTTTTTTGACCATGATGGATTAGAGATACCTAAGAAATATAGATACCTCTAATCCTCTTATTCACAGAGGATGAGATGATTGGATAGCATCACCAACTCAATGGACATGAGTTTGGGCAAACTCCAGGAGACAGTGAAGGACAGGGAAGCCTGGCGTGCTGCAGTCCATGGGGTCGTGGACATGACTTAGCAACTGAACAACAACAGTGAATTCTTATTAGTCCTCACTGTAGTGTTTATATTCCTTTTATATTTGTAAAAATTACAGCACATTGAGAAAAAGGCCAGCTACTGCGTGGGCTTGGGGTCTGGTCCTTGGCCTGGCAGCTCCCTAAATTCAGCTTTGCCAGCCTTTCCTTCGGAGAAGGCAATGACATCCCACTCCAGTACTTTTGCCTGGAAAATCCCATGGATGGAAGAGCCTGGTGGGCTGCAGTCCATGGGGTCGCTAGAGTGGGACACGACTGAGCGACTTCACTTTCACTTTTCACTTTCATGCATTGGAGAAGGAAATGGCAACCCACTCCAGTGTTCTTGGCTGGAGAATCCCAGGGACAGGGAAGCCTGGTGGGCTGCCATCTCTGGGGTCACACAGAGTCGGACATGACTGAAGCAACTTAGCAGCAGCAGCAGCAGCAACCTTTCCTTAAGTGATCTGCTTCTTAGAACAGATTCCCTTTAAATTATCTCACAGGAGCCAGAATGTCAATTTTTTAGTTTATCATAAGAAATAGCCCCCATCAAGCCATCTAGCAAGAGATACAGGATGATCATAAAATCCTCTCCCATAAAGAAACAGATGTACAGATATAGAGAACAAACTGGTAGTTACCAGTGGGGAGAGGGAAGGGAGAGGGGCAGTATATGGGTAGGGGATTAAGTAAAAACTATCATACATAAAATAAATAAGCTACAAGGATATATACACAGCATAAAAATCATAGCCAATAGTTTATAATAACTATAAATGAAATATGACTTTTAAAAATTGTGAATTGCTATATTCTACACCTTAAACATATAATATTGTACATCAACTATTGTTTGCTGTTTAGTTGGTAAGTCATGTCTGCCTCTTCTGTGATGCCATGGACTGTAACCTGCCAGGCTCCTCTGTCCATGGGATTTCCCAGGCAAGAATACTGGGCTGGGTTGCCATTTCCTTCAGAAAGCAACAGAGAAGCCAGAGCACACACAGGGGTTTTCATGGTGGAAGGAGGGAACCGTAAATTCAGTAAAGGAGGAAGTAGACATATTGCCAAGATTTGGTTGGCTGATGGTGAGTCTAGAACCATCCCGGGAATCCAAAAACTAAATCCACCAAAAGACACTCTTCTTCCACAATATGACAGTAATGCACCACTGTATTCTTTCTCCTCCAGGTGGCTTGCCCTGTACTCTCTTCAGTTCATGCCCTGTCTTGTGATCACAGTCTATCCCTAGATAAGAATACATCAAAATTGACTAGGTATCCATTTACCAAACTGCCTTCTCAGGTCATGCTAGGGGTAAAGAACCCACTTGCCAATGTAGGAGACATGAGACTTGGTTTTGATCCCTGGATGGAAAAGATCCCCTGGAGGAGAAAATGGCAACCCACTACAGTATTCTTCCCTGGAGAATCACATGGACATAGGAGCCTGGTAGGCTAAAATCCATAGGGTAGCAAAAAGTTGGATATGACTGAAGCAAATTAGCACTCACTCACTCAATTACAATTCAGTCCTGCTTCCAAGATCACCTTTTCATTGCATTTTAGATATTTCAAAAATTCTTCATTTAAACATGACTGCTTTCTTGTTCCATTTATATAGATTTTACTAGCTGATTTCTCAGAGGTCAATCTTATTCTTCTCTCCAAACTGGGATGTGGGCCCTTGTATGGATGACACTCAAGAAGAGAATGAAGAATGCAAAACACAGCTATGTAATCACCAGCCCAGGATCACTGGATACTCCATTTTTGTGCTGAATATTTGGTTGGTTGTTTGCTTTTTAAATGTACAGTTTAAAAGCCAATGTACTTTCCCATGAGTTCTTCCTGAATCAGCCTTTGTGTGGACAGTTCACAGGTACACATTAGCTGCCAGTATAATTAGGCTCTTGGGGTATCAGGGGTTAAGAGGTAGGGAAGTTACTGGAGGCCACCAACACAGAATTTAAAAAGAAAGATATATATATCATAGGGTAGGGATAAAAAAAAAAAAAAGAATAGGCTGTCTGATACAAGCATATTTAATGTTTGTATCAGACACAAGATTCTCAAACTAAAGGAGCCAAGAAAATGTGACACAGGCTCTTTGCGACCCAATGGTCTGTAGCCTACCAGGCTCCTCAGTCTATGGGATTTTCCAGGCAAGAATACTGGAGTGGGTTGCCATTTCCTTCTCCAGGGGATCTTCCTGACCCAGGGATCAAACCCGGGTCTCCAGCATTGTAGGCAGACACTTTACCCTCTGAGCCACCAGAGAAGCCCTCTTCCATGACTAGTCAGAAATAAACACAGGCATTTTACCTCATTAGGATCTCACAAGTGACTAATTCCAAATTAGAAATGTTTATTCAACCTCACATAGTGGAATAAATTGCATGTCTATTCTGCTTCCCAGAAGACAATACATAACAGGAAATAATTATAAGAAGTCATTTATCAGGGAATCTCAAACTTCCATTTCACATCTTTGTAAGAGGCAACAGCATATATCCCTTATAAGCTCAGGTAGAAAAGAACTCAGACTCTGGTTTGAATTTTTTTTAATCATGGAGAGTCCTATTTAGATTTTCCTTGTACACTTGGAAAGCCTTTCTTAATGTAAGAAGGCAAACAAAATAAATATCCCAGGAATTCTATGACCTAACACCTAGAAACAAGAGGGCCTGGCTACGTTTTCCTTACTCTTGGCCCGTATGAATGGATCACCCTAATTTCAATCCATATCAAATAAAAGTACACTATTCAAATGCAATCTTTAAGGATACAATAACCAAATGAAATCTTTCCAGAAATGAGCATGGAATACGCCATTTCTCCTAGAAATCTCCTCTAGCTCCTTTTTTCATTTATACTCAGCCTGTACTGTGTCCTTCCGTGAACTTCCAAGTAATTCTCTTATTTATTAACAACGTGATTGATTCAAAAAATACTTTAGTCATAGGCCAACCATGTGAGGAGGTCAAAACTTTTTAAAATAAGCTATTCTTGGGGTCATGTAAGTGCCTGTGGGTAAAACAAAATCAAGGGATTGTTTCACTTTACGTGAAGTCATCATGCTTGTGCTCAGTCTCTAAGTCGTGTCTGATTTTCTGTAGCCCGCTGGGCGCCTCTGTCCATGGATTTCCCCAGGCAAGAATACTGGAGTGGATAACCATTCCCTTCTCCATGGAATCTTCCTGACCTAGGGGTCAAACCTGCATCTCCTGCATTGGCAGGCAGATTTTTATCACTGAGCCACCAGGGAAGCCCTACATGGAGTCATATTGACTCCTAATTCTACCTACATTAATCATTAAACTTCCAGAAAATATTCCAAAGGAAAGGGTACTGATTGTTTTTAATTGTGGAAAGGACCCAAACCTTCTCTGCATTTTCTTCTTGAAGCTTTAGCGAGCCAGAGAATTGCTGTAAGTGTTCTGCTCTCTTTCCTCTTCACTCTTCATGCTTTCTTGGATACACAAGTGCGAAGAGGTATTGTTAAGCCAAAAATCCAGGCCTAGCTAAGGCCCATCTGAAAGGAATGTGCAAATCTGGGAACATATTCCAGTATTTCTAGCTACCAGTACAGGACCTGATGTATATGCAGTATCAGCCAGAAATATCAAGTTTCTCAAGAACCACTGAGTCTCAGCCAATCCCCTAAAGAGCTTTCAGGAAATAGTTCATAAAGCACTGCTCTGTGCAGTAAAAGATTATGTCACCCCCAGGCTTTGAACCCTCTAATGGATCCCATCACAACTAAGATGAAATCCAAAGCCACACAAGATGGGCCCTTGGCTGCCTCGCTGACCCCATTTCCTCCTCCCCTTCTCCCTCGCTCAGGCTGCTCCAGCCACAGTGGACTCCCTGCTGGTCCTTGGACTTGCCAAATGTGCTCCCAACTGGGTGCCTTCCCATTTCCTCTCCCCTCTGGGGAATCCTCTTCATCTGCAGAGTGAGATGGCTCATCCTCTCTACTCATTGGATTACATATTTCTTTGTCCAATTGAAATTTTCCTTTCTGGAATGGAAACTTCAGAATATTGGGAACATTTTCTGTATGTATTGTTTATTACCTGTCCCTGGGGCTCAGGATACAGTTCAGTTCAGTTCAGTCTCTCAGTGGTATCCGACTCTTTGCAACCCCATGGACTGCAGCACACCAGGCTTCACTGTAATCACCAACTCCCGAAGCTTGCTCAAACTCATGTCCATTGAGTCGGTGATGCCATCCAATCATTTCATCCTCTGTGGTCCCCTTCTCCTCCCACCTTCAATCTTTTCCAGCATTAGAGTCTTTCCAAATGAGTCAGTTCTTCACATAGGGCTTCCCTTTTGGTTTAGCTAGTAAAGAATCCGCCTGCAGTGTGGGAGACCTGGGTTCAATCCCTGGTCTAGAAAGATCCCCTGGAGAAGGGAAAGGCTACCCACTCTGGTATTCTGGCTTGGAGAATTCCATGCACAGTATAGTTCATGGGATCACAAAGAGTTGGACACGACTGAGTGACTTTCACTTTCAGAATGTTGTAGGTGTTCAGTAAATATTTATTGAGTGAATGACTAAATAGTAAGTTACCTGAACACATTAACTTATTTTTTAATAATAACAAAGAGCTATTCACCATTACCTTCTTATTGCTTAGCACAGTGACTGGAGGATTTTAATACCCATATGTGCCAGGATACAACACTGCAAAAGGAAAATGAGGCTGCTCTTATGAACCTTGTATTCCACCAACTTGTGGCTGCAAACAAACACACAAATACACCCAGGGGTCAAACCAGTGTTTCCTGCATAGGCAGGAGGATTCTTTATGGCTGAACCACCAAAGAAGTCCCCTTTAAAGAGGTAGTTAAGGTAAAATGGGGTCACTAAATTGGACTTTAATCCAATATGATTAATGTCCTTGTAAGAACAGGAAATTAGGACACATACATGGAGGAAAGACCACATGAAGATGCAAAGAGAAGACCACCTACCAGCCAAGGAGAGAAACCTCAGAAGAAATCAACATACCAATATCTTGATCTTAGAATTCTATCCTCTAGAATTGTGAGAAGATTAATGTCTCCTAAGTCACTCAGTCTATAGTACTTTGGTATCATAGCCCTAGCAAACTAACACAGCAAGTTTTAAGCAGTTAAGTGACATGATACAGTGATCCAGGAAGATGATGATGGTGGTTTGTCTAGGTTGAACGTGCAGAGGAAGAGAAGCAATTGGATTCAAGATATGCTTTAGAGCTAAAATCGATGTTGAAGGTGAGAGAAAGAAAGGATCCTGGATGCCACTCAGATCCTACTGTGAACAACAGGGTACTAGTGACGTCACCAAGACAGAGAAAACCCCTGACCCCACCAGTTCCCCTATTAACAGCATCTTGCTTTAGTGTGGTACATTTATTACAGTTGATGTGTTACCTATTAACACATTACTAATAACTAAAGCCCATAGTTCACAGTAAGGTTCACTCTGTGTTGTACATTCTATGGATATTGGTGAAAGTATGACATAAACCCAACCCACAGTTCAAGTATCACGCACAATAGTTTCATGGCCCTAAAATCTATACTCCACTGGCCCATCCTCTTTCCCTCCCCCACTCCAACTCCTGGCAACCACTGATTTTTTTACTCTATGTATAGTCTTGCCATTTTCAAAATGCTGCAGAGTTGGAATTATACCATTTGATCCTGTGGCATAATAAGAAATATATGCTTAGCTTTTGTCCCAGTTCCTGGCAGACAGCTTCCAAAACCCCTAGAACCTTCAGAAGAATAACAATGTCTTTTGTATGCTGATAAAATGACTGGTGACTGGAGGACCCTAAATAACTGCAGGATGGTAGCTGGTTGCCTGAGAGACTAAGGCTTGATTGCAACTTTCAGTCCCACCCCTGACCTCTGGGAGGGAAGAGAGGCTGGACATTGAATTGATCATCAATAGCTAAGGATTTAACCCATCATGTATATCTTATGACACCTGCGTAAAAACCCCTAACTAATGATATTGAGAGAGCTTCTAAGTTGCTGAACACATTGAGGGGCTGGGTGGGTGGCACGACTAGAGCAGGCCTGGAAGCTCTGTGCACAGCACTGCCCTAGCACCTTCTACTGTATATCTCTCCCATTTGGTTGTTCCTGGGTTGTATCCTTTATAACAAACCAGCAGTTTTAAGGAACGTGCCTTCCTAAGTTCTGTGAGTCACATAAGCAAATTATAGAACCTGAAGACGGCATATGGGGACTTCTGAAGCCAGTCCCTCAGAAGTGACCAGCATTTGAAGTGGGGGGTCGGGGGGTGGGCACACCATGAGACTGAGTCCTTAACCCCTGGAGTTTGTGCTAACTTTGAGTAGTTAATGTCAGAACTGAACAGAGTTGTAGGATATCTCTGGTGTCGGGAAAGTTGGAGAATTGGTTGGTGTGGGGAGGAAAAAAAACCGTTATTTGGTAACAGAAGTGTTGTGAATAAAAGCAGTTCAGAGTTCCCTTTTCAGAATGACCTCTTTCACTTAAGAATGTGCATGTATATTTCCTCCATGACTTTTCATGGCTCAATAATTAATTTCCTTTTAATGGTAACTAATATTCCATTGTATAGATATACCAGCTTATTTATCCATTTACCTATCGAAAGATATTTTGATTGTGTCCAAATTTTGGCAACATGAATAGAGCTGCTGTCAACCTTTATATACAAGTGTTCATATGGACAGGAGTTTTCAACTCAATTAGCTAAATACCAAGAAGCATGATTGCTGGATCATATGGTAAGAGTATGTTTAGTTTTGAAAGAAACTGCCAACTATCCTCCATAGTAGATCTACCATTTTACATTCTCAGCAGCAATGAATGAGAATTGCTGATTCTCCACATCCTTGCCAGCGTTTGGTGCTGTTAGTATTCTGGATTTTGGCCATTCTAATAAGTGTGTTGTGGTATCTCACTGTGTTTTAATGTCCAATTCTTTAATAACATATGAGTCCTTTTTCATACCTTTATTTACCATCTATAGATCTGTTGTGAAGTGTTTTTCAGATCTTTTGCTCAGTTGTTCTTTGAGTTGTTTGTTTTCTTATTTGCTAGGGTTTTAGAGACACTCATTTGACAGATAATGTGTTTTGCAAATACTTTCTCCCATTCTATGGCTTTTGTTTTCATTCCCTTAATCCCATTTGCTGTTTTTAATGAAACAAGCATCCTTACATGGGAAACTGAGACTCAAAAATATTATTCTTAATTCTTTCTTCCAATTTACTGACACATTTTGTTAATTCCATCTCTGAAAACTTCTAGCCTCAAGTCCACTGCCAAAACCATATTGTAATTATTAAATTACTACATTAACTGTCTCCTGGGATCTTAACATTTCAGTCTGTCAAGAACTGTGAAGGTTCTGATGTTTTACCCTACTTTCAAACTAACAAACTAGCCTATTGGAATTGACAACAATGAGACTCCTAATCAAAGACAAATGTCTTTATAACTCATGGCACAGCAACCTCTATGAGCCTCTTTTTCATTGGTTCTTTTGGATCCCCAGGTCCCAAAGGAGAAATGCCCAGCAGTCTAGGTGGATGTTGAGGATAATTAATTTATATCACACTGAGAGACTCAGGTTAGGAAACGCCAATTTCTTAAAATCGTCCTCTTTAAAATCCCTCCGCCACAAGGGAAATGCAGTATCTATTTTCCAAGGACATTCCTGAAAACCTATCAAAAATAAAAGTTTTCAATGTCTGCTCAGAAGATATGCGGCAGTGTGAGAGACCCATGGAGAATTTTCCCTCAATGTAATCTTCATCTCTCTACTTTCTGGTGGACAGTCAGAACAAGTAATCAATTAAAAACTCTTACATTTAACAAAAATACCTTTGGTAGTTCTGTTTCCTAAACAAAATATAAATTCCTCATATTCGAGGCCTTTCAACACCTTGAAGAGCATTCGAAACCCTTCAACACCAGTCTCCCAATCTCCCCTTTTAACCTTAATTCCTAAGACTTCCCAATGTGTACCATCCATGCCAATGAATAAGGACTTTGTCTGACTTTACCAGCTCTATATATCCTTTTATTCCTTCCATTCTTCCTGCCTCAAATATTCTCCCCATATCAATAATCACTGATGGAGTCAGGTCTGTTCAACTCTTAACTCATGACATGTTTTTAAAATAGATCTCTTCCCTGAGGATGTGGAGTAAAGGGAACCCTCTTGTACTGTTGGTGGAAATGTAAGCTGATACAGTCACTATAGAGAACAGTATGGATATTTCTTTGAAAACTAGGAATAAAACTACCATATGACCCAGCAAACCCACTACTAGGCATACACTTTGAGAAAACCATAATTCAAAAAGGCACATGTACCCCAAAGTTCTCTGCAGCACCATATACAATAGCCAGGACATGGAAAAAACCTAAATGTCCATTGACAGATGAATGGATAAAGAAGTTGTGGTACATATTAATATATACAATGGAATACTCAGTCAGTTCAGTTCAGTCACTCAGTCGTGTCTGACTCTTTGCAACCCCATGAACCGCAGCACACCAGGCCTCCCTGTCCATCACCAACTCCCGGAGTTCACTCAGACTCACGTCCATCGAGTCGATGATGCCATCCAGCCATCTCATCCTCTGTCATCCCCTTCTCCTCCTGCCCCCAATCCCTCCCAGCATCAGAGTCCAATGAGTCAACTCTTCGCATGAGTTGGCCAAAGTACTGGAATTTCAGCTTCAGCATCATTCCTTCCAAAGAAATCCCAGGGCTGATCTCCTTCAGAATGGACTGGTTGGATCTCCTTGCAGTCCAAGGGACTCTCAAGAGTCTTCTCCAACACCACAGTTTAAAAGCATCAGTTCTTTGGCGCTCAGCTTTCTTCACAGTCCAACTCTCACATTCATACATGACCACTGGAAAAACCATAGCCTTGACTAGACGGACCTTTGTTGGCAAAGTAATGTCTCTGCCATAAAAAGGAATGAATTTGAGTCAGCTGAACTGAGGTGGATGAACCTAGAGCCTATTATACAGAGTGAAGTCAGAAAAAGCAGAAAACAAATATCATATATTAACACATATTTATGGAATCTGGCTTCCCTTGTGGCTTAGAGCACAAAGAATCTGCCTGTAGTGCAGGAGACGTGGATTCAATCCCTGGGTCAGGAAGATCTCCTGGAGAAAGGAATGGCAACCCACTCCAGTTTTCTTGCCTGGAAAATTCCATGGACAGAGGATCCTGGTGGGCTAAAGAGTTAGACATGACTGAGTGACTAACACTTTGTGGAATCTAGAAAAATGGTACTGAAGAATCTATTTGCAGGGCAAGAATAGAGACACAAATGTAGAGAACAGACTTGTGGACCCAGCAGGAGAGGGAGAGGGTGGGATAAATTGAAATAGAAGCATTGACATATATACACGACCACATGTAAACTAGATAGCTAGTGGGAAGTTGCCTTAAAAATAGGGAGTTCAGTCCATTTCTCTTTGACAATCTAGAAGGGTGGGTTGGGATAGGTGGGGGAGGCTTAAGAGGGAGCCAATAACCATATACTTATGGCTGATACACATTATTATACAGCAGAAACCAATACAACATTGTAAAGCAATTCTCTTCCTTCTCATCTCTTACGGCGTTTTTTTCCCATAACTCAATTTAAGTATTCTCTATTAGTAGTCTATTTGCATTTTCTTTCTACTAGTGTGCATGCAGCTAGGGTTTATATTCTTCAACTTTATGTCTCTCATACTATGATCCATATCTAGTGAATATTGAATGTTAATCAATAAATAGATATTATGATTTTTGCTTTTCCCTAAGTAAATGCTTCCCCTGTGGCTCAGATGGTAAAGAATATGCTGCAATGTCAAAGACCTAGGTTCAGTTCCAGGCTCAGGAGGATCCCCTGGAGAAGGGAATGGCAACCCTCTCCATTATTCTTGCCTGGAGATTTTCATGGACAGAGAAGCCTGGCAGGCTACAGTCCATGGGGTCTCAAGAGTCAGACACAACTTAGCAACTCAACAATAACAATGAAAGAAAAGGACAAGTTATCAAGAATGTCAATGATAGTAAGAATCTACTTTGAAGATACTCTTTGGGAGGTAGTGTTTTAGCTGATGTGAAGAAATAAGGAGTCAGTCATACAAAGAGTTGACGGGGGGATTATTCAGGAAAAGGAAAGGTATTTTACTTCTTTCACAAGATAGCTACATATAAAGCACTCAGCACAAGACTGCATTTTGTAAATTCTCAATAAGTGATCATATTTGTAATTGCTATGACTGTTGACCTTATTCTCTTGGTAGCCAGTCTGTAAAGACCTGCAGAACACTGACTAATCTTCTAAACCCTAACAGATACTCAAAAAATAAGCACTGGCAGTTACATCTTTAAACAAGAGGGAAATACACAGAAAATTTTACAAAACAGAAAATCTCATTAGAAATTCAGCTTCCTTCCTCTCTTTTTCCCTTCATTAATCATTCTCTAGATTTCCATATTATGAAAAACCTCACTAATTAATATAATGATAATTAAGGAATTCACATTTGTTCTGTAAAGCAAATGAATAATGTAATCAAAATATAAGGAGGTAGAATGTTTAATTAAGGAAACCTTTTGTTTCTGAACATTTGCAACCACATACATTTGCATACAATCAATGTGTTGATTACAAATGATGGACTTTTTCATTAAAGCAAGATACATTCAGATCTTACTCTTTAACTCTTGACCTTCTTAAACTTATCTTTCTTGTCAAAGTTTGCCATAAATAAGGTATATCACTGAGACAGATTCTTTTCTTTGGTTAGTCCAAATTAAAGTTCTTTGTGTGGCCAGTCCTAAATTGACCTGCTTTCCTTTCATAGATTTTTAAAATTCATACTTTGTCATTTTCCAGAAGTTAGTGGATCTAATTAAGTTATACTCTTTTATGGTTAAATGATTTTTTAAATTGTTATAATTTGATAAAGATTGAAAGGGTGTTCAAGATGTAATTTTCCTTCCTTTATTATTCTGCCAAATCTTCCTTTCTATAATCCTCAGGACTATTTCCACATCTCTAATTCCATATGCCCAGAGCCCCATAAGGGCCCCATATGGTCCTCTACATACCTTTAAAAAAAAATTGTCTTTGTTCTCAGCCTCATGGCAGGAGATGAACTGTTAAGTTTTAGCCTGAAGTCAAGCCTCTCCTTAGACAAAAGGTTTTAAACTTGACCCTGAATGACTAATGTGTTCTATTAATCTTAAATGATAATATTGATGTCCCATAGGAAGGACAGTTTCAGATCATCTCTAGAGTATATCTTATTCAGACCATCACGTAAGGTATTTTAAAATATCCAAGATAAGACAATCATCCAAGACAACTTTTGGTTACTGTTAAAGCATTTTTTAAAAAATAATAATGTCATGACATTCATGTAGATATCAAATAAGCATGCATTTAGATTTTAATTAATCATTAATCAAGGAGTTGGTAAGAGGTTACAAGCAACTTAAAAAAGACTCCAAAGACCATATGTAGGTCAAGAGCTCTGAAATGAATGTGCAAATGGAGGCAACGTTAGCTACTTTCACAGTGAAGGACAGGAAGGTAAGAAAAAACAGTTTTGGAGGAAAGATAAGCTTAGTCATGAAAATTTTAAAGTTGAGGCTAAAAACAAAGAACAGAAAGTTGGATACCAAAAACTAAAACTCAAGAGAAAAGTCAGCAGTGATAGAGATTCATGAATCTCTCACTGTAAGGGGATAATCAAAACCATGAGAAAAAATAAAATGACCCCAGATAGGCAAAAAGTCAAAAGAGAAAAGACAGAGGTAAGAATGTTGGGATACTTTAGCGTTAAAAGTACGGACTAGGAAAAAGGACCCTATGAAGGGATGAGGAATGAGGAGAAGTGGGGGATTCAAGAGTGAGAGAGTTGCAAATCCTAGGGAAAGGAATGGTTTCAAGGATGATGCCTGCATGCATGCTAAGTCACTTCAGTCGTGTCCAGTTTTTTGCGCCACTATGGACTATAGCCCGCCAGGCTCCTCTGTCCAAGGGATTCTCCAGGCAAGAATACTGGAGTGGGTTGCCATGCCCTCCTCCAGGGGATCTTCTTGACCCAGAGATCAAACCCATGTCAGTTCTCCCTCATTGCCAGGTGGGTTCTTTACCACTAGCACCACCTGGGAAGCCCTTCAAGGATGATAAAATGGCTCATTTCAAATGCCATTTGTAAGACAAATCCTGTGGAGGTCTCGTCATCACTTTCCTTACCAGAGAGCTTTTGGTAGTGAAAAGTGTGGTTAAAGAAGTTACTTGAAAGGTGAATAGGGGACTTCCCTGGTTGTCCAGTGGTTAAGACTCTGTGCTTCCACTGCAGGGGGTGCATGGCTTTTGACCCCTGGTCAAGGAACTACGATCCCGCATGCTGTATGCCATGAGGCTCAGCCAAAATAAAAAATAAATAAAATAATTTTTTTTTAAAGAAAGATGAGTAGGAATACCTGGTTAAAGATAGCAAATAGAAAATATTCGTGTACTCTTGTTCTTTCTTGAATTCACCAAGATAACAGTAAAGAAATTTTGAAACCCATTAACCTGTGGAGACAAACCCAACAAGCGAGGAGGCAACAAAAAAATTTGGAATCTGGAAAACTGATGGATGAGTGGCAAATGACTACATGATATCAAGAACGCTGAATCCTAAATCAACAGTGAAGACAGTTAAGAAGCCAATCATTTCTTCCCACAGATCCCCTATCCAAGTATTCTGGAGGTAGTGGCACCAGGTTCTGATGCTGCTGAAGTTTGTCTCTTCCCGGCTGGTGCTAGTGGTAAAGAACCTGCCAATTCAGGAGACATAATAGACATGGGTTCAATCCCTGGGTCCAGTCTGGAAGATCCCCTGGAAAAGGAAATGGCAACCCACTCCAGTATTCCTGCCTGGAAAACTCCATGGACAGAGAAGCCTGATGGACTACAGTCCATGGAATTGCGAAGAGTCGGACACAGCCGAAGTGACTAGCATGCACAAGGGGTTAAAAGAGAAGAATCATTTGAGGATTTGTACAGAACAGACTCCAAGATGGCTGCCTTCTCCAGTAGAAAGACTTCACCGCTTACAGAAGACTAGAAGTTTATCGTCTGTAAAGGGTGAAAAAGTTCTTGCACCAGAAGATGCCAACACGGTCACTGGAAGTGTACCCAGAGTGAATTCCAGGTGAGTGGGAATTGGGATTTAAAGGAGGACTTTTGAATACCAAATATTGAAATCTTCAGCCCTCTTCGACAAGTCTGTCCCCATAAAACTGGCAGCTAGAATTATAACTTCCATGCAGGAGATTAGAAACATCTTTCCCAGAGACTCCAGCCAGCACAAGGGGAAAGTCCTAAAATATGGACATCAGGAATTCCTGAGGAAACAGGCAGCTGCATCTCCACCATTAAGCTTATTGTCCATGATGCAGAATGCACACTACCCTCTCAGATATTTTCATCAGCTTTTAAGTTCTTCAACTTAAACATAAACATATAGTCGAGGATCCCCAAACAACTAAAGAAAGCCACTAACATGAAAGGCAGAAAACAAAACAAGCAGCAAATAAATCAACTGTGCAGGGAGGTGAAAACCTCAAAACACTAATATTTATATGTCAGAAAAATAAGACATGTTACCTTTGAAACATGAACAGAAATGCTGCAGATAAGGGAAACAAAGAATAAGAAAGAACTCTTGGAAAAATAGAAATATGCTTGCAGAAATGAAAAAAGGGAAATCTTAGAAAAGGAAAACCTAAGAAAAATGATGAAATCTCCTAATAAGTAGGTCAAAAGATAACAAGAAAATAAATTGGAAAAGCAACAAGGGAAGTTCAACATTCAAATAATAGAAGTTTCAGAAAGAATGAATAAAGAAAATGGAGGAAAGTAATCATCAAATAACAAATTCAAGAACCCGTCCTACATTGAAAGCATCCACAGAGTGTCCCCCCAAAATACAACAGATAAAATATTCCATGTCAAGGCACATCCTGAGAAATTTCAGGACACTGTTCACAAATATATTCCTAAAAAAGTGGCTGTAGAGAAAAAGAAAATATAAGTAAGGAAGACGAAGAGGGCACAGTAGGAGGATGCTGAGCTCACCTCCCCTGAAAATACATAAAAAATATGACCATATGAGGAGCAATTCTCACTGAAAACAATCTACACATTGGAAGAAACTATTCTAGGCTGTAAGGAAAGATCCAAATGGAGTCTGATGGGAAGCATGGAGAAGTGACCTAGTCAGAACCCACACACCTAACAGGGGACATGGAAGAGGAGAGAAGTATTACGGTCTCAGATATCCAGATATCCTTCCTTGTGAGTGAGAAGTTTGAGTCACTTTTTCAGTTCAGTTGGTCAGTCGTGTCTGACCTTGCGACCCCATAGACTGCAGCACACCAGGCCTCCCTGTGCATCATCAACTCCCGGAGTTAACTGAAACTCATGTTCATTGAGTCAATTCATCAACCATCTCATCCTCTGTCAACCCATTCTCTTCCCGCCTTCAATCTTTCCCAGCATCAAGGTCTTTTCCAGTGAGTCAGTTCTTTGCATCAGGTGGCCAAAGTATTGGAGTTTCAGCTTTAGCATCAGTCCTTCCAATGAATATTCAGAACTGATTTCCTTTAGGATGGACTGGTTGAATCTCCTTGCAGTCCAAGGGACTCCCAATAGTCTTCTCCAACACCACAGTTCAAAAACATCAATTTTTTGGCACTCAGCTTTCTTTATAATCCAACTCTCACATACATACAGGACTATTGGAAAAACCATAGTTTTGACTAGACGGACCTTTTTTGGCAAAGTCATGTCTCTGCTTTTGAATATGCTGTCTAGTTTGGTCACAACTTTTCTTCCAAGGAGTAAGAGTCTTTTAATTTCATGGCTGCAATCACCATCTACAGTGATTTTGGAGCCCCCCATAATAAAGTCTGTCACTGTTTCCACTGTTTCCGCATCTATTTGCCATGAAGTGATAGGACCGGATGCCATGATCCTAGTTTTCTGAATGTTGAGTTTTAAGCCAGCTTTTGCACACTCCTCTTTCACTTTCATCAAAAGGCTCTTCAGTTCTTCTTCGCTCTCTGCCATAAGGGTGGTGTTATCTGCATATCTGAGGTTATTGATATTTCTCCCAGCAATCTTGATTCCAGCTTGTGCTTCATCCAGCCCAGCATTTCAAATGATGTACTCTGCATATAAGTTAAATAAGCAGGGTGACAGTATACAGTCTTGACGAATTCCTTTCCTGATTTGGAACCAGTCTGTTGGTCCATGCCCAGTTCTAACTGTTGCTTCTTGACCTGCATACAGATTTCTCAGGGGGCAGGTCAGGTGGTCTGGTTTTCCCATGTCTTGAAGAATTTTTCACAGTTTGTTGTGATCACATAGTCAAAGGCTTTGGCATAGTCAATAAAACAGAAGTAGATGTTTTCCTGGAACTCTCTTGCTTTTTTGATGATCCAGCAGATGTTGGCAATTTGATCTCTGGTCCCTCTGTCTTTTCTAAATCCAACTTGAACTTCTGGAATTCACTCTTCACGTATTGCTGAAGCCTGTCTTGGAGAATTTTGAACATCACTTTACTAGCGTGTGAGATGAGTTCAATTGCACAGTAGTTTGAGCATTCTTTGGCATTGCCTTTCTTTGGGATTGGAATGAAAACGGACCTTCTCCAGTCCTGTGGCCACTGTTGAGTTTTCCAAATTCACTGGCATATTGAGTGTAGCACTTTCACAGCATCATCTTTTAGGCTTTGAAATAGCTCAGTTGGAATTCCATCACCTTCGCTAGCTTTGTTCGTAGTGATGCTTCCTAAGGCCCACTTGACTTTGAACTCCAGGATGTCTGGCTCTAGATGAGTTATCACACCATCATGGTTATCTGGGTCATTAAGATCTTTTTTGTATGGTTCTTCGGTGTATTGTTGCCACCTTTTATTATCTTCTGCTTCTGTTAGGTCCATACAATTTCTGTCCTTTATTGTGCCCATCTTTGCATGAAATTTTCCCTTTGTATCTCTAATTTTCTTGAAGAGATCTCTAGTCTTTCCCATTTTATTGCTTTCTTCTAGTTCTTTGCACTGATCACCAAGGAAGGCTTTCTTATCTCTCCTTGCTATTCTTTGGAACTCTGCATTCAAATGAGTATATCTTTCCTTTTCTCCTTTGCCTTTCACTTCTCTTCTTTTCATAGCCATTTGTAAGCCCTCCTCAGACAACCATTTTTCCTTTTTCATTTCTTTTTCTTGGCGATGGTCTTGATACCTGCCTCCTGTACAGTTTCATGTACCTCAGTGCATAGTTCTTCAGGCACTAGCAGATCTAATCCCTTGAATCTATTTGTCACTTCCACTGTATAATCATAAGGGATTGGATTTAGGTCATACCTGAATGGTCTAGTGGTTTTCCCTACTTTCTTCAATTTAAGTCTGAATTTGGCATTAAGGAATTTATGATCTGAGCCACAGTCAGCTTCTGGTCTTGTTTTTGCTGACTGTATAGAGCTTCTTTATCTTTGCCTGCAAAGAATATAATCATCTGGTGATGTCCATGTGTAGAGTCTTCTCTTGTGTTGTTGGAAGAGGGTATTTGCTATAACTTTGCTATGCCAAGTGTATTCTCTTAGCAAAACTCTATTAGCCTTTTCCCTGCTTCATTCTGTACTCCAAGGCCAAACTTGCCTATTAGTCCAGGTATTTCTTGACTTCCTACTTTTGCATTCCAGTTCCCTATAATGAAAAGGACATCTTTTGTGGGTGTTAGTTCTAGAAGGTCTTGTAGGTCTTCATAGAACTGTTAATGTCAGCTTCTTCAGCATTACTGGTCAGGGCATAGACTTGGATTACCATGATATTGAATGGTTGCCCTGGAAACGAACAGAGATCATCCTGTCATTTTTGAGATTGCATCCAAGTCCTGCATTTCAGACTTTTGTTGACCATCATGGCTACTTCATTTCTTCTAAGGGATTCCTGCCCACAGTAGTAGATATAATGGTCATCTGAGTTAAATTCACCCATTCCAGTCCATTTTAGTCTGCTGATTCCTAAAATGCTGATGTTCACTCTTGCCATCTCCTGTTTAACCACTTCCAATTTGCCTTGATTCATGGACCTATCATTCCAGGTTCCTATGAAATATTGCTCTTTACAGCATCAGACTTTACTTCCATCATCAGTCATATCCACAACTGGGTATTGTTTTTGCTTTGGCTCCATCTCTTCATTCTTTCCGAAGTTATTTCTCCACTAGTCTCCAGTAGCATATTGGGCACCTACCGACCCAGGGAGTTCATCTTTCAGTGTCCTATCTTTGTCTTTTCATACTGTTCATGGGTTTCTCAAAGCAAGAATACTGAAGTGGTTTGCCCCTCCCTTCTCCAGTGGACCACGTTTTGCCAGAACTCTCCACCATGACCCATACGTCTTGGGTGGCCCTACACAGCATGGCTCATAGTTTCATTGAGTTAGACAAAGCTGTGGTCCATGTGATCAAATTGGTTAGTTTTCTGTGATTGTGGCTTTCAGTCTGTCTGCCCTCTGATGGAGAAGGATAAGAGGCTTAAGGAAGCTTCTTGATGGGAGAGACTGAGGGGAAACTGGGTCTTGTTCTGATGGGCGGGGCCATGCTCAGTAAATCTTTAATCCAATTTTCTGTTGATGGGCGGGGCTGTGTTCTCTCCCTGTTATTTACCTGAGGCCAAACTGTGGTGGAGGTAATGAAGATAATAGCGACCTCCTGCAAAAGGTCCCATGCAGACACTGCTACATTCAGTACCCTCAAGCCTGCAGCAGGCCACAGCTGACCCACGCCTCCACTGGAAACTCCTGGACACTCACGGGAAAGTCTGGGTCAGTCTCTTGGGTGGTCACTGCTCCTTTCTCCTGGGCCCTGGTGCACATAAGGTTCTATTTGTGCCTTCCAAGGGTCTGTTTCCCCAGTCCTATGTGAGTTCTGGCAGTTCTATGGTGGGGTTAATGGCAGCCAAGAGGGTTTATGCCATACCCAGGTCTGCTGCACCCAGAGCTCCTGCCCCTGCGGCAGTCCACTGCTGACCCATACCTTCTCAGGAGACACACAAACACAGTTCTGTCTCAGTCTGTGTGGGGTTTCTGGGTCCTGGTGCACACAAGGTTTGTTTGAGCCCTCTGAGTGTTTCTGGTGGGTATGGGGTTTGATTCTAAATGTGATTTTGCCCCTTCTACCATCTTGCTGGGGCTTCTCCTTTGCCCTTGTATGTGAGGTATCTTCTCAAAGTCACTCCAGCCCCACAAAGCTACTTATTAGGTACCCAATTTAAAAATGGGCAAAAGACCTGAATAGGCATTTTTTGGAAGAAGGCATACAGATGGCTTATATTACATGAAAATACGTGCAGCATTGCTAATCATCAGGGAAATGCAAATCAAAACAATAAGATATCAGCTTTCACCTGTCAGGATGGCTATTTTCAAAAAGACCACAAATAACAAGTGTTAGCAAAAAGGTGGAGAAAAGGGAACCCTGGTACCCATCATGGGAATGTAAACTGGTGTAGTCCCTGTTAAAAACAGTATGGAAGCACCTCAAAAAACTAAAAATAGAACTATGATATGATCCAGCAATTCCATTACTCTTGAGTGTATCTGGAAAAAAAAAAAAAAAACACTAATTCAAAAAGGTTATTTGCAACCTGATGTTCAAAGCAGCATGATTAACAACATCCAATATATGGAGGCAACCTAAATGTCCAATCAACAGATGAGTGGATAAAGAAAATGTGAGGTATACACATGTATACATATAATATATGTATTGTATACATATAAAATGTATATAATGGAATATTACTCAGCTGTAAAAAAGAGAGAGAGAGAATGACATATTGCCATTTACAACAACAGAGATGGACCTGGAGCATATTAGTCTGTAAAAATAACAAAGACAAATTCTGCATTTTGACATGTATGTGGAACCTAAAATTTTTTTTAAATGAATACAGTAAAACAAACAGATGCACAGATACAGAGAAGGGAGAAGGAAGTAGGGAGGGTCATATAGGAACAGGGGATTAAGAGGTACAAACCACTGTGTATAAAATGAATTAGATACAAGGATGCACCATACAGCACAGGGAGGATAGCCAATATTTAATAATAACTTTAAATGGAGTATGCTGCTGCTGCTGCTAAGTCACTTCAGTCATGTCCGACTCTGTGCGACCCCATGGACTGCAGCCCACCAGGCTCCCCCGTCCCTGGGATTCTCCAGGCAAGAACACTGGAGTGGGTTGCCATTTCCTTCTCCAATGCATGAAAGTGAAAAGTGAAAGTGAAGTGGCTCAGTCATGTCCGACTCCTACTGACCCCATGGACTGCCGCCTACCAGGCTCCTCCGTCCATGGGGTTTGCCAGGCAAGAGTACTGGAGTGGGGTGCCATTGCCTTCTCTGTAAATGGAGTATAAGCTATAAAAATATTAAAACACTATGTCATACACTTGAAACTAATATTATAAATCGACTATTGTTTAATAAAGGTAAATAAATAAAATTAAGTCACAAAAAAATCAAGGATTAGAATATCTTTGGATTTCTTAGCAACACAAAAACAATGTTTCAAAATTCTGATAGAAAGTGCCTTCTGATTCAGAATTCTATGTAGAGACATACTAAAAGACTGCAGAGATTTTTAGACATGCAGGAAACCAAAATATTTACATCCCCTACGTACCCTTTCTCCAGAAGTTACTACAAATATTCTGCCAAGAAGAGGGTATAGAAACAGGAAACCCACCTCAAGGGTTAGGCAGAGGAAATCGTGAGTGATGAGCTAAGACTACAGAAGGACAGGCATGTCACAGCCAGTCAAAACTGAAGCAGGTCAGAAGTTCCAGTAAAGAAGTCTGCAAAAGGTGAAACTGATAAAATCCCTGGTGTGTTTTGAGGGATTGAATCAGTTCATAGAAAAACTAAGCAAATGAAGACAAGTTAACTCCAGGGAATATTTTAAAAGTGTGCAGGAAAGAACATCTAATCCTGTGCGTCCCCTGTGAATGACATTTAAAAGTCATAGCCATGTGACACCAAAATTGGTCTTTAACTATACAGGAAAGGGAATTCTTGGAAGTACATGTGTGAAGGACAGAGTCAGCAATAGAAGAAACCTCATTTTTCATGGAAGTGGTCAATAGATAGAGCCTACAATGTAAAAATCAAGGAGTAGTATGCTACATAAAGATATTAAGAGTAAAAAATAAAAGAAATAAAAGTGTGTTGCCCATGGGCTGCCAGAGAGGCAAAGTCTGGGGTTTTGTTATAAGCTTCGGAAAACTATCTGACCCCTTAAGCTGAAATTTTAATCAAATTTTACATTTTGGTAAAAATGTAAACTAAATTTTTAAAAAGTGAATGGGAGTTGAGGACATTGAGATAATTACACATGAGTTTTGGATGAATTCGGTGGAGGAAGAAAAAGTAAGGTGGGTAGGTAAAGAAAGACAAGAGAAGTTTTTTAAAAATACAGAGAAGTGAGACTTCCCTGGCTGTCCAGTAGTTAAAACTTTGTCTTCCAACGCAAGGAGTGTGGGTTAGATCTCTAATCAGAGAACTACGATCCCACATGCCTCAGGGCCAAAAAAAAAAAAAAAAACCCAAAACATAAGACAGATGCAGTATTGTAACAAACTCAATAAAGACTTTAAAATGGCTCACATTAAAAAAAAAAAAAGTTTTATTTAAAAAAATAATGAGATTCTTGAGCATTTACATAAGTCATAATGTCAGAGTCAGAAAATGGGAAGAAGTCACAAGTATAAATGCGAGAGGAAACTGTAAGGGAACAGGGTCCTCCCCTTGATGGAGTAGGGAGAAATGACTTGGAAAGCACAACTTTGCACAGAAGCGGGGACACCTCTTCTGAAATTTGAGGAGGGGTGGGAAAGTGTGTGTGCCTACAGACAAAAATGAAGTAATCTTGGGAGGGAGAAGCAGGAAAAATACAACGGTCTAACACCAAATTCTCAAAATTCAATGAACTCTGAGATTTGAATTTTCACTAGACATTTGAGATACTCTTTCTAGTATCCAAAATCAGTCTCCACTATTTTTGTTATTATGTTGTGAAGTCAGTGCACTCAGTGATCCCTGACCTTTTCAAGTCACTCATGCAGCAGTAAATGTGGGTTTGCATTCACGTATACACACACACCCATACCTCTTTTACTTACTGACAGGCGCCTGCTTCCCAAGAAATTATGCTGATACCATAGCAAAGAAGGCTTTGGAATTTTCTTGTAATTGAAAGAAATCTATTCCTGTTTGCATCTCTAAAGGATACAGCAGCAGTGGTACCTTGTGGCAGCTACCAGCTCAACTGCACTTAATTTAGGTCTGGCAGTTCAACAAGAGGTTCATCAAGTTACACTTCCTGTGCATCTCTAGAGCCATGTTAATCGATCGTGCCAACAACAGTGTCAGTGTCCTGTAAGATCACATCTTCCAAATGATAAATCATTAGCCAGGGAGCAATAAGTAATCAATTGTCTCCATCCTATTTGATGGAGCTAAAATTTCAATTTCAGCTTTCTCACATTTATGTGCCTTGTAAAATTCCTGGTTGCACTTTAAACACAAATAACTATCATTAATGGAGAATTTATAATGTGTCAAACACTGTTTATGTTTTGTGTATTCATGTCAGCATTTTACTTTCATTAACTTATGTTATTCTCCTAACAGCCACCTTAGAGCAGAAGTAGAATATGTACTGGCCTTGCTTTAAGGAATGTGAAGTGACTGAGCCAGGATTCAAACTCAGGCATGTCTCCCTCCAGAGTCCTAGAATAGCAGATACTATGCCTCTCTTGCTCCCAGGGCACAGGGGCAACAGAGTGAGGTTTAGGCTAAAACCTGGACAGTGGTCCATTGGAAAAGGCCATTTCTCCTTTTTGCTCCACAGCATATTTGATGCAAGCCTTTAATAGAGCTGACATCTGCTACAAAGCTTATATAAATTCTCCCTCCTATTACAGTCTTCCTGAATTCTTTAGGGCTTGGAGATGACTCGTGTGTGTGTGTGTGTGTGTGTGTGTGTGTGTGTGTGTGTACATGTATGCCCATATGCCAGAAACTCTATGTTACTTTTTCAAATTTAGCAATAACATTATGAATTATAGAAGTTGGTGCAAAAGTAACTGCAGTTTTTGCATTGTTGAAATTTGTTGTGGTTATGTTATACATCACTTTAATGTACACTTCTGGCTTTTTTTTTTTTTTGCTAATGACATTGCTTTTTTATATTTATTTAAGACTATGAAAATTATGTTAGACAAAAAGCAAATCTGAGCAGTTTTCTTACTTGAGTTCAAAATGGATTGTAAAGCACTGGAGACAACTCACAACATCAACAACACCTTTGGCCCAGGAACTTCTAGCAAACATACAGCACAGTGGGGGTTCTAGAAGTTTTGCGAAGGAGACAAGAACCTTGAAGTGAGGCTAGCCATCGGAAGTTGATGACAATGAATTGAGAGCCATCATTGAAGCTGATCCTCTTACAACTACACGAGAAGTTGCTGAAGAGCTCAACATTAAAATTCTGTGGTCGTTTGGCATTTGAAGCAAATTGGAAAGATGAAAAAGCTCAATAAGTGGGTTCCTTGTGAGCTGACCAAAAAACAAAAAATCGTCATTTGGAAGTGTCATCTTCTCTTATTCTACCCAATAACAAGGAACTGTTTCTCAATCAGATTGTGACGTGCGACAAAAAGTGGATTTTATACAACAACCAGTAACAACCAGCTCAGTGGTTGGATGGAGAGGAAGCTCCAAATCACTTCTCAAAGCCAAACTTGCACCAAAAAAAGGTCACAGTCAGTGTTTGGGGGTCTGCTGCCTGTCTGATCCACTACAGCTTTCTGAATTCTCGTGAAAGCAACACATCTTAGAAGCATGCTCAGTAAATCGAGATGCACCAAAAACTGCAATGCCCGCAGCCGGCATTGGTCAAAAGAATGGGCCCAATTCTTCTCTAAGACAATGCCCACACAGCCAACGCTTCAAAGGTTGAACAAATTGGGCTACGAAGTTTTGCCTCATCCGCCATATTCACCTGATCTCTCACCAACTGACTACCACTTCTTCAAGCATCTCAATAACTTTTTGCAGAGAAAATGCTTCCACAACCTCCAGTATGCACAAAGTGCTTTCTAAGAGTTTGTCAAATCCTGAAGCATGATTTTTACCCTACTGGAATGAACAAACTTATTTCTCATTTGGCAAAAGTGTGTTGACTGAAATGGTTCCTATTTTGATTAATAAAGATGTGTTTGAGCCTAGTTATAATGATTTAAATTTTATAATGATTTAAATTTCAGGGTCCAAAACCACAATTACTTTTGTACTAACAACTCAATTTGTGATTATCCATGGTGCTATGTTTTATGTGGGGAAAACTGGGATTCAAAATGGCTAAGTGATGTATTGTTTAAACAACTCAGAACTGCTGAGCCTAAGAGTTTGGGAGAAAATGCAACATAGAACCACCTTTGAACCCAGCTCCGAATACAAAAGCTGGGAATACAACAGAAGGTACAGCTGTATTTCTCTTATCTGTTGCTGTTATGCAAATGGCCCAAAGGTGATGAAGAGATGTAAATATTTCTCATTAATTTTGTTAAAGACCCTGGATGGCATTGATTTAGGAAATTATATATGTATACCATTAAATGGAGACACACAAAGTGAATCCTTAATGCAGGATTAGGGTACACTCAGCTCATTATTTTTTTATGATAGGGGAATAGAACAAGGATGCTCACTGAACATAAATATAAGATCATACAAAAATTATTCATTAGTCTCATGTTGTACAACACAAGGCTCAACAATCCCTTGGATGCTGAAAACAACTGTGCTTGGTCCTTCTAAAAGACAAAAGATTTCCCTGAACAACTGCATTTCTTTCCTGATAAAGCAAGAGTTTCTCTGCTTCGCAATATTCAAAGGACAGCCTGTTCTCACCAAGAACCAGGAAACAATGCTCTGCTGTCTATGGAAAACTGGCTTCACAAAATTATCCTGACCTTGAGATTTTTTGAAGTAGAATCAATGTGAAAACTGTCCTTGGGCACCTCCTTTCCCAAAACAAAAGTTTCATGGGAAATTTCCACTACCTGAACTGTTTAATCATGGTTTCTACTTTCCTCACATCTTATTCTTGTCTATTGAAAAAGCCCTTATTTATTTCAGTTGGAGCAGACAGAGGACTGGCATACACAAAGTCACTGTAATAACTCACACCCTCAGGAGTTAGAAAAGGATAATTCAATTCTTTTTAAAAATCACATAAAACTATATATTCTTCCTATGGTTATCTGGCTGTATACTCCAAATCTAAATATACTAAGGACATCAAAAAATAGAGTATGCTTGTGCATGCTATATGCCATCTTCAGAAAGCTCTGCCTACTTTAACAGACTTTTATTTTTTTCCACAAAGAAGATTCTAGAAGCTATACAAGCCTATCTTGTTAGAAAATAAAAAATAAATTTGCACACTGATGCCAGCTAAACCCACAATCAACTTTAAAATACAGTTCCACATTCATAATTATGCAAAACATCCCAAACCTGAGGCTGTCACACCCAAGGGAAACCCTTAAACTTAAAAATCTCATCACTTATATGACTTTCAGAGATTTGTACTCTTCTCTCATTTCAAACTACATCATATGTTACAGTTTCATCAAAGCAGTTTGTTTCATTTAAAATATCTTCAAGGAGCTTAGCGAGAACAGCTGCAATGCAGGTCCCTCCTCTCACAGGAATACTACTGAGTGTTCCTTTCTGTTTTGTCTTCAGACTAGACTTGATTAACCAGATTTCTGGTAAGTCTGCTCAGACACCTGTCTCCATGTTCAAAGTTAACTGTTGTTTGTCTCACATGAGTATAAGAGTGGATAACAACTTTAGTGTACTTTTTATAGGGAGAATGAACAAGTTTTAACAGTCAGAAAGGAAGGGAGGAAGGACAGGAGGGAAGGAAGAAGAGAAGGGAAGAGAGAGGGAGAGGGAAGAGGAAGAACTTTTTATAAGAGATTGCCCTGATTGCTTTTTATGGCATAACTAATCAACATACTTAGTTGTATTGTCATTAGCATTAATCAGTTACCCTGGGACAGGAGTCAGTGTAGAGACAGGAAGCACCCATTTGCTCTGCGGACTTCAGTATATGAAATATAGTGATGCTATCTTACATACATTGTCTATTGTGACATCATTTGGCCAATGAGCCCACACTCTTCGAGTTAGAACCTGTAAAGTGCCACTGTAAGCCCTCCTCCTGAGCAACCCCACCCTGTTCCAAACTGCCCCACCCCACCCCGTTATACCATTATTTGAATAATCTTACTCCATTATGGTTTGTTTCAAATTGGTTACAATTCAACAAACTATTTTCTGCAAAAAACCAAGACATATAGTCAAAAGTAAAGGAGCAAATTAAAATATTTTAGCTGTTAAGATGAACATAAATATATTATGCCTCCCTGGTAGCTCAGTCTATAAAGAATCTGCCTGCTATGCAGGAGACCCGGGTTCCATCCCTGGGTCAGTAAGATGCCCTAGAGAAGGAAATGGCAAACCTCTTCGGTATCCTTGCCTGGAGAATCCCTTCAGTCCTTGGGGTCACAAAGAGTAAGGTACAACTGTGCTATTTACACTTTCACTCTAATAAACTAATCAGATGTTTGTCCATACAGTATACATAGAATCACCATCAGTAAAGCAGAACTGCCATGAGTGAATCCTGAAAATTAAAGGGAATGTTGACACTAAATTTACACACAATTTGGGTGTGTATCATTAATCTTTTAATTCGTTTTAGTTTCACACATCTGGTCCTCTTTGTTTTCCTGTGAATTTTTGTATATAAAATAATACTAGTTAACGTCAGAAGCTTGACATTGTTCCTTTGAATTGTCTAAGGATGTAGCTTTACAAATGTACTTCTTTATTGGGGCAACATATTCCGAAGAGTGGGGCTTCCCTGATGGCTCAGTGGTAAAGAAGCTGCCTGCCAATATCAAAATCAAACTGCAGGAGATACAGGTTCGATCCCTGGGTGGGGAAGATCCCCTGGAGAAGGAAATGGCAACCCATTCCAGTATTCTTGCCTGGGAAATCCCACGGACAGAGGAGTCTAGAGGGCTACAGTCCATGGGATCGCAAAAGAGCCCAATAGGACTTAGCGACTAAACAACAATTTAGAAGAGTAGAGACTCATCATCTCCAGGAAGAATGGTTTAGTTATAAAAACTAGTGGTGCGGAAAGTACAGTGTCAAAAGCCATTAACTCTGACTCACACTGCCACAACCTGTTCACATGGCAGCCTTGATCACAGGTGCATCACTGCATAGTGGGGCATCCTGGGTGGCTCAGACAGTAGAAAACCTGCCTGTACTGTATACACACATCCTGTATTTTAAGAGGTTCGTATCTCTGGGGAAACAAAAATCTCTGTAAAGCAGAAGTGTATGTATCAGTGGTTCACTGATTGGGGTGAGAATCTCAGAGCATAGATGCTTTCAGTATTAGTTCTAAGCTTCATCCAGGGACAGTCTCATCTTCTCAAGTGAAAGAGTTAGAAAAAGATTCCCCCAAGAATCTTTTAATTAGCCACAAATGAAGAAAGTAGACAGATTAGACTTAATTTAATTAGCTAAATGCCTGTATATTGCTTTTCCAGGGAAATGAGTAAAAAGAAGAACCCCAGACTGAAAACTATAAATGCATTCTTCACAATATCGTACATATGGTAGTCCCATTCATGGGTAGCAGCATAATGCAATGAGGTGTCAGGTTCTGGGTTTTTTCTAGACCTGGTTTTCCCATTCAGTAGCTATATGATGTTAGAATGGTTGTCTAAATTCTCTGGGCTTTCATTTGTTCATATTTTCCAAATGCATAGGAACTGTGTGTCTTGCTTTGTCCTGTAATCATAAAGGTTTTTAAACTCAGTCACTGAAATGTATACAGAAGGGGAAAATTACATTGTAAGACTGTTATGCTGCTGCTAAGTTGCATCAGTCGTGTCCGACTCTGTGCGACCCCATAGATGGCACCCAACAGGCTCCTCCATCCCTGGGATTCTCCAGGCAAGAATACTGGAGTGGGTTGCCATTTCCTTCTCCAAGACTGTTATAAGACTATTACAGCTTCTGCTATTTCTGTTTCATTATTCCCAGGCAAGGCACCGGGAACATACCACTATTACCAGGCAACCTAGATGGCTCGACAAGCTTTCTTGTCCAGTATTAATATCCACTGATGCAATTAATCAAGCTAGCAGAACTTCCAGAGAAAACAGATGCCTACAAGGGAAAAATGGTATGGATCTGCCTCACAGTGATTTCCAGGCAGCTCTCCTGGTGGATGCCAGATGAGTGACTAAATCGGGATTCAGCGAACTTTCCCTGTGGAAGGCCAGATAATAAATATTTTAAGTTTTGCAGGCCTTTGTCAAAGCTATGTAACTCTACCATTATTGTACAAAAACGGTCATAAACAATATGTACACGAAAAGTATGGCTCTGTTCCAATGAAACTTTATGGTCACAGATATTTAAATTTCATAATTTTCACATATCACAAAATATTCTTCTTTTTTTTCCCCCTCAACTGTTTAAACATGTAAAAGTCATTCTTAGCTCTTTGGTATACAAAAGCAAGCATTCCCCAGTATTTGGGCCAATGACCTTAATTTGCAGATCTCTAGATGAATGTTAGGAAATTATAGAGGCTTTTCCTCTGGCTCTGTTGAGATGTCTGTCTGGGTTACACTGTGTGGTTATTCACTGTTCTCAGCACTGATTCCCCTGGCAAGGGACAGTGTGAAAGTGAATACACCGAGAGAGAAACCAAACCACACCAAACATCTCACAGGTGGCACCAAGACAAAGGTGAGCAGTGGATACAAGTCCGAAGCCAGGTGGCAGGTACTCTGATCTCTGATCCTGCCTTCACCCCAGAATCACCATGAGACTAAAGGGAAGATAACAGTGGGCGCCCCACACAATACAGGCAATGCCACGTTGGTGTCTGCACATGAAACACAGCATTCTGCTCTCTAACAGAGCTTATCTAGTACCTTGATCATCGGCTCCTGAACTGGTTTCACAGGCCTTGGAGGCCCCCTGCCCATTATAGAGGGGAAAATTCTGTTTAATACCATGTACACTCAGTCTTACCTCTAACTCCCTTTGGAAATTGCAAATACTTCTCAAAAGAAAAAAAATTCAGTAAGTCACCAATGTTTGTGTTGATCAGATTATTTTACTCAGGGCTTAGAGCAAACATAAACATGTGGTAGAGGCCTGGGGTGAATAGACATTCAAGGAGAAGAAAAAAGTCAACAAGAAGAAGGAAGCACCCAAACTTGATCAGTTTCATAGTTCAGACTAAGTGGATTCTTGCCATTTGTTCCATAGCATTTACTGAGCTCTTCCTCAATTCAAAGTTGGAGACCAGAACCTTTACCTTCATGATGCTTACAAACACAGAAATATGATTGAGCATTATCCCTGTGTTAATAATAGCCAATTTTAAACTAAAAGGTCAACTGGACCCTAGAAAGAAAGTCAGATTTAGTTGGGAATTTCAGAAGTATCCATTTTCACTCAAAATAGCCTATAATCAAATCTGCAGTATAATGATACACTGAGTTGACTGCCTACCAGATCCTTTTGCTTATATTTTTTTCTCACATTTGTAACCAGAATACATTGGTTGTTCAACACTAATGTAATGGTTGTGATGGTCAATCAACCATGTTCAAGAAAAATACATAGAAAGAAAGTCCCAATTTAAGTTTGGCAAGATTTCCTACCATTTGCTTCACTAATATTTTGTGGTAGGAACAAAGCTCAAGAAATTCTCTGTGGAACACTCAGCTCATTAAAATATACACTAATTATGCCACTAACAGTGGCATATACAGCCATTACAGCCATTATTATGGCCATATACAGCCATTAACATATTGCCCTATCAGTGTTGGAAAGGCAGATTGATTGGAAATGTCTAAGAAATAGGGGTAACACCAAGGATGAAGTAAAGTCTAGAGGCAGGTGGGTCCAGATCTGAGTTCTGGTTCAACCATCTACTAGCAGTGTGACCTCACCAAGTGATGTCCACTTCCCAAGATTCAGTATTCTCATCTGCAAGACACAAGTAGGAATTCATCCCTACAGGTTGTTGTGAGAATTCCACGGCATGCTGTCTAGAAGAGGGTGTTCAGGAAAGCATCAGGCACAAAGCAGGCTTCCAATCAGTGTCAACCTCTCTGAAGAAATCAGACTGTGTTGGTCAAGTCCTGTAAAGTCAAAATCCAGGGCACAGTCATTGGCTTCCTGGTAAAGTGAGATTATACAACAAACCCCTTCTCCTAGACACCGAGAAACCTGGATTCACTTTCCTGCTTCAAGTAGCAACAGATTTAGGTGATTTTTTTGGGTAACTCAGGACCTAGCAGTGACTGTGCAGATCTGAATCCTGTCACTTTTGAGACTTTGCAAATTTTTTAACCCCATCTATACTTCAGCCATGCATGTACAGTAGCTCAGTCATATCCTACTCTTTGTGACCTCTGAACTGTAGTCCACCAGGGCCCTCTGTTCATGGAATTCTCCAGGCAAGAATACTGGAGTGGGTTGCCATGTCCTCCTCCAGGGGATCTTGACACAGGGATCAAACCCACGTCTCCTGCAGGTCCTGCATGCAGCACGCGGATTCCTTACTACTGAGCCACCTGGGAATTCCTTCTATGCCTCAGTATAATGTCTTTAAAATTAGAATAATAGTAATACCTAAATCTTATGCTATTAGCATTATTGTGTAGAGATACACACACAGAGGAGCCTGCAGTGGGCTACAGTCCATGGGTTACATAAGAGCCAGACATGACTTAGTGGCTAAACAACAACACACACATACATATATACACACAAACACACACATAATAGTAATTCTGTGTAAGTTTAGTAACAGTAGTTCTATATAAGCTTGTAAGTATTAGCTTTATAATTAACACTGACATTCTGGACATTAAAGATAAGTATATATAGAAAAAAATACTGAAGCGAAAAGATTGCGAAGGTACAGGGAGTCAGCTAAATGCACAAAGAGAGCAAGCCTTACTCATTTACAAAACCATTATTGAGTATTGTAAGGTACTAGGCACTGTCCTTTTTTGCTGTCCTCCTTCTAAACGTGAGGGGAGACTTCACCTGCAAGATATACTTTCAAAATTATTTGCTTGCTTAAAAAAATTCATACTTTATTTATTTAATGACCGATGGATTTTGGCTGCACTGGGTCTTCCTTCCTGTGTGGGTTTTTCTCTAGTTGCCGCGAGTGCAGGCTACTCTCCGGTTGTGGCGCACAGGCTTCCCATTGCGGTGGCTTTTCTTGCAGTGGAGCGTGGGCTTTAGGGTGCTAGGGCTTCCGTGGCTTCAGCACAGGGGCTCCGTAGTTGCAGTTTTCAGGCTGCAGAGCACAGGGTCAGCAGTTGTGACTCAAGGGCTTAGTTGCTCCACAGTATGTGGGATCTTCCCGGATCAGGGATTGAATCCCATGTTTCCTACACTGGCAGGCAGATTCTTCACCACTGAGTCACCAGTGAAGCCTTGTTTTAAAATTTTAAATAAATCTCTTTGTAAAGTTATGCTACAGCCATTTGCTTCTTTCTCCGAAAACCTGAAGAGAGAGAAAAACAATTCAATCCAAGGGGATTTTTTCCATAGCTCTGATCCCCTTATAGATTTGTTCCTTTGGTTAGTTCTACAGGAGCCCTCTCACCTCTCATCTTGGATTTTGAGAGAAGGTTGCAGCATCCTTGCTGTGTCATAGGAGACGCAGCCTATTAAAGGAAACCTTGCTCTTGGAAGCTGCACTTAAATGTACCTTCTATAAATGTTGTATTTCAGGCAAGAGGTAGCTCTGAGCCAAAAAGAAACTGAGACAGTTCCCCAATACTAACTTACGGTAATAGACTCCTAATGCTGGAAGGATAAATCCCAGCTGCTATGAAGTAACAGCAGCAGACTAACTCTTTAAAGAAGCTGTTTCTCAGGGATGGGGAGAGATGGAGATGAGGGCCTTTACAGAATGTGTGACCCGAATCAGTACTCAAGATTTAAAATATCTCTTTTTTGACTAACAGTGACTAATAAAAAGTGAAATGTGAAAACAAATGCTCTGGGGTCAGGATGCATATTGGTTTCCCAAATATAGAACCCCCTGGAATTGGGCAGCTTGGGATGTGATGCCCTGAGGCTACCGGAGCCACCCTCCATGGCCCCACTGATGGAGGACTCTGTGCCCTTCTCTGCCCCGTGACAGCAGCCAGGGCTGAGGTTCCACTCTGCCATGTCAGATGCTTGCTTTCTGGTGATCTGTATACCCTTCCCAGAGTGCCGGGCCTTCCTTCACCACAGCACCCTGCCCAACAGCACCTCCTTGCCCAGGCTGAAGACAGTGTTCCTGGATATGGGTTTAAATAGGTCAAAATATAAAAGAGCTAGTTATACCCTTCCAGCAAGCAAGCAAGAAAGAAACAGGTCATACTTTCTCTCACTTATATAGCTGAGGTAAACCAACAAAATGTTTTGCACAGATTGAGGAAGATTTGCTTCATTTGCTGTCCTGCAAATAACAATTAAATTCTCTGAGGAAACAAAATGTCACCTCTGTAGATCTCTGGTTAGGCACTCACTCACAATTTAAAAAGGCCTCCAGCTGACCCAAAAGAATGCAGTTTTGGAAAATTACTAACCATGTACTAGCTACTGAGCTCTGAGAATGCATTTTAATGTACTTGTTTGATGACAACCCCCCCAAAACCCCAGTTTTCTTTGTTTTGTTTATTGTTTCTCCCTGAAAATGTTGCATTAAATTGATAGGATAACTTAATGTCCATGATATTCTAACAGTGAAAGAATATGGTATAGAATCTTTCCATAAAATACCAACAGAAACCGGGTTGTGAATATCCACTTATGTGCAAGGGTCTCCATTTGGAAAATAATGGAGAAGCAGTAGAGGTATTTTGAACAAGTGAGTGTGTAAATTGGATTGATTTTACTATAGTAACTAGTCAAAACTAGTAGAGAAAAGGGACTAGAGAGGGCAGCAGGAGGCTGAGAACAAGGTCAGCAATTTAAAGGCTATTTCTCGGGGACTGAAAAAAAAAATCAGTGGATATTTAAGAGATAATTTCAGCAACAGCACCTCCAACATGCGGTTGTCATTCTAATTAGGTTAGGATTGAGAGGAAAGGAATAGGCCCATGAGGAAAACCACACTGATTGTAAGCATTATTCAGACTTAGAACTGGGGGAGGGGAAAAGTGAATGGCCTTCCTGAGCCTATTCTCCAAAAGTAACTCTCATGCAAGGGCAGGTAGACTGCAATGAGAAGAATGAAGACAAAGCGGTGTCACTGACACATTCTGTGACCACACCTGGAGGCAGGTAGAGAAGGTAATCAAAGCATGGTCCCTTTCTATGCACTTGATTCCTCACCCACAAAGGCCCAGGCCCTGTCCACTGTTCCAAACTCATTTTCTCCAATATCTAAACTTGTCTTGGCCTGTTTCAAGGCCAGACTAAATTTATTAATACCATGGTAACAAGCAATCATCCATCTACAGACACAACCCTGGTTTGGGAGGGGAAACTCATGAGGTTCAATGAAATGAACAGGAACAACCCAATTCAGTAAGAGTGAGCCAGACAGATAGAGGTGATGTTTCAGAAGGGAGGCACCAATGAGGAGGAGCTCAATTGCTATGGTTTGCAATAGGTATAACCAAAATTATCCTCATATTTCCTTGATTCTGTGGATTGTGGGATGTATCACTGTAATATCATTTTTCAAGATGGTGAGAGGCATAAAGCCACCATATTAAATATACACATTTGTAAGATATTTTCTAATTTCAGAAGCAGTTTTTAAAACATGCATCTTAGAATGAAGAAATAAAGTAATTGCATACATCAAATAAGTGATTAAGTGTTACAGGTGCCATGGAGAATTTATTCACTAGTTCATTCTCTCATTTACTGAGTCTTCTCTGTATGCTTGGTACACGCTGTGATCTGGAATTACAATGTTGAAAAAAGCAAAAATCCTTGACCTCAACAGAATCTCAGCCTGGGGATGGAGATAAGCATGTGAACACATTCGAAAGGGCCATCGTAAAGAACCTCCAAGAGTCAGTACAACACAGTGATTCACAGCTTTGAATGGCAAGGTTACGACCCAAGCTGTGCCACTTACTAGTTGAGCTTTAGGGTATTACTTAACCTTCTGCCCCTGTTCAGCATCCATAAAATGGAATGATAATAACCATACTTACTTTTATTAGACAGTAGGAATAAGTAAATTAGTTAATGAATCAAAAATGCTTAGCATGGTCTTGGACACATAATAAAAGTTGACTTCTAATCTTGCTATGCACACACAGGATGCAGAATTGTGTGTGGGAAGAGACCAGGGAAGTTTTACCAGACAGGTGCCAGAGCCCAGCACTGAGGGACTAGGAATTCATTTGGCAGATAAGAAAGACTTCTGAGTCTCATTTTCTAAACATGTCCCATTTTAGGAACCAAAGTCAGAAGGTGGCTTCTGGTCAACTACCTCAGGGTCAGATCATGAAAGAATTGTGCCAGTTCCATTTGGTTAACAGTTTTGTCTAGTCAGGACAAGCAAAGTTTTGTCAACTTGAACCAAAGAAAACAGAGAAAAAGAAGAAGTCAATTTATTGACAGGTTGTTGATAACACTGAATAAGTGAGTCTTTAAAAGAATCCATGACAGCTAAGTAATTCCAGGTAACTGGAGCAAATGGTCTGTCTTCTTAGAGTGCCTTAATCTAGAATGTGTGTCAGCAACAGAATCTACAATATGTGCCTGAAATAAACCACTTCCAACAACTTTCAGTCCTTCTTTCTCTTCACTCAAAACTGAAAATGTTCAGGCCTGCAGGCATTGGACCTGGGTAATTCCCCAAAGTAACATGAGTTGTGCAGCTCCCAGGAAAGTCGAGGATGGATATTCCATGGGCAAAAAGAGACACACAAGAGTCTTGCATGCTCGGCCAAGGAGTTTGGACTTTTTGTGTAGGCAGAGAGAAGCCTGTGGAGGTGTAAAGATGGAGATGATCCACACATCTGTTCTCTTCAGGAACACAAGACTCTACTCTGGAAAGTGTAATGAATCCCAATGAGCCAGCACTAACCCCAGAACCCAGCCTCACCCACAGTGAGCAAGCACCAGTCCTGGGATGCCCTGGGCCCTGGCCTTGCCCACCAGCCCTGGGAATCCCAGGTCCTAGAGCCAGAGACCCCAGGACCTGGTTCTGCCCAACAGTAGGCAGACACCAATCCCGAGACCACCTCAGCCCTGCAGCCTGCCAAGTCAGGACCCAGCCCACCCACCAGCAGGCCAACACTAGCTCCAACACTAGCTTGAACCCCTCAGCCAGCCAGCTCACCAATGGGCCAGCTTGGGACCCCACAAATCCTCCAACTAGCTGCATGAGGAACCAGCCACACCCATTAGCAGGCCAATACTAGATCCAGAAATATCAATCTGGCAATCACCCACATCCAAACCAGGCTCCACCTACCAGTGAGCCAGCACTAGCCTTGGACTAGCCCACACCCTCCCTGGGCTCCACAGCTAGGCATCTCATGACCCAGCCTTGCCAATCAGAAGCCAACAGCCTCCACCCAAGGCACAGCATGGAAAGCAACCAGTCCAGGGCCAGCCACCCATAGTAGTCAGACCACCACAACAGAAGGGGCACCACTCAGTCCACATAGGGGACACCCCTAGAGCATGTAGCTCTGGTGACCAGAAGAGAGTATGTTGCTGGGACACATAGGATGTCTCCTACAGAAGGCCACTTCTCCACAGTCAAAAAATTTAACCAACCTACCACAAACATAGCAATAAAAATGAGATAACAGAGGAACGTGTTCAAAGAGAAGGAACAAGACAAAACCCCAGAACAACAACTAACTAAAGGGCAGCTAGGCAATCTACCCAACAAAGAATCCAAAGTGATGATTGTAAAGATGTCCAAAGAAATCAAGAGAAGATTGGATGAACAGTGAGAAGTTAGAATTGAGTGAGAAGTGAAAAATTAGAACAGAGTAAGAGTTGGAAAATATAAAGAAGAAACAAATAGACATGAAGTATACAATAACTGAAATGAAAAATACATTAGAAGGTATCAACAGTAGATTAGATGATACCAAGGAACAGATAAGCAAGCTGAAAGACAGAGTAATGGAAAACACTGAAGCTGAACAGAAAAAAAGACAAGTGGAAAAATAAAAAGAAATGAGAACAGTTTAAGAGACATCTGACACAACATCAAGCATACTAACATTTGCATTATAGGGGTCCTAGGAAAAGAGACAGAGAAAGGGGCAGAGAATATACTTGAAGACATAATATCTGAAAACTTTCCTAATGGGAAGGAAAACAGACTTCCAGGTACAGGAAGCACAGAGAGTCCCAACAGGATCAATTCAAAGAGGCAGATTATGAGGTATAAACTTTCAGCTGCTAAATAAATGAGTCATGGGTATGAAGTGTACAGTGTGGGGAATATAGTCAAAAGTATCTTGGTATGGTGACATATCATAAAAAGACTTATGGTGGTGATCAGTGCAAATGTACAAAAATATCAAATCACTATGTTATGTAACAGGAACTAACATAGTATTTTAGGTCAATTTTCCTTCAAAAACAAACTCATAGAAAAAGAGATTGCATTTGTGCTCATGACAGGTGGGAAGTAGGGGGAGGGAGGATACAATGAAAGCAGTAAAAAGTTACAAACTTCCAATTATAAGATAATTAAGCATTTAGGGAGGTAACGTGTGACATGATAAATAAAATTGACCTTGCCTGTGTTACATATGAGAGTTGTCAAGAGAGTAAATCTTAAGAGTTCTCATTACAAAAAAAAAAAAAGCTATCTCTTTAGTTTTATATCTGTATGATATGATGGATTTTCACTAAACTTTTTGCGATAATCACTTCATGATGTATGTAAACCAAATCATGCTGTACAACTTAAATTTATACAGTGCTGTATGCCAACTATATCCTAATAAGACTGGAACAAAAAATAGTTAAATCAGAATGCAGTGTCTGAATTTCAGTTCTACAACCTGGCAGTTCAGTTCTGTTGAGTCGCTCAGTCGTGTCCGACTCTTTATGACCCCATGAACCACAGCACACCAGGCCACCCTGTTCATCACCAACTCCCGGAGCCTACCCAAACCCGTGTCCATCGAATCAGTGATGCCATCCAACCATCTCATCCTCTGTCGTCCCCTTCTCCTCCTGCCATCAATCTTTCCCAGCATCAGGGTCTTTTCAAATGAGTCAGCTCTTAGCATCAGGTGGCCAAAGTATTGGAGTTTCAGCTTTAGCATCAGTCCTTCCAATGAACACCTAGGATTGATCTTCTTTAGGATGGACTAGTTGGATCTCCTTGCAGTCCAAGGGAGCCTCAAGAGTCTTCTCCAACACCACAGTTCAAAAGCATCAATTCTTCCGCACTCAGCTTTCTTTCTAGTCCAATTCTCACATCCATACATGACTACTGGAAAAACCATAGCCTTGACTAGATGGACCTTTGTTGGCAAAGTAATGTCTCTGCTTTTTAATATGCTATCTAGGTTGGTCATAACTTTCCTTCCAAGGAGTAATTATCTTTTAATTTCATGGCTGCAGTCACCATCTGCAGTGATTTTGGAGCCAAAAAATAAATAAAGTCAGCCACTGTTTCCCCATCTATTTCCCATGAAGTGATGATAGTGGATGCCATGATCTTAGTTTTCTGAATGTTGAGCTTTAAGCCAACTTCTTCACTCTCCTCTTTCACTTTCATCAAGAGGCTTTTTAGTTCCCCTTCACTTTCTACCATAAGTGTGGTGTCATCTGCATATCTGAGGTTATTGATATATCTCCCAGCAATCTTGATTCCAGCTTGTGCTTCATCCAGCCCAGCGTTTCTCATGATGTACTCTCTATATCAGTTAAATAAGCAGGTGACAATATACAGCCTTGACATACTCCTTTTCCTATTTGGAACCAGTCTGTTGTTCCATGTCCAGTTCTAACTGCAGAGAATGCTCTAATTTCTATTTGACAGAATTTATATACAAGCACTGTACTTGTACAGCTGGATTTAAAAAAAAGATACAACCTTTTTTTGCTGAAGGAGCTCACAATATAAGTGTTTCAACATCTTCAAAGTTCTTTAAATTTCTATATAATTACTTAGCAGAAGATTTCTCACATTAACAAATTATTAATGTGCTATTTATCAAGTCCCAGATAAGACTATTCCTATCTGTGTGAAACAAAATAAGCTACATAAACAATGCAAAGGTAGATTTTCTTACTAGAGTTAGAATCAAAAACTCCACTTCTCATGTAAATGGGAGAAGAAAACAAATTTTAGATAGGTTTCAGTTCAGTTCAGTCGCTCAGTCATGTCCGACTCTTTGTGACCCCATAAATTGTAGCACGCCGGGCCTCCCTGTCCATCACCATCTCCCAGAGTTCACTCAAACTCACATCCATCGAGTCCATGATGCCATCCAGCCATCTCATCCCCTGTCGTCCCCTTTTCCTCCTGCCCCCAATCCCTCCCAGCATCAGAGTCTTTTCCAATGAGTCAACTCTTCGCATGAGGTGGCCAAAGTACTGGAGTTTCAGCTTTAGCAACATTCCTTCCAAAGAAATCCCAGGGCTAATCTTCAGAATGGACTGGTTGAATCTCCTTGCAGTCCAAGGGACTCTCAAGAGTCTTCTCCAACACCACAGTTCAAAAGCATCAATTCTTCGGCTCTCAGCTTTCTTCACAGTCCAACTTGCATCCATACATGACCACTGAAAAAACCATAGCCTTGACTAGATGGACCTTTGTTGGCAAAGTAATGTCTCTGCTTTTCAAAATGCTATCTAGGTTGGTCATAACTTTTCTTCCAAGGAGTAAACGTCTTTTAATTTCATGGCTGCAGTCACCATCTGCAGTGATTTTGGAGCCCCAAAAAATAAAGTCTGACACTGTTTCCACTGTTTCTCCATCTATTTCCCATGAAGTGATGGGACCAGATGCCATGATGCTGGTTTTCTGAATGTTGAGCTTTAAGCCAACTTTTCACTCTCCTCTGTCACTCTCATCAAGAGGCTTTTTAGTTCCTCTTCACTTTCTGCCATAAGGGTGGTGTCATCTGCATATGGCAATAGATCCCAAGTTATTTATATTTAGTTTTTGATTGTTTGAGGGAAAAGATGTACTTTCTACCTGTACCCAATTCCTCCATACACCAGTAATTTTTACATACTTCAGTTAGTTTAGTTATTGGATGTATTAGAGACTTCCCAGGTGGTGCTAGTGGTAAAGAACCACCTACCAATTCAGGAAACTGTAAGAGATGCTGGTTCAATCCCTGGGTAAGGAAGACCCCCTGGAGGAAGACATGGCAACCCACTCCAGTATTCTTGCCTGGAGAACCCTATAGACAGAGAAGCCTGATGGGTTACAGTCCATAGGGTTGCAAAGAGTTGGACATGACTGAAGCGACTTAGCACACATGCACGCAGAGCCAGGAGAATCAAGTGATTAAATGTTAGGGCATCAATATAGTATAGTATCAAAACCAGAGGACTTTGGTGAGTGAATAAAGTCACAGTAAGAAAAGGTCAGTTTTCATTCCAATCCCAAAGAAAGGCAATGCCAAAGAATGCTCAAACTACCGCACAATTACACTCATCTCACACGCTAGTAAAGTAATGCTCAAAATTCTCCAAGTCAGGCTTCAGCAATACATGAACCATGAACTTCCAGATGTTCAAGCTGGTTTTAGAAAAGGCAGAGGAACCAGAGATCAAATTGCCAACATCCACTGGATCATGGAAAAAGCAAGAAAAACATCTATTTCTGCTTTATTGATTATGCCAAAGCCTTTGACTGTAGCAATCACAATAAACTGTGGAAAAGACTTAAATAGATGGGAATACCAGACCCACTTGACCTGCCTCTTGGGAAACCTACATGCAACAGTTAGAACTGGACATGGAACAACAGACTGGTTCCAAATAGGAAAAGGAGTATGTCAAGGCTGTATATTGTCACCCTACTTATTTAACTTAAATGCAGAGTACATCATGAGAAATGCTGGGCTGGAAGAAGCACAAGCTGGAATCAAGGTTGCTGGGAGAAATATCAATAACCTCAGATATGCAGATGACACCACCCTTATGGCACAAAGTGAAGAGGAACTAAAAAGCCTCTTGATAAAAGTGAAAGAGGAGAGTGAAAAAGTTGGCTTAAAGCTCAACATTCAGAAAACGAAGATCATGGCATCCAGTCCCATCACTTCATGGGAAATAGATGGAGAAACAGTGGAAATAGTGTCAGACTTTATTTATTTATTTTTTCCCTCTTAAAGAATGCTTTATTGTGTGGCATCCTTGACCTAAAGGGTCACTAGATTTCTGGTCCCTAGATTAGGTCTCTCTTTAAAATGTTTCTTTTTTTTTTTTTTTTTTTTGTATTTCTTAGGTACCCAATCTAATTTTATTGTATTTTTAAACTTTACAATATTGTATTAGTTTTGCCAAATATCAAAATGGATCCGCCACAGGTATACATGTGTTCCCCATCCTGAACCCTCCTCCCTCCTCCCTACCCATACCCTCCCTCTGGGTCATCCCAGTGCACCAGCCCCAGGCATCCAGTATCGTGCATCAAACCTGGACTGGCAACTTGTTTCATACATGATATTATACGTGTTTCAATGCCATTCTCCCAAATCTTCCCACCCTCTTCCTCTCCCACAGAGTTCATAAGACTGCTCTATACATCAGTGTCTCTTTTGCTGTCTCGTACACAGGGTTATTGTTATCATCTTTCTAAATTCCATATATATGCATTAGTATACTGTATTGGTGTTTTTCTTTCTGGCTTACTTCACTCTGTATAATAGGCTCCAGTTTCATCCACCTCATCAAAATCACTGCAGATGGTGATTGTAGCAATGAAATTAAAAGATAATTACTCCTTGGAAGGAAAGTTATGACCAACCTAGATAGCATTTTGAAAAGCAGAGACATTACTTTGCCAACAAAGGTCCATCTAGTCAAGGCTATGGTTTTTCCAGTAGTCATGTATGGATATAAGAGTTGGACTGTGAAGAAAGCTGAGTGCTGAAGAATTGATGCTTTTGAACTGTGGTGTTGGAGAAGACTCTTGAGGCTCCCTTGGACTGCAAGGAGATCCAACCAGTCCATCCTAAAGGAGATCAGTCCTGGGTGTTCATTAGAAGGACTGATGCTAAAGCTGAAACTCCAATACTTTGGCCACCTCATGTGAGAAGTTGACTCATTGGAAAAGACCCTGATGCTGGGTTGGATTGGGGGCAGGTGGAGAAGGGGACATCAGAGGATGAGATGGCTGGATGGCATCACTGACTCAATGCACATGAGTTTGAGTAAACTCAGGGAGTTGGTGATGGACAAGGAGGCCGGGCATGCTGAGATTCATGGGGTCGCAAAGAGTCAGACACGACTGAGCAACTGAACTGAACTGAATTGAATTACACTGGGACAACAGAAGTAACCTGAGACCATCCGAGGCAAACTGAGGCAATACAGTCACCCTATTGAAAACTTGTGCTCTGAGGTCAGAGTTTGTGGGTAGGGAGGAACAATTGAAGGATTTTGAGTAGTGTTGTTAAATGATGAGGACTTTGGAAACTTAGTCTAAAAGTGAATTATGGCTAGATTGAAGCAGAGACAAACTAAGGATAGAGAAGCACATGAAGATGTAGCTAGGAAGGAAATAATGAAAATGTGAAGCTAGGATGGTGGCAATAAAAAGAGAAAACCTAGAAGAACTAGATGGCAGAAGAAAAGGTGAACGTGGAGTACATCAGAGTACTCCACAGATACATTAGAAATACACCTTCAGACACAAAAGTGCATACAGAACACCAGCTGAGAGTGGACAGGAGGACATTACCAGTGGAAAATATATATATAGAACCACACAAAACTTGGTAGGATGAAGGGACTGGGGGAAAGTAGGAGTATTAGTAGGACTGGACCTACCCTCGGTGGGTGGGGGAACTGAAGCAGGGGTCCAATCCCCACAGTGGGGCAATTATCTGAGTCAGAGGAGACACATTTAAGACTGAGAGTGAAACAGCTGTTCTGTGGCAGCCTAAATGTAATGAGAATCAGACAGTCCTTGCCAGACCTATATATATATGGCAGGCAAGAATGCGGGTCTCCTGGAAGGTGCAGCAGCTGGGAGCTGGAGTTTAGGGATTGTGGCGCAATCTCAGTGCAAGGGCTGCTGTTGACTGCAGAGAGACTGATCAAGGGGATGTGAGGGAGAAGATCGTGGTGGGAAATGCCTGTATTGGAAAACCAGGCAGGCATGGAAGCAAGGTGATACTGCCGAGTCATGCGTAGAGGGTGGAGCCATCACCATAGCCTCTCTCTCTCCACATGCCAGCATTGGCAGCTGAACAATAGAGAGGCTGGCCCATCAAATGCCTGACACACTGAACTACAGAGTAGGACCCTACCCAGGGTGCCCTTCTATATGCCTGATGAGCTGAACAACAGAGAGGGTCCCTAGGCAAGGGATCCCTCTAAGTGCCTGAACGGGCAGACCCATGGAGAAAGACTGGCCAAAGAGATCTGATTGCCAGCTACAAGAGGCTAAAAAAAAGACTCTGATAGGGCCATAACTCCTGCAGCAGAGGCAGTTTGTGTCCCTGAACACTTGGCATTGCCAGGGTCCCTGAAAGCAAAGCAGCTACACCACCTTCACGCTCAACTCTCACTGGAGGAGAGCTGCCATAGGCAAAAAAAAAAAAAAAAAATCTTGTATTTATGAGCACAAGGTCGCTTTGGTCCTGTCTGACTCTTTGCGACCCTGTAGACTGTGGCCTGCCAGGCTTCTCTGTCAGAGAGAGGGTTCTCCAGGCAAGAATACTGGAACGCACTCATTGCTATACCCTTCTAGAGTGCTATATTTCATACTACCCTAGCCACCAACACCCCTGTGTACCTGGAGCTGCCAGAACCCCTGGGACCCAAGCAGCTGCACCACCTTCACACCTGACCCTCACAGGGGCAAACCCAAGAACTCCAAGGCAGCCTCAGGAGCTAAACCCCAGTGGATGACCCACGTGTAGAGGTTGAAATAAAACCACAATTGAAACCTGGGGGAAGTGTGGCTAAGGAAGACGACCCAAAACCTTCCCACCAGCTGTACAACGTGCAGATTAAATCCACATGATCAACTAAGTAGACTCTGTGTTTATGGAATATATAAAATGCCATTGAGAACTCCCACAAAAGAAAACACACTAGCTCTGATAGCTGTGGACATTGAAAGCAAGAACATGCATGCGTAAGACCAGATTAGGTCCAGAGATCAGTACAGTGTTGGAGGGCATCCTAGGGAGGTAGGGTAGACTGTGATTCCCAGAGAGGGAAAGGATTCTAACAGCAGAGACTCAAGAAAACCATTCATTATTTTTATTTTTTGACTTGTTCTGTAGATTATTTTGGATTCTTTTTCTTTTTTTTTTTTTCCCTTCATGGCGCTCCCCCCTCCCCCCCACCGTGTAGTTGTCAATTTTTTTCTTTTTCCTCAGTCACATTTTTTACTGTCGTCATAAACTGCTGCCTCTATGTTGGGTTTTTTATACTTCACTTTCACTTTCACCGAAGAAATCAAAAGGGAAATCAAAAAATTTCTAGAAACAAATGACAATGAAAACACAACTCAAAACGTATGGGATGCAGCAAAGGCAGTTCTAAGAAGGAAATTTATAGAAATACAATCCTACCTCAAGAAACAAGAAAAGCATAGAATAGACAACCTAACTTTACATCGAAAGCAACTGTAAAAAGAAGGAAAAGAAATTAGTACAAGGAAAGGATTCATAAAGATCCAAGTAGAGATAAATGAAAAAGAAATTAAAGAAACAATAGTAAAGATTAATAAAACTAAAGGCTGGTTCTTTGCGAAGATAAACAAAATTGACAAACCCTTAGCCAGTCTTCAGTATTCTTACCTTGAGAATCCCATGAACAGTATGCAAAAGCAAAAAGATAAGATACTGAAAGATGAACTCCCCAGGTCGGTAGGTACCCAATATGCTACTGGAGATCAGTAGAGAAATAACTCCAGAAAGAATGAAAAGACAGAGCCAAAGCGAAAACAACACCAGTTGTGGATGTGACTGGTGATGGAAGCAAGTACTAATGCTGTACAGAGCAATATTGCATAGGAACCCACAATGTGGTCCATGAATCAAGGCAAATTGGAAATGGTCAAACAGGAGATGGCAAGAGTGAAAGTCGACATTTTAGAAATCAGGGAATTAAAATGGACTGGAATGGGTGAATTTAACTCATATGACCATCTACTACTGTGGGCAAGAATCCCTTAGAAGAAATGGAGTAGCTATCATAGTCAACAAAAGAGTCCAAAATGCAGTACTTGGGTGCAATCTCAGAAACAACAGGACGATCTCTGTTTGTTTCCAAGGCAACCATTCAATATCATGGTAATCCAAGTCTATGCCCTGACCAGTAATGCTGAAGAAGCTAAAGTTGAATGGTTCTATGAAGACTTACAAGAACTTCTAGAACTAACACCCAAAAAAGATGTCCTTTTCATTATAGAGAACAGGAATGCAAAAGTAGGAAGTCAAGAAATACTTGGAGTAACAGGCAAATTTGACCTTAAAGTACAGAATGAAGCAGAGAAAAGGCTAATAGAGTTTTGCCAAGAGAATGCACTGGTCATAGCAAACACCCTCTTCCAACAACACAAGAAGACTCTACACATGGCCATCACCAGATGGTCAGCACCGAAATCAGATGGATTATATTCTTTGCAGCCAAAGATGAAGAAGCTCTATACAGTCAGCAAAAACAAGACTGTGAGCTGACTGTGGCTCAGATCATGAACTCCTTATTGCCAAATTCAGACTTAAATTGAAGGCAGTAGGAAAAACCACTAGACCATTCAGTTATGACCTAAATCCAATCCCTAAAGATGATGAATGGAAGTGAAATAGATTAAGGGACTAAATCTGATAGAGTGCCTGATGAACTATGGACAGAGATTCATGATATTGTAAAAGAGACAGGGATCAAGACTATCCCCAAGAAAAAGACATGGGAAAAAGCAATATGGCTGTCTGAGGAGGCCATATAAATAGCTGTGAAAAGAAGAAAAGTGAAAAGCAAAGGAGAAAAGGAAAGATATTCCCATTGGAATGCAGAGTTCCAAAGAATAGCAAGGCGAGATAAGAAAGCCTTCCTCAGTGACCAGTGCAAAGATAGAGAGGAAAACAATAGAATGGGAAAGACTAGAGATCTCTCCAAGAAAATTAGAGATACCAAAGGAACATTTCCTGCGAAGATGGGCTCAATAAAGGACAGAAATGTTATGGACCTAACAGAAGCAGAAGATATTAAGAAGAGGTGGCAAAAATACACAGAAGAACTGTACAAAAAAGATAACAACTCAAATAATCATGATAGTGTGATCACTCACCTAGAGCCAGACATCCTGGAATGTGAAGTCAAGTGGGCCTTAGGAAGCATCACTACGAACAAAGCTGGTAGAGGTGATGGATTCCAGTTGAGCTATTTCAAATCCTAAAAGATGATGCTGTGAAAGTGCTGCACTCAGTATGTCGGCGAATTTGGAAAACTCAGCAGTGGCCACAGGACTGGAAAAGTTCAGTTTTCATTCCAATCCCAAAGAAAGGCAATGCCAAAGAATGCTCAAACCACTGCACAGTTGTACTTATCTCACACACTAGTAAAGTAATGTTCAAAATTCTCCAAGACAGGCTTCAGCAATACGTGAACCATGAACTTCCAGAAGTTCAAGTTGGATTTAGAAAAAGCAGAGGAACCAGAGATCAAATTGCCAACATCCACTGAATCATCAAAAAAGCAAGAGAGTTCCAGAAAAACATCTACTTCTGCTTTATTGACTATGCCAAACCCTTTGACTGTGTGGATCACAAAACACTGTAGAAAATTCAAGAGATGGAAATACCAGACCACCTGACCTGCCTCTTGAGAAATCTGTATGCAGGTCAGGAAACAACAATTAGAACTGGACATGGAACAACAGACTGTCACCCTGCTTATGTAACTTATATGCAGAGTACATCATGAGAAGGGCTGAGCTGGATGAAGCACAAGCTGGAATCAAGATTGCTGGGAGATATATCAATGCCCTCATATATGCAGTTGACACCATCCTTATGGAAAAAAGTGAAGAAGAACTAAAGAGCCTCTTGATGAAAGTGAAAGAGGAGAGTGAAAAAGTTAGCTTAAAGCTCAACATTCAGAAAACTAAGATCATGGCATCTGGTCCCATCATTTCATGGCAAATAGATGGAGAAACAGTGGCAGACTTTATTTTGAAAAGTTCCAAAATCACTGCAGATGGTGATTACAGCCATGAAATTAAAAGTCTTACTCCTTGGAAGGAAAGTTATGACCAACCTAGACAGTATATTAAAAAGCAGAGACATTACTTTGCCAACAAAGGTCCATCTAGTCAAGGCTATGGTTTTTCCAGTAGTCATGTATAGATGTGAGAGTTGAACTATAAAGAAATCTGAACACCGAAGAATTAATGCTTTTGAACTGTGGTGTTGGAGAAGACTCTTGAGAGTCCCTTGGACTGCAAGGAGATCCAACCAGTCCATCCTAAAGGAAATCAGTCCTGAATATTCATTGGAAGGACTGATCCTGAAGCTGAAACTCCAATACTTTGGCCACCTGATGCAAAGCACTGACTCATTTGAAAAGTCCCTGATGCTGGGAAAGATCGAAAGCAGGAGGAGAAGGGGATGACAGACGATGAGATGATTGGATGGCATCACTGACTGGATGAACATGACTTTGAGTAAACTCCAGGAGTTAGTGATGGACAGGGAGGCCTGGCTTGCTGCAGTCCATGGGGTTGCAAAGAGTCAGACACAACTGAGCTACTGAACTGAGCTGAGCTGAACTAACCAGACTCATCAAGAAAAAAAGAGAGAAGAACCAAATCAACAAAATTAGAAATGAAAAAGGAGAGGTTTTAACAGACAATACAGAAATACAAAGGATTATAAGAGACTATTATGAACAACTATATGGCAATAAAATAAATATCCTGGAAGAAATGACAGATTCTTAGAAAAGCTCAATCTTCCAAGACTGAACCAGGAAGAAATAGAAATTATGAACAACTCAATTACAAGCACTGAAATTGAAGCTGTGATCAAAAATCTCCCAAAAAATAAAAGCCCAGGACCAGATGGCTTCACAGGAGAATTCTATCAAACATTTAGAAAGAGCTAATGCTTATCCTTCTAAAACTCTTTCAAAGAATTGCAGAGGAAGGAACACTTCCAAACTCATTCTACAAGGCCACCATCACCCTGATATGAAAACCAGGCATAGACAACACAAAAAAGGAAAACTACAGGCCAATATCACTGATGAAGATAGATGCAAAAATCCTCAACAAAATTTTAGGAAACAGAATTCAGCAACAAGTCAAAAAGCTCATACACCATGATCAAGTTGGATTTATTCCAGGGATGCAAGGATTCTTCAATATATAGAAATCAATCAATGTGATACACCATATTAACAAATTGAAAGATAAAAACCATATGATCATCTCAATAGATGCAGAAAGAGCCTTTGACAAAATTCACCACCTATTTTTGATTAAAACTCTTCAGAAAATGAGCATAGAAGGAACCTACCTCAACATAGTAAAGGCCATATATAATAAGTCTACAACAAACATTATTCTCAATGGTGAAAAACTGAAAGCATTTCCCTTAAGATTAAGAACAACACAAGGGTGTCCACTTGCACCACTATTATTCAACATAGTTCTGGAAGTACTAGCTATAGCAATCAGAGAAGAAAAATAAATAAAAGGAATCCAGATTGGAAAAAAAGAAGTAAAGCTCTCACTGTTTGCAGATGACATGATACTGTACATAGAAAACCCTAAAGATAGTATCAGAAAATTACTAGAGCTTATCAGTGAATTTAGCAAAGCTGCAGGATACAAAATCAATACACAGAAATCACTTGCATTTCTATATACTAACAATGAAAAATCAGAAAGAGCAATTAAAGAATCAATCCCATTCACCATTTCAACAAAAAGAATTAAATATCTAGGAATAAACTTACCTAAGGAGACAAAAGAACTGTATACAGAAAATTAAAAGACACTAATGAAAGAAATCAAAGATGACATAAACAGATGGAGAGATATTCCATGTTCCTGGGTAGGAAGAATCAATATTGTGAAAATGACTATACTACCAAATGCAATCTACAGATTTAATGCCATCCCTATCAAATTACCAATGGCATTTTTCAAAGAACTGGAACGAAAAATTTCACAATTCATATGGAAACACAAAAGACCCAAAATAGCCAAAGCAGTCTTGAGAAAGAAGAATGCAGCTGGAGGAATCAACCTTCCTGACTTCAGGTTATCCTACAAAGCTACAGTCATCAAGACAGTATGGTACTGGCACAAAAACAGAAATATATATCAATGGAACAAGATAGAAAGCCAAGAGTAAACCCATGGATGTATAGGTACCTTATTTTTGACAAAGGAGGCAAGAATATACAATGGGGAAAAGACAGCCTCTTCAGTAAATGGTGCTAGGAAAACTGAACAGCTACATGTAAAAGAATGAAATTAGAACACTTCCTAACACCACACACAATGATAAACTCAAAATGGATTAAAGACTTAAACATAAGACAAGAAACTATAAAACTTAGAGGAAAACTTAGGCAGAACACTCAATGACATAAATCAAAGCCAGATCCTCCTCCTAGAGTAACAGAAATAAAAACAGAAGTAAACAAGTGGGACCTGATTAAACTTAAAAGCTTTTGCACAGCAAAGGAAAGTATAAGCAATGTGAAAAGACAACCCTCAGATTGGGAGAAAAGAACAGCAAATGAAATAACTGACAAAGGATTAATTTCCAAAATACAAAAGCAGCTCATAAAACTCAATACCAGAAAAACAAACAACACAATCAAAAAGTGGGGAAAAGACCTAAATAGACATTTCTCCAAAGAAGACATACAAATGGCTAACAAACACATAAAATGATACTCAACATCACTCATTATTAGAGAAATGCAAGTCAAAACTACAGTGAGATATCACCTCACACCAGTCTGAATAGCCCTCATCAAAAAGTCTACAAAAAATAAATGCTGGAAAGGGTGTGGAGAAAAGGGAATGCTCTTGCACTGTTGGTGGGATTGTAAATTGATACAGCCACTACAGAAGACAGTATGGAGATTCCTTTAAAAACTAGGAATAAAACCACCGTATGACCCAGCAATCCCACTCCACTCTCACTCCTATACTGTGAGGAAACCAAAATTGAAAGAGACACATGTATCCCATTGTTCATTGCAGCACTATATACAATAGCTAGAACATTGAAGCAACCTAGATGTCCATCGACAGATGAATAGATTAAGAAGTTGTAGTATATATACACAATGGAATATTACTCAGCCATAAAAATGAACACATTTGAGTCAGTTCTAATGAGGTGGATGAACCTAGAATCTATTATGCAGAGTGAAGTGAATCAGAAAGAGAAAGATAAATACTGTATTCTAATACATATATGGAATCTAGAAAAATGGTACTGAAGAATTTACTTACACAGCAACAATGCAGAAACAAACATAGAGAATAAACTTATGGACATGGGAAGAGGGGAGGATAGGGCAAGATGTATGGAAAGAGTAACATAGAAACTTACATTACCCTATGTAAAATAGATAGCCAATGGGAATTTGCTGTATGGCTCAGGAAACTCACACAGGGGCTCTGTATCAATCTAGAGGGGGGGGATGGGGCAGGAGAGGGGAGGGAGTTTCAACAGGAGGGGGATATATGTATACCTATGGCTGATTCATGTTGAGGTTTGACAGAAAACAGCAAAATTCTGTAAAGCAATGATCCTTCAATAAAAAATAAGTTAATTTTAAAAAGAGAGAGAAAGAAAACCTACATAAAGAGATCAGGCAGTCAAAGAAGTCATACAAGTTGTAAAATTAGTCCTAGTAGTTAGAAAATATTGATCACATCTCCAGGGTCTTTTGGCCATAGTGAAGCACTTGCCAGTTGGAGAAAAAAATGGGAGCTCAGATTCTAGGGCAAAAGATTTGGCTCCCTATCCATTTGGCTTCCTCTTCACGTCAGTGTCAGGATCACAGGTGTGTGCTTCATCCCAAGGAGATTTAGAACCCTCCATAGACCTTTTGCTGTGCAAGGCATATGTAAGCCAAGAGTTTGTAGGGTAATAAAATGGCACCAACAATTGCTTCAGACACCATTTGGTGGCATCAGCACTTCGAAATGATTGAATGCAACCTGCTCCTCTTCATTACACTGGAAACTTTAGGCTCATAAAGGTCTTCAGCCAACCTTCAAGGTCCAAAGTTTTCAGCATTATTTGACTTCTTCCATCATATTCACATCCTCTTTTAATCTTAATCTAACAGAGACCCAGAAAACTGAAAGATAGAATGCATTTTGATAAAGATCTGTTATTTCAAAACCTCTTTTGCAAGAATTATACATATGATTTTGCCTAAATGTGACCATACTCAATTTTTCTTATGTTAGCCTCTTCTTTTATATTTCTCACATGCCACCGCTGCAATTGTTCCCACCTCCTCCAAAAAAAACCTAGTGTGTATTCATCCATTTCCATCACCATATAAGCTTATACAAATATGTGTATAGAGAAATTATAGAGGTTAAATGTATACCTATAAAAGTTTTTGATCAACAATTTATAAAATGGGCTCATGTAATATACTTTTCTATACATCTTGCTTTTCTCCCTCACCAGCCTCTGGTGGCAATTCTTCTAAACAACTAGCATTGTTCCAATTCACTTTTTGGGGAAAGTGTTGGTTGCTCAGTCATGTCTAACCCTTTGCTACCCCATGTTCTTGCCAGGCTCCTCTGTCCATGAGATTTCTTAGGCAAGATACTGGAGTGGGTTGCCATTCCCTTCTCCAGGGGATCTTCCCAACTCAGGGATTGAATACAGGTCTCCTGCGTTGTAGGCAGATTCTTTACCATCTGAGCCACCAGGGAAATTCCCATAATATTCCATGGTATCAATTCAGTTCAGTCACTCAGTCGTGTCTGACTCTTTGCGACTCCATGAATCACAGCACGCCAGGCCTCCCTGTCCATCACAAACTCCGGAGTTCACTCAGACTCACGTCCATCGAGTCAGTGATGCCATCCAGCCATCTCATTCTCTGTCGTCCCCTTCTCCTCTTGCCCCCAATCCCTCCCAGCATCAGAGTCTTTTCCAATGAGTCAACTCTTCGCATGAGGTGGCCAAAGTACTGGAGTTTCAGCTTCAGCATCATTCCTTCCAAAGAAATCCCAGGGCTGATCTCCTTCAGAATGGACTGGTTGGATCTCCTTGCAGTCCAAGAGACTCTCAAGAGTCTTCTCCAACACCACACTTCAAAAGCATCAATTCTTTGGTGCTCAGCTTTCTTCACAGTCCAACTCTCACATCCATACATGACCACTGGAAAAACCATAGCCTTGACTAGACGGACCTTTGTTGGCAAAGTAATGTCTCTGCTTTTCAATATGCTATCTAGTTGGTCATAACTTTTCTTCCAAGGAGTAAGCATCTTTTAATTTCATGGCTGTAGTCACCATCTTTTAATTTCATGGCTGCAGTGATTTTGGAGCCCAGAAAAATAAAGTCTGACACTGTTTCCACTGTTTCCCCATCTATTTCCCATGAAGTGATGGGACCAGATGCCATGATCTTCCTTAATTTATTCAACAACAGTCCCTTACTGAAGGGTATTCACCTGGTTTTGGTTTTTGTGTATTTTGTGACAAAAAATAAAACTGCTGTAGCAACCCTGTGCCTATATCTTATATACTAGTGCTTTAGTCTCTGTGAGTTAGATTTTGAAGAAAGAAATGCTGGACTGAGGTTAAGGATGTATTTATAATTTTAAGAAGCGTTGCAAGATTTATTTCCAAAATAATCTGTATAAAACCCCCATTTCCACCAAGAATATATGAAAGTGCACTTTTATTCACATCACCAAAAGCAATGTGTGTTTTTGCTTTTTTCATTTTTCCTGCCTAATGGATGTAAAGAGACATCTCATCATTGTTTTACTTTTTGTTTCCCAACTAATTGTAATTTTGAGCATCTTTCCAGGTGTTTTGGCCATTTTGATTTGATTCTTCACAGATTTTTCCCAAAAGCAAGGATATTTTAGAAGTACCTTTGCTTAGTGAATAAGGTAGAAAATATTGCTAATATATTTTAGAAAACAGAAAAATAGGATTTATCATAGTCATCAATATCTATATGTGATGTCTAACCCACTAAATAAAAGCACTGAGATGTCAGAAAATAACCTTGTGAGTACTATTCAATTCTAGAATGTTTATTCTAAGGGCAGAAGATAGTTTTTTTTTTTTCATAAGGGATTGTCTACTTCTTAGCACCTCATTTCTGACTGGGCAATGTATTACTGTATATGCTTAAGTAGGATTTATTATTAAGTAGAACCAGCCCCATTTATTTGAGTGTCATTCAAAATACTTTAAAAAGAAAAGGAATAAAAATAAACAGGGAAATAAACCGTATTTTTAAGCTTCTAAGAAGGTTTTATAAACAATGGAGCCCAGAGAACCAAAAAAAAAAAGATCTTAAAATTATTTGACAGTGTCCTTTTAAGGGAACATATGTGAGTTTTATTCATCCACATATGATCACATATGCCCTACATATGCACAGCCAACTGCTAACCAAGTAGATTGTTCAATGTGTATGTTTACTGTAAAACAAGCCGAAAGTGTTTGGTCTCTTTGTTAGAGAAACAACTCGTAATTTCAAGTATACAAATGTCAGTTGTTTTTCATTTCTTTGTCTTCCAAGCCAAATGAGCTGCTGATGCTCAATTTGGCAGCATCCTAACTGAGGCTGACTCTTGGCCAGCCGCAGAAATCCAGCCCTAAAAGTTCAGGACATTTTTACAATGAGTTTTTTCCTAATGGCTCCCTAAACCATAGAAAGTTTCTTTAGAGCCTTAGCCAGTTCTTCCCCACTCAATATCCCAAAGAATAATCACTAACATGGTTTGGATACTAATGGATGGAGTCAGGGTGTGAAATGAGAGTATCAAGTCATCCAATACTTTGGCCCAATACCTTGACCAAACACTTTGGTCAAACTCTTCCAAATCCCAGTGTTCCCAGAGAACAGAGATTATTTTTGTGATATATCAACTTTATCTATGAGCCCTCAATATCTCATCTTTTATTTCACCCTTTACAACATTGCCCCACAGCTTAAAATGGTGAAATGGGTTTGAACAAATTTCCAATTGAAGATAAAGCCTTTGGGCCAATTATACATCTACTTCTAAAATTACAGTATTAAGCCAAATTATCACTAATATTCTCTAATACTAACATGAATATTCTCTGAATAGCAGGAAGAAAAAGCCTGTAAGGAAGAAAGCTGTAATGAAATGAGTTTGTGCTCTGGATTGGGAGAATCCATATCCACTTCAGGCTCTGCCATTCTCTGGCTGAGCAGTAAGCAGCTTCATGCCTCTGACTTCAGTTTTCTCATCATCTGGATGAGAATAGTAATGCTGGTTTCATATGTTTCTGGTGAAGATGAAATAAAATAATTGATGTAAAAAGACAATGTACAGTACTGCGAATATAGTGAACACTTAGTAAATGTGAATTTATTTCCTCTGTATTTCCACCCTCCACCCCATAAAAGAGAGAGACGTGAGAACCAAGAATGTTTCTTGGTCAAGGAGATAATCCAAAATCCCCAATCCCAATGCTGGAGGAGGGGGAAGCTGAATTCAACGGCAAAATTTCATTTAAAATGTTAGTTTTTGAGATCATTAACAGAGACTAGACTGAGAGACAGGTTATGTGTCTATTTATGCAAATACACACTCATTTGTAAAATGCATACTCATTTACTTAGCACCTTCTGTATGTCTAGAATAGTGCTTGGCATTAAGTCAATGTTCATAAATATTTTATAAATGAATGAATGCTAAACCCTAAAAGCGCGATCATAATTTTTTCCTCGGTGCTTAGTGATGATGCCCTGCTTTCCAAGGCAGACGTATGAGTGTTTGTTGTCACGGACTTATTCACTCCCTGTAAAACACCTAGAAGTGTCCTGTCCACCTTCCAGTTTGCAAACAGGCCCCTTCTACATCTAACCACTTCTCATTCCCTCTTTCCCACCTCCCATTCACTCTTCTTGAAGCTGTCCAGTATTTCACCAGAACTAAAAAAATAAAATTCCTATCGCTGCAGGTGTCCATATGTTTGGGGCAAAATGAGCCATGGCTGACAATTGTAAAGAAAGAGTGAACAGCTGTTTGCATCTGGATACGGGGTAAGAAGGAGAGAACAGCTGCTGGCAGCTGTGGCAGACAAGAAAGTGAGCAAGTGAGCAGCTGCGGGTAATTCAAAATCTACCAGACTGCCCAGAATAATTGAAATCCAGAGGAAGCATGCAAGACTCGACTTAACTGCTTTACTGTATCCTGCTCTTCATTAGATCTTACTTGTCCTTCATTAGATACATTGCCATGAGAGCCTCAGAAAGGCTCCAAGCAGGAATATCAGCCCCAAGCTCCCCATCCATCACCCTTGGAGAATCAAACCAAGAGACTTGAAATGGCACAGACTTTTCTTCCAGTAAGTCCACATTTATTAATACTTTTATGAGAAGAAAAAGCCTATGGTTGGCAAGGATTGTTGTTGTTCAGTTGATAACTCATGTCCGACTCTTTGTGACCCCATGAACTGCAGCACACCAGGCTTCCTGTCCTTCACTATCTCCTGGAGTTTGCTCAAACTTATGTCCATTGAGTCAGTGATGTCATCCAACCACCTCATCCTCTGTTGTCCCCTTCTCCTCTTGCCCTCAATCTTTCCCAGCATCAGGGTATTTTCCAATGAGTCAGCTCTTCACATCAGGTGGCCAACGTATTGGAGTTTCAGCTTCAGCATCAGTCCTTCCAATGAATATTCAGGACCGATTTCCTTTAGGATGGACTGGTTGGATCTCCTTGCTGCCTAAGGGACTCTTAAGAGTCTTCTCCAGCACGACAGTTTGAAAGCATCAATTCTTCAGAATTCAATCTTCTTTATGGTTGGCAAGAGAAGGAATATTAACTGAAATGGATCTAACATGAGATGGAGCAAAAAGAGTTCTTTCTATATTATAAGAGATAGTGGTCATTTGGATGATGACACCACATTTTAGAATTTGGTTGCTTTTTAGTCACTAAGTCATGTCCTTTTCATACTGTTCATGGGGTTCTCAACACATGAATACTGGAGTGGTTTGCCACTCCCTTCTCCAATGGACCATATTTAGTATTATTATGATCAAAGCTAGTGGAGGTGATGGAATTCCAGCTGATCTATTTCAAATCCTAAAAGATAATGCTGTAAAAATACTGTACTTAATATGTCAATAAATTTGGAAAACTCAGCTGTAGCCACAGGACTGGAAAAGGTCAATTTTTATTCCAATCCCAAAGAAAGGCAATGCCAAAGAATGTTCAAACTACCATACAATTGCATACATGCTAGCAAGGAGTGCTCAAAATCCTTCAAGCTAAGCTTCAGCAGTATGTGAACTGAGAACTTCTAGATGTACAAAGTAGATTTAGAAAAAGGCAGTGGAACAAGAGATCAAATTGCCAACATCTGTTAGATCATAGAAAAAGCATGAGAATTCCAGAAATACATCATCAGCTCTTCACATCAGGTGGCCAAAGTATGGGAACTTCAGCATCAGCCCTTCCAATGAATATTCAGGATTGACTTCCTTTAGGAATGATTGGTTTGATCTTGCTATCCAAGGGACTCTCAAGAGTCTTCTCCAGCACCACAATTCTAAAGCATCAATTCTTCAGCGCTCAGTCTTCTTTATGGTCCAACTCTCAAATCTATATAGTCATGGAAAACCCATAGCTTTGACTAAACAGACATTTGTCAGCAAAGTGATGTCTCTACTTTTTAATACACTGTCTAGGTTTGTCATAGCTTTTCTTCCAAGGAGCAAGCGTCTTTTAATTTCATTGCTTCAGTCACTGTTCACAGTGATTTTGGAGCCCCCAAAAATAAAATCTATCACTGTCTCCACTTTCTACCCATCTATTTGCTGTTAAGTGATGGGACCTGATGCCACGATCTTCATTTTTTGAATGTTGAGTTTTAAGTCAGCTCTTTCACTCTCCTCTTTCACCTTCATCAGGAGGCTCTTTAGTTCCTCTTTGCTTTCTGCCATTAGAGTGATATCATCTGCATGTATGAGGTTGTTGATATTTCTCCTGGCAGTCTTGATTCCAGCTTGTGCTTCATCCAGCCCTGCATTTTGCATGATGTTCTCTGCATGTAAGTTAAATAAGCAGGGTGACAATATACAGCCTTGACATATTCCTTTCCTAATTTTGATCCAGTGCGTTGTTCCATGTCCAGGTCTAACTGCTGCTTCTTGACCTACATACAGGTTTCTCAGGAGGCAGGTAAGGTGGTCTGGTATTCTCATGTCTTGAAGATTTAGACTTCAAAAAGTACATTTTAAACCTTGTCAGTTGTTTTAATGTGTCTTATCTCTTTGTATGTATAATCCAATGAATGTATATACATATAAATCATTTATTCTACTTTCTTTTTGATTTTTAATAATAAAAAAAAGGTAAACATCTTTGTATCATTCCTTAGATGACAAACTGATGAGTTTGGTTTTGTGCTTCACACTGGTTCTTCTAACCAGCTAGGATCCTAAGATAAACTGAGTGACCCAAAAGTATGTCAGTCTATTTCTCACCTTGCTTAATACAGAAGAATAGGATCTCATCACTCCAATTTGTAGAATTTCAACTCTTTACTTTCTGAAAGGCACAATTCAAGAGAAGAAAAAAAGAAGCTACTGCACAATGTTATTTAGGTATAAAATTATTGAATTATATACAACTAAATGCCCCAAATAAAAGAATAATTAAATAAATTATATGGCAAGATACGTGTATTTAAAGAAGCTATCATTTTGAAGATAGTGATGGGGAAACTGCTTATGATACAACATTCCTGGAGAATCTCTTAAGAAGATTCATAAATGAAAAGTTGAATGCAAAATGTACACTGTGACTAAAACTTAAGTAAAAAGATAAACATGAGACAACATTATGAAAGGATTTTTTTAAGCTAGAAAAGTTAAAAGAGGAAACCAGAGAGAGAATTTTAAATTTAATTTCTTTTATTTTCATTTTATTTTATTTCTTTTATTTTATGCTGATAAATTATATAATACAAAAGATGTAAGCAATTGATGAATTATCATAAAAATTACTGACAAAATCACTAAACTCTAAGCCCCAGAAGGATCCGATCCTTCCATAAAAAAGGAAGTGATATCACTTTTTTATCATTTTTAATCTCCAATGCCTGCCACAGTGGCTAAATACCAATAAGTATTTGAGGAATGAAGAAGTAAATGAAGTGTGTGAATCATCTACATTTTTAAACCATGGTCGTAAAAGAAAGAGTGAAATCACTTCTACCAATAGCATGTGTGTGACTGAGAAAGAAGGTCTGCTCTACTCTAAGGATCAGTTAGAAACATCTCAGAAGACATGCACTCACAGTGCTTTGAAACTGGCTCTACCTTGGTGAGATATGTGGCCCTAATGACTTCCCACATTCTGAACCGGAAGAGACAGAGAAACTAATTAGTCTTCAAGTATGTCTCCAATTCTAATATATGATTCTACAACCTGGATTAAGAGAAAAGGGAGAGTGAGTAATTGCCAAAGGACTAGTGTCCCAAGCACTTGGTCTTCACTTCACCAAGCAAGAATGGCCTGTGACAAGGTTCCCAGATGTTTTGTGCTCCAGGTGAGTAACTTCCCTCAAAGCAAATTTGATTAATGTTTCTATCCACAGCTCCCCTCTCGGGTCTAGGCTTTGTTCCCTGGTCTGGCATTGAAAGAAGTGCTTGAGCTTTAAACAAGGTGGAAAGAATGTGAGATGTCGTCCATTCTTGATTTTACTGCCCAGTACTCCTGCAACAGTAGACTACAAAGTTTAACAACTTTTTATTATGTTAAAGGCTGCCTCTAAACCAGCCTTGTCCACTCAACTGTTCCCTGGGGACATTGTAAGGGGTTTATCATTCCAGTATTAACATCTTTATACAAATATGTTATTTTGAAACTGGTTTCCAGATATTTTGAAACTTCCCTGCTGCTGCTAAGTTGCTTCAGTCATGTCCGACTCTGTGCAACCCCATAGACAGCAGCCCATCAGGCTCTACTGTCCCTGGGATTCTCCAGGCAAGAACACTGGAGTGGGTTGCCATTTCCTTCTCCAATGCATGAAAGTGAAAATAAAAGTGAAGTTGCTCAGTTGTGTCCGACTCTTAGCGACCACATGAACTTCAGCCTACCAGGCTCCTCCGTCCATGGGATTTTCCAGGCAAGAGTACTGGAGTGGGGTGCCATTGCCTTCTCCAAAAACTTCCCTAAGTCCTGCTTATATAAAGTGTGAATGTTCCATATTAACATAAGTTACTCCTGCACTCTGAGCATGGGGTAACTCAAGATCCTGACAAACTTGTATGTTTTCCAAAATATGTTTGCAGCATTTCCCTCTTGCCTATAAAACAGCATTAAAGGAAATATCTCACTCCATAAATATTAACTGTCAAGTACTTAAGTGACTTGCACTTCATCATCATCATCACCAAAATCATAAAGTATCTCTTTTGTCCAGGGCTAGGATCACAGTGTACTGGGCATATTCCACAGATATTTGAGTAATACATTGAGAAGATGCAGTCACTAGGGGTTTGTTTTTATCAACCTTTTCTAAAGGGACCAATCATTTCCAAATATGATTTCTGTATTTGAAGTGTGATGGTTAATTTTTGTGTCAATTTGGCTGACCATGGGATGCCCAGATACTTGATCAAACATTATCCAGTGTTTCTGTGAGGGTTTTTTGAATGAAATTAACAAATTGGTAGACTGAGTAAAGCAGATTGCCCTCCATAACGTGAGTATGCCTCATCTAGTCGTTGAAGACCTGAATAGAATAAAGTCTGAGTCTCCCTTGAGTGAGGATACTTCCTGCCTGAAAGCCTCCATATATAAGTGTATTGACTTCTTCCTGCCTTTGAACTTGAACTGAAACACTGGCCCTTCCTGAGTTGTGAGCCTCCTGGCCTTCAGACTGGAACTAAGCCCTTAGCTTTACTGGGTCTCCAGCTTCACCCACTCACCCTGCAGGTCTTGAAACTTGCCAAGCTCCATTGTTACATGAGCAATTCCTTGTAATAGATCTCTGTCTCTTTACATACATGTCTTACTGGTTTTCCTTCTCTTGAGAACACTGACTAATAGAGCACATGAGAATCAACATAGTATTCAACACGGAGGATTTCATCTATTGATAGAGGATTCTGTGAACTTGGAGTAGGGGGCACCAGGATTCTGTCTCCCCATGCAAATAACAATTGCACTGGCAGAATCTCTTGGATGTACTTGAACTCTGGAGTCTGTTAAGGCTTTCAGTTTCCAGAGGAAGCCTTGAATGGTAAATTACAGTTAATTTTGGTCAATTTCAGCTCTTAGCATAGCAGCAGCTATCCATCCCCCACTCCCAGCCCCATGGTGGGCAGCTGTGCTGGTGTTCCTGGAGCAACTTGTACATAGCTTACAGGAGTCAAAGAAGTAAAAAAGGACCCTGTCCTATAAATACTGGAAATCTACACTGCTTACTTATAGCTGTTTCTGATCACAGAGGGGCAGACAGAAAGGCAGGCAGCTGCCACACACAATGTTGCAAATCCCTCCAGGTGAAGTGAATTCCAGGGTATTTAAAGGTCCAGTTTTCTGTCCCCTCCACTTCATTTTTCACTTTTCCCTCTTTTATAAGCCAGACATTAAAAATGAGGACATTCAAAAATCACTACGTATATACGGGAAAAATTAGACAGTGACCATACATACCCAGGAAAAGTCTCAGAAAAGAGCTGAGAAGATCTTTACAACTCAGCCTGATCCTCAGCACAGAGACATTTGACACAATTAAAAAAAACAAAACAAAACAAAAAAAGAATAATGCAAAAAAAAAAAAAACAGCAAATCCTGGGGAAGAGGGAGAATCTTATTTATAGAGTTATCATATTATTAGATTCAAATGTCCACTGTGCAACAAAAAGGCACACGCACACAAAGAAGTAGGGAAGTGTGGCTCATTTAAAGGAAAAAAAAAAGATACATCAACAGAAATTTTCTGTAAAGACCTCATGGCAGATCTCCAAGACAAAAACTTTAAAACAACTGTCTCAAAATGCTCAAAAACTAAAGGAAGATGTAGAAAAACTCAAAAGTATGATATGTGAACAAAATGGAAATATCATTAAAGAGACAGAAAATCTAAAAAAAGATCAAAATGAAATTCTGGAGCTGAAAGTACGGTAACCAAAATGAAAAAACTCACTGCAGGAGTTCAAAGGCAGGTTTGAACAAGCAGAAGAAAGTATCAGCAAACTTCAAGAGAGGATAATGGAAATTGTCAAATAAGAGAATAGAAAAAAAGGGATTAAAGAAAAGCAAACAAATCCATCTTCATTACTGCAAATGGCAAAATTTCGTTCTTTTTGTAGCTGAGTAGTAGTCCACTGTGTATACATACCACATCATCTTTAACCACTCATCTATCAGCGGACATTCATGTGGCTTCCGTATCCTGGCTATTGTAAATGCTGCTGCAGTGAACATGGGGGTGAAGATAAATTTTCAAGTTAGTGTTTTTCTTTTTACTTTGGATAAATACCCAAACATGAGTTGCTAAAGCATATAATAGGCCTATTTTTAATTTGGGGGGGAATTTCCATACAGTTTTCCATTGTGGATACCTCAATTTACATTCCCACCAAAAATGTATGAGAGTTCTTTTTTTCCCACATCCTCTCCAACTCTTATTTCTTTTCTTTTTGATAATGGTCATTCCAACAGGATATCTCCAAGATGATATCTCATTGTGGTTTTGACTTTCATTTCGCTGATAGTAATTGATGTTAAGCATGTTTTCATGCAATTCTTGGCCATCTGTATGTTTTCTATGGAAAAATAGGTGAAGAGGATTAAGAGATACAACTACCATGTATAAAATTAATAAGTTATAAGTATGTAAAGTACAGCACAGGAAATATAGGCAACATTTTATAGTAACTTTGTATTTGGGCTTCCCAGGTGGCGCTAGTGGTAAAGAACCCACCTGGTAATGCAGGAAAAGAAATAAATACAGCTTCGATCCCTGGTCTGGAAGATTCCCTGGAGGGGGAAATGGCAACCCCTTCCAATATTCTTGCCTGAATAATTCCGTGAACAGAGGAGCCTGACAGGCTACATATGGGATTACAAAGAGTCGGACATGACTGAGCACAGCAGCACAAGCACAGTATCCAATATCCACATGTAGTACAATCTATAAAAATATCAAATTAGCGCATTTCACACTTGAAACAATATAATATTTTAAGTCAACTCTATTTCAATAAAGATAAATATAAAAATAAAATAAAATTTAACCCTGACCAATTAAAAGACTGCAAGGAGATCCAACCAGTCCATTCTGGAGGAGATCAGCCCTGGGATTTCTTTGGAAGGAATGATGCTGAAGCTGAAATTCCAGTACTTTGGCCACCTCATGCGAAGAGTTGATTCATTGGAAAAGACTCTGATGCTGGGAGGGATTGGGGGCAGGAGGAGAAGGGGACGACAGAGGATGAGATGGCTGGATGGCATCACTGACTCGACGGACGTGATTCTGAGTGAACTCCGGGAGTTGGTGATGGACAGGGAGGCCTGGCGTGCTGCAATTCATGGAGTCGCCAAGAGTCAGACACGACTGAGCAACTGAACTGAATTAAAAGAAAAAAAATGCAAACAGAGCCCAAGGAACCTAAAATCTAATCCACTAAAACTAAGATGTGCAAAACATATATAGCATTTTTATTTTACTATCCTCATAACTTAATCTCTTCCAGATTAAACAGTCTATATCTGGTGAATGGTCAGACTTTCAAACTTCCTCCTTCCCTCTCACTCCTACAACACGCGTCATCTCAGGCTGCATCAGCACTGACATGGCTTCGTTGTGATAAGGGATGGGATGATGGGGCATCTTGGATCCCATTCACCAGCTGAGTTCTTGCTGGTTTCTACTGTGGGACTATATCTATATTCCGATAAATCCAGATCTGTTAAAAGTGGAAATGGACCCATCTCTCTTTGGGGCACTATGCCAGCATTCACTGCCGAAGTCAGGAAGAGCAGTCATTTATCTCCTGTAGATCCCCCATTATGCTCTTTGTCTAGTTCCCAAGCCTCCATACAATCTAGTCCCACTCCATTACCTCTTTGACCTCTTCCCTATCACTCTTCCTGTTGCCTAGCCTTCCCCAACTGCATTAAATTAACCTTCCTGTTTTTCCCAATGCATTTGGCGTGTTTCTGTCAGGGTCTTTGTACCATTCTTCCCTATGTTTGGAAGTCATGGCTTGCTTCCTCACTGTTTTCAAGCCTTTGTTCAGATGTCACCTTCTCTATGCATAGTCCTTAATGATCTTATTTAAAACCAAACACCACTCCTGAGCTTCCACACTTCCTTCTTGCTTTATTTTATCCATGACAGTCATCACTATCAAATATTTCATATACTTTACGTATTTGTTTGACTTATTATCTGTTTCCCTCCTCCTGAATGTAGGCTCTCTGTAGAGATTAGGGTTGACAAATAGTGCAGAAAATTCAGAATTGATATGGTACCTTCTCCATGACCCTAGGACTTCTCCATGACCCTAGGCGTAGATGACGTGCATCTACGCCTTAAAGAATGATGAGAAATGAATGGTACAATAAACACCTCGTATGATTTTGGGTGGAATCTAGTCAGTACCAAGCCACTTTCCCATCCATTCATGTCCTCCTCTTTTCAGATTCAATAGCTGTCCTCTTTCAGTCTCCACTGGCTTTTATTTTAAAACTCCAAAGGTCCTAACAAATGACAAAGGTGTCTTTTTGTTGTTGAAAATTTATTGAGGACCAACTTAAATTTTTGTACTAGTGAAGGTAACTCTAGCTGCTATAATAAAAATATTTCAACCAAATAACCTTATTTCTCACTGAGACAATCAGTCCAATGTGGTATATGTGGCTGACAGTGGGTTTTATCCTTAGAGGGACTTAAAAACACAGGCATATCCCATCTTATGACTCTACCCTCCCTATCAGTTGCTCAGCACCCAGCTGGGAGAGGAAACAGAGGGAGATACAGAGTAGTTGCCTAAACGCCTTGACCACACACATCACTTCTGCTCACACATATTGTTCAGAACTAGATAATGAAATAACTGGATGCAGGAAGCCGTAGAAATTGCAGTCTCTGCCTGGGCAACTCTTTCCGCATGCCATTTCTATGCCATAGAAGGAAAAGCACAGATCTTGGGCAGTTAGTTTCTACCATGGATACTGCATGACATGCAAGCACTTCCACATATATTGCTTCATTAATTCTTTCAACATCCTTATAAGTTATTAAGATTATTCCTATTATTCAGAGGAGGAGATTGATACCTAAAGATAAAAGTTGAATTTCCAAGGTTTTAGAATGTGATTCCGTTTGAGGAGGTTTGCATTTTTAACTGAGATATAACTCACATACCATACAATTCACTAATTTAAAATGTACAAATCATTGGTTTTTTTAGTATGTTCACGGAGTTGTGCAACCATCACCATGATCAATTTTAGAGTATTTCAATCACCCCAAAAGGAAACTGTACGCATTAGCATTTCCTTCCCATTTTCTCCTCAGACCCTTCAGCCCTCAGTGACCACTAGTCTACCTCCTGTCTCTATAGATCTGCATATTCTGGACATTTAACATAAATGAAATCATAAAATATGTGGTCTTTTATGACTGGCTTTTTTCACTCAGATTAATGTCTTCAAGGTTCATCCCTGTTGTAGTCAATCAGTACTTTATTTTTTTGCCCCCAAATACTGCATTGTATGGATAAAGCACAAATTTGCTTATCCATTCATCAGGTGATAGCCACTTGGATTGTTTTCACTTTTACCTATTATGAATAATGCTGCTACAAACATTTGTAAACAAGTTTTTATGTGGACACGTTTTTAGTTTTCTTGGGTATATACCTAGGAACAGATTTGCTGGGTCATATCGTAATCTATGGGCTTCCTAGGTGGCACTAATGGTAAAGAACCCACCTGCCAATGTGGAGACATAAGAGACTTGGGTTCAGTCCCTGGGTCAGGAAGATCCCCTGGAGGAGGGCATGGCAACCCACTCCAGCATTCTTGCCTGGAAAATCCCATGGACAGAGGAGCCTGGCAAACTACAGTCCATAGGGTGGCAAAAGTCAGACACAACTGAAGCGACTGAGCACACACACACTCAGGGTAATCTATGTGTAACATTTTGGGAATCTGTCAGGCTGTTGTCCAAAGTGGCTGTGTTGTGTTACAATCTCCCCAGCAGTGTAGAGAGGTCCAATTTGTCCATATCCTCCCCAACACTTGTTATTATTTCTCTTTTTTACAGTGGGATTTGCATTGTGAAAGATGGCTACTTCTGTCAACTTCAAGATTAGAATTACAGTTCAGTTCCCTTAGTAAGAAACTAGATAAGGAAAGAGAAACCTAGGGGGAAAAAACCGTAAAGTGTTTGTCTCCTGAGCGCTGACAATTATCTTGAAACTGGTCATGCAATGGTCTGATCAGCATCATCTTGATTATTTTAAGTACAGTTAATCTTCAATACCAGGGTCAATTTGTTCCCATTTCTCTGAGGTCATTTCTCAGAATTGTGGCAACTTGTGTTGTGGCTATCGTCTGGTCATCATGTAGTTAACTTCTTCCACCTGGTAAGGATTTCAGTATCTATGAGACAGCCCACAAACCCGTGGACTTTCTGATCTTGTGGACAATCTTTGACCCTTGTGTATGGGAGTTAAAAGCTTTACATCAAAACTATGGTTATATGGATAAAAATACTCATTAAGAAAGTATTTTTAGACTTACTTCCTATTGAGCTACTTTAATTCTTTGATAAAATTTTTATTCCCAGGCATTAAGATATTTCCTTTTTTTTTCCATTGTAATTTTTAATTTATGGAAATTCTTTTCATTGGGATCAATTATTTTCCACATAAGGTTTAAATGAAAATGTTATCCAATGTGGTTTTTTCTTCTTATTGCTCATATCAAATTTTTACTGATTATAGTTTCTGCAATTGCAAGTTTTCTTTTATAGCTATTATTTGTACCAAATCCAATTGTCTCAGGTCAAATTATTCATACCTAAACTTAGTCAAAAAATTGGGTTCTTCTGTCAATTTTAGACAATAATAAATTTTAACATATGCCAGTGTAGTTGTTGGCAGTTTTATTTAGTGTTGATTACTTCTGCCAAGTCTAATTTTTCCCTGTTTAACATCTGCATGTTTCAAAATGAGCACAAAGGCATGATTCTTTGGCCAGATTTTCGTCTACAACAAATTTTATCATGTGTAGTTTCAACCACTATCATTTTCTTTTGTACTACTTATTCATACCAATAATATTTAGTAGGAAATGGATAAAAGACTGATAACTGTTGCTTGTTTTTTTTGGCTGTGACATGTGAGCTCTTAGTTCCCTGATCAGGGATGGAACCTGTGCCCTCTGCATTGAAAGTGTAGAGTCTTAACCACTGGACCACCAGGAACCCCAGGACTGATAGTCCGAATTTTCTTTCTCTTTAGCTAATACATTAGAAAACTATGAGAAGTTTCCTTCAGCTACATCAAAGTTATTCTGCTGAGTGGAATTTCTCTGTATGGATGACTTAATTCTTTAACATATTTTTAACGAAGCTGAGTAATTCCATACTAACAACTCATGCTAATGGCAGGGCAATTTGCAAATGGTGGGATTATAATATCCTTGAGTCAAGAGTCCCTGGACCAATATAATCCAAAGTCACAAAATTAATCTGCTCAATATGTTTATACCAGATCATCACTGGAATCAGCTGGGTAACTTCTTTTAAACAGTTACCTAACCTACCTCATCTATCCCTATCTGTCCCAAGTCAGCAAACTCTCATATTACATGTTTGAGATGGGCTCCCAGCAGCTGGAATTTTTAGAATTTCTCTAGTGACTCTCATGTCTATCTACAGTAGTCTTCTGGGCTAAGCCATACCCAAAAGTGGGCCGTCCACATTAAGCATATGTCAGAATACTTTTTTTTTTTCTTTTTCTTTTTTAAATTTTTTTTAATTCTTTTTTTTTTTAACTTTACAATATTGTATTGGTTTTGCCATATATCAACATGAATCCACCACAGGTATACACGTGTTCCCTATCCTGAACCCTCCTCCTCCCTCCTCCCTCCCCATACCATAACTTACCAAGAAAGAGAAATAAGACATAAAGGAGGAAAAGGAAACTGCTGGTAGCCAAGAATCAGTGGACAGGCATGCTCACTGGAAGGGCTTGATAAAGACGGAAGAGGCACCCAGGCAGTGGACCTCAATTTGGAGGTCTAGAGAAGGAGGTGAAAGTGAAGCTGCACCATTTAGAATTGAGTGCTCAGCCTTTGGGCACTGTTGAGGCCTCCTCCTTGTCTGGCTCCCACTCTGCTCTGCCCGGTTGGGAGTGCACTCAGGCTGGCAAGACGGCGCCCTGCTCAGTGATAAAGTGTCAGGTAACCTGCTACAGCGGGTGTGAGTCTCGGTTTACAATTCAAGACGGCAAAGAGATAGAATTCCATTTTCAGCTTGTTTTCTATTGTAGGAAGATGCCCATTCATTACAGGAAGAAAAATGAGTTCAGTCAGTTCAAGGTTTTCCTCCTCTTGCCCCAAGGTGGGCCTGAAGCCGGGTAGTGGGCCAGTGGTGAGAACTCTTCCCAGAGAGCCAGACCAGCTGCCAGGCTGTGACTGAAACACCATTTTTATTCAGCTTTTTCTTCTGAATCTGTCTTGGTGTTTTCCATACCAGCAAGTGGTGTTGAAGCTTTTAGTGCCAAGATGTTTTGAATGGAAAGCTACTATGTCATCTGCAGAGATGGATGGATTCTCACCCAAAGCTGGTTTGGTTCTGATATTGGTACTGATGCTGCCACATACACACAGACACATACATACACACACCAAAAGGGTACAAAAAGGCTTATTATTTACATGATTGAGGTGTCTGGGGAGAACAGGACAGGCTTCCCAAGTGAGACTGAAATAAAAAAGAAATGAGAATGGCCTGGGTTGTACTGTGGGGCTGGGCAAGGAATCCCCATGTAGCAGGGGCTTATGGTTTGACTGGAACCAAAAAGGTGAATACCCAGGCTTTCTTATCAGCTTGTCCTAGTGTGAGGCTGAAGGGGAAGAGGAGGAGGTAAGGCTCAAAGCTGTCAACAGTCAATATATCAAAATATGAAGTCAGATTCTTCATTAGAACAGCAAAAATTGTCCTTGATTTCATTTGTCCACTCAGAAATCCCCCGAAGCAACCAGCATCTTGTCTGGTCCTTGGTATTTAAGAATAGTTATTATTACTGTTGGGACTTTCCTGGTGGCTCAGATGGTAAAGAACCCGCCTACAATGCAGGAGACCCAGGTTCGATCCCTAGGTTGGGAAGATCCACTGGAGTAGGAAATGGCAACCCATTCCAGTATTCTTTCTTGGAGAATTCCATGGACAGAGGAGCCTGGTGGGTTACAGTTGATGGGATCACCAACAGTTGGACATGACTAAGCAACTAACACACACACACATTATTACCATTATAGCTATTGATTATTTATAAAGTCCCAGGAACTCTTGCGTTTTACACGTATATTTCATTTAATCCTGATTGTAATTTTATGAGACAAGTATCATTATTATCCCACTTTATAGATGAGTGAAGTGAGGCACAGAAGTAATGGTATCTCCTCATTGCCGGACTCTGCCTCTTTGTCTTCAGATTCTGTTCTCTAATCTCTCTTTCTTATCTTCCAAGTCTTTCTCAACCTACTGTTACAGGATAAAACTGAGCTGCTTTGGTGTACAGGAAGTTCCCAAAGGTTGTCTCTACCACTAGGGCTTGCTCCTTCCATGTGACTCTAATCCTGGAAGCAGGGCTCTAATCCCACTCTCCAGAAATGGGTCAGCCAGGATCCAGGCAGAAATCAAATGGCACTTTCAGACTGGGTAATTTAAGGAGAAATCATAAAATAATTGTTTGCAAAAATATGGGCAGAGTTTAGGAAAAGGACCAAAGAGCAGAACAGGGATCCATCACCACCTGACACCCCAGCCTGATCAGATGGGGGAGGAAGTGGTTATAGGAACCAAGAAAGTGAGCTGTGGGGAGAGGGCCATCTGAGAGGAGTGTGGCCTTTAGTTGAGGAGCACCACAGAGAAGGTGAAGAATAAATATCCTGACCTGACTTTCCTCCTGCTCTCCAGATCTCTTGCCAATGTCTTCTACTAGCAAAACCCACTGGAGAAATGGAGGGAAAGGAAATTCTTGACACAGTCCATATGGATAGCCACCCAAGGCACCAGGATGGCTATGAAGGATGAAGGATGAAAAATGGATCTGTGGAGTAAAATGGAAAATGTCCATCAGAGGCTTACTGATATCTATGCTTTTTATCTATATATATATATATATATATATATATATATATACATATACACACATATACATGAAGATGGAGGTAAGTAGAAAGGAAACTTCTCCCTCCCTCTCAATTTCTCTCTTTCTCTTTCTGCTCACTCTTCCCATTTCTTAGAAACCCATTGAACTGCCAGTAATACAGTGTATGCCATACATGGGCTTAAACACAAAAAGATTTATATAAGTAGTAAAAAAACACAATAGACCACCAAGTTTCCATCTTTCGGCTCTACCATCCTGGACATTTTGGCTTTCATCCTCACTTTAGTCGTCTCTGGTTAGGATGGCTGCTCCTCCTAGCAGCACATTGATGCATCTGTATAGTAAGCCAAAAGAAGAATAAAAGAAAAAGAGGAAGACAAAGACTCCCAGAAAGGCATCACTTATGTCTCATTGGCTAGACTGCATCTCATAACAACCTTGGATCCTTGGACTACAGGACAATGTAGTTCTCTTGTAAAATGTAGTAGAATATACTACATTGAGAATGTAATAGAATACACTCCAGCAATTGCCTTTATTATAGTTGGGAGAGTTAGAATTTTCTTCAAAACGATGGAAAGAAAACAGACACTGGCTATTCGAGGTTTTTTGTATTTCCATACAAATTGTGAAATTATTTGTTCTAGCTCTGTGAAGAATACTGTTGGTAGCTTGATAGGGATTGCATTGAATCTATAAATTGCTTTGGGTAGTATACTCATTTTCACTATATTGATTCTTCCAATCCATGTACATGGTATATTTCTCCATCTATTAGTGTCCTCTTTGATTTCTTTCACCAGTGTTTTATAGTTTTATATATATAGGTCTTTAGTTTCTTTAGGTAGATATATTCCTAAGTATTTTATTCTTTTTGTTGCAATGGTGAATGGAATTGTTTCCTTAATTTCTCTTTCTGTTTTCTCATTATTAGTGTATAGGAATGCAAGGGATTTCTGTGTGTTGATTTTATATCCTGCAACTTTACTATAATCATTGATTAGCGATCTTGAGAAAGCGATCTTGAGAAAGAAAAATGGAACTGGAGGAATCAACCTACCTGACTTCAGGCTCTACTACAAAGCCACAGTTATCAAGACAGTATGGTACTGGAACAAAGACAGAAATATAGATCAATGGAACAAAATAGAAAGCCCAGAGATAAATTCACGCACATATGGACACCTTATCTTTGACAAAGGAGGCAAGAATATACAATGGATTAAAGACAATCTCTTTAACAAGTGGTGCTGGGAAATCTGGTCAACCACTTGTAAAAGAATGAAACTAGAACACTTTCTAACACCATATACAAAAATAAACTCAAAATGGATTAAAGATCTCAACGTAAGACCAGAAACTATAAAACTCCTAGAGGAGAACATAGGCAAAACACTCTCTGACATACATCACAGCAGGATCCTCTATGAGCCACCTCCCAGAATATTGGAAATAAAAGTAAAAATAAACAAATGGGTCCTAATTAAACTTAAAAGCTTCTGCACATCAAAGGAAACTATTAGCAAGGTGAAAAGACAGCCTTCAGAATGGGAGAAAATAATAGCAAATGAAGCAACCGACAAACAACTAATCTCAAAAATATACAAGCAACTCCTACAGCTCAACTCCAGAAAAATAAATGACCCAATCAAAAAATGGGCCAAAGATCTAAATAGACATTTCTCCAAAGAAGACATACAGATGGCTAACAAACACATGAAAAGATGCTCAACATCACTCATTATCAGAGAAATGCAAATCAAAACCATTATGAGGTACCATTTCACACCAGTCAGAATGGCTGTGGTCCAAAAGTCTACAAATAATAAATGCTGGAGAGGGTGTGGAGAAAAGGGAACCCTCTTACACTGTTGGTGGGAATGCAAACTAGTACAGCCACTATGGAGAACAGTGTGGAGATTCCTTAAAAAACTGGAAATAGAACTGCCTTATGATCCAGCAATCCCACTGCTGGGCATACACACTGAGGAAACCAGAAGGGAAAGAGACACGTGTACCCCAATGTTCATCGCAGCACTGTTTATAATAGCCAGGACATGGAAGCAACCTAGATGTCCGTCAGCAGATGAATGGATAAGAAAGCTGTGGTACATATACACAATGGAGTATTACTCAGCCATTAAAAAGAATACATTTGAATCAGTTCTAATGAGGTGGATGAAACTGGAGCCTATTATACAGAGTGAAGTAAGCCAGAAGGAAAAACACAAATACAGTATACTAACGCATATATATGGAATTTAGAAAGATGGTAACGATAATCCTGTATACGAGACAGCAAAAGAGACACTGATGTATAGAACAGTCTTATGGACTCTGTGGGAGAGGGAGAGGGTGGGAAGATTTGGGAGAATGGCATTGAAACATGTGAAACGTCATGTATGAAACGAGATGCCAGTCCAGGTTCAATGCACGATGCTGGATGCTTGGGGCTGGTGCACTGGGACGACCCAGAGGGATGGTGTGGGGAGGGAGGAGGGAGGAGGGTTCAGGATGGGGAACACATGTATACTAATTAAATAATTTTCTATTAAAGAAAAAAAAAGAAGAGAATTAAAAAAAAAAAAGAAAAGAAAGAAAACAGACACTGGGTAGGCAGCTATTGGGCTTCCCCAGTGGCTCAGAAGGAAAAAATCAACCTGCAATGCAGGAATCACAGGAAACTCAGGTTCAAGCCCTGGGTTGGGAAGATTCCCTGGAGGAGAATATGGCAACCCACTTCAGTATTCTTGCCTGGAGAATTCTATGGACAGAGGAGCCTGGAAGGCTATGATCCATAGAGTTGCAAAGAGTGAGACATGACTGAAGTGACTTAGCATGCACTCATGTGGGCAACTGTCAGTACCTGATATATTTAACATTTTTATCTATATCTTTTTTTAAATTCTTCTCAGCTCCCATAACTCTTTAGGTCACTGGAAATCAAATCTAAGAAGAGATTTACAGACTCTGGGTTGGGGGTGCTGTAAGGAGGGAGAAAGAGAAATAGATGGATATATAAATAGAGAGAGATAGTTGAAAACATAACTGCTCAGCTACAACGTGTTTCTTAGACCTTTTTGCAGCTAGATGTGAATGTTTACCATCTTCTCACCTACTCAATGTGAACAGAAGAGATTCATGCCCCTTGTATCAAGGTCTTAAGACACAGGAATGTGTTCCTACACAGCTCCTTCCCTTTCCTACAGTCTAAAAGCTAGTGCCTGTGACCAGCCTCTGTTATACTCTAGGAGATAATGGATCACAAGATGGCATAACTTTATATGTCTACATGAAGCAGAGATATGACCAAACCTGGACTGTTAAATCCAAGACTGCTATGAGAAAGAGATAAGAGCTTTATTTTATAAGCAACTTCTTTCTGAAGTCTCTATGTCACAGCCTCAAATAACTTCTGATGCAAACATGGTTGTCCAGGATGGTTACTACCTCATCCAAAGCCATGCCTGGGTTTATTTGTGATATTTTCCCAGGCTTCCAAAGTCAGTGGTTAAGTTCTCATCCCCTTGTTTGCTTGTCATTACTTATTTTCCAAGGACTTCCTCCCTTTTCCAAGCACTGTTCCATCCTTCTCATCCCATCTACCAAATTTAGATGGGAAGAAGGAGGATCATTCTTGTGGATTGGCAGCCATTCTTTGGGCATTCTGGATGTTCTCAGGAAGGATGAAGATAAACAAGATCTAAAGTCATGTGCAATAGGGACATCAGATCAGATCAGATCAGATCAGATCAGATCAGTTGCTCAGTCATGTCCGACTCTTTGCGACCCCATGAATCGCAGCACGCCAGGCCTCCCTGTCAATCACCAACTCCTGGAGTTCACTCAGACTCATGTTCATCGAGTCAGTGATGCCATCCAGCCATCTCATCCTCTGTCATCCCCTTCTCCTCCTGCCCCCAATCCCTCCCAGCATCAGAGTCTTTTCCAATGAGTCAACTCTTTGCATGAGGTGGCCAAAGTACTGGAGTTTCAGCTTTAGCATCATTCCTTCCAAAGAAATCCCAGGGCTGATCTCCTTCAGAATGGACTGGTTGGATCTCCTTGCAGTCCAAGGGACTCACAAGAGTCTTCTCTAACACCACAGTTCAAAAACATCAATTCTTCGGCACTCAGCCCTCTTCACAGTCCAACTCTCACATCCATACATGACCACAGGAAAAACCATAGCCTTGACTAGACGAACTTTTGTTGGCAAAGTAATGTCTCTGCTTTTGAATATGCTATCTAGGTTGGTCATAACTTTCCTTACAAGGAGTAAGCGTCTTTTAATTTCATGGCTGCAGTCACCATCTGTAGTGATTTTGGAGCCCAGAAAAATAAAGTCTGACACTGTTTCCACTGTTTCCCCATCTATTTCCCATGAAGTGGGGACCGGATGCCATGATCTTTGTTTTCTGAATGTTGAGCTTTAAGCCAACTTTTTCACTCTCCACTTTCACTTTCATCAAGAGGCTTTTTAGTTCCTCTTCACTTTCTGCCATAAGGGTGGTGTCATCTGCATATCTGAGGTGATTGATATTTCTCCCAGCAATCTTGATTCCAGTTTGTGTTTCTTCCAGTCCAGCATTTCTCATGATGTACTCTGCATATAAGTTAAATAAACAGGGTGACAATATACAGCCTTGACGAACTCCTTTTCCTATTTGGAACCAGTCTGTTGTTCCATGTCCAGTTCTAACTGTTGCTTCCTGACCTGCATACAGATTTCTCAAGAGGCACATCAGGTGTTCTGATATTCCCATCTCCTTCAGAATTTTCCACAGTTTATTGTGATCCACACAGTCAAAGGCTTTGGCATAGTCAATAAAGCAGAAATAGATGTTTTTCTGGAAGTCTCTTGCTTTTTCCATGATCCAGAGGATGTTGGCAATTTGATCTCTGGTTCCTCTGCCTTTTCTAAAACCAGCTTGAACATCAGGAAGTTCACGGTTCACATATTGCTGAAGCCTGGCTTGGAGAATTTTGAGCATTACTTTACTAGTGTGTGAGATGAGTGCAATTGTGCGGTAGTTTGAGCATTCTTTGGCATTACATTTCTTTGGGATTGGAATGAAAACTGCCCTTTTCCAGTCCTGTGGCCACTGCTGAGTTTTCCAAATTTACTGGCATATTGAGTGCAGCACTTTCACAGCATCATCTTTCAGGATTTGGAATAGCTCAACTGGAATTCCATCATCTCCACTAGCTTTGTTCATAGTGATGCTTTCTAAGGCCCACTTGACTTCACATTCCAGGATGTCTGGCTCTGAGTGATCACACCATCATGATTATCTGGGTCGTGAAGATCTTTTTTGTACAGTTCTTCTGTGTATTCTTGCCATCTCTTCTTAATATCTTCTGCTTCTGTTAGGTCCATACCATTTCTGTCCTTTATCGAGCTCATCTTTGCATGAAATGTTCCCTTGGTATCTCTGATTTTCTTGAAGAGATCCCTAGTCTTTCCCATTCTGTTGTTTTCCTCTATTTCTTTGCATTGATCGCTGAGGAAGGCTTTCTTATCTCTTCTTGCTATTCTTTGGAACTCTGCATTCAGATGTTTATATCTTTCCTTTTCTCCTTTGCTTTTCGCTTCTCTTCTTTTCACAGCTATTTGTAAGGCCTCCCCAGACAGCCATTTTGCTTTTTTGCATTTCTTTTCTATGGGAATGGTCTTGATCCCTGTCTCCTGTACAATGTCACGAACCTCATTCCATAGTTCATCAGGCACTCTATCTATCAGATCTAGGCCCTTAAATCTATTTCTCATTTCCACTGTATAATCATAAGGGATTTGATTTAGGTAATACCTGAATGGTCTAGTGGTTTTCCCTACTTTCTTCAACTTCAGCCTGAATTTGGCAATAAGGAGTTCATGGTCTGAGCCACAGTCAGCTCTGGTCTTGTTTTTGTTGACTGTATAGAGCTTCTCCATCTTTGGCTGCAAAGAATATAATCAATCTGATTTTGGCGTTGACCATCTGGTGATGTAGGACATGAGAAGTCCACAGTAGAAAATTCTCACAATCCTTCCTCTAGGTCGCTGGAGAGACAAATCTCATTTCACCAAATCTTGTCTTGTTCTGTTTTCTGGGTCTATATCACTTGAGGTAGTTATAGTCACAGTGTGTACGTGTGCTCAGTTACTAAAGTCGTATCTGACTCTGTGACTCCATGGACTAAATCCTACCAGGCTCCTCTGTCCATAGGATTTCCAAGGCGAAAATACTGGAGTGGACCATTTCCTTCACCAGGTGTTGGTGGTGGTTTAGTCTCTAACTCACGTCCAACTCTTGCAACCCCGTGGACTGTAGCCCGCCAGGTTCCTCTATCCATGGGATTATCCAGGCAAGAATACTAGAGTGGGTTGCCATTTCCTTCTCCAGGGGAATCTTCCTCACCCAGAAATCAAATCCAGGTCTTCTACATTGCAGGCAGATTCTTTACTGACTGAGCTTTGAGGGAAGCTTTTCCTTCTCCAGGGGATCTTCCCAACCTAGGGATTGAGCCTGCATCTCCTGCATTCTCAGGCAGATTTGTTACCGCTGAGCCACCAGGGTTGGGATAACACTTGTCCACCCTCCTGATTTATCCAGATAAAATTGTGGAAAGAAACTTTAAGAATCTCACAGATGGTTATGAAAAATAGGAGAGGGAGATGAAGAAGGATGTGGTCATTCTTTACTACTAGGGTACAGGAGGGCTTAAACTAAAGATATTCAATGCCTGTTTTGAGAAATGTCCAAAGATCAAAGGTGAAAGCTTGGAAAAGCTATCACCTTCATGATATCATCTTCTGGAAGATTGCAAGGGAATCTGCCTTGACTCTGCTGTTGACATAGAAATTCAGGGAATACATATAGGATAACACTTTTATTGGAGACAAGGATGCAAGGGTTAATCCTCTCTAGTTTTACTACAGTGTTTGTGGTTCACAACACTTGGTATGATCCTTTCCAATGATGTTTGAGAAGAGTCTTATGTTGTGGTTGTTTTCTGTAATCCAAGACTTGAGACTGGAGGGGTTCTAGTACTTAACACTGAGAGAAGCTGCTTGGACCTGTTGATGATCTTGAGTATGCTGCCTTCATCCCGTATTTTGCCATGTTGAACTGTAGAAGAACAGCCAATTCAGGGGGTGAAAACCCAACATGCAATGGGCTTCTAGTGACAAGTTCATATGGGAATAGTCTTTGAGTTCCTAATGGCATGAGAACTAAGGGCAAAGCCTTCACCTTGGCAACTAAAGTTCTTCAGGTAGTTTTACAAGTCTCAGTTGGTACCTCAGTCACTAGACACAGAGGTGGGTATTGCCAAGTGGAAAACACAAAGTCTAAAAGTTTCTTTGCTACTATCAAAGGAGTTGCTTTATGGCAATGAAAGATTTTTAGAAGACCAGAAACACAAACACATTGACAAAGACATATTCACCACCACAAGAAGGGAATAACTGAATGAAGTCCATTTGTAGATAGATTTCCAGAAGGTCCTAAGGTTTGGGCTTCTGTTTAGGCTTCGGCTTTACAATTTTTCAAGTTGGTAGGTTTGACAGATGGGAAATACAGCAAAGATACACTTTAAGATCTTACTGAAATGTCCCCATCACCATTTATTTTTGATAGTTTTAAAACTTTCTTTTCCATAGTGGGTCACAGCATGTAACACTTTTTAAAAAGATTCATTTAAGCCTCTTGGTCAGAACCAAGAGACCATTTTTGTGCCACCATAGCTTTCTGGGAGAAGAAAACAACTTGATTTTTTCAAAACACTTCTTCAGAATCAAATGCTTAATACTGGAGTCAACTCAACATCTCATGCCAATAGTTAGAAGTTAGTTTTGGCTTTGACTCTTGGACTTGCTGGACAGCCTGGAGGTGTTAAAGCAGCTCATTGAGTGCAGTAACCTGCTAAAACATTACCATTTTGCTCCTTGAGTCTGCATTTTTACTGTAGGGCTCAACCCTAAGACAGCCAATTCCTTTGGCAAAACCAGGTATCTAATAGGACCCTTATGTGGCTGCCATGCTTAATTGGAAAACCAGATGCACTTAAGAAGCAAAACTGCTTCCAAAACATATCAAAATCATGAATTACTCCCCAAAGCATATTTGTTATATGTATAGATATTTGTTCTCTTATCTCTACTTAACTGACAGACTGTAGTAAGTGCTACAATTTCAACTTCTATAGATTTTGCCTCTGGTAAAAGATAATATTCAAGTAAGTCTGAGTGAGTTGCAAACCTAAGTTTGATAACTTCATTGTTCATTTCTCAAATTGACTCCTTCCATAACCAGTTCTAAATCTGGGTTGTCTAAAAGAGTTTTGAGGAGATCAGAGTAAGGCAAGGAAGATATCTGAATAAGTGCATGATATGGTGAGGTTCTTCTTTGGGGAGAGGAAAAAAGTTGAAGGGCTTTGGGGATTACAGAATGGGTGGAAACCTATGTGAGTGAGAAGAGGACAATTTCATAGAAGGTCAGTCTAGAGGTAGAAAAGCACTGGGTGTTTTCAATAAAGAGTAAGATCTGAATTACATGAGGACCATAAGGTTAAGTGGAAATCTTAAGGCTAAGTCTAAGACTTAAGATCTTAAGACTAAGTAGAAACCTCAGTTAACTTTGCTGCTATTGCCACCTAACATAAACAAAGAGGGGAGGCTTTGCTGTAGGATAAAGCATAGAGGCAATTTTAAGTGATGGGTATCTGAAACCAATTGTGCTGTTGAGTTAGAATGCTCAAAGCTTGTCTTTGGATCTTTCCTATGCAAACAGAAAGAAATTTCAGTTCATTCATTCAGTCATGTCCAACTCTTTGTGACCCCATGGACTGCAGCACACCAGGCCTCCTTGTCCATCACCAGCTCCCAGAACTTGCTCAAAATCATGTCCATCCAGTAGGTGATGCCATCCAACCATCTCATTCTCTGTCATCCCCTTCTCCTCCTGCCTTCAATCTTTCCCAGCATCAGGGTCTTTTCAAGTAAGTCAATTCTTTGTATCAGGTGGCCAAAGTATTGGAGTTTCAGCCTCAGCATGAGTCCTTCCAATGAATGTTCAGGACTGATTTCCTTTAGAATGGACTGGTTGGATCTCCCTGAAGTCCAACGGACTCTCAAGAGTCTTCTCCAACACCACAGTTCAAAAGCATCAATTCTTCAGCACTCAGCTTTCCTTATGGTCCAACTCTCACATCCATACATGACTACTGGATAAAACCATAGCATTGACTAGATGGACTTTTGTCAACAAAGTAATGTCTCTGCTTTTCAATTTGCTGTTTAGGTTGGTCATAGCTTTTCTTCCAAGGAGCAAGTGTCTTTTAATTTCATGGCTGCAGTTACCATCTGCAGTGATTTTGGAGCCCAAGAAAATAAAGTCTGTCACTGTTTCCATTGTTTCCCCATCTATTTGCCATGAAGTGATGGGACCAGATGCCATGATCTCAGTTTTCTGAATGTTGTGTTTTAAGCCAACTTTTTGACTCTCTTCTTTCACTTTCATCAAGAGGCTCTTCAGTTTCTCTTCTCTTTCTGTCATAAGGGTGGTATCATCTGCATATCTGAGGTTATTGATATTTCTCCTGGCAATCTTGATTCCAGCTTGTGCTTCATCCAGTCCAGCATTTCACATGATGTACTCTGCATATAATTTAAATAAGCAGTGTGATAATATACACCCTTAACGCACTCCTTTCCCAATTTGGAATTAGTCCATTGTTCCATGTCCAGTTCTAACTGTTGTTTCTTGACCTGCATACAGATTTCTCAGGAGGCAGGTCAGGTGGTCAAGAATTTTCCACAGTTTGTTGTGATCCACAATTTGTTTGTGATTCCTTGGTTACTCTAAGGAAGGAATGATGGGTTTATAGTAGGAAGTGTAGGTCTAGTATCAAAAAAGAAAGATCCTAGTTTTTTTTTCACAATTGCATGGTAATTTCATCCTTATGTTTTAAGGGCAATTTTAGAAAACCAGAGGATCTACTTACTCAAAGACAAGTTACTGTGTTAAACAAAGTTGTTCTTTGTCACTTTAGATTCTGTCTTTCAAGTTAAGGCAGAACAAGGGCTTTTTAGTGTTCTTTATCTTTATAGTATCCACAGGTATCTTTGTCTAGACTGCTGCTGCTAAGTCGCTTCAGTCGTGTCCAACTCTGTGCGACCCCATAGACGGCAGCCCACCAGGCTCCCCCATCCCTGGGATTCTCCAGGCAAGAACACTGGAGTGGGTTGCCATTTCCTTCTCCAATGCATGAAAGTGAAAAGGGAAAGTGAAGTCGCTCAGTCGTGTAGCCATAGAGATGTTTTTGTTCCTGGATTTCTCTAATGGCTTATCTGAAAAGTTATTAATTTGATCTGTAATTTTGTTTTTCTGAGCCAAAGTATCTTCAAAGCGCTCACTGAGCCCTTATAATTCAGAGAAAGCAGTGTATACTATCTCATACTCTGTTTCCTAACTAAATCTGTCACTTGAGGTTTAAGATCATCAGCAAAAAAGGTAGTTAAGGCAGTTGTGATATCTTCATCCCTATGGAGAAAAGAATATTCTAGAATATGGTAGTTAAGCTGTTTCTGAAATCAAGAATGGATCTATTTTCTCCCTCCTTACATAACTGGATTTTTGATGAATGAATTTTGACAGAAAGACCTCAGGAATAGCTGCTAAGAGATCTTATCCTACTTTTATACTTTCTATAAAAAATTTAACTACAGTTAAATTTTGTCCCATTTCTTGTATCATTTCGGTAATCAATCCATTCTCATTTTCAAATGAATTTCTACCACCTCTGGTTTCCCACAAAGAGATAAACTAATTTATAGAGATCGGGGAAGCCCAGACTATAAATTCCTAAGACAAGGCTTAAAATCTTCAACTAACTTCTGTTTCTTCCCTAGGAAGAATCAGAAAGTCCTTTGCTAAATTATGAAAATCTGTTTTGACCAAGACTTAAAACTGAAGAATGATTTCCATCTACATTAAAAGATATTGTGAGGCAATAGTCTGCACTGACAGGACTATATTTAGAAATGGGCAGTAGAGAAGGGGGTTAAGGGAAGGTGCAAGAGGAGGAGGGGGAGCAGATCAGGGAAAGGAAGAAGTTGGGGGACCAGGAAGAAAGTTAAGTTGAAGATAGAGCAGAAGTGGAAAAAGCAAACTTAGTTTTAATTTTGAGGTCCTCTACATTTTTATTAGCTTTTCCTAAGGAATCCTTAAGAGACGTAATTTCATAACTTTGCTGTCTTTTAGAGGACTTTTTTTTTTCTTTTTGGTCTTTAAGAGACCTCTTCATATGAGTTAAAAACTTGTTGACCATTGAATGTTTAGAATCTTTGAATCTTTTCATTCACTGAAGTTCCAGACTACTTCCAAATGTTCAGTGCTATTGGCTTCATAATGTTAAACCTATATTCAAGCGGCCTAAACAAACTAATGAAACCTCCTTAGCACTATGGCTCTACCATGACTACAAGAACCTCTGTGAGCAGAATAAATCAAACCAAGAGATGTATACCAAAGATAAACAGAAAGAATAAAGGCTTAAGCAGTGCTTCAAGACCAAGATAACTGGACGCTGGCGTGGTCCACGGAAGGACTTACTCCTCTATGAAGTGGCCTGGCTGAGCAGCAAAGGGGTCTATCCTGCCTGAAACTCAGTAGCAAAATTATGGATGAAATCAACTAGACAGCCATTAGGAAAGGCTCTCAAGGAAGGCTCCAGAGGAACATTCTATTTGGAGAAGGATGGTGGAAAATTCTGCATGGCTTTAGCAGAAGTTGGCCGAAGTTCAGCTCAACTTAGCAGGATAAGGGTTGGCTGAAGTCCAGCTAGTTTCGAAAATGGGCATAGAGGGATTGTTCTTGGGGAAAGAGAGTCATTGTCTGGGCAGCCTGTATTTCACTGAGTGAGGTGAAGAGGAAGAATTAGGGGTGAAAGTCACATGTAAAAGGGGATGGGAAGGAACAGTTGTGGGGTGAGAATGGGGATGCAAAAACTCGTAAAGGTCAAAGGGGAAGGTTCTCCAGTCTCAAGTCATTTGGGGTCTCTTACATACAAAAGCAGTAAAACTTGTTTTCATTGAGGCCTTCAATGCCTTCATTCAAAGTGATTTCCAACAACATGACCATGTCAGGGAGGACAATGTGTTGTAACAGAATAACCTTGACCAAGTCTCCTGAGACTCCTGCACTGAGCTGTGGGATGGGGACTTCTGGGGAAAGAAGAGGAACATTTCCTTCAATGGCCTCTTCTTTTTATAGAGGAGAATTCAGATTTGTCAAGAATTTTGCAGGGTAAGATTCAAATGGAAAAAGGTAAATCCAGTGGATAAATTCCTCCAGGTTACTACATATCCAGATAAATGGGAAAACCTTCTAGAATTCAGCAGTGTTCTTTTATTCTGTCAAGATCCCAGGATAATGAAACATAATTTTGAGGAAGAAAATTCAAAGTACTTGGATGTTTGCTTATTTTGGTTCAGGAGAATGCTGGCACCCTTAGAAGTCCAGCACTTAAGTATGCGACATTGGAATGGAAGTCGAGTAGAAAAAAGCACTGGTTCTTCTTACATAAATTTCAGCTGAATATAACTTTCTCATGACATTTCAGCCTTTTTTCCCCCTCCAATGGTGGATAGAATTAAGTGAAAAGATAGGACCAAAAGAAGAGGCAGTATTAAAGAGATTTTTCAGATGCTTTAAAACCCTGGGAAGCATTCAATTCTGGTTTAACATGGGGTATAAGTTAGTCCACTTATTTTTTTTTTTTTCCTCTGAATCATACAGCTGGTTCTTGAACTAAATGTTCATCTGTGCCCTTGTGAACAATTTCATTGCAGTCAGAGGTGAAAATATTTCACAAATTTGAGTCACTGAAGGGAATTCGTGCTACTTTTGTCCTTTTCTCCTCTTCATGATTAAAAAAAATTGTAATAAAAACATTGTTTTGCCATAATTTCAAAGAAAGTCATAACATTGATGGATCTTGGCAGAGTGGATCAGTTAAATAACTACTTATTCCAACTTTGCCACAGATGTAGAGTAACATGCTGTAAGTGTTACTTGCCTGTACTCGAGTCTTATGAAATATAAAACCTATTCATTACCAAATTTAAGTCTTGTTTGAGGTTTATTTGAACTTGTTTTTTCAATGTGCATGGAATGTATAAAAATCGACTTTGTCCAAACTGTTTAATTGCTTTCAACTGCTTGCTGAGTGTACCATGTACCAGGCATGATAGTCTTTTGTGCTAAGAAAGTATTGTTTTGAAATATCAGGAAAACAATACTGTTGTCAGGGTTTAATACAAAACTCATCAGGGCCAGAAATTCATTATTTCATTCTTTTTATTGTGAAAAGACTTAATGATAAATGTTTAAGCCTAATGTTTCTTTCAAGATATGTATCTTCTTCTCTTCCATTAGCCATTCACCTACTACATTCTGCTAAAGGCAGTGTAGAACATTTTCAGTTATTTCAAGAATACAAACTGTAGAAATTCTAATTTTTATAGTTATGCTTTTGAAATTATCAGAGAAAGGTAACTTTTTTCCTGTACTTAAAAGGAAGTGTCTGCTAAAGGAAACTCAATTTAACAAGCTGTGTTAAATAATGTGACTGGCATTTTGTAAATTCTGTAAATACTTCAAAGATAAGATTAATATATTTATTTATGAGTACAGGGATACTTAGAAAAAAGATATACAGGAAATCAAAAAACAAAATGAGACTACAAAATTTCAAATCTGGGATTCAAGTAAGTTTCCCAGTAAAATTGTTACATAAATAAATTTTATCTTCCTTTGCTCTCCTTGTCCTTTTTAATGCTATTTTCTCTCAGTTGTGCATGCACTTATTTAATCAGTTGTATAAAGTAATTCACACTAGGATAACTTTGATTGAAATCTCTAAATATTTGTTAGACATCTCCTCATGGCCCAAACTGTGTATGTGGGATTATAAGCTCTCTCTCTTTGATCTTCAGACTTTTCCCTAGAACATCAGCATTATCTGTGAACCTGTTAGAAAGGCAGAATCTCAGACCAACTAAATACAAATCTGCATTTAGACATATTTTCCAAATGATTTTTTTAAACACATTAGAATTTGAGACACAATGGTCTGGAGCAAAGATTCTCAAACTTTAGCTTAATCACATTCATCTGGGTGGTTTTGTCATGAGGTCTCCATTTGAAGAATCTCAGGTTTAGAGGATATAAAAGAAATCTTTGCCTTTAAGCATTTTATAACATAGCTGGGAAGCAAATTGATCATGCATTGAATAATTAGGGAACAGTTGAGTGCTAATCTGTGTGATTTTGAGTTTAACGCAGTGGAAATTTGAGAAGGGAAAGATTCATGTGGAGTTGAGTCGTCAGGAAAAGTTCCATTGCCTGGGAAAGGCAGTAACACTGATGAAATTGAGAAAGGCAGAAAGTACGGCAGAAAGTGTGGCCAACTGGCAAGAAAGGTTCTGTTTCATCTCAGATAAACTAAGCTAGAGGGACCGATGGACCAAATCGTTATTGAATTTTTCAGTCTCTCAGTTGTGTCTGACTCTTTGTGACCCCGTAGACTGTAGTGTTCCAGGCTTCTCTGTTTATAGGATTCTCCAGGCAAGAATAATAGAGCGGGTTGCCATTTCCTCCTCCAGGGAATCTTTCCAACCCAGGGATCAAATCTGCATTTCCTGCATTTCCTGAATTGCAGGTGAATTTTTTTATTAAACCCCAATGGGCCAAAAGAAAGTTCATATCCCTGACACTGGAAATACATAATTGCAGTGCGGCTCAAGCTAAGAATTAAACAACTACTCGTACCGAGGGCAGAAGCCTTACCTTATTCTTCCATCTTCAGTACTACTGGTATACCCGACACGCAAGGAGGTGTTCAGTAGCTTTTTGCTGACTTCGTGAATAAATGAATTTAGATTTGTTCCCTAAAGCTATGATTCTTCACAAATTTTCCCACTTAGATTGCATTTAGTCTTTTTTTTTTAATTTTTAATTTTAAATTTATTCCTTTATTTCTCATGTGTTCCCCATCCTGAACCCTCCTCCCTCCTCCCTCCCCATACCATCCCTCTGGGTCGTCCCAGTGCACCAGCCCCAAGCATCCAGCATCGTGCATTGAACCTGGACTGGCATCTCGTTTCACACATGACATTTCACATGTTTCAATGCCATTCTCCCAAATCTTCCCACCCTCTCCCTCTCCCACAGAGTCCATAAGCCTGTTCTATACATCAGTGTCTCTTTTGCATTTAGTCTTTTAAAGAAGACAACAAGAATAACCCAAAAGTTTAAGCCAAAAGTATAAATCTTTAGTAGTGGATTTTCCAGCCCTGAGGAAGCCAAAAGAAAAATATTTTTGGTGGGAAACATTTAACTTCCTACATGCCCTATGAATAAGGCTATTATATAGGGAACTGTGTATACATTTCATTTTTTTGTCACGTGTTTCATTAGAAGAAAAATTGTTAGTGTTTAAGAAAAATCTTAAACACTCCCAGAAAACCTTTTAAAATGAATTTGAACCTTGTGATCTTCCCATTATCATTACTGAACAGCACTGGGTGCTACTGCCTGCAAAGTCTCCTCTCCCAGCCAAGAAAAACCTGCTTATTGTGGGAAGTTTTATAGAGGGAAACATAGTTTCTAGCCAATTCTTCTATAATCATCCATCATATCTCTTGATTTCCAGAATTTCTTTTTGGAGCCTAGTTTATGTAAACAAGGTTGAGTTTGTTTCACTGCCTCCATGCACAACTGAAGTTGGTGTCAGGGTTGGAATGCTCCATTGCTGTTTAACTAGTTGTTCAGTCTTAAGGTACTATTTACTGACTTGAGGCTCTTGGGATGTGGCATAACATTACATCCAGATCACTCAAAGTAACTTTAAAAACACGATCCAGCTTTCAACAAAGTAGAAAAGAGGTAGAAGAAGGAATCAAATCACCCTCTCCCCCACTGAAATGTGAAGGATGAATTGCACATGTAAAAAGTCAGCTTTTATGTTGAGATTTATGCTTATTATTTTATAAGCATGCTGTAGTATACAAAATAGGCTCCCCAGGTGGTGCAGTGGTAAAGAATTTGCCTCCCAATGCAGGAGATACAGTTTTGATCCCTGGGTCAGGAAGATCCCGTGGAATAGGAATGGAAACCCACTCCAGTATGCTTTCCTGGAAAATTCCTTGGACAGAGGAGCCTGATGGGCTACTGTCCATGGGGTTGCAAAGAATCAGACATGACTGACTGAGCATGCACGTGCAAGTATATAAAATACTTATGTAAAAAATCAATTAAATTTAAACCTTTTTAAGGAATTTCTGGTTCAGTAAACAGCTTTCCCCTTTACTCTGCTGTGATCAGACAGTTGTCATACTTAAAACACATATCATATATTCCACCCATACGTAGAAATGACTATCCGACTTGTGTCCTACCTTCTGAATCAGAATCCCCCACTCTTATTGCTTTAGAAACCATTATGAAAAATAAATCTGTGGCTCTTAAATACATTATGGGGAAAAAGTGAAGAAAAAAGAAAACCAGCTTAGGGGAGCTGATCCTATTTTCCTCATCAAAATGAGGAAATTTAGATTCAGTCCTAGATCCTAGACTCATTTAGGTTAGAAAAGCATCCTCTTTTTAAAATACAAATACCATTTTGAAGGTTATGTGACTGTTTTCCAGTTATGTTTTAGAATGATTTTCTCCACCCAATTGCTTTCCTCTTAATCATTGGCTTGGTGAATTGCACTCAGAACTGGGAATTTTGAGTGAAATAACCATAGCATATGGAGCCATGGTGAGGTCAGGGGAGGGAGCAAATGTTAATAGCATGTTGCAGTGGAGCATTAAGGGTAACACAGAAATATCAATACTAATGACTGAGGCTAGACAGCAGGAAATTCTATATTGTCTTCCTATAGAAGACAATGTGAAACAGTGTCAAAATTAAATTTCATGTGCTTTAAATTTTTGTTTTGCTAATCCATAAATAGGAAGAGAAACCTTTTTGTCTTTCTTCATATACCCCAAAGATACTTTATCTTGGGATCCACAATTCTGGTTGGTAGTTTAGCCTTGAAGAAGGAAATAGCACCCCACTCCAATATTCTTGCCTGAAGAATCCCATGGACAGAGGAGCCTGGTGGACTACAGTCCATAGGGTTGCAAAGAGTTGGACACAACTTAGTAATTAAACCACCATACCACTTCAAAGATCCTTTCTCTTGGGATCCACAATTCATTAATAAAAGGATTTTTGTCTTGCCTGTCTTTGACTCATAAGTGCTCAAGTGCACAAACAAGCCTTTTAAGTTTGAACTTCTACACAACATGCATGTTCCCTACTACCTTAAGTGCAAAAAGCTCCCTCTCCACAGAATTCACGGTTCACATTATTAGGAACCCATATACATAAAAGTGGGGACGAAAACTGCTTGGATACAAACACAAACTTAGAAACTCATCAGTGATACTATCTCTATTCTGATTACAAAGTTTGTGAGATTAGATTCTATCATGAGTTTTCCATCACTTCCCGAAAGATCAACAAAATAGTGTGCTGCTCTCAGTTTAAGAACTAAAGTAATACAAAGGTTGCAAAATTCCAAGAATGATTAAAATCAGTTGCATTGCTAAATTAAAAACTAAATCAACAGGAGCCTACTGTACATGAAACAAGGTTCCTCCCCACCACTCCACCCCACCCCAGTCCCTGAAACATATTGAACCAAGTCATTTGGCTCAAGAAATGGTGGTACTATTCATGCCTTATCACTAGGGAAAAACTAAGGACAAACTTTGTTCTTCTAAATATCAGAAGCCCATTTTGTACCTTGTTAGAAGACCTCACTACACCCTGCAGAGTGGATTGCCTGTAGCTTACTGCCTATTGCCTATTTAGTTGAGCTAAACTAAAAAGACTAAGAAAACCCATTGTTGTGTTATTTTAGAGTTCAACAAAATGCAAACTCAGCTTCATTTCAAAGAACCTTAGTGTTCAGAAAAATTAGTTAATATATAACATATATAATATGAATAGATACTCATGTATAGTGCCTTATATAAATGCATATAATATGTACTATAAAATCAGGTTAGTAAATGCAACTCTTAATTTCCTGTCTTTAAGAAATGTGATTTCTGGTTTGACCATGCAGCCTTCAAATTAGACGTACTAGTCACACAATTACTTTAGCCAGCTGGCCATTTGGGCTGTTCATATGATGGAAAACAAATGCTTTGTATGTGAGTTTTTTCTAGCTTTGACAGGATAGATCAAATAATTTTTTTTGAGAAATGTTTCATTGTGGGCTACAGTTAGGCAATAAGAATCCAGCCAGTCACCCACATTCATTGGCATGCGCTATGCCCTTTCCAAAGCCATTTGTTTGCTTTTATGAAAGCAGACTGAAAATTAAACACAAGGAATATTAAATTATTATTAATGAGGACATTTGTGGGACACTAAATTAAACCATTACAATATTCTACAAGGCTACATGATTATGGAGAGAGAGAGTGAAGCAATTGAGCTAATTTAACACTGTTGATGTTTAAAGCTATCACAACCAGTTTCAGAAGCATATATTATGCTCCAGGGTCTAGTGTACTTGAGAACATGATACTCCCAATAGGAATTTATTTAGTTTCCAAATGATCCATTAAGAAAGTTATAAAGTATAAGAAATGTTCCCAACTACTGTTCAGCAAACAAAATTTTTAGTGCTTGTAGGTGAGTCCGAAAGACACTAGTCTATATAACTATAATAAAAGTTTTGTGTTCCAGAACCTTTTGCCAAAATCATTTATATCTTATTTTGTTAACCATACTTTTCAGGATTGTTCAGGTTCTTTGCTTGCTGCATTTACTTTTCCCCTTCAAAAAAATAGAGAGAATCATCTCCTCCAAGAAAGAAACTTACTCCCCTCCAACAAAGAGACTGACATCTTATGCACACACATATTTTTTTGCATCTACTTCTAAAGATGTGTAAAACTAGACCATAAACTCATTTATCTGTTAGGGGTCACATGTGTGAAAGATAGTAAAGATGTTCCAAATTTTCAGCATGTTAAAATTACCTCTATATGATCTATTTATGTGTATTCCTTGGAGATAACAAATAATTGGGTATTTTTAAAACATCTGTTATGATTATCAATGAAATCATGTTTTTAGAGCTAACTTTTTAAAAATATATTTGTTTATTTCTTTTTGCCTGCGCTGGGTCTTCATTGCTGCACGTGGGTTTTCTCTAGTTGCAGCAAGCGGGGGCTCCTCTTCCTAGCGGTGCACAGGCTTTCATTGCAGTGCCTCCTCTTGCTGCAGAGTATGAGCTGTACGGCACATGGGCTCAGCAGTTGAGGCACAGGGGCTTAGTTGCTCCGCAGCAGGTGGAATCTTCTAGGACCAGGGATTAAACCAGTGTCCCCTGCATTGGCAAGCAGATTCTTAAGCACTGAACCACCAGGGAAGTCCCCATCAACTAAATCTTGGACCTCAATTTAGGATTATGATTGTTAGAATTTCGTAATTAGACCCAACAGTCTCTTATCCACCTAGGGAATCTTAACAGATAACCTAAATTCTTGTTATTTAGAACGGCTAAAAATTCTCTCGTAAAGCAAATCTCTATTCAACTAAGGCCAAAAGAAATACAAGAATTTACTTAAAGATAGCAATGCATCATAACAGATTGCCAAGAATGTTATTATATGCATATATGGCTTTTAAAAATCTATAGCTGATTCCTTCCTGCCAACTTGTTTTTACTTAAACAAATGGCACCCTCACTTTAGCTATTCAAGTCAGAAGTCAGAAGATCTCCCTTTGCTGCCCACATCTCATCCCTAGGACCTTTGGATCCTATCCCCTAAATGTTTCTGGGATTTGTCCACTCATACAAAACCCATCCAGGCCACCATTGGCCCTTACTTGTATTATGCCACTAGGTCTGCTGTACTTTTAGCAATTCTCCACACAGCAGCCAGAATGATCTTTCTAAAATAAGCATTATCATGTTTCTTATCTACTAAACAACCATTAAATTACCTCCCATAGCCCTTGTAATAAAAACCAAACTCTTTAACATGCCTAAATCCTTCCAACTTTGCCTTCTTCTGCCTTTTCCAGTCTCATCTGCTGGCTTCATTCTTCCGTTCCACCTCTTTATCCAACTACAATTGCTTGTTCTCTCTAAACTGATTTACATGGCCTCTAAAGAACACCAATGGCTTCCTATTACCTAGCTCCATGTGTGTGTGCTAAGTCGCTTCAGTCATGTCCAACTCTTTACCACCCTATGAGCCTGTAGCCCACCAGGTTCCTCTGTCCATGGGATTCTCCAGGCAAGAATAATGGAGTGGGGTTGCCATGCCCTCCTCCAGGGGATCTTCCTGACCCAGGGATCGAACCCACATCTCTTATGTCTCCTACATTGGCAGGCAGGATCTTTATCACTGGGAAGCCCACTTAGTTCCATAATCTAGCACATACCATATGTTTTTGATAACTGCTTGTTTAATTTTCTGTTCCTCCCGATATACTGTAGAAGCTACAAGAGAGCACAGACTGTATCTGTCTTTGTTTAAAATTCAATCCTCAGCTCCCAGTACTGAGCCTAACAAAACATAAGTGCTTGATAGACGCTAGGTGAGCATTAAGAATGAGGAAGACAAAACACAAAGAAATAGAAAAGAAGGTACAACCAATTGGGGGGAAATATTTGATGTAAATATCATAGATCGAGGTAATTTCTTTATTAGCTAAAGACATACAAATAAGGAAAGTGTCCAATATATAAATGTGTAATAGTTCACAAACAATGTAAACAGGACTCACCAATAACCATATGGGGAACTATTTAACCACAGTTCTATGAAATATCCTCTTTTCCATGTGAAAGGATTGGGAGATTTTGTGTTTCTAAAGCAAGCATCTTGGCAAGCGTGTGATGAGAGGAATAATCTCATATAATTTCTGTGGGAGATATAAACTGATCCAAATGTTTTTGAAACAAATTAGTTAACATGTAATTTTAACGGGTACATTCTTCTTAAACAACTATAAACATGAGAGATATATAAAACTGCATAAAGCAGCAGTATTTTCAGCAGTAAAAAACTAGAAGTAATTTAAGTCCTCAGTGAAATGGACTATGTAAAACAATGTAAACTCTAGTTAGACTATTATATATAACTTTTGTAAGACTGATTAAGAAACAATAGAAAAATGAGCTTATGATATAAGAAAAAACATAAATATAAAATTTTAAGTAAAGTATGACTAAGCACACAAAAACTGTGCATAAGAAACAGCTAACGATATTTTGTTTAATTAGCAGTTAAACAGAATAATTAAGCAAAATAATTATTTATTCTGCCAATTCAGTGAAAACAAAACTTGTGCCTGAATTAGCCTTAAATATCTACTTTACTTGTTCATGTGAGCTGGTCTAATAATTATATCTTCGTTAAAAAGAAATAAAGATACTTGCCATTGGCTTTGCCTTTGCTATTTTGATGGGTGTTCTGGGAGGAATAAGAAAAAGAAATGGTCACAATGACTCAAAACTGTACCACGTATGTATGTTTCCTTTGCATATTATCCTTGTTATTCTTAAGAGGATAGTTACTCAATATAACTTTTGAAATATATTCAAAATATATTCTTTCAAAATAGTATCATAAAAGGTATCAGATGTGTTCCTGACAAACCGTTCTTATAATTCTTAAAGAAAATATTTAACAGTTGAAAATATGTGCATTGTTATATGGTTTTAAATATATTATTGCATATGCCTTTGCAAACAGATAATACAAGTTGATAGGAAACTTAGCTACCAAATTACAAAACCATAGAAAAATCTCACAATGAGTATTCAAAGGGATTGTCCTTTAAAAAGGTATTGTGTAAAACCAGATATCAAGATGAGATTAATTATACAAAAGATTAAATGGAAGAAACATCTACGAGGGAAAATGACATAGGGCTCCAGGGGAGGTGCAGAGAACTGTCAGACCAGGATGCAAATCTGACCCCTGTGAAGGAAAGAGGGAAGGATGTGAGGTTGGGTAAGAAGCACCTGAGTTGTGTGTGTGTATGCTCAGTTGTGTCCGACTCTTTTGCCACCCCATGGACTGTAGCCTGCTAGGCTTCTCTGTCCATGGGATTTTCCAGGCAAGAATACTGGAGTGGGTTGGCATTGCCTACTCCAAAGGATCTTCCCAACCCAGGGGTCAAACCCATGTCTCATGCATCTTCTACACTGACAGGCAGATTCTTTACCACTATGCCATCTGAGATTGCGGTGCACTTGGAGGCAGTTCAGCAAGGTTGCTGGGAAGTCCTTGAGACAAAGTCTGCCACCAGAGAGTCCTTTCTTTTCCAGGAATGGCCCTGTCCTAGTAATCCTACAATGTTCAGTCACAGACTTGGAATAGCCTGTGAGAAGTGTGGCCTCTGCATCACAGCAGTGCTGGATTTAGAATGTGGCAGCTGAGACCATCTGGTAATTATGCCATCTGCAACAGGAGCTCTGAGAAGCTCTTTTTCCTGGCTGCCACAGGTAATATTTACTTACATTCAGAACAGAGCACCCTATTTTATAATGAAGCATCTATTTCATTGTTCAATGTTATTTGATGGTATTTTTTTTAATGAATGGTTCATTTTGTCCTATTTCTATTTATTTATTTAGGCTGTGTGGTGGCACGTGGGATCTTAGTTCCCCGACCAGGAATTAAACCCACGCCTCCTGCCATGGAAGCATTAAGTTTTAACCACTGGACCTCCAAAGAAGTTCGATGTGTTTTTTTTAATATGAAATGACCATGAGTTTCTCATGACAACAGCCTGGGAAACACTTAGGAAAGTGCGTATCGCCACTGTTTTGGTGAGGAAACTGAAGCATGCTGCTGCTGCTGCTAAGTCACTTCAGTCGTGTCTGACTCTGTGCAGTCCCATAGACAGCAGCCCACCAGGCTCCCCCATCCCTGGGATTGTCCAGACAAGAACACTGGAGTGGGTTGCCATTTCCTTCTCCAATGCATGAAAGTGAAAAGTGAAAGTGAAGTCTCTCAGTCGTGTCCGACCCTAAGCGACCCCATGGACTTCAGCCTTCCAGGCTCCTCCGTCCATGGGATTTTCCAGGCAAGAGTACTGGAGTGGGATGCCATTGCCTTCTCCGAACTGAAGCATAGAGAAGCAAAAAGACTTACCAAAGTTAAAAACAAGCAATAAACCAGAATGCAAATCACTGTTATTTTAGTATAAGAAAGCCCCTTCTTTTTTATGTCCATACATATAGAGATATAATAAAATTTGTAAGATGTTAGCATAGATAACATAAATTTCAAAGACCAAATGGCTCCCAAGTTCACTTGTTCTATAAGAAAGGAGATTTTACATCTAAGCATATTTATTTCCAAATGGACTCAAAGGACCCAGTGTCTACTCATAAAGTTTCCTGAGAGAATTGCTTTTTCACCTCTTATCTTCTGATTCAGCAGAAATTCAGGGAGAAATATTAATACTTTCTTCATTAAGTCTTGAGAGTACATACTCAGTTCTGAGTTCAGCCAAAGAATTCAACCAAAGAAAAAGATACGTCCTTCTGGCCATTGGGCACAAAGAAATTATTTAAGGCCTTTAAAACAACACCTAGCTCCAAATATCTGATCTAAAACACATAGAAAACTGATTTCTCATTTGATTCTATACATGTTAAGGCCCAAATTAACCTTAAAAGTAGAATATTTTCCTCTGCCCAGCTGTTATGAGACTGGTCCCTTGTACTTTATTAAGCCAAATTTTTAAGTGAACGAACTGAGGACATTTGAAAACTGGATTAAATCATGAATGCATATTAGTATACCTTTCTTTGTTGCCGTTGTTGTTTACTCACTCAGTCATGCCCCATGACTGCAGCCTTCTAGGCTCCTCCGTCCATGAGATTCTCCATGCAAGAACAGTGGAGTGGGTTGCCATTTCCTCCTCCAGGGGATCTTTCAAACCCAAGGATCCACATCTCCTGAAAGTCTTTATGATGGTCTATTTGTCAAAAAGAATTTGTTTATGCTCAAGGGATAGTTAATAGATGTGAGATGCTTATATCACTTCAAATCCCATAAATATTATGAAGAAAGAATTTTACTTTCCAACATCAAGGACACACCTGTCCCAACATACAAGTCTCATCAGAACCAGCTCTAACCTAATCGTCTCTATTGATTGCTGCTTTTAGTTTCAAATATTAGGATTTGAATATTTCCCAGGACTTCTGAATATTACATATCAGGTTTGGGCACAGAAAGGGTGATACATGCTAAAATTACTTAAAACATCACTTCAAAGGCGTCACTTGAATGACATCCAAGGTTGGTTTGTCTTGGATTTTTTTCTTGTCTTGAACAATCCATGAGTTTTGTGAGGTAGCTACACAGATTAAAAATGATGACTACAGCAGTAATCTCCACTCAAATATGTTATTTAAAAATAAAATAAAGTTCATTGTCACAGAAGTTTTCTGTTTCCCCAGACTTTGAAAAATTAAATCCTCTGCTTGTTTATAACAGCTAGAGCAATTCAAGTTTTACGGACCATCATCACTAGATTTTATATTGAGCCTGAAACAGCTTACCTCAAAGACCTTTCTTGGGCAGCTTCAGTTCATTTCGTGGCTCAGTCGTGTTCGACTCTTTGCGACCCCATGAACTGCAGCACGCCAGGCCTCCCTGTCTATCACCAACTGCCAGAGTTCACTCAAACTCATGTCCATCAAGTCGGTGATGCCATCCAGCCATCTCATCCTCTGTTGTCCCCTTCTCCTCCTGCCCCCAATCCCTCCCAGCATCAGGGTCTTTTCCAATGAGTCAACTCTTCACATGAGGTGCCCAAAGTATTGGCGTTTCAGCTTCAGCATCAGTCCTTCCAATGAACACCCAGGACTGATCTCCTTTAGAATGGACTGGATGGATCTCCTTGCAGTCCAAGGGACTCTCAAGAGTCTTCTCCAACACCACAGGTCAAAAGCATCAATTCTTCAGCACTCAGCTTTCTTCACAGTCCAACTCTCACATCCATACATGACCACTGGAAAAAGCAAAGCCTTGACTAGACGTACCTTTGTTGGCAAGGTAATGTCTCTGCTTTTCAATATGCTATCTAGGTTAGTCATAACTTTTCTTCCAAGAAGTAAGCGTCTTTTAATTTCATGGCTGCAATCAACATCTGCAGTGATTTTGGAGCCCAAAAAAATAAAGTCTGATATTGTTTCCACTGTTACCCCATCTATTTCCCATGAAGTGATGGGACCAGATGCCATGATCTTCATTTTCTGAATGTTGAGCTTTAAGCCAATTTTTTCACTCTCCTCTTTCACTTTCATCAAGAGGCTCTTTAGTTCTTCATCACTTTCTGCCATAAGGGTAGTGTCTTCTGCATATCTGAGGTTATTGATATTTCTCCCAACAATCTTGATTCCAGATTGTGCCTCTTCCAGCCCAGCATTTCTCATGATGTACTCTGCATATAAGTTAAATTAGTAGGGTGACAATATACAGCCTTGACACACTCCTTTCCCTATTTGGAACCAGTCTGTTGTTCCATGTCCAGTTCTAACTGTTGCTTCCTGACCTGCATACATGTTTCTCAAGAGGCATGTCAGGTGGGCTGGTATGCCCATCTCTTTCAGAATTTTCCACAGTTTCTTGTGATCCACACAGTCAAAGGCTTTGACATAGTCAATAAAGCAGAAATAGATGTTTTTCTGGAACTCTCTTGCTTTTTCCATGATCCAGCGAATGTTGGCAATTTGATCTCTGGTTACTCTGCCTTTTCTAAAACCAGCTTGAACATCTGGAAGTTCACAGTTCATTTATTGCTGAAGTCTGGCTTGGAGAATTTTGAGCATTACTTTACTAGCGTGTGAGATGAGTGCAATTGTGCGGTAGTTTGTGCACTCTTTGGCATTGCCTTTCTTTGGGATTGGAATGAAAACTGATCTTTTCCAGTCCTGTGGCCACTGCTGAGTTTTCCAAATTTGCTGGCATATTGAGTGAAGCACTTTCACAGCATCATCTTTCAGGATTTGGAATAGCTCAACTGGAATTCCATCACCTCCACTAGCTTTGTTCATAGTGATGCTTTCTAAGGCCACTTGACTTCACATTCCAGGATGTCTGGCTCTAGGTCAGTGATCACACCATCGTGATTATCTTGGTCATGAAGATCTTTTTTGTACAGTTCTTCTATGTATTCTTGCCACCTCTTCTTAATATCTTCTGCTTCTGTTAGGTCATACCATTTCTGTCCTTTATCGAGCCCATCTTTGCATGAAATGTTCCCTTGGTATCTCTAATTTTCTTGAAGAGATCTCTAGTCTTTCCCATTCTGTTGTTTTCCTCTATTTCTTTGCATTGATCACTGAGGAAGGCTTTCTTATCTCTCCTTGCTATTTTTGGAACTCTGCATTCAGATGCTTATATCTTTCCTTTTCTCCTTTGCTTTTCACTTCTCTTCTTTTCACAGCTATTTGTAAGGCCTCCTCAGACAGCCAGCTTAGTAACTTTATCTTTTTCTACTCTGGCCATCTACATAGCTAAATCAGAGCAAACCCACATCATTTATTTTGCACATTTGACTCCACTCCTTTGGGGCAAATTCATTCTCTGGATGAAATGGAACTGGCAAGGGTGTTCATAATACTTGATCATCTAGAAGGAAACAGAACATATACTACCTGGTAAATATTTATTAGATCATTGGCATTTTTGCATAATAATTTCATACAAACATAACTATATGAATGAAAATAAATTTAACTTTCACTCAGTTTTTTTTTAAAAAAGGGATTCAAGAAAGTAATTCCAAAAGTTTAAGACAATGATTTGTCTTCATTAAGTCAAAATTACTCAAATATATTCAATTTCAAATCAACCAGGGGTAAAATAATCAGAGATTTGGAGCTTGAAAGATTTAAGAGGTTGCTTTAATACAGATACAGCTTTACATGTGGGTAATAGAGACCCAAGTTAACATTTTTGCAAACAAGATGGAAGTTAATTTTTCTCCAATACAACCCTACTGAAGCAGGCAAAGTGCTAGGATACTCTGCTCTGTAAAGTATATAGGGACCCAGGATTCTTCATATTCTTTATCATATTGCTCTACACATTAAGGTGATTGTTTGTTCACATGGCCCTTGATTCAGTTCAGTTCAGTTCAGCTCAGTCACTCAGTCATGTCTGACTCTTTGCGACCCCATGGACTGCAGCAAGCCAGGCCCCCCTGTCCATCACCAACTCCTGGAACTTGCTCAAACTCATGTCCATCCAGTCGGTGATGCCATCCAACCATCTCATCCTCTGTTGTCCTTCTCCCTCCTGCCTTCGATCTTTCCCAGCATCAGGGTTTTTCAAATATGTCAGTGCTTCGCATCAGGTGGCCAAACTACTGAAGTTTCAGCTTCAGCATCAGTCCTTCCAATTATTATTCAGGGTTGATTTCCTTTAGGATGGACTGGTTTGATCTCCTTGCAGTCCAAGGGACTCTCAAGAATCTTCTCCAACACCACAGTTCAAAAGCATCAATTCTTCGGCACTCAGCTTTCTTTATAGTCCAACTCTCACATTCACACATGACTACTAGAAAAACCAAAGCTTTGACTGGACAGACTTTTGTTGGCAAAATCATGTCTTTGCTTTTTAATATGCTGTGTAGGTTGATCATAACTTTTCTTCCAAGGAGCAAACATCTTTTAATTTCATGGCTGAAGTCACCATCTGTAGTGATTCTGGAGCCAAAAAAAGTCTGCCACTGTATCCATTGTTTCCCCATCTATTTGCCATGAAGTGATGGGACTGGATGTCATGATCTTAGTTTTCTGAATGTTCAGCTTTAAGCCAACTTTCTCACTCTCCTCTTTCACTCTCATCAAGAGGCTCTTAGTTCTTCTTTGCTTTCTGCCATAAGGGTGGTGTCATCTGCATATCTGAGGTTATTGATATTTCTCCCGGCAATCTTGATTCCAGATTGTGCTTCATCCAGCCCAGCGTTTCTCATGATGTACTCTGCATATAAGCTAAACACACAGGGTGACAATATACAGCCTTGATGTACTCCTTTCCCGATCTGGAACCAGTCTGTTGTTCCATGTCCAGTTCTAACTTGCTTCCTGACCTGCATATAGGTTTCTCAAGAGGCAGGTCAGGTGGTCTGGTATTCCCATCTCTTTCAGAATTTTCCACAGTTTCTTGTGATCCACACAGTCAAAGGCTTTGGCATAGTCGATAAAGCAGAAATAGATGTTTTTCTGGAACTCTCTTGCTTTTTCCATGATCTAGCAGATGTTGGCAACTTGTTCCTCTGCCTTTTCTAAAACCAACTTGAACATCTGGAAGTTCACGGTTCATGTATTGCTGAAGCCTGGCTTGGAGAATTTTGAGCATTACTTTGCTAGCATGTGAAATGAGTATAATTGCATGGTAGTTTGTGCATTCTTTGGCACTGCCTTTCTTTGGGATTGTAATGGAAATTGATCTTTTCCAGTCCTGTGGCCACTGCTGAGTTTTCCAAATTTGCTGACATATTGAGTGCAGCACTTTCACAGCATCATCTTTCAGGATTTGAAATAGCTCAACTGGAATTCCATCACCTCCACTAGCTTTGTTCATAGTTATGCTTTCTAAGGCCCACTTGACTTCACATTCCAGGATGTCTGGCTATAGGTGAGTGACCACACCACTGTGATTATCTGGGTCATGAAGATATTTTTGGAAAGTTCTTCTGTGTATTACTGCTGCCTCTTCTTAATATCTTCTGCTTCTGCTAGGTCCATACCATTTCTGTACTTTATTGTGCCTATCTTTGCATGAAATGTTCCCTTTGTATCTCTAATTTACTTGAAGAGATCTCTAGTCTTTCCCATTCTATTATTTTCCTCTATTTCTTTGCACGGATTGTTGAGGAAGGCTTTCTTATCTCTCCTTGCTCTTTTGCTTTTTTTGCATTTCTTTTCCATGGGGATGGTCTTGATCCCTGTCTCCTGTACAATGTCACGAACCTCATTCCATAGTTCATCAGGCACTCTATCTATCAGATCTAGGCCCTTAAATCTATTTCTCACTTCCACTGTATAATCATAAGGGATTTGATTTAGGTCATACCTGAATGGTCTAGTGGTTTTCCCTACTTTCTTCAATTTAAGTCTGAATTTGGCAATAAGGACTTCATGATCTGAGCCACAGTCAGCTCCCGTTCTTGTTTTTGCTGACTGTATAGAGTTTCTTCATCTTTGGCTGCAAAGAATATAATCAATCTGATTTCTTGTTGACCATCTGGTGATGTTTATGTGTAAGTCTTCTCTTGTGTTGTTGGAAGAGGGTGTTTGCTATGACCAATGCATTCTCTTGGGAAAACTCTGTTAGCCTTTGCCCTGCTTTCTTCTGTACTCCTAGGCCAAATTTGCCTGGCCCTTGATTGTTCATCATCAAATTCCTATTTCAGATATAACCTGAATTTTGTATACATCATTCTGCTCCTATCCATTGGCCACAAATCAGTCACATGTCCATACCTAGATGCAAAAGATGCTGGGAATTGTAGTGTTTAATCTTAATATTCACATGCCCAGCTAGAATTCAATTACTATGAAAAATAGAAGATACTTGAGAGGATTAGCTAAGAGACTGTGCCTCAGAGGTGATTTTAGATCCTAATATATAAAACAAATAAAAACTGAGCTCTGATTAAAGGTGGTGAGGTGGTAGACCCCTGTTCCCTGCCTCTTGATTCCTCATGAGGACCCTTTAATGACCAGGGCCCTGTAAGACACATTTGGAAACTATTGCTCTAGACCAGGGATGGAAAACTAAAATGTCAAAAAAAGGTCAGATGGGTAAAGTGAATAAAAGCAGCATATTGAATGCGTCCAGTGACTGACAATGGGACAACCTGAAGAAACATTCCCAATTAGATCAGAGGGTTCTGACGCACTCAGTACCAACAGATTTTTGTCCATAAAACTCTGGATCCTGCTTACCAGACTTCCAATTTTTCAAGAGAAGCTTAGAAATCTATATTTTAGTGAAATGTCCTGCTTTTTTAATATTGGTTACCAGTTAACACATCTTATCATATTTCAAAAGTTGAAAGTACACCTGCAAGCCAGATCTACTGAAAGGTCACTGAATACAATTTATAATCATCTAAGCCAATCAGGTTATTCTCTAGACAAGGAAACAGAGGCTTTGAATGCTTGAGTAACTAGCTCACAGTAACGTAGCCACACCTGGTTAGATTTTTTTGTCTTTGAATTTAGTACTCATTACACAATACCATCATAAAATGCCACAGTGATGTTCAGAATAAGCAAATACGGAAAAAATGTCTTTAAAAACAATCTAATTCTATGCTACAATTTAGTGTTTGGCTTTGAAATAAAATATTTGAGAGCAGATCAAGTGTGTGTTCTTTGTCCCATTCCCTCTTAACCCCATAATTGAAAGTAAAATCTGTTCTGTCTTCTACCTTCCTGGCCTGGATTTGCCAGATCCTGGCTGCCTGATCGGGAACACACAAGGCCAAGAAGCGTCACAGATACCCCTGGCACCCACGCAGTAGCCAGTCTCCCCTCTCTCCAGCATGGCCCATTTAATCACACACTTGTATCATATCAGTGGCAGATTCATTGCAAAGCACATTTTTCATTTTTATATGTATTTTTTTCTGTATGCTGTAAAGTTAAATGGCTAAAATGTTTGTGGCTAAAAGTTTTAAATATATGGAAATGGATAACATTTACTTTCTAAATGCCTGAGTAGGACTAAATTGTTCATGGATTAGTTATACTGTACTTTCATAAGATTTTTTATGACTATTTCTATTCCTTAGAAACTTCTTACAGAAGAATCTTATACTCAAAGTGTATGTCCAGCATGAAAAATTCTCTTATACATTATTTCTACCTTATGATAGGGTCTTTTGAGTCCAAAACTTAGATGAAGGGATGTGCTTTTTTTCTGCCTATATTCCTAGAATCTTCTGTTTAAATCAATCTTTCCAACACTTAAATTAGATTTTTGTTTTTGGTCCAGTGAATGTTATCCTAAATGTATGACAAGGGGAAATGTTGGAAATATAAGTAGTCTATACCCAATAATAATTCAAAAAGATATTAAATTCTCACATTTTCATTTTCTTTCATTCAAAATCATTAGGGCTCTTTTTTTAACCTGAGGTTTTCATGGTTTGTGTGATACTAGCAGTTAGTAAAAGTAATGTCTTTAGGGGGCCAACCTCAAGAAATAAGAGCAAAGGGGTGGGTTTGGTTTGGCTGGGAACATACATTATTTTTCCATTGCCTATTTCTAATGTCTTAAATCATCAGATTTTATTAATAGAATAAATCGAACCACATGGAGCAATTCCAACATCACTGTTGGAAAAACATGGATGCAAATGTACAAACAAAGCCGCTCCATTTCCTGGTCGTTTTCTGCAGTCTTTTTTTTTTTTAATCTTCTATCTTTCTTTATTCTTCTTTCTTTCTTCTTTCCCTCTTCTATTTATTTGCATTAACTTCAACCTAAATATGAAAACATTAGATTTTCACTACATTTAGGGTAAAATCTTGTTATCTTTTTAAAAAGAGGACTCTTCCATCCTGTGCTAAAGAGAACATCCCAGCTAGTGTACAGGTGGCAGCTTTCATTACATTAAACAGGGAGCAAAGTTAGGAATGTGATAGAAAGATAAAATCCCAAGTAATGAGAGTCAGAGAAAGTATTACACAGCAATGAGGCAAGAAGGAAGATGATTCAGAAAGCACAGGGAAGAGCAAAAGTGGTTTTAAAATGGTTCACTGTGAATTGCTTCATGTACATGACACTGAATCAGTTATAAGTGAATGGGTTTAAATAAACCATTAATGATTGAACATTCTTCAAATGAAATGGGTCTTCCTTTGCCTCAACATCACTCACCACCTTATTCAGTGACAAAAGTAAAAAAGTGAAAGTTAGTTGTTCAGTCGTGTCTAACTCTGTGCGACTCCACAGACTGAAACCCACCAGGCTCCTCTGTCAGTGGAATTCTCCAGGCAAGAATACTGGAGTGGGTACCCATTCCCTTCTCCAGGGGATCTTCCTGACCCAGGGATCGACCCAGGTCTCTGCAGGCGGATTCTTTACTGTCTGAGCCACCAGGAAAGCCCACAAAGAGGTAAGAACTTATCAACAAGTCCACAACTTAGCAAACACTCCTTTGGTCTGGTTTCACTCGTCTTACTGTATCCTCTTTTTAAGAATACAGATAAACTGAGGTAGTTATATTTAGGAGAAGGAAGCAAAGAAAAATTATTGAGAGTAGTTGCAAGAGCAGAGTTGGGCAAGGGAAACAAGAAATACAGCAAAGATGAGAAATAAGCTACAGAAAGGAAACTCTTTCTCTCTCTCTCTCTCTCTCTGTGTCTGTCTTTCTCTGTCTGTCTGTCTCTCTCTCTCTCTCTCTCTCTCTCTGTCTCCCCTCCTCTCCTCCTCTCTCCTCTTCATCTTTATCTCCCTTCTTTTTTCCCCTCTCTCCCTTCCATTCTCTCATCTTCATTTGCTTGACCTCCTGCTCTCCTTTGAAGCTCCCAAGCATTTCCCTCCATGTAATAACCTAGATCCTTAGGCAGTTCTTGTTCACTCTTCTGCTCTTTTCACTCTTTACTTATGACTCACAGTGCTTTGGAAATAAGGAACAGGGAGAGGGATAGTTTTTCAAAACCATAATGTTTCATCTAAGTTCCTATAATTACTAACTGATTTCTCTGCCACTCAGGTGGCCTCTGATTAACCTGTCTGCCACTCCTCTGCCAGAAAGTGCAAATAAATCACATTGTTACTACACTGGAAGCCTTTTGAGATGATTTCTGAAGGTGTACAGGATGCTGTCATCTTAATCAACTGAGCACAAAATCCACCCCTCCACCTCCAACTATCCCCAAATACTTATTATCATTCCCCAAACATGTCATGCAGGCCTTTGGGCTAGTGTCTTTGCACACACAGATCCCTTTGTTTTCCTACCCATCTTCAAAAATTCACCTGGAGGGACTTCCCTGGTGGGCCAGTGGTTTAGAATTCGCCTTGCAATGCATGGGACACAGGTTCAATTCCTGGTGAAGGAACTAAGATCCCACATGCCTCGAGCAACTAAGACCATGTGCCACAACTACGGAGCCCAGGAGCCACAAGCAGAGTCTGTGTGCCACAAGGAAGCTCTCACGCAACACAACGAAGACTCCGTGTGCTGCACGAAGCCCTGAGGCAGCCTGACTAATTGACTAATTTAAAAATGCACCTGGAGCCGTCCTCCTGCAGGAAGTGCCCCTCACCTATGTGACTTAGCTCTCTCTGCCTGTGTCACAGCACATTTTATATGCAATTGTAAGAGGTAAAAATGGCACCCCACTCCAGTCCTCTTGCCTGGAAAATCCCATGGACGGGGGAGCCTGGTAGGCTGCAGTCCATGGGGTCGCGAAGAGTCAGACACAACTGAGCGACTTCACTTTCACTTTTCACTTTCATGCATTGGAGAAGGAAATGGCAACCCACTCCAGTGTTCTTGCCTGGAGAATCCCAGGGATGGGGGAGCCTGGTGGGCTGCTGTCTATGGGGTCACACAGAGTCAGACACGACTGAAGCAACTTAGCAGCAGCATAACAAATAGATTGATCTCTCTGTCTCCTGATCTACAAGCCCCTAAGCAAGCAAGCAAAATGTCAGCAATAAGGGAGGTGTTTGGTGGTGAGAGATGCTTTTACATAGCATGAAAGAGTAGAATCTCCTCACATCTCCTCACATACCAGTTCTAACAAGTTATGTTCCCATGCACACATCATCTGCCTTCCTGAATTGACCTCAAATTCATCATTTGTAAAGCTGAAAAAGCCTGGCTAATAGTAAACACTCCAAAATATGATGATAGTTTTGCATCTCTGTTTATGTCTATAGCTATGAACCTGTGTTCATATCTGTAGCTATAGCTACATGTCAATCTATGCGTCTGCCTTGGGTATGCACAGAGCCTAAACCTTGTTGTTACTCTTCCTGCAGGCATGCCTGTAGGCAGGCTTCTCTTAGAAATGTGCTCTAGAAACCAGTTTTAGATAAATTTATCAAACATTCTTAAGGAATATTGGAGTGTTTACTATTAGCCAGGCTTTTTCAGCTTTACAAATGATGAATTTGAGGTCAATTCAGGAAGGCAGATGATGTGTGCATGGGAACATAACCTTTTAGAACTGGTACATGAGGAGATGGGAGCTTCTACTCTTTCATGCTATGTAAAAGCATCTCTCACCACCAAACACCTCCCTTATTGCTGACATTTTGCTTCCTTGCTGCTGCTAAGTCACTTCAGTCATGTCCAACTCTGTGCGATCCCATAGACAGCAGCCCACCAGGCTCCACCGTCCCTGGGATTCTCCAGGCAAGAACACTGGAGTGGGTTGCCATTTCCTTCTCCAATGCATGAAAGTGAAAAGTGAAAGTGAAGTCGCTCAGTCACGTCCAGCTCTTCGCGACCCCATGGACTTCAGGCTACCAGGCCCCTCTGTCCATTGGGTTTTCCAGACAAGAGCGGATACAAACAATGTTAGAGATTTGAAAAAGACTCCAAGCAAAAATTTTCATTTTATTCAGTAGAGTCTTATATTTTTGACCAGAGTGACCATACATCCTAGTTTGCTTGGAATGGCACCAGGTTACTCCTTTCATTCTGTCATATTTTTTACCTATTGTTTTATTGAAGTATAATTGCTTTACAATATGAGAGTTTCTGCTGTACAACAAAGTGAATCAGCTACATGTATACATATATCCCCTCCCTCCTGGAGCTGCCTCCCACCACCACCCTCATCCCACCCCTCTAGGTCATCAAAGAGCACCAAGCTGAACTTCCTGTGCTATACAGAAGCTTCCCACTAGCTATCTAGTTTACACTTGGCAGTGTATGTCAAATCTAATCTGTATCCGATACTAAAAATATTTAACAGCTGGTAGGGCACGCTGTGTTCTACTTAGTTGTTTCATTGTGTCTGACTCTGCGACCCCATGGACTGTAGCCCTTCAGGTTCCTCTGTCCATGGAGATTCTCCAGGCAAGAATACTGGAGTGGGTAGCGGGCACTGGCCAATTAGAAAAAGAACACTGTGATCAGTCAGAATGCTCAGAAGTCACAAGGAGAGAGACCATACAATTAATTGTCCAAATCAAGACACTTTGGAGAGTGAAATGACGCACTATTAAAAATTATGCCAGATTCACCTCTCTTGCTGGACCTTATCTCTTTCTCTTCTTTTTTTCAGGTTCTATCACTGTTGAGAATATTTGGTCCTTACTTTATCTTTCTAATCCTTAACCCTTTCTAACCCTATAACAATTTAAAAAGGTATCCTGGTCATGCCCAGTTGTCACAAACCATTTTTCTTCAAAAGTGGAAATTCTAGCTACTGTCCCTCTTTATATGAACATCCTCTGCTGATTTGCAGACGACTTAGTTAGAAATGTCTTCTACTTGGCCAGTCCTAGAATTTCTTCACAGAGTACATTTCCTGGAAAGGCAAGCTAGGGAAATTAAGTTCTGTAGTTTAAAAAGCATATATCCTTGCCATATCCATAAAGCTGACCTCCTTAGACTAAAAAGTTAATGAGAATTGTACCACTCAATAATTTGGCAGGGAGGAAATATTTTCTACCACAGAATTTCTAATGGAATTCATGTCAACTGGATTCATATGGTAAGAAAAGCTATGCATACAGTCAGAATAAAATCCTTCCCAAGAATAACATGATCTTGAAATAGAGCATTTTTACCCTTACTAGAAAGTTTAAAGAGTTATGAGATTAGAGCAGTGAGTAGCTATTGGTGTTTATTCCATGATTTTCTACAGATAAAGATAGAAGTTAGCCATTCAGGTTGGGGCTTAGCTATTGTGTGATACTGCTGTGATCACACAAGTCAGTGAAAACAAATCCTGTTTAATAATTTTTCACTATATGCTTCCAAGAGTGGGACAGTGAGGTAGTTAAAGGGTTCCTTAAAAGAAGATTTCTTAATACTTCCAGTCAACAATGACAGGTTTAAATTTCAAAAGGGAATCAACAATTAAACGAAAGAATTTTGCCCTGAAGGGTTTACACAGCTCTGTCTATTTACAGCCATTCATACAGAATACATTCTGATAAACACAGTAGGATCTAGGGAATAGGAGTTGAAAAGTGATGAACTAACCCAAGTTCAAATAAGAATAATGGCTACTATATATTCAGCACTTACCACATGTATTGGCAAACCATGTAATTCAATCTCCACTCTGAAACTGAAGCCAAATCTACATGTAAAACAATTGCTTTGCAGTATGCAAGCTTTGATGTCAGACAAATGGCATATTAAGAAGAATATAATGAAAGATTTCTATTTGCTTTCAAGTAAACAAAATGTCAGATACTGCTGTGATCACACAAGTCAGTGAAAACAAATCCTGTTTAATAATTTTTCACTATATGCTTCCAAGAGTAGGACAGAGAGGTAGTTAGAGGGTTCCCTAAAAAAAGATTTCTTAATAGCCCCAGTCAACAATGACAGGTTTAAATTTCAAAAGGGAATCAACAATTAAACGAATTTTTCCTATCCCCTAGTATATGTGTCCCAAAATTACACTTTGGGATGTATGCCTTAGATTTATGTTGCTTAAGGTGTCAAAATGCTAACTTTTTGCTACATTATGAGATAAAGATCTTACACCAAAATATAAATCAGACTGCTCTCTTCATTGAGAACTTCTTGCAATATAAATAAAAAGTCAGCTGAATTGAACAGTGTGTTTAGTAAAGAAATTGGTCTATATTCTGGTGCTAGCTGCTGATTTTATTGCCACTGGTGGCAAAGTCCAGGATTGATAGTAGCTTATAGAACACAGTTTCAGTGTTGCATTGTGAAATATAAAGTTTTGTGTCTGTTGGAAATTATATTCAGCTGCTAATGAAACCCAACTACAGAAACTTCAGTGAATTAAGAGACTCTTCTCTCACAGAAAACATGTGACAGACCGTCTGAGACATGGATGTCCGTCACAAGTTTTCTATCAGATCTATCAAATCATAAGGTGAGGTGGGCCCAGCAGCATCCCATAAGATGCAAATGGTACCTTTGGCATCAGGTGTTAACAAGACACACAGCAGCCACCCCAGTCCCCTGTGTTATGTACCACCATCACACCAGTACCTCTCTCCCAGCTCTTATCTGCAGCTCCGTGAGAAGTCCATTATGATCAACTAAGGGCCAAGCTTATTTGGAGGAGGAAAATGGCCAAGCTTGGCAGCCTGGTCAACTCCATATGTGAGTATAAGCCCAAAATGGGTAATTGCTGCTCTACTGCCCAATTTAGAGTAGTCCTGAAAGTAAGTGGGGAGAGAAATCCTCCCAATAGATAGGGTTTTAAGCAATCCACCTGATCATTCACTTTGTGTGGAAAGAGAAGGGCTGGAGTCAAAAATAAATATGGCATAAAAAATAAATAGTAATATGGAAGACATAGAGGTTTGGTAAGAGGTGTCGGGAATGGGGGAAAGTACTGCATTTTACCCATCAGAGAAGGTGACAAAGCAGTAGACGGAGTGAGTGCTCTGCCCGTCAGCAGCCCGGGCCCTTAACCACGCCAGTCAGAGCACAAGGCGCACATGAGCAGGACCTCCACGAGATGCGGACAGAGTAAGTCCAGCTGCACGGGTCCCCACTCACAGGGACTGCTTTAAGCTTTGCTTCTGATGAAAGTCCAAACCTGCCAGCAACAGAAACAAATTCTGAGCCACCAGTTTGGCACCAGTTCTCCACTAGACTCCTCTCACCCTGGAAAATGCAGTAATTTATCTTGACTGAAATCCACACATATTCCTAATAGGGGTTTGCCTTTCTTGCCGTCTGGATGTCAGCCAATGTCGTTATCCACACGGTTACAGAATGTGTGACCAACTGACTTGGGGTCCCACATAATGTTGAAGGGGATGAAAGGACCCAATTAAAGGGAAGAGAATTAGAAGACAAATGATCATGGAATCTTCTATGTACAAAGATGCTTAAACTTTCTACTGTCTGCTGGACCAATACACATGGGGATATCAGTATGTGTAAGACAGGACTTGATTCATTATTCTCTATGAATCCTCTAGTTTTCAAAAGCCTTTCTCTGATGGTTTGTGCCTCAGCCAGAGCACTTCCTATAGTACATCACTTTATTTTCATTGTTCTCTTCTGAACATAGTTAGGGTGTCTGTCATTATTCCTCTCTTCTTATCCCCCCCCTTTTTTTTTTTTTTTTTGATATGGACCATTTTTAAAGTCTTTATTGAATTTATTACAACATTGCTTCTGTTTATTTTGGGGGGGTTGTTTTTTTTGGCCACGACCGGGGTGGAACCCATACCCCCTGCGTTGGAAGGCAAAATGTTAACCACTGGACCACCAGAGAATCCCTTCTTTTCCAATCTTATCTTACTCTCATAGAATCTTGTCTTACTCTATATAATACAGTTCTTGGAATTTCTTTCCCAACATAATGGGTCTTCCCAGGTGGCACAATGGTAAAGAATCTGCCTGCCAAGGCAGGAGACACAAGAGACATGGTTTGGATCCCTGGGTCAGGAAGACTCCCCTGGAGGAGGAAATAGCATACCACTCCAGTATTCTTGCCTAGAAAATCCCATGGACAGAGGAGGGGGCAGGCCACGGTTCCTGGTATTGCAAAGAGTAGGACACGACTGAGCGACTGAGCACACACAATGTTGCCAGCAGTACTGAATTATAGCAATGTCCTTTTGGTTCTTCTAATAACTAAAAATAATATTAAAAAGTAAAAGCATGTTTAGCAGATAGTACCTTCTAACAGGTTAGTGGTTACAAAATAAGAATCAGTTTCAAGCATCACACCAGGAAAATTTTTCCTATACCTTCTGTTCTCCAATCCCTCTGAATAACTGTTCTCTCTTTAATTAATAAAAATATTTTCTTTTTCCATTAAAGAGATTTTTTCTCTGCTTCTACAAAATACAGGCAAGATCAATTGGTTACTTCTGATTTTTTCCATCTCTTTATGTTTTCTATTTAAACGTTAAAAGCTTAAAATAAATACACTCCTCCACAAAGCAAGATTTTTTTTCTCTTCATTAAATGCAATTTTCCCTGTCTGACTTGACATGTACACACTATTATATTTAAAATAGATAACCAACAATGACCTGTATAGTACAGGGAACTCTGCTCAATAATCTGCAACAACCTATATGGAAAAAGAATAGATACATGTATATGTATAACGGAATCATTTTGCTGAATACTTAAAACTAATAGAATATTGTTAATCAACTATGTTCCAATAGAAAATAAAATTTCCTTTAAAAATGCAGTATCACCAATATTCTAATGATGTGCAAAGTCAACCAACTTCTCAGTATTCACACATTCACTTATACAGCAAGTTCACAGTAGTGTCATGTATCAACAGTTAACTTCTCTCTGCTCCCAGAAAAGAATCTTCTACATCTGGTTGTCTCTACACCCCCAATCCATATTTCCACTGCCGTCTTCTATTCTATTCAGCCGGCTTAGAGCATCATAGTGCCTTTCTACCCACGCAAGAAACACTGTCGTCCCATTTCTCTAACACGCATTTTTTCTCTTTTAATAAAAGCTTGGCCTGTTTAACCGTATTTCTGGAACATTGAGTGAGAAGTTCTTGTTATTTTTTTTCCAGCTATTTCTTCCAAAATACATCACGTTACTTTACTCTTGAAGCTTACATCATCTTCTTTCATCCTTAGCAAGGAATGACTACAAATATGCCTCTTGGAGTAATTCTTAGTTATTTGATAATCAAAATTCCCATAACATAATCCCCAAGCAGCCCATACCAATTTATCTTTTGAATCTTTTTCTGACAATAAAACACTGCTGAAACAATTCAGTGATGTCTGCTTCACAACTTCAAATAAGTTTCCCTTTTTCATTTGGGTTTCCACTTTCTTAACTTAGATCTCAAGAGGAATGGAGGGATCTGAAAGAAAATTAACCCCTATGGCCCAATAACAGATGAACCTTAAATAGTCCAGCAATAAACTGGATATTTTGAAGAAAAGACTACACATTCACAGATAAAGCATTAATCATTTGAAAAATATTAGGCATCTGGCATGTAAAATATGCATGAAATTAGCATCCAGCTGAACTGGACAAAAAATTCTTAGAAAAAGGTGAAAATGCTGGTCAGTTCAGTTCAGTTCAGTTCAATCTCTCAGTCATGTCCGACTCTTTGCAACCCTATGAATCGCAGTACGCCAGGCCTCCCTGTCCATCACCAACTGTTCATCGAGTTGGTGATGCCATCTTTAGCAAAACTATAAAGTAAAGTCTTCCATAATTCATCAATTCCAACAAATTGATTTTTTGGGAGTTAATTTTTAGTGAATTGTCCTATTTCTCATTTGGAGAAATGTCTAACCTCAGTTGCTTACACAGTCTTCAGTTAAGGCTCCAGGTTTGTGGATGGACACTGCAGATGGTTTCTGATCCAGGACTTTTGTCCACACCTTAATGCTATCCTACCTAGTGTTGCTCTTCCTTATGTCTTTCTCTCAAGATTTTAACTTCTGAGAAGGTTGGGGATATATGCCACATCTCATGACTCTTCATTTCCTTATCACCTTGCACACATATTTGGTAGCATGTTAGCTATTGAGTGATCAAGTGAGACCAGGACACCAATCCAACCACCTCATCTTTGAAGGGGTGGTTAGGGGAACCCTCTAAAGATACTCCCTACTAAATGGTAGCTCAAAAGTTTCATCTTTGTGTGTGAAAGACATATTACTATTACAACATTGAGGGTAATCTGAAGCTGATTAAAATTTTCCTGCCCTCTTCTAACCCCAGCCAACTTGACTAAAGTCTGTTCCTTTTCTTAAATGGAAATTGAAAAAGGAACCATATACCATCCTGCCAATTATTGTATGATTTTTATATAATAAACTTTGAGATTTTTGTTCCCAATATTTCCCTCTTAGTAGGAATCTGAATTATTTGAATAAACTGTTCTTTCTGTTTTGCAATGATGCAAAGCCAAACCAGAAAGCAGAGCTTTTCAAGCTATGAACCTAGTCTACTGGCTATTTTATTATATCAGACATGCCTCCACCCTTCCCCCAGATATTGTAACCAGTGGATGAATTGCCTTCACCTCTGACCCTCATGGGCAAAGGTCCTCCCATATCTGCTTCCTTACTTATATCTCAGATGTCCCGTGATTACTCCTGGATGTCCCCTTGATATTCAGCTGGGAAAGTCTCTAGTCTGGTCCAGCTTTGTGCTGTTTCCTGAAACTCATTTATTAGGTTGTTTTTAAAGCCTAAACATACCCTCTTGTGAAATCTGATTAATCCCCATTGTTCTAAGGTATATCTTGTTTATATGCTACCATAGCATTTTTCATATTACATTTTAGTTACACTCACACTTGACATCCCCCCTATATTCTGAACATTCTTTTTACCTCTTGCCCTTAAACAGACAGTGATCTCTTATAATGTATGCTTTTATACTAGCAAGAGTCATCTTTTCTGGAAATCCCCAAAGCTCCTAGAATGCAATCTAATCGAATCCCAAACTACTAGAACGCAAGCTCCATGAGAGCAGGGAGCTTCCCTGCATTCATCCCAATGTCCTAGTTTACAGAACAGAGCAATGGTCAGCACTGGTCTCAAGGACATTAGTGATACAAAAGAGTATTTGGTTAATATGCAACATATGAAGAGAACCATGTTATACCTGTTTCTTTAGTTATTTGTAAGACTCTGAGAAAGGGAGTGTCTCCTGCCATATCAGGAAAAAAAGGACGTCACAGTCATCAGCAATTGCCGCCCTCCCATGTGAGCCCCCGGGACACTCAGGAAGGGGAAGAACACATGGGACCTGGTAGCCATCAAGCTGCAGCCACTCCCTATGGTGAGCCCCAAAGGAGCGCTCAGGATGTGCAAAAAAGACAGGATACTGGCCCAGGAGAGCTGAGACGCATATGAGAGGAACGATTCCAGTGAGTCCAGACTCACACCTTCCCAAACATAGAAAGGTGCTAAATTCCCTAACTTGAGATATCTGATTTTCTTTAACTAATAATAATCTCTTGATGTCCAGACCACCTGCCCTTTGTTGCAAAACTTCTATATAACCTGGCTTATTCCCTGTCTGCTCAGAGCAGTTCTCTCAGGGTCACTTGAGATGCTGTCTCCTAAGCTTGAAGTCCTAAAAATTCCCACCAAATAAAACACAACTCAATTTTTAGGTTGTGAATATTTTTTAAGTCAACAACTCCAATAACCCTTTCACACCCCCACAGACAGAAGACTGCCTAGGATTTAAAATTTTTCCATCACTGATATTTTTTATTCATGTGGTTTCACAAGAACACTCTTACTTTGGTACTCAAACAATTGTCATTTTTTAAAGCTTTATGGGTTCTGGGTTATCTGCTTGCAAAGTGACTGCTGTATCTACCTAGAAACTCAAGCAGCTGATACCATCTTTGGTATAAAGAACAGTCCTACAGGATGACTTGAAGAATCAGACCACTCCACCCCTAGATTCTTCCTGCATTCTCCGAGCAGTTCAGATTGGTTCCTGGTGTGAAATGTCCAGGGATGCTCGTCTGCATAGGCCCCAGAGCTCTGCAGGGAAAAACGTAAAGCTGACCAGCTACTGGGGTTTGGACATGTCCCTTTATGTGGCATGAGGGATCCCTGAAAGAAACCAGACTGAAGGAAGAGAAAGTGGAGCACTGAAAAAAGGAAAAAAAAAACTGCCACAGTGGAGATAAAAGCCTGGCCAGGTGGGCAGAGTGAGCTTCAGAGAAGTTGGGTTCCATGGACTGTGTTCTGTCTGCACCCATGCCTATGTCTGAGCCTGGCAGGAGGGGAGTAATGTGCCTGAGGGTTAAACGCAAGTGGGCAGTGAGGGGAGAGCAAATCAGTGACTCACTGAAACAAAGGTTCGTGGAACAGTGGTGCAAAAGCAGACAGCAGCAATCGGATGGAGAGGCTGCAGCAGTGATTATGCGGGACACCCTCTTTGACTTCTTGGGGAAAGCTCAATGAGGTGAGAAAGATAGAATTTCCTACCAAACAAGGCTCAGACCATTGTTCCCACCTCCCATCTCCAGCTAGAGGAAAGAAAAGTTACATGAGTCAGAAGCAGCAAACTGAACAGAAAGAAAAAAAAAAAAAAAAAAACTTTTAAAAGTGTAAATCATGTCACCAGATCAGCTCCTAGCAGTCTTTCCCAAAAAAATGTAAAAGGAAAATGTAAAAAGGAAAACAACATCTATTTGAAAGCCTCTGTGTCACGTAACATCTTGTGAAGGAAGGTGAAAGAGGCAGATGGTCTAGACTAGATGGAAATAGAAGTGTGGCACCAGGAAGGTGCACTCACCCTCAGGCTATTTCAGCCTGAGTGTATGAAAAGAAACACCAGTGAAAGCAGTGACTGAGCTACTCACCAGCACCTTGGCAAGAACTGGAGTATCCAAGAGAGAAGTTCACTCCAAACTCAGGAACTGCAGGGGTCCACTAGGACCAGAGGAGCAAAAGAGGAAACGGTGTTGCCATAACCTAGTGTGTGGGCCTCGGAGGCCGCTGAGAAACCTCTACTGCCAATGCTCCACCGGGGCCCCGGGGCCAGCACCTCAAACGCCCACTGCTGCTGCTGCCGTTGGAGCCACATGGACCAAGAACCCACAGCCCACAAGGGAGCACTGCTGCCAGAGGCACCTGACAGAAGCCAAGAGGAAACGCATGTCCTTCCCTCCTCCCAATTCCCAATCACTTGCCAGTGTCTCCCATTAACAGAACTTAATAGGAAGGCAACCAGCAAGGGAATCTGGGGAAAGTAGTTTACAGACTTTCAGACCCCAAAGTGCAGAGTATCAAGAAGGCAAGGGGTGAAACTGAGAAGTCAGACACTCTAGCAACTAAGTAAAGCATAGTTTACATTATCAAGAGAAGTTCATTTGCCTTCTTAGAAACAAAGAAAAGGAACAGTTGGCTCAAAACAATAGTCAATTTTTTAGGCTTTTTCTCCCAGAAAGATACATATACATATATGTTTTTTCTAACTTTACTGAGATACAACTGACACAAAGAATTGTATAAGTTTAAGGTATACAACATGTTATTTGATACATTTATAAATTGTAACATAAATTACATTTATAAATTTATAAATTACTCGGTGGCACTAGCAGTAAAGAAATGGCCTGCCAATTCAGGGGACTTAAGAGACATGGGTTCGATCCCTGGGTTGGGAAGATCCCCTGGAGAAGGGCATGGCAACCCACTCCAGTATTCTTGCCTGCAGAATTCCATGGACAGAGGAGCCTGAAGGGCTACAGTCCATAGTGTTGCAAAGAGTCAGACACGACTGACGTGACTAAGCATGGCATGGCACCGTATTAACTATCGCCTCTATTAGTTCAGCTGGTAAAGAATCCGCCTGCAATGTAGGAGACTCCAGTTCGATTCCTGGGTCTGGAAGATTCCCTGGAAAAGGCGTAGGCTACCCACTCCAGTATTCTCAGGCTTCCCTGATGGCTCAGATGGTAAAGAATCCACCTACAATGTGGGACACTTGGATTCGATCCCTGGGTTAGGACAATCCCCTGGAGAAAGGAATGGCAACCCACTCCAGTGTTCTTACCTGGAGAATTCCATGGACAGTTGCAAAGAGTCTGACACAACTGAGCAACTTTCACTTTCACACCATTCTATCACAGTTACATTTTCTCTCTTTTCTTGTGGGGGGATAAGAATATCTAAGATCTACCCTCTTAGCAACATTCACAGAATATTATTATCTTTAATCACCATCCTGTTTATCAGTTTCCCAAACTTGATAATCTTATAACTGAAAGTATGTATCCTTTAAACAATATCTCCCCATTTTTCCCACTCCATAACTCCTGGTAAATACCACTCTACTCTCTGTTCCCAGGACTTTGGGGTTTTTATAATTTTTCTTATATCTGAGATATAATTTATATCCCACACATATAAATGAGATTATACAATATTTGTCTTTGTCTGACTTATTCTACTTAGCATAATGTCCTCAAAGTCCATCCATGTCACAAGCAGCAGGATTTCCTTCTTATGGCTGAATAATTCCATTGTGCATGTGTGTGTGTGTGACATTACAGTATCTTTATTTATTCCATCTGTTGACAGACACTTAGGTTGCTTCAATATCTTGGCTATTGTAACACTGCAATGAACATGGGAGTGCAGTTATTTCTGCAAGATTCTGATTTCATTTTCTGTGGATATGTACCCAGAAGTGGGATTGCTGGATTATATGGTAGTTCTGTTTTTAATTTTTTGAGGAATTGCCATACAATTTTCCATAGCACCTCTATCAATTTACATTCTCAACAGCAGGGCATAAGGGTTCCCTTTTCTCCACACCCTCACCACTTATTATCGCTTATCCTTTTTTATAAAAGCCATTCTAACTGGTGTGAGGTGATATCTCACTGTGGTTTTGATTTGCATTTCTCTGATGATCAGTGATGTTAAACAGTTTTTAATTACCAGTAATTATATGACTTAGTTGAGAACTTAAAAAATATCAATATACTCTGTATTTATCCACATATTCTCTTTTATCTAAGATTAAATCAGGGTCAAAGATGATATAATTTATTATTCTACTTATTATCCTGAATTCTCAAGGTCAGGCCAAAAAATTGATGTATAGTGTCAAAATTTTTACTCATACTAATAAATATTACTTAAGTAATTATATGAACAAAGAAGTTTAGATATTTAAGAAAGTTAAAGAAAATTTCCTCTAACTATATAAACCATTAAGATAATACATTTTCAATTTTAAAATCCTTAGCTATAGTATAGACATTTACAACTTTCTAACATTATTATTAAATGGTAGAAACTTTTTGAGACCTCTTGTTGACACTTTAATTTTTCATTCAAGGGTGTTTTCATCAAGTCTGAACTCACATATGGCATTTTCTTCCTAAATAATTTTGAAAATGACATGTTTACCTTCTCTTTTGACTTGTAGTAAAGGCCTAAAATGTCCATAAATGAGGGATAATTAAGGAGTAACTCTTCAAAGACTTACTGCCTTGCCTTGAATGCAGCCACAAGGTTGATAAGATAAAGATAAGGACTAGGAGCTATTGGATTTGGGAACAAAAACCCATTGGTGAGCTGCCCAGGTTCTGTGGAATAGCAGATTGTGACAGTGAGAATGTAAGTGCAAAGGTCAGACTAGCGGAGTTTGAAATGTCTTCAATATTTTCAAGTTACTTGTTTCCCTGTGTCTCATTTCCTTATGTGTAGAGGTACAAATACCTAACTCAGGGCACATTAAATACAGTAATACATTTAAAGCTCTTAGAACAAAACCTAACAAGTAGAAAGCAGTCATTAAAAGTTTATTGTCATCAGTATTGACGCTCTGGGTTACAGAATAGTCATGCACGGCTGTTGGAAGTTCCAAGATGCTAACACTCAATGATCAAGTTGGCATTCACTTGTTAACTTAGTAATCCTGAGTCTGGAAATTTATCCAACAGATAAGCCTTCTCACACAGAATGGCACGTACAATATTGATAATTGCAGCACTGTTTGAAGATAAAGGTTAGAAAAAACACAGGGGACCAATTATATACACCACCTTGTATCGCCAAAGGAATACAAAGTCACTTATACAAAGGCTGAGAAGGTCTTCGGTGTTCTTGATCAAACAATCTCCAAGATACATCATGAAGTGTAAAACTCAAGGGGCCAACAACGGTGTATCATATGCTTCTTTTTCATTTAATAAAAGGGGGACATCCCTGGCAGTCCAACAGTTAGGAATCTGACTTATAATGCAGGGGACATGGGTGTGATCCCTGGTCGGGAACTAAGATCTCCCATGTGTTGTGTGTGCTTAGTCACTCAGTCATGTCTGACTCTCTGTGACCCCATGGACTGTAGCCCACCAGGCTCCTCTGTCCATGAGGATTCTCCAGGCAAGAATACTGGAGTGGGTTCCATGCCCTCCTCCAGGGGATCTTCCCAACCCAGGGATCGAACCCAGGTCTCCCACAATGCAGGCAGATTCTTTACCAAGGTCCCACATGCCAAGGAGCAACTAAGCCCGGTGCCGTAACCACAGAGCCCACATGCCACAAGCAGAGACTCCGTGCTTCACAACAAAGGGTCTCCTGTGACAGTGAAGATGCTGCATGCTGGAAATAAGACCCAATGCAGTTCAACAAATGAATCAATTAATTGAAATTCTAGAAGAGAAAAGGAAAATAAAAGAATCATTCTTCAAAAGGGGTTTGTTACCCAATCATGGAAGTCATTCAGTGATCAAAAAAATTCTCCCACACCAATATTTAGAGTAATTAAACTATGGACTATGGCACTGACATCTGCCTGAGACAAGAGTTAATTATTCCCGTCATGAAAATAGCTTTCTTCTGGTCTCCTGATATTCCCTCAATCTTCCTTCCTTCCCGGTTCCCCTTCCCCTTCCATCCTTTCCTTTTCTGCTCTGTTCTCTTAACTCTTTTCTTATGCATTTTCTTTTTCCTTTGACCCTTCTTGTCCCTCGTACCCACAGGTATGCCCAAGCCATACAAGCAACACTCAGGACCAGATTCCTAATCATCCCTAATACAGCATCTCATCCTGTAAATATCACAGCAACAAAAACCTGGTTTTAACTTTCCATATTGATCACTTTCGCATCAAATCTCTAAACAACTAATTATCCATAAAACTTGTTCATCTTAAAAGCCCAAACTTGGAAGTTATTCTAGCCAACAGCAAAACCAGCTAGTTCACCATTTGAGATTCAGTAACCGTGTTCTTATTTTAGCTCTATTACTTAATGCTTACAATTAGCTGAAAACTCATTCCTGAGACTAAGGGCCACAGGAAAAGGTGTTACTTGCACATGATGCTCATTTCCGCACTGAACAGACTTTCCTGTTTCCAAAGGTGGTGGAAGAACTACTTTGAGAGAACGAGTTTTGCAGATGAAGTGTAACAAATCTTAAAAGAAAAGCCACATTCCCCCTTAGGTTTGCCAAAACCTGTTAGTACACCCAGGGAGCAAGCCAAGGCACAGACAATACCTTTACCAACAGGATTTTTCTTAGCCCAAGTCCAGGTAGACATTTAGACATTGTCCAGGTAGACGTTGTCCAGGAACAATATTTGCTCATCTCTATCTTATCAACACAATTTTTCATGCTCTTTTTCTTGAGGATTATAAAAAAGAATTACATTCAGATTAATGGGAAGACCGTCAAAGATGGTGTCTGATAATATAAGTTTTGAGATCAGACTTACTGGCTGCATGACTATATGAAAGCTACATAACTCCCTTGAGATTCAGTTTCATCCCAAAATGACGATGAAAATGATTTTCATATCTACAGAGTTGTTGTGAAGATTATATTAAAAATAGGTCAAGTACGTGGCAGAGGATGTGAACCGGTGGCTTAGCGGTAAAGAATCTGCCTGCCAAGGCAGGAGATGCAGGAGATGTGGGTTCAATCCCTGGCTCAGGAAGATCCCATGAAGGAGAAAATGGCAACCCACTCCAGTATTCTTGCCTGGTAAATCCCATGGACAGAGGAGCCTGGCAGGCTGCAGTCCACAGCATCGCAAAGAGTCAGACACATCTGAGTGATTGAGCAATGTGACACTTAACGGACACTTAAAATTAGCTACTATTACTAGTTTTTTACAACCCAGATGGATGACTATGTCCTTCTCACTGGTGATCTTCAACATATAAAATACACAGTTCACCAAAACTCATCTCTAGGGTAGAACTATATGCCTCTGGGCACACATAAGTGCCCATTTCACCACCGTGTGTGTTTGTGAGTTTAGTCGTGCCTGACTCTTTGCTACCCCATGGACTGTAGCCCGCCAGGCTCCTCTGTCTGTGAAATTTTCCAGGTAAGAATACTGGAGTAGGTTGCCATTTCCTTCTCCAGGGATGTTCCCAAGCCAGGAATCGAACCCTTGTCTCTTATGTCTCCTGCACTGGCAGGCAGGTTGTTTACCACTAGCACCATCTCAGCTTACATCAAAATTGGTATCTTATTCTGTGTGCTCATCTGATGGCAAACTCTTGCCAGAGCCATCCAGGAAACAGAGCAATCCTTCTCTATAAAGAAGCTTTTTAAAAAACATTAAACTTGCAATACACAATTCTCATTTTAAAAAATACAGTCTTCCCTGATGTCATCATTAAATCTTGTTCCTCACTGTCAGACTAGCTCTTCTGTAGATGTTTAAATGATAAAATGGCCACAATTTTTTAAAAGAGCAAAACAAAGGAGGATGAGGGAGGAGAAAGCAATGCCAAAGAGGAGTAAGAGCAAGAGCATGAGAGCAAGAGAGTAAATCAATTTAAAATGTCAAAACCGGGAAATAAAAGGAAAAGCAGCTCTGCTGAATATAATCCAGACCTGTAAGAGCATTATAGGAAAGAAGAAAAAGATAAACCCCTCAATCAAGTTCCAATCATGCTCTAGCCCTGGCTAGATCCTATAGTCAACGGATGTGCTTACAAGAAATATACAAGTCTGCATTAGTTCCTAATTAGGTTAGGATGGCTGCCAAGGAAAGTAGTAGTGTTTTTAAATGTAAGGGTTTGGTTACAAATGGATATCAAAAGCCTTGACACTTAAGTGGCCATGACAATAACTGCCAACTGAATCTACATAATTGGTCCCCCAAGGTTGCGCCAGCGACTTGGGTTTCATTCTCGTGAGGGCCGTCCCTCCAAGAATCACAGCCTCTAGAGGGTGGTACAATGTCAACAAATTAATTGATGTTATTAACTTGGATTAAGATAAAGACAAAATGCAATTGATTTAAAAATAACCGTGGGCTTTATTATGCTATTTACTTCTACCACTCACCTGGGAAGAGGGTCCTTTGATAGTAGTTTCTTTAAAAATCTCTGATGTGGATTCAGGAAGGAAAAAAAAAATTAACTGTTTCTGGACAAAATGTGCACCATTTTTTTGCTCCACAAAAACCACTCTAAGAAATAAAAGAATTGACTAAATTTTCCAAATCAAGTTAAACTGGTCTTTCAGTTTAATTTGCTTTTATTAGCCAGGTAAATAAATAATAAAAGTAGACCATTTGGAATCATCATCAGTGGCACTGTCTCAAGTAAAAGGTACAAATGAAATTCTTGCAGATCACAAATCTAAATGCATTATGTCTTAGAATCCAACAAAATGTCATCAAGAGGCTCACAGAATCCATTTTTCCACTGCACTGCCAAAGAAGAAATGGGCAAAGTTCAAAGTGTCTGGAGAGCAGAGAAGTCCTTTTGAACCACGCTTGCCAATTAGCACATTTATTTTGCCTTTAATGAATCCTAAAAATATTTATTGAAAATGGCATTTATTGTTAATGAAAATTCCTTCTTTCCTCCAGCAGAATTCAGTGCTGGATCAAAAGTAGCAAGTGAAAATAACCTGCAAAAGCAACACGCCACTATTCTCCACGTCAGAATTATATCAGGAAGCCCACTGCAGTGAGTGGCACCTGTCTCTCACTTAGGTACCTTGTCAGTAATATGAAAACATGAATCTAATTTCTAAGGAATACACCTAATAAAATGTTATAGAAATCTACCAAAGCCAAACTCAATTTCACAGCTCTTGGGAGAGACAATATGAACCATGTGGTCCTACTGCTGAAGAAAGCGACTTATTATTCTTTACCTAGAACAGTGGTTCTCAACCAAGGGTTATGTCCCTCAAGGGCAATTTTGGCAATGTCAGAAAACATTTCTAGTTGTACAACTAAGGGTGGGGTGCGTCTGGCATCTCGTGGGTAGTGACCAGGAATGCTATTAAACATTTTATAATGCATGCATGGCACCAACACCCCCAAAGGAAAAACAAAACAAAAATTAACTGGCCCAACATATCAATAGTCCATAGAACAAAATACCAGAGACAACATTCTAGAGCTATTGTACTATAGCTATGGGAATCCAATAATTTCACTTTTATTTTTTTAGCTTCATCATTCAGATCCTCAAAGCATTATGTTAAGGTCAACAACAAAATAGCTCACACTTACTGAGCAGTTTCTTCATAGTATGTGCCTTCCTAAGTGTTTTCATATATCATTTAATCCTCCCAACAGTCCAATGAACAATAAACTGCTATCATCATTTCACAGTTAAGAAAACTGAGGCATAGGGAAGCTATGACCCACCCAGGACACAGAGCTACAAAGGAATGAGATGCAAACCCAGGCCCATCTGACTCCAGAAGCAAACACTTAATCCACGATACCCCCACAAGACAGCCACAGAGACAGAAACCAGAGGAGAGAGCTTAGAGACAATTTCCTAAAAGAGAAAAAACAAGATTTTTTTAATGAGCCGCCAGATGAAACTAAATTATACTTAGTCAGCTCCCCAATACCAGCACTTAATCCACAGAGGCCCAGCCCCTCTCCTTTTTTTTTTTAACACATGAGAATGTCTAGAAATGGCCCAACTTACAAATACTGAATTAGTTCAGTTTCCATCTGGGTGGTTCTCCAAATCTCTAGCTTTACCTTATAGTTAAAAAAAAAAAAAAAATCTGTTTCTAAACTAATTCAGAGCTGACTTGTATATATAAAAATAACTAATATTTTCCATGGAATCTTGAGGTAAGGTTTTTGGCCTGAATGATGTTGAGTGGGTGGGGAGCAGCAAGCTAACTGTTCCTCCAAATATTTTGCTTTGTGTTGGAGCCCCAATTAGAAGCACTCTAAACCAGCTTTGGCATGGTACCCCCAACTTAGCCTAAACAAGTCAGTAGAGTTGGACCCTAGAGCCACTAGCATGTGAAGAACACACACACACACACACACACACACAACACAACTGTAATTGTGAATGGAAACAGCAAACTGTTGCCATCTGTGACTAAGTGAAGTCACCTTAGTCATGGGTATGGGGCAGAATCAGGGATGGAGGGAGCATAGGTAAGTTATATAAAAGGAAAACAGTCAAAAATATTCTTCATAAGAAAGCATTTAGTGGTTGTTGTCATCTGTCTGGTAAAGAACATCCAGAGACGATAAAGAGTAGCGTTCAGCACCACACCATTGCTGGGCCTTCAACTTGATGGCCAATAAGCATAAAATAGTAGCAACTTTTTAGGTGTTGTATCAGAGTGATAAATGGGGTTCATTCGATTGGAACTAGTCTGAGATAACTGTTCCTAAACTATGTAGGTCTACTTGATCCCAAATCGATTTTCATCATTCTGTGATTGTTCTACCAAAGTCCTGATTCTATCAGCATGTCTTGTGCATCCTTCTATTATATCCCTCATCATATAGCACTGATTTGTTAGTCTCCTTCCTTAGGCTGTGAGTCTCCTGATACCAGGAACTAGACCATGTTCACAGTTTATCCTCAGGTCATAACATCATTTGGTATCTAACAGGTACCTAAGAGAATATTGACAAGTGCAGCAATGTCATCATGAAGGGAGATCCTAGAGAAATGCAACCAGTCTATAACTGTTAAATATTTTCTATTAATGACTTGTATTAATATAGAAAGCTCGGTAATATTTTTAAATAGCACAAGGATGGCAGGGTTAGCTAAATATATTGTATGACAGAAATAAAATTTTAAAATACCTCTAGAGGCATGACTATTAGGCCAAAACTAACGAGAAGCAATTTAGCAGAGATAAATGTAAAATCCTGCACTTGGGTTCAAACACTCATTTACACAAATACAAGCCAAATCTGTCTTAGTTTAGTAGTATTTTATGCAACAAAGAATGTCAGGGATTTCACTGACAGAAATTTCATATGAGCCAAGTGCAAGATTTGATGGCTAGAAAAGCTGGTGTGAGTACAGGCTGCCTTAGCAGAGGTGAGTTATTTATGATATAAGCCCGTCTAATTGGGAATCAGTTTGGTATGGCCATTACCGATGGTGTAACAAATAAAATCAGAGAGATAGAAGGCCTGTTGCACCCTGTATGGTCATGCCACCTGAGTGCTCTGTGTTCAGCACCGAGTGCCACATTTTAAGAGGCATATTGACAACACAAGTATCTGAAGATGCTGCCAACTGGAAAGAGCTCCAGAAAACGGATTCTGTGCTCCAATTCTGGACAGAGGAAAAACAACTCAGAATTTTTAAGCTGGAGAAGAAAAGGCTTCCCTTGAGTGTTTTCATGATTGAAATGTGCCCTTTTCTCTGTCTTGCGATCTCCACAGCTAGGGCCACCGGGGCGCCATTTTTATTCAGTCATTGCTGCTGCTGCTAAGTCGCTTCAGTCGTGTCCGACTCTGTGCGACCCCAGAGATGGCAGCCCACCAGGCTCCCCCGTCCCTGGGATTCTCCAGGCAAGAACACTGGAGTGGGTTGCCATTTCCTTCTCCAATGCATGAAAGTGAAAAGTGAAAGTGAAGTCGCTCAGTCGTGTCCGACTCCTAGCGACCCCATGGACTGCAGCCCACCAGGCTGCTCCGTCCATGGGATTTTCCAGGCAAGAGTACTGGAGTGGGTTGCCATTGCCTTCTCCAATTCACTCATTAAGCATCTCTAATTTGCACTATGTGAAAACATGAATCCAGTCTCAACTAAGGGAAAGCATAAAGAACCTTGATTTAATGGCTCACTTGTTTTAGTATCAGGTAAAATTGTTGGTGATCTCACAATAAGTTCATGGACTCTGATCCCTGTGACCAAACTATAACCACATTCCCCATTGCAGCATCTGAATCCATGGTGTGTTCTGCATGCTTTGATTGTCTTCCTGGTGATGTTATCACCTGTCTGCCTCCCTACATGGATTTCTAAGTTTAGTCCATTTACAGGTTCCCTGTGACTGTATTGGCATATACATCACCTTAAGGACCTCCTCCTTAGGGAACTGTTGATCCTGAAGGCTATTCCACTGGTCAGACTTCTAAATATACCTAATTCCCAGGCCCCCGAGGCTCCCTTCCTACACCCATCATCTGCATGATTCAGAAGACTGAGTAGGTCAGATGCAGAGAATATAAGGTGACAGTTTTTAAAATACAATTACAATGAATATGTTTCAAAAATCAGTCTTGAAAAAAATCCCGATAGACTTCCTTTTCAGAGAAGGAGTGAGGGCTCCTCAGAAGCTCTCATGAACCCTGGGAGTGATTGCAACAATGCCATGAAAGGATTTTTGCATTGTTACCAAACTGGGCTGGATTGAGTCTAAGGTAGAGTCTCCCAAGCTTTGGTGTATTAACTATCAGCCAGGAAGCACATTTTTAAAAGGCAGAAGTCCCAGAATTCAGTGGGTGTAGATTGGAGTCCAAGAATCAGCATTTCTGACAACCCACCCACTCTCCAAGTGATTTCAATGCATGTGAATGTGGGTTATGTTGTTTAAAACACTCTTCAAAGGAGAGTAGCCAACATTTACTGAAAGTCCACTCTATGTTAACAGTTTTGTGTATTTTTTCTTAATTACACCTCAAATAGTTCTGTGGGAGCTGTGGCATAATTATTAAAGATCTGGGCTCAAGAACTAGACTATTAAGATTCTAATCTGACTTCTCTACTTCCTAAAATTTTCCCCATCTCAATTTCCATTTCTGCAAAATGGGGTTCATATTAGTAATGACCTCATAAAGTTATGAAGATTAAATCATTCAATTCATATAAAGTACTTAAAACAGTTCTTGGCACATAGTAAGCACTTAACATTACTATTCCTGTGAGACAGTACTAGAGTTCCCCCATTAATACATAAGGAAATTGAGACTCCAGGAAATGAAGTCAGTTTGCCTCAGATCCCTCGCTAGTCATGACTTCAGTCCATCTCTCTTCAAAGATTATCCATTATATTGTTCCTTCCAACTCTGAGAGTGTATGATCCTACCAGCCAAAGAGATCATCATTGATAGGACTGGTTGGGAAACTGATTCTAAAGATGGCCCTATTCCTGTGGGGATTAGACAGACACTTACCTCAAATTCCACCAGGAGTGATTTTACAAATGAGAAAACTGAGGTTAAGAGAGTGAAATGATGTTGACAAGCACTCATTCAAGGGTTTAAATCTGAACCTGTGTTTCTTCTGCCCCCTACCGTGTGGCTCTAACCTAGAGTGAGTCACTGCCTGGAAAATCCTTCTCATCCTAGTAAACACAAATGTTTTAGAAACAACAGTAGGAAACAAAAGTGGAATTTAGGGTGAAACTTGTTCTTGTACAAAGACACTGCCACCCACAAACATGGAAAGAGCATACTTGAGAAAAATATTTATTTGCTATCCCATAGGTGCAGCCAAGAAAACTGCTAACATTTGACACCTTGAAAGTAACCTCAAAAGACAGCACCGTGGGGAGAGAATCTATCTTAAAAACAAGGCAAATATAGGAAACTGGGCATAGAATAAATTGCTTCTTGGACACACTCAACCTTGTTTGAAGCCTTGCCTCTGTCACTTACTAGCAGCAGTCTGAAATTCTGTTTCCTCATTTACAAGAAGGTAATCACACCTATCTTGCAGAGGGTGAGATTTCAAGTGGCATCATTTAAGCAAAGCCCCTAGAACAGCAATCATCACACGGAAAGTGCTCAGTGATCACGGCCACAAATCTGGACCTCTAAACTGCTAGTGGAGGTGATGGAATTCCAGTTGAGCTATTTCAAATCCTGAAAGATGATGCTGTGAAAGTGCTGCACTCAATATGCCAGCAAATTTGGAAAACTCAGCAGTGGCCACAGGACTGGAAAAGGTCAGTTTTCATTCCAGTCCCAAAGAAAGGCAATGCCAAAGAATGCTCAAACTACTGCACAACTGCACTCATCTCACACGCTAGTAAAGTCATGCTCAAAATTCTCCAAGCCAGGCTTCAGCAATATGTGATCCATGAACTTCCAGATGTTCAAGCTGGTTTTAGAAAAGGCAGAGGAACCAGAGATCAAATTGCCAACATCCACTGGATCATCGAAACAGCAAGAGAGTTCCAGAAAAACATCTATTTCTGCTTTATTGACTATGCCAAAGCCTTTATTGACTATGTCAAAGCCTTTGACTGTGTGGATCACAATAAACTGTGGAAAATTCTGAAAGACATGGGAATACCAGACCACCTGACCTGCCTCTTGAGAAATCTATATGCAGGTCAGGAAGCAACAGTTAGAACTGGACATGGAACAACAGACTGTTTCCAAATAGGAAAAGGAGTTCGTCAAGGCTATATATTGGCACCCTGCTTATTTAACTTATATGCAGAAGTACATCATGAGAAACGCTGGGCTGGAAGAAGCACAATCTGGAATCAAGATTGCCGGGAGAAATATCAATTAACCTCAGATATGCAGATGACACCACCCTTATGGCAGAAAGTGAAGAGGAACTAAAAAGCCTCTTGATGAAAGTCAGAGAGGAAAGTGAGAAAGTTGGCTTAAAGCTCAACATTCAGAAAACGAAGATCATGGCATCTGGTCCCATCACTTCATGGCAAATAGATGGGGAAACAGTGGAAACAGTGTCAGACTTTATTTTTGGGGGTTCCAATATCACTGCAGATGGTGACTGCAGCCATGACATTAAAAGACGCTTACTCCTTGGAAGGAAAGTTATGACCAACTAGATAGCATATTCAAAAGCAGAGACGTTACCTTGCCAACAAAGGTCCGTCTAGTCAAGGCTATGGTTTTTCCTGTGGTCATGTATGGATGTGAGAGTTGGACTGTGAAGAAAGCTGAGTGCCGAAGAATTGATGCTTTTGAACTGTGGTGTTGAAGAAGACTCTTGAGAGTCCCTTGGACTGCAAGGAAATCCAACCAGTCCATTCTGAAGGAGATCAGTCCTGGGATTTCTTTGGAAGGACTGATGCTAAAGCTGAAACTCCAATACTTTGGCCACCTCACGCGAAGAGTTGACTCATTGTAAAAGACCCTGATGCTGGGAGGGATTGGGGGCAGGAGGAGAAGGGGACAACAGAGGATGAGATGGCTGGATGGCATCACCAACTCGATGGACATGAGTTTGAGTGAACTCTGGCAGTTGGTGATAGACAGAGAGGCCTGGCGTGCTGCAATTCATGGGGTCGCAGAGTCACGACTGAGCGACTGAACTGAACTGAACTGAAACTGCCACAATAGGGAAGCGCAGTGTTCATCTCATGTTCCAGAGAGCAGGGAACTTGCGTAACCATGTGGGCAGGGAAAAGGAGGTTCTGGATGCTAGCAAAGAGGGTAGAGAGAAAAGTTCACAGTCTGCACGTATTACACCAAACCTTGAGATAGAGCTCTTTTGAGGACACAGTTTTGAGAATCTGATATTACTATGGTTCTTTGCCCAAGTTAGTATCTATCTGTAAAATTCTCAGTATGACTGTCTAAATAACATGCAATCATTTCATACAATCTCCTCTAGGATGAAGAACTTGTCCTACACTTCTCTCTATTCCTAATGCTGGTTCAGTGTTAGTTCTCAATAAAGGTTTTATTGAATGAAAGAATAAAAGTGTGAATAAATGAATCAGTTAATGGCGTTCAGGTTTCCACAAAAGAAACCAAACATAAACAAGTCCTCAGAACGAATACACTAAGGAATTTTCTAATTCAGAGGACAGCAAATTTTTTCCTGTAAATACCATACCATCAATGTTCTAAACTTTGAGGAACATACAGTCTCGGTCATGTATACTCAACTTCGCCATCATAGCATGAAAGCAGCCATGCATACTATGCATACTAAGTCGCTTCAGTCGTGTCCAACTCTTTGTAGCCCTATGGACTGTAGCTTGCCAGGCTCCTCTGTCCATGGGGTTCTCCAGGCAAGGATACTGGACTGGGTTGCCGTGCCCTCCTCCAGGGGATCTTCCTGACCCAGGGATCGAACCTGTGTCTCTTATATTTCCTGCATTGGCAAGCAGGCTCTTTACCAAGCAGCTATAGGCAATGCAAAAACAAATAAATGGGTCTGGTGATTTACGGATACTGAAATTTAAATTTCCTATCATTTTCATGTTTCAGAAGATATTCTTTTAAAAAATGTTTTTCAATCATTTTAAACATAAGGACCATTCCTAGCTCATGGTCAGTACAAAAACAGGCCTAGACTCCAGTCATTTCCACAAGCACCAGTAAATGTTTCTGTGCAAAGCTGTTTCCAATTAAGAAAAGGAGGCTGAGTTTAAAGCCATTTCTTCAGTGCTCCTAAATATTTTTTTTTTACACCCATGTTAAAAAAAAAAAAGCTCAAACTCAAAATACATACAAATGGTAGCTTTATTCTAGTTTTCAACCTCCAATGGTTGATGTGATATGCCTGCCTCATGATATAGACACATGAGAGCCTTTACTAGAAATATAAGTAGAAAAAACACCCTCTAAGAGATATATTCCCTTAAATATAAACATTTCTTCTAAATGATCATTTACTGGGAAAGTCAAATGTTCCATGAATACAAGGGTAACTAGGTATCCATTAGGATCTTCTTAAGGGAGCCTAAACTTCCTGATAGGCTGCTCATTTTAAACTCATGCATAGAATCTAAATGAATTAACCATCCACATTTAGAAAGTTCAGATAAGCATCCATATGGTTACCTACCCTGCATTTCTGTTATCTCTAAAATGTCAGTGCAGGAAAAAACAGGAACAGGATATATGTGAGATTTAAATCTCTGCTAATCGAGTCAGTTTGTAGTCCGTTTGTACACTGGCTATAGATAGCAAACTGAAAACCATAACTATGAATAATGAGACAATCTTTAGGCATTTTAAAAAATCAAACAAGTAGTCTTACTCACTTTTATTTTAAAACAGCATTATTTATGGTCTGCTGGAGGGAAAGGCATAATCTTAGAAGGGCTAATCTTATTACCTAAAATTTAGAAGTAGAAAGAGAATTTTATTTAAAAGATCACCTGGGGCTCATCCCAAATTTGCCACTCACTCACCTGAACACTGGCAAGTTAGAACCTCTTGAATCACAATCTCCTCATTGTTAACTTCTCATGATAATTATTTTGGTTAACTTCTTGTGATTCAGAGAATACTTTAATACTACATCTGCTGAGCTGGATAAGAACCAGAGGTTGTATTTGACAGAAGACTCAGGACCAGTAATTCCAGATCCCCACCACTAGATAAATTAACAGTCAGTCTTCAAGGTTCCTGATTGTCTGTTTCTTGCTTTTTTATATATGCTAATTCATGTTGGTCATGAATACATAGATGTAGGATGCAATAACTAACATCGAATAACTAGTTGTCTAGTTTTGGGCTTCCCTGGTGGCTCAGCTGGTAAAGAATCCGTCTGCAATGCAGGAAACCTGGGTTCAATCCCTGGGTTGGGAAGGTCCCCTGGAGAAGGGAAAGGCTACCCACTTCAGTATTCTGGCCTGGAGAATTCCATGGACTGTATAGTCCATGGGGTGGCAAAGAGTCAGACAGAACTGAGCAACTTTCACTTTCAATAACTAATTATCTAGTATTATAACAGTGTTAGAGTTATGGTCCATAGGAAGTCAAAAATATATAGGATTTTTATTATCTCTCTTCCTTCTCTTCGTTCCTGAATTCCTTTAGAGTACCTGTTCAGATTGTAGCATTTATTCTTCTACCTGGAGTTCCTAACTTTCTAAGAGGCCTAACATCTTAAAATGTTTTACATGATTTATTTGTCAATGAATAAATATCCATTTTTGTTTGTTTTTTACTATTCTATCCTAAGTAGTAGTTGCTTATTCTAAAAAGCAAACAATATAGACTGCAAGGAGATTAAACCAGTTAATCCTAAAGGAAATCAACCCTAAATATTCATTGGAAGGACTGATGCTGAAGTTGAAGCTCCAATACTTTGGCCACCTGATGTAAAGAGCTGACTCATTGGAAAATACCCTAATCCTGGGAAAGATTGAAGGCAAAAGGAGAAGGGGGCAGCAGAGGATGAAATGGTTAGGTTCAGTTCAGATCAGATCAGTCGCTCAGTCGTGTCCGACTCTTTGTGACCCCATGAATCGCAGCACGCCAGGCCTCCCTATCCATCACCAACTCCCGGAGTTCACTCAGACTCACGTCCATCAAGTCAGTGATGCCATCCAGCCATCTCTTCCTCCGTCGTCCCCTTCTCCTCCTGCCCCCAATCCCTCCCAGCATCAGAGTCTTTTCCAATGAGTCAACTCTTCACGTGAGGTGGCCAAAGTACTGGAGTTTCAGCTTAAGCATCAGTCCTTCCAAAGAAATCCCAGGACTGATCTCCTTCAGAATGGACTGGTTGGATCTTGCAGTCCAAGGGACTCTCAAGAGTCTTCTTCAACACCACAGTTCAAAAGCATCAATTCTTCGGCGCTCAGCCTTCTTCACAGTCCAACTCTTACATCCATACATGACCACAGGAAAAACCACAGCCTTGACTAGACAGACCTTTGTTGGCAAAGTAATGTCTTTGCTTTTGAATATGCTATCTAGGTTGGTCATAACTTTCCTTCCAAGGAGTAAGCATCTTTTAATTTCATGGCTGCAGTCACCATCTGCAGTGATTTTGGAGCCCCAAAAAATAAAGTCTGACACTGTTTCCACTGTTTCCCCATCTATTTCCCATGAAGTGATGGGACCAGATGCCATGCTGTTAGTTTTCTGAGTGTTGAGCTTTAAGCCAACTTTTTCACTCTCCACTTTCACTTTCATCAAGAGGCTTTTTAGTTCCTCTTCACTTTTGATCACCAATTCAATGGACATGAATTTGAGAAAACTCCAGGAAATAGTGAAAGACAGAGGAGCCTGGCGTGCTGCAATCCATGGAGCTGCAGAGAGTTGGACACGACTTAGCAACTGAACAACAAAAACCCCCAATCGATCCCATCTCAAGAGATTACCAATGTTTTGTGTGTGGTATCTAATCTCCCAAACCTGTCTCTGTATGCATTAAGGCATTCACCAACATATATATCTACATACTGATTTTTGCTTACTTCATTTTTTTAATTTGGATTATCTTTTATATATTACTCTGCAATTTGTTTTATTCCACTTAAAATGTATGTAGGACATGCTAAAGATGAATATATATTATATACACACATATATATAATTGAGTTGATCTTATTCTGTTTTGATATCTGCATAATATTCCACAGAGTGGACTTTTAAAGTAAATATTTTCAATAATTCTCTAAATGGATAGACTTCAGGATTTTTTCCCAGGTGTTTCCACTACAAACATCCATATACAGTTGACCCTTGAACAGCCTATGGTTTGGGGCACTGACACTCCTTGCAGTCAAAAATCTGCATGTAGCATATATATAGTCAGTCTTCTGTATACATGAGCCCCCTATAAACTCAGTTCCACATCTGTGGATTCAACCGCAGGTGGATCACGTCGTACTATAGTATTTACAGTACTTTGGCCACCTCATGCGAAGAGTTGACTCATTGGAAAAGACTCTGATGCTGGGAGGGATTGGGGGCAGGAGGAGAAGGGGACGACAGAGGATGAGATGGCTGGATGGCATCACCGACTTGGTGGACTAGAGTCTGAGTGAACTCTGGGAGTTGGTGATGGACAGGGAGGCCTGGCGTGCTGTGATTCACGGGGTCGCAAAGAGTCAGACACGACTGAGTGACTGATCTGATCTGATCTGATAGTATTTACTATCGAAAAAAATCTGTGTATATGTGGACCTGTGCAGCTTAAACCTGCAGTGTTCAAAGGTCAACTGTGTATGTTTCTTTATGCAGTTGGGCAGATATTAATATTTCTCTTGGACATAATCCCAAAATAGGAGTTTACTGACAAATAACTTTCCTAAAGATTAAATGAGCTCACTCCAGGTATATGTGAATATTAATATTATCAAGATCTTTAATGGTTTCCAATATAATGGGTGAAAAATATTTCATTAGTGGTTTATGATGTATTTCTTCATTAGTAGTAAGTGTGATTATATTTTAAAGTATTTATTAGACATTTGATTTTATCTCTTCCATTAAGCTTTTTTGTCTTTTTGTTAATCAATGTGTAGCAACACTTTAAAGGTTTGCAACAATAACCCTTTGTCATTAGTATTGAAAACATTTTCTCCAAATTTGTCCTTTGACTTTTCTAATGATATAGTTGAACATATACAGAAATTTAATTTTTGTAGTCAATCATCTATTTATTTCTTTAAGGTCTCTGAAGTGAAGCAAAGCGAAGTGAAGTCGCTCAGTCGTGTCCGACTCTTTGCGACCCCGTGGACTGTAGCCTACCAGGCTCCTCTATCCACGGAATTCTCCAGGCAAGAATAGTGGAGTGGGTTGCCATTTCCTTCTCCAGGGGATCTTCCCGACCCAGGGATCGAACTTGGGTCTCCAGCATTACAGGCACACGCTTTACTGTCTGAGCCACCAGGGAAGCCCTAAGATCTCTGAGGCTCCTTCTTTCTTAATTTCCCTTTTCCTTTGTTTTCACTTTTATTTTCTCCAGTTTTATAACTGACATATAGCACTCTATAGGTTGCATGTGTACAGCATAATGATTTCACTTACATACATCATGAAATGATGGTCACAATAAGTTTAAAGAACATCTGTCATCTCACATACATACAAAATTTTTAAAAATAGAAAAAATTTTTTCTTTTTTTTTTTTAAAAAACCAGTACTCATCGCGGGCTCCCCAGCAAGCCTGCCTTTCTTTCATAGATGGGGCTGCCATTCCTAGCGGACTCAAGCTCTCCGCCCGCCCAGAACAAGGTTCCCTTCGGCGCCGACGGGAGGAAAGAATCCGAAAAAAATTTTTATTGTGATATATGTATGTGTATAGCTGACTCACTTTGCTGTATACCAGAAACACAGCACTGCAAATCAACCAAAAATTTAGTTAAAACAAAATTAATTTTTTAAAAAGTCTGCCAGTGAGAAAGAGACTCACTCACAGATACATGCCCCTGGATGCCAACAAATCAGCTACAATCTCACTTGAGTAATTATGCTTAAAGAGATGATGTCAACCTACTTATGCTTCTCAAAGTAAGCCAATGCTATTCAACACTCTACATAATATCAGCAGTCTACTATTCTCAGGGAGACTTCGAAAGCATAGTTCTCCCTTATAAATAAATTGAGCTGTCTTTTTATTTCAAGTATTAAGTGATCTCACCACACTTTGGCGTCAATAAAGATTTATTTGAAGCTAACTATGAGACTAAAAAAATAAAAGGATGATAAGGCAAGTTTGCTGCTCCTCTGTGAATTTAAAATACAATGTACACTATTTCTAAAGGTGTTTAATGTCCCTAAATATCCTGAAAATGCAGTGAGGATAGGAATTAGGAATAAGAACAATATAGAAATCTGTATAGAATTCTAGTTTACCATCTATCCAAATGTTCATAATACCTATGATTCTAATTAGCTGACCTCTAGTACACCTTTAAATCCTTTTGGGGACTAGACAGATGAGTAAGAAAAGGAAGGGAAAAGGAGGATATAAAAGTGAAAATTAGTAAAGGAGAAAGAATAAAAAGAAGAGGAAGTTCTGACAAACTGTTTACAAGAAAGGCAAGCTTCAGTGCGTCTGTAACCCGAACACAGGGTTTTCTTTGTGCTGCCTTTCATCTCTCGTGTCCTCACTCCTGGCCCCTGACGAGTACTCTCACAGGTCCTCTCTCCATTTCTTCCCCTTGTCTTAACTGAGGACATAGCTTTCTCTCACTTTGCTGTCAACTAATCCCCATAAGAAGGTTATAAACCTTTTGTTAAAAACATTTATTGGGCATTCACTGTGTATCAGGCCCAATACTGGGTGTTATTCCTCCCAGAGAGATTCTTAATGACCCAAGGGACTTAAAACCCAAAATAATAAATCCTTTGGTGAAATTTTAAGCCCTAGGGTATCTGATAAGGCATGTATTTGGGACCAGGGAACCATACAAATATCCATGATAGTATTTGCAAACTTTGATAAATTCCTATAAGCCTTATTAAATTTCAACTTACTCCCACCTTTCCCATCCTCCAGATGAGACAAATTATACCTTTCACATTTCTCTGTGTCTTTATATGGAGGGAGGGATTAAGTTTACCAGAGCCATTGCAGGAAACAATGGATTTGACTAATCTATCCCTTAGTCACTATCAGAAATAGAAATGTAAATAGAATGAATCTCTATGATTTCATACTATTTTGTGTTTTATGACCGTCATTATTCCCCATGTAGAAGAGTTATAGCAGCTATATCCCTTTGACTTCAACTTTCTTCGCATAAAGACTTAAAAATCATGATGTTAATACGGACACAGTTTTCTAATTCTGTCCGGTAGTTGGTGATGGTCAGGGAGGCCTGGCGTGCTGCGATTCACGGGGTCGCAAAGAGTCGGACACGACTGAGCAACTGAACTGAACTAAACTGAAACTACTGCTAAATTTAATACCTATATGATGGTAAAGTTTTCTTCACCATGAAAATGTCCGTTGCCATTGTATTTAGTATGAAATCAGCCCCCAAATTTTTTTACTTTTAAAACTGGAAGGGAATTCATTCAAAATTGTATGGGCTAGGGGCTTGCCTGGTGGCTCAGTGGTAAAGAATTCGCCTGCCAATGCAGGAGACACAGGTTTGACCCCTGATCCAGGAGGATCCCATGTGCTGGGGAGCAACTAAGTCACAACAACTGAGCCTGTGCCCTAGAGCTCAGGATCCACAGCTAGTGCAGCCGCTGCACCCTGGAGTCCGTGCTCCACGGAGGAGCCACTGCAGTGAGACGGACATGCGCGGCAACTAGAGAGCCGCCCCCATTCTCTGCAACTGAGAAAGCCCAGGCAGCAACGGGAGACCCAGCACAGCCAAAACAATAAACAGACAAATTTTTCAAGAGACTGTGTGCGTTAGAATTAAATTTGTTTAAATACATTCGAGTACTTAAAATTGATCTTATTTAAAATATTTGCTTTCTTAAGCTGCATGTACTAAATAAATGAATTACTTATGTTTTGCCCTAATTTTTCAGTAAAATAGGATGTATACTTTCTTAAAGTAGGAAGTGACCTGAATTCCAACAGTTTTGCCCCTACTTCTTAAGTTTTCATAGGCCAGGTCCAAAAAGAATCTCTGACATCACCTGGCATCTCTTTTTTCCCCTTACTTTTCTCCTTTTCTTTCTTTTTTTTTCTGAAGCATTGACAGAACTGCTGTATTTTTCTCTTGCAAAACTGAACCACAGAAAACACTTCTGTGTGATGTTTGTGTATTTACATATTTTATTGCTTTTTTAATGGAGCTAATTCCATTGTAATGGTAACCTAAACTAGAAATTACCATGTCAACAATGAACTGCTTACATAATAATGTTGTTGGAAGAACCAAGTTGGAACATTTTTTGACAATTCATTACCCTATGCTCTCATTAGTGATATAGCTCTAGGCAATCCCTGAGGTTCTACCTGTCTCAGATTCTCCATCTGTAAAAGAGAGATAATTCCTCTATGGCTCAGACAGGAAAGAATCTGCCTGCAATGCAGGAGACCTGAGTTCAATCCCTAGGTTGGGAAGATCCCCTGGAGAAGGGAATGGCAACCCCCTCCAGTATTCTTGCCTGGAGAATCCCATGGACAGAGGAACTGGGGGGCTACAGTCCATGGAGTCACAAAGAGAAGGACATGACTGAGTGACTAACACTTTCATGCAAAGTGTATTAATAATTCTTAGGAACAAATGGGATCGAACACAACAATGTAGCAAAAGCACTTTGTAGATATTTAAAAAAATTAAACACAAATACTCTTTTCTAGTACACATATGGCAAGCTTTGGCACAGAAACTATACAGGAGAGGGATTAAAAGAAAAATTTAAATAAGACTAAACAAAGACATCGTAGCTTCTCTCCTAGCTAGCCTAGAAAATTAGTTATACACCTACTATTTTGTTAAAAGTATTAGTGAGGAGGAATTCGGATAGGAAGGTCCAATAATGTCAATTTACATTAGGTTAATATGTCACTCCAGAAAGATATGCACTGAAAATTTCAGGAAATATACATCCTGTATTCTTGGATTTCTGATTGAGACATTATAACTCATTTTATATGGCCTTCTCACCAGCAGTAATATTTTCTTATTTTTATTTCATTTTACTACTGTTTCAAACTTATCATCATACCAAATGAACCTTTATCAAATTCTTCCTACAAAATTCCATGTCTGTCTGTCTCAGCTTCCAAGGCACATTTTTGCAAGTTAAGTCAATGTCTACATCAGCCCTTCTATTATAAATTTATTTTTTAGGGGTTCAAACTCATCCATAAAAATTGACTAAGGCTGAAACTTGGCAAGCAGCTTAGAAGCACATTTTGTTTTTACCAGCCTTCAAGAAAATCCATATAGCTATTTCTAAATTCCTGTATATCAGGCTCAAACAAAACATATCCTGGCCAACATAAGACACTTATTTAACTTAATTCACATCATAAACAGGGGTTTTTTAATGCAATGTTTCCGTGCCTGGCTCTCATCTCTCCTCCAAGTCCTTCAGCCACCACCCTGGGTGGCTGCCTGATCACCTGGTGTCCGGCCTCTCTGACACCTACGGCCCAACCTTGGAACCATGAGACGCCTAGCTAATGTTTCATGCTGTCTTAGGGCTGCAAGTTTTCTGGAAGCTGCCAACTGAATTGACACATTGAGAATATCCTTGGCTCAGCCCTGTTCCCTCTCTGTCCTAGCCAAGTACATGCCCATTTAGCACTGTGGTTACCTCCATAAGCCCCTGGAGGCAGCATCTGAAAAAACTGCTTCTCACCCCTGTAGGCAGAGCCGTCTCTAATCTGACAAATCATGCCATGGCTCTGAACTGTTGGAAAGGAATTCTCCATGGGTCTCCCTTGTCTTTGCACATCTTGCAAATGAGGCACCCACTGCTCTCTGTTCCAGATCACCTTTTCAAGGATGTGTATATTGTGAACAGCCTTGGAAGGCAGAGATAGGGTCTGCCTCTGGGGGAAGGGGCATGCATGCTTGCTTTGCAGCATCATAAAAGATAATGTCTCACAAAATAAAGGCCAGGCATGCTTGCTGCCCATTATGGTGGACTCAGGCTCCTAAATTCCTAAACAGCAGCAGTCCTCACCTGCTTCTCCAAGCACCATCTGGCCTTCTTCACATTCCTACAGGAAGTGGGCCTTGAGGAAAGTGAAAGTGTTCGTCACTCAGTTGTGTCTGACTCTTTGTGACCACATGGACTGCAGCCTGCCAGGCTCCTCTGTCCATGGAAATCTCCAGGCAAGAATACTGGAGTGGGTTATCATTCCCTTCTCCAGGGGATCTTCCCGACCCAGGAACTGAACCCAGGTCTTCTGCCTTGCAAGTAGATGCTTTACCCTCTGAGCCACCAAGGAAGCCCACATAAATGCTGACTCTCCTGCAATTCCTATTACTATGAGTCCTTTACCTCTGATCCAGGTATCTCATCTCTTCTGACAAGATTCATGAAAGACCAGCAGGTTAACTTGTTAGCTTGCAAATAGGATGAAAGACTCTTACAAGGATGATGAAACTGAGAACACATAAACTGTCTCTGCCACTAGAATGTAAGCTTCTTCCAGGCTGAGACCATGTCTACTTTGTCATTTAATCATTCAGTCATACCCAGCTCTTTGTGACCCCATGGACTGTAACCCACCAGGCTCCTCTGTCCATGAGATTCCTCAAGCAGGAACACTGGAGTGAGTTGCCATTCCCTTGTCCAGGAGGTCTTCCCACTACAAGGGTTGAAACCACATCTCATGCGCTGGCAGGCAGATTCTCTACCACTGAGCCCCCAGGGGAGCACATAGCTTTACTTTACTCATCACTTATCACTGTATCCCAGAACTCCGACCAGGGCCTAGTAGAGAAATGCTGCTCAGTAAATATTTGTTGAATCAGTATGTGGTAGAGATGGAGATTCAAAACTGAGGAGGAGCAATCCTGGGGGGATTCTTGGTGACAACAGGTTTAGTAAAGGAAGCGACATTTAAGGAATGAACACTGATTGTTCCTCTAACCTACTCTCTACTCCACGGTGAAAATTTGAAAATATCATTCAGAGACACCTTTAGATTGCTAGTAGAAACACATCTTATAGCATCCTATAGCTTTTCTTCTTCGCCTCTAGTGGATCACGCAATGTAACCTCAGAGATACCATATGCTCTGTGGTTCTCTCCCTTTGAATCTCAGTTTCTTAAATGTTTCTGCTCTCCCTCCCCAAAGGGCAGAATTGGACCAGCAAAGCGAATGACAGCTCCATTACCCCTTATCTTAAAACCACATCTGTTAAGGGACAACCAGGGTATATTCCCTTAAAATACTGAAATTAATTTGTCCTGAATTTTTCCCAAAATTTTAAAAAAAGACCTCCCCCCCATTGGTTCTTTGATCTGACTTCATGACAACATGCAATTTTCTGTTCTATTTCCAGAGAAAGATTTTTAATTCCTAATAAGAGTTTAGAAGGCCCGAGGCTAATTTGGAGACAGTTTTAAAACTGAAAAGGCCAGCGTGCTTACATTCAGGAACAGCAGCCAAGTTGGGCAGAGACAAGAGAGGATGGGGGGTGGGTGGTGACTGAAGAAGAAAATGACAGAAAGCAATTACCTGCCTGGGTCTGAGCAGGGATCCTGGTATGGTCAGCACAAAAGTTCATAAGAAAACTTTAAATCTCAAATACAAAACTCTGAGAAAATCATATCGTGGTTGGATTGAGATGTTCCTTAGGATTCATGATGCAGAAAAAGCAGAACTTGTTAATATAGCTCTGAAAATCCTTTGTTTTCCTTTAAACTGTTTCAGAAGGCTTCCACTCTTCCCATTATTTTTAGTCTCAGATGGAAAACCTTAAACACTCACACTTCACTGCCAACCTACAAACAAAAACCAATCATAACATACAAATGGTTAGGGAGTCTGTGGACATCAACGTCGTGGGGAGATGAAAAGTCAACAGTTTTACTTACCAATTACTCTCAGGTTTTACATCTTTGCCGATTCCAGCTTCAGAAGAGCAAATTCCTAACGAATGGGTTTGAAGAGTTTGAAAAGTTTGACATGGATGTCATGTTCATGACAGAAAAGGATTAATAGCACTTGGCCTGCAGCAAGCACACGTCCAGGCAGGTGGCAGGCACGATCCCACCCTGTGGAGCCAGGACACCTCAGGCGAGCCCTGCTTACCCAACCCCTGGCCTCCCCTTCAACAGACACTGCCAGCTGGAGCAAAACGAGCCAAATGGTGTGGTGGTTTTCTAATGAGGCTAAGCAGGGAGAGAACGAACCAAGTAAATTTTTTCTCATGGCCAAAGCAAAGCTAAGTTATAAACTCAGACCTCCAGAGGTGAGAGGCTTATGTACTCACCAGCTGCCACTTCTGCCCTTCACACGAAACCTCAGAGTGTGGCCATGTGCTTAGTACTCTTATTATTAAAACGGGTGCCAGGAGTTCCCTTGAAAATAGCTTTTCATTCTGGGCAGTGAAGCAACCTCTGGGTGTGAAGTCACCTCTGAGGTTTACAAACTATTACTGACATCATTAAATGCAACATTTGTTACCCTCTTTTCAGTGTCCTCTAGGCGTACTGGCACTCATTAAATGCTTCCTAAAAATATTTGGCAAACTTTTGTGTTTTGTCTGTAAACGCTTAAGTACATCATTCACAGCGTCATTTTAGAAGGCTGGTATAAAAATTTAAGTGTGCATTCATTAAATCAGTTTGTTTCATTTTAATTAATCTGTAGAACTCTTTCTCTCTGCCCAAAAACACAGCTTATATTCCAAAGGACTGCTTTTGGAGCCTCCCTGTACCTCTAGGGGATTCCACACCGCTCTCAAATGGAGCCAAGTTTGCAGGTCTCAGTGTCAGGTTTCCTCAGATAATGTTTGAAACATAAAGGGCAAACCGTTTAAGAATTCTTCAGCAGGATGTTTCACCAATTAATCTGTCAGTTAGATGTGCTTGCCTACATTCCCATCTGGTGTTTTGAGACTCCAAAAGCTGTCTACTTCAGGTATAAGTAGAAATGAGAATTGGGACTAGACATGCTTTTTAAACCAGGCTGAAAGGAAAGCTAATGACCACCTTGTTTAATTGGGGCCAAAAATACACTGAGGAACATTGCATTACAAGTATAGGGATCCTCCAAAGAAAACATCAGTGGAATAGAATTCCTCACTGCTGAACTCTCTTTTCAGCCCTATCCTAACCCAGGCAGCCAATATAAAGCAGAAGTAAGAATAAACAGAGAGATTAAAAAAGGAGAGAAAGCAAGATGATGGGTTGAAGAACTGTTTGCAGAATGCCTTCACCGAGTGACTGTCCAACCCCTTCCTGTGTAGCAGAGTCATATGTACTCAAGCTAAAGCAGAAAAGTGTACTGTGAAGAAATTGAGCTATCTGCTTTAAAGGAACTAAGTCTTCCAAGTCAGATACTGGAACTACATAGTAGAGCCCTCATTGTTTTGGCAAGTCTTGTGAGCGTGGGAGTAGAGAATTCTACTTTCCCCTTTCAAAGGCTCTACAACCTAAAGTGAGATCAACAGTCAACAAGTTGCCCGTGTTACACAGAGCTCAGTCACCTCTCTCATTCAGGAAACAGGCTAGGAAAGTCAGACAAACAACAAACCACTAATCTGTATGAATCAAACCTTAACTTTGCATTCACAGATATGAACAGAAAACCAAGGTCATCAGACATGTGAGGAAGACCAGCAACACCAAAGAAAAGGATCAAGCTGAACAAACAAATTTGACCCCAGAGGAAACAAAAAGAATTCAGACCTAATCAAGAGAATTTTTAATTAATATTGTCAATATCAAGAAAAGTTTTATAACAGAAAAAGCTTAAAAATGAATAATGAGGAAGAAAGAGCACTTGGAAAATACTAATCTGACAGCCAAGATAAATTTTCACTAGAAAGTTAGAATAAAAAGCTAAGGTAATGTATAAGTAAAGAAAAAAAGGTATAATTATTAAAAATATGAGAAAAATGACAAAATATATAGAATCAATCAAGGATATCCAATTTCTACTTAATAAGCATTCCAGAAGAAATAAAACATAAAATCAAGAGAAAGAAACTATTTTTAAAAAGAAAAAAAAATATCAGAACCAAAACAAAAGTCTTCAAATTACACTGTATCACTGGCTGCAGAGCAGGATAAATGAAGTCACACCCACACCTAGGAACATTTCACAAAACTTCAGAATAGTAAGACTAACAAAATGACCAAAAAGTATCCAGAGGAACAAACCCACAAGGAAGAAAAATATCACATTTCTCATTAGCCACACTGCATGTTGGAAACTAACGAAGCACACCTTCTCAGATAAAACAGAAAATTATTTTCCACTTAGAATTCTGCACCTAGCCAAAGACCCAATCAAACTGTAAAGAAGTTATAAAGACTTTTTGTATATACAAATAATCAGTAGGTTTATCTACCTTTCTGTGAAAAAAAAAAAAAAATTACTTGAAGATAGATTACAGTTAAATTAAAAAGGAAACCAAAAAAGGAAGATATACAATCAAAAAGAACCCAGAAGGAAGCCTCTACAGCAGGCCTGGGACCCATATGCTGCTAAGTCACTTCAGTCATGTCCGACTCTGGGCGACTCCATAGACGGCAGCCCACCAGGCTCCACCGTCCCTGCGATTCTCCAGGCAAGAACACTGGAGTGGGTTGCCATTTCCTTCTCCAATGCATGAAAGTGAAAAGTGAAAGTGAAGTCGCTCAGTCGTGTCGGACTCCTAGCGACCCCATGGACTGCAGCCTACCAGGCTCCTCCATCCATGGGATTTTCCAGGCAAGAGTACTGGAGTGGAGTGCCATTGCCTTCTCCGGGGACCCATATAGATGTATCTAACAAATGGTATAGTTATTAAGAAGAAATTGAATTATTCTAGGAACACAGTTTATAAAGAAGTTCTTTTCTGAAAAAAAAAAAAATGAAAGGCATTTAGAAATTCTAAAAAGAATTTAAAACCATAGAAGAAATTTATGATGCAAGTAAGAAGCATATTAAAATGTCATTGTTTGGGAATTCCCTGGTGGTTCAGTGGTTAAGAGTCCGCACTGCCGTGGCTGAGGGCTCAGGTCCCATCCCTTATGAGGGAGCTAGAATCCCATAAGCCCCACAGAGCCACTAAAAAAAAAGTCATTTGGGGAGCAATAAGCATCTGAAAAAGACAATTTACTTGACTTTTGTGCTCAGAGCTTCCAAACAGTACAGATTTAGGGGTGTAAGATCCTGTTTCTTTTTCTGTGGATTTCTACACATAGAAATATCTACACAATTGTCATATTTTACATGCTTCTTATCAGTTTCCATTTTAAATTCAATTTAAAGAAATGACATGAAATCTCTATTTACAACAATGGCAAAGAATTCAAAAGTTGTACAACTTAACCATGTAAAGTACTCGTACAGTTGGCTGATTTTGAAAAGAGAAAGAAAAAGAGACGGAGGATGGGGAACACGTAAGCACACCAAAGTGTTTATCTTGTATAGTTGGAAGGAGAGAGAAATGTCTAACAATGATCAGGAGACAACTTAAGGAGTGAGGAGTGATCAGATACAAATGTAACTAGAAAGTAAAGAACTAAAGGTATAAGCATAATCTTTAACACTGATAATTCATTATCAGAAAAGACAAATCCAGAAACGCTCAAAATGACTTTGTCTGAGATAGCAATTCTCCAAATATGGTTCAGAACCCATGGAATCCACAGACTTTTTTTCAGGGAATCCACAAGGTCAAAACTATATTCCTGATGATACCAAAATGTTGCCTTTTCCAGTCTTACTTTAACATCATGGCACAGTGGATTTCTCTAGCGGCCACATAATGTGTAATATTACGACAGACGGAACACAGAAGCAGAGGTGAGGACCCTCGTCTGTATTCATCCAGACATTAAAGAGATGTACAGAAACAAACAATACCATTCTTCTCACTATCACGGAAGATCTTTTTTGATATTTTTCATTAAGTGGTATGTCTAATGTTAATAGGCAATGGGTTTATCATTAATGTTTAAAATGAATTAATAAATAAATATTTTATAACCTTCTCAGTTTCTAATACGATAAACATCCATATGGTTAGCATATTAGCAAATGCTCTTTGGGGGCTTCAATAACTACTAGGAGTCTAAAAGGATCCTGAGATCAAAAAGTTTTCCCTGAGGAGTAAGAAAAGGGTAGAGAAAGGGAAAACTTCCCATTTCCATGTAAATATTTTCATCCGTTTTAGCTATTTGCATGCACATACATTACTTTTTTTTATTGTGATATACTTAATGTATAACATTATATGAGTTGCAGTGTACAATGTAATTAATCGATATACATATATATTGTGAAATGAACACCAAAGTCTAGCTCCTTTTTGAATATTGATTTATTTGACAATGCTGGGTCTTGGTTGTGCCATGCGGGATCTTCAGCTGTGGCATGCAGACTCTTAGTTGTGGCATGTGGGATCTAGCTCCCTGACCAGGGATCAAATCCGGGGCCCCTGCATTGGAAGCACAGAGTCCTAAACACTGGGTTGTCAAGGAAGTCCCTCTAGTTACTTTTTAATAGCAATTTCTAAGTGTGTGTACAAATAAGACAGTGGTGTTCAGGTAAGAGAGGCACAAAAATAGTAACCTCACATTGATGGTAACTAAAAGAGAGCTAGCATTTTCAGGAGGTGAACACATTTTTCCCAGCAAAGATTATTTCACACTGAGGTCAACCAACAGGTTTTACCTGTGGAAAACCTTTAGATGACCCCAGATAAGCCATCTTCTTGTAGACCTTCGGTGTATTTCCGGGCCGAGAAGAGGACTTGACTAAACAGCTCTGGAGACTCCTTAGAAACTCCAGCACACAGTGTTCCTCAGAGTGTTAAGCTGATACCCACTCATGTTCAATAACATCAATTTAATATCTCTTTCTAAATTCTTTTACAGCATATTGGTAGATGCCACATAAACACATATGCAGATAATAATGCTTTGTTTGTAATGCCAGTTTTCTTTCATGAAGCTTAAATTGTCTTACAAACGCCACCTCAGTCCAATTTCTTGTCCAAAAATTATACTTGTCCAGAGCCAGACTATATACTTCTCTCATGATTCCCTCTCTCCTCTCTCTCTCTTCCTAGGCTTAAGCATGGTCTTTTACAGATTGTTAAAAATAAAAATCATGATTCTTTTGGAAATGTCAGGATTTCCTAAGTAAAATCTATTATACCATTTATTGCCAAAGTCAGGGAAGCCAATTAAACTGCAATTTGTTAGGCTTTAGGAATGCCAGAAACTGGAGCCAAGATTATATTTCAGCAATCTAAATTAATTTAGCTTTAAATGGCTGTTCAAAAAGAAAGTAAAAAGGACAATCTTGGTGATTCTGGTGTGTTGTCTTTGTAATCCACATCAGGTCACCAATGTTTTGTTTTCATATCATTGATGAGCATTGTTTATGCCATGAATAATGTTTATACTTGTTTGTCTTGCCTTTTCCAAAGACCACAGACAAAAGGCAAGAGTAACAAGAAGCATATTAAGAAATTATACAACCGAAGACTTTGTATTGTGAGACACATCTGATCTAATTCTGAAGACAGAAAGTATGCTCCCCACTAACATTCAATATGAAGATATCTTTGGACTGTGTGTAACTATTTAGAAGCTTGAAATAATGTCATTTCTATTGAAATGATTTCTATGGGCTAGTCACTGTGCTAAGCACTTTATATTCATACTTCACCAGTCCTAACAACCCCCCTACTTCAGATATTCTTATCTAATATTATGCTCCATTTGTGTGTAAATGAATTGAAGCTTACAAGAGGTGAGTAATTTGCCCAAGGTTTCAGAACTAGTCTGTGGTAAGGCTAGATTCAAGCCCACATCTGCTTAATCTCATAGCCCATGTCTGAAACACCTTGCCAAACATGGAGAGCTTATGAAGGCATCCTACAAATATGAGACAATGAACCTTCAGTTGCTTATCAGCCATCACTTAGAATGGGCACTTTACTATGAGCCCAAGACATACAACATAATGTCATTTTTAAGGAGCATTTAATGTCTATTATATTTAAGACACTGTACGAGAAGACACTAAGAAGGGAATCAGAGAAACAGGTAAGGCAGCTGATCTGAATGGGGACTGCCATCTAGTGAGGGTGAAAGTCATCCTAACACAAGGTAGAATTCAATAAGTGGAGAAAGAGACATGAGCTCTCAGAGTGCACAGGGAAGCTTCATAGTTAGATGTTTAAGCATCATCTCAGAGAATGAATGGGATTTTTTTTAATGTAAAGAATCAAAGGAAGGCACTTAGACTGAGACAGGTGTGATTAAAGGCACGAAGGAGACAGACACAGGGATACCCAAGGGGCGCAAATGGTTTGACTGCGTGTCAGACTATGAGGCACATCGAGCTAGAAAGATATTTGGGAACAAGATTTAAGGAAAATTTGTATGTCTTCAGAGAGAAACTGGTAATCTCTTCCAGGGGAATAAAAAGCAAGGAGTTTGCAGGAAAGGGAAATGAATTAATGACATCAGAAGCCATGCTGGTTATTACATTAGCCAACATAGGAAATGATGAAAGTCTAAACTTCAGAGTGACTGAGAATAAGGTAAGGAGGGGAAAAACAAGAAGTCAGCTAGTGAGATATGGGCTAAGAAGCAGATAGCTCCTTGAAGTGGACTAGAAAATAAAATGAGAAAAGAAGGAGAAGAAACAATATAACAGATTTGGTTTGAGACATCATAGTCTTGAAGTACCTAAAGAAAATCCATGCAAAGATATCAAGGAACTGTTGCACATTTGAGCCTAGGAATTGAAAGAAATGTCAATGCTAGAGGCATATGTTAAGGAATTATCATTAGCATGAAGATGACAGGGAGGCTATTAGGTAGGACTTGAATGAGAAGAGAACAGAGGGTAGAATTCTGATAAACACTAATTTTTAAGGGGAAGACAAGAGAAGCGGAATTGGAAAAGGGCAAGAGACAAACATCAGAAAACTTTATCTTCACAGAAGGCAGGAGGGAAGAATATTTTCAAGAAATAGTGAGTTGTCACTGATATGCTCTTTCGAGATTAACTAAAATGAGACTGAAAAGTCCCTTAGAGCCAAGACGGCCCCATAATCTCTATGTTGTTTCTCATGCTCTTCTAATTTGCAGTCACCACTGCTTCTCCCTCGCAGCCTGTAGGTATCACTAGAAGAGATGCACAGTTTCACTGGTCAAAACACATGTGTTCCGGTAGTGATGATGATGACATTGATTGCTGGCATAGGAAGCGTTATACCCAGGATCTGCTTCTGATTTAGATCTTAGGAGTTTAGGAAGAGAGTCATTTTCTTCCCCAGTTGGACTTTTGTTCCAATACAACTTCCCATCAAGTATCTATTATAAGCAATTTGCAATTTCTCACCTGATCTTGGCATGTGTTAAGCCAGAAACAGATTCTCTGTGCTTCTAACTTGAAAAATAAGTTTTTCCTTCGTATGCTGAAAGAGCTATATGACATTTTCTACTTTAAACTCAATCACTCATTCATCAACAAGCATTTGTCAAGCATTTGAAGTGTATATGACAGGGATATAGTCATAAGTTGAACAAAGCTCCAGCTCAAGTGGAACTTAAGTTCTAGTGGCCGAGACATACTAAACCAGTGAGTGGATACAACTGTGTAATCTCAGACTTAAGTCATTAAGTGTTCTAGTGGAAACAGTAAAGCCAATAGTGTGGTCTACAAGGCAAGGCCTCCAGTCTGAGATTTGGAGCGGGAACGTTCCTGGCAGAAAGAACAGCAAACGCAGTTTCTGAGGCTCAGCACGGGATCTTGGCACATTCAAAGAATAGTATTACCTTTGGATACATACCCAGCAAAAGAATGGCTGGATCATATGGTAGTTCTATTTTTAGTTTTTGGCGAAACCTCCATAATGTTTTCCATTGTGACTGCACTAATTTATATTCCCACCAACAGGGCACAAGTGTTCCCTTTTCTTTACATCTTTGCAAACATGTGTTATCTCTAGGCTTCTTGATAATAGCCATTCTAGCAGTTGTGAGGTGATACCTCATTGTGGCTTTGAGTTGCATTTTCCTCATAATAAGTAATGCTGAGCATCTTTTCACGTACTTGTTGGCCATCTGTATGTCTTCTTTGAAAAACATCAATTCAGGTCTTTTGGCCCTTTTTCAATCAAGTTATTTCATTTTGTTGTCCTTGTTATTTGAGTTGTATAAGTTCCTTATATAATTTTGGATATTAACCCCTTATCAAGTGTATGTTTTGCAAGTATTTTCTCCAAGTCCATATATGAATGTAGTTAATAAAATTGTATTATTTACAATTGCCAATATAGTAGATGCTAAGAAATTTGAGAATTGTGTATTTGAAATTTGTTACTATACCACACATATATAAACACATATACAAACAGTAATTATGGGAGGTAATGGACATGTTAATTAACAACATTGTGGCAATTATTTCACAATGTATACATATAATAAATCATCACATTGTACATCTTTAAGAATCATGTTGTACAATGTAAACACATACAATTTTTATTTGTCAAAGAACAGCAGGTTCTTCTGCAAGCTCAGTAGAAGCTGAGAAGGCATGAAAGACTCAGGACCAATTAGGGACCACTTCCTCCAGTGCTGCTTTTATGTATTTCACTAGCAAAGATGTCAAATTCTTCCGATTTTCTTTCTCAACAGAAATTCTGAAAGAGATATTCTTAGACATCTCTCATGTCTACTTCATTTATCCAAACAAGTAAGGGAGAAAGACTCAGAATTCTTTTCTCTGGGCCCCACAAGTAAAGGATTGTTAATTTGCTTTAGTATTAAAGTCTGGTGAAGAACTATTACCCTTTCTTTGGAAACAGTATGCCTGAAAAAAGATGCCATCAGAAGGAAAGGTCATGCTTATTTACTGCCTTTTTAGCCAACTTTTACTCTTGCACAGCCCTGATGGATAATTACTTTTGGCTCTGTGTCCTTGATCATGGGTACTGAGCTATACACACTGTATATTCATAACTGTCCAGAGAACAGCTAACCATTGACCACTTCAGGCTACCTCCATGGCTCCATTTGAGAAACTGCTGACAGGTGGGAATGAATAATTTAGTACATGAGGTGAAAGCACAATTTGCTAAAGAGGAAAGATGTTTTCATTCTAAATAAAGACAGTGTATGATTTACATTTCTTGGGGTATACATAGCTTGTTATATAATGCTTAAGACTATAAGGAAGATTATTAACCATTAAAAAAGAATGACCTTAAGGGTGGTCATTAGGGATTAAAATCCACATTTCCTAGTTTTCCCATTACTGCCCAAAGAGAAAAACTCAAATTTACTCTTCAGAAGGCAAAAACAGGTAACATTTCTTATGCAACTGTCAGGGAGAAATCATGCAGAGACAACTGAATTATTTTAGTAGGAAAGGCTTCATGAAATACTGCTGAGAGTTAGTAACCAGCTTTATTTCCTTACAGAAGATTACCTATCTATTTCTCTATTTTAGACTTGAGGAATATACCCATAGCCAGATCTGTAGATATAAATTAGTGTGATGAAAAACTATTTGTGATAGACTTAGAAAGTGTCTTTTCCCATTGGACAAATATGTACTATAATATGAATATTAAAATATTAAATTTCCAAAAACATAAAACTGAAATACTTAAAATATAATTAACACTAAAGTATTTAAAATATAATTACATGTGATATTAAAATATAGTTATTTTAGAAAAGGCAGAGGAACCAGAGATCAAATTGCCAACATCCGCTGGATCATGGAAAAAGCAAGAAAGTTCCAGAAAAGCATATATTTCTGCTTTATTGACTATGCCAAACCCTTTGACTGTGTGGATCACAATAAACTGTGGAATATTCTTCAAGAGATGGAAATACCAGACCACCTGATCTGCCTCTTGAGAAATTTGTATGCAGGTCAGGAAGCAACAGTTAGAACTGGACATGGAACAATAGACCGGTTCCAAATAGGAAAAGGAGTACATCAAGGCTGTATATTGTCACCCTGTTTGTTTAACTTATATGCAGAGTACATCATGAGAAACGCTGGACTGGAAGAAACACAAGCTGGAATCAAGATTGCCAGGAGAAATATCAATAACCTCAGATATGCAGATGACACCACCCTTATGGCAGAAAGTGAAGAGGAACTCAAAAGCCTCTTGATGAAAGTGAAAGTGGACAGTGAAAAAGTTGGCTTAAAGCTCAACATTCAGAAAACTAAGATCATGGCATCCGGTCCCACCACTTCATGGGAAATAGATGGGGAAACAGTGGAAACAGTGTCAGACTTTATTTTGGGGGCTCCAAAATCACTACAGATGGTGACTGCAGCCATGAAATTAAAAGATGCTTACTCCTTGGAAGGAAAGTTATGACCAACCTAGATAGCATATTCAAAAGCAGAGACATTACTTTGCCAACAAAGGTTCGTCTAGTCAAGGCTATAGTTTTTCCTGTGGTCATGTATGGATGTGAGAGTTGGACTGTGAAGAAGGCTGAGCGCCGAAAATTGATGCTTCTGAATTGTGGTGTTGAAGGAGACTCTTGAGAGTCCCTTGGACTGCAAGGAGATCCAACCAGTCCATTCTAAAGGAGATCAGCCCTGGGATTTCTTTGGAAGGAATGATGCTGAAGCTGAAACTCCAGTACTTTGGCCACCTCATGCAAAGAGTTGACTCATTGGAAAAGACTCTGATGCTGGCAGGGATTGGGGGCAGGAGGAGAAGGGGACGACAGAGGATGAGATGGCTGGATGTCATCACTGACTCGATGGACATGAGTCCAGTGAACTCTGGGAATTGGTGATGGACAGGGAGGCCTGACGTGCTGCGATTCATGGGGTCGCAAAGAGTCGGACACAACTGAGCCTGGGATTCTCCAGGCAAGAACACTGGAGTGGGTTGCCATTTCCTTCTCCAATGCATGAAAGTGAAAAATGAAAATGAAGTCGCTCAGTCATGTCCAACTCTTAGTGACCCCATGGACTGCAGCCTACCAGGCTCCTCCGTCCATGGGATTTTCCAGGCAAGAGTACTGGAGTGGGGTGCCATTGCCTTCTCCAAGTTATATATAGAGAGAGATATAAATCTTTCTATATGTATATATGTGTGTGTGTGTGTATATATATATATACACACATATACATAAATATATGGGATTCCCAGGTAGAGCTAGTGGTAAAGAACCTGCCTGCCAATGCAGGAAATTTAAGAGACACTAGTTTGATCCCTGGGTGGGGAAGATCCCCTGGAAGAGGGCATGGCAACCTACTCCAGTATTCTTGCCTGAAGTGTTCTATGGACAGTGGAGCCTGGCAAGCCACAGTCCATAAGGTTGCAAAGAGTTGGACACAACTGAAGCAACTTAACATACATGAACATAAATATGTACACGTGTATATTGATATACACTGAGATTTTATCCTACATAGGACCTAAAAAGGAAATGATAATAGTTCTTACTGAAAGCAAGATTTCATCTGACACTGTATATGACATGCAGTTCAACTCTTTGCCTTTTAAAAAAATAATAATTATTATTATACCTATTGCATTTTTATAGCCTTTGCCCTTTTTGTACACTCACTGTTAAAGAATGAAGAAGAAAAGAAGACCACAGAGGGCAGCTGAGGCTTTGATTCTGTGCAGTATGGCAAAACAGCCCATATGATCTACACAAGGAAGGAAAAATTGGTTACAACTAATTCTATCCATTAATATGGCCATCTCCTGTCATATAATATTCAGTTCAGTTCAGTCACTCAGTCGTGTCTGACTCTGCAACCCCATGGACTGCACCACACCAGGCCTTCCTGGCCATCACCAACATGAGTTTGAGTAAGCCTGGAGCTTACTCAAACTCATGTCCATCGAGTCGGTGATGCCATCCAACCATCTCATCCTGTCGTCCCTTTCTCCTCCCGCCTTCAATCTTTCCCAGCATCAGGGTCTTTTCAAATAAGTCAGTTCTTCACGTGAGGTGGCCAAAGTATTGGAGTTTCAGCTTCAGCATCAGTCCTTCCAATGAATATTCAGGACTGATTTCCTTTAGGATGAACTGGTTGGATCTCCTTGCAATCCAAGGGACTCTCAGGAGTCTTCTCCAACACCACAGTTCAAAAGCATCAATTCTTCAGTGCTCAGCTTTCTTTATAGTCCAACTCTCACATCCATACATGACTACTGAAAAAACAATAACTTTGATTAGATGGACCTTTGTTGGCAAAGTAATGTCTCTGATTTTTACAGCTTTTCTGCTTTTAGCTTTTCTTCCAAGGAGCAAGCGTCTTTTAATTTCATGGCTGCAGTCACCATCTGCAGTGATTTTGGAGTCCAAAAAAATAAAGCCTGTCACTGTTTCCATTGTCTCCCCATCTATTTGCCATGAAGTGATGGGACCAGATGCCACGATCTTAGTTTTCTGAATGTTGAGTATAATATTAGAACATCTATTTCCATAAATTCCTAAAGGGGAGACCTTCCATTTCTTCTCATTTCCTTTGATAACCAAAAACAAACAAACAAACAAAAAAAACACATTAAAAATAAACACTAAAAACAAAGCAAAAACACACAGAACACTGCAAAAAATAAGAAAAAGTTTATTTGGAGTCTTAAAAGTTGCAATTGGGGAGATACAGGTATGAGTAAAATTGAAAGAATGTTCTGGGAAAGAGAGAAAGTAAGGGGCTTATAAAGGCAAAAGTCACGAGTTTATACTCTGACACAAGAAAGGAAACATTTGTCCTTAAGAGACAGGCTGTCATGAGCTGTTTAGGGTAGGGGTTTGGTAAGTGTCTTGGCTTCTGGAACTTTGGGCAGGTGTTCTGGATGCCTACGTTAAGACAGTAAGTGGTCCAAGGTCAGTTTTCATCTCAGCTGAGATATGCATAAGTCATATTTCCTCAGGGGTCTTGTGGCTCTGTTTTAGAGAGCTCACTTAGCAATATTAATTCCATTTTTATTTTCCTTTGGCACCTTCAGGAACGAAATGGGCGTTCAACACATTTGTGGTTTCCATGTCTGATCAGCAGGAATAAATGGACCAGTTAGGTGTGCCCCCTACAATGGGACTATTAGTTATAATCAGAGTGAATTAATGAGCTTTTATAACCTTTTACGTTCAATATTATGGCCAGTTTACTCCTGCAGCATAAAATTGATTCTTTGCAACACCGAAAGAAGGAAAGCCCTTCAGGTTAAAATTTAAGAAAGGAGAGTTTTTTTATCTGAGATAGTTCCTCCAAGCTCAAAGTCTCCAGAAATCTGGTAGGTATTCTTTGCCTCATATACTATGTCTCACTGAAATGAATCTTAAAATGTTCACTATTTGGGATATTTCAAGCTCCTTGGAGTGTTGGATTACAACATTTCATGAGAGGGAGCAGAGTTATCTATAAGAGAAAGGCAACATACATCAAGCCTGTTTCACAAGCCAGAGCTCTGGGAAAAGGAAAAGGAGCAAGGAGTGTTAACAAAATATATCTTGTCACTCAGGTTCTCAGTAAAACAGTACAAGGGGAACTTACAGACTTACAAAGAAGTAGAAATATGTTTCGTGACTTCTCAAAGTAAATATCTCAAACTATAAAATAAGAAACTGGAAAATTAATGATCAAAAAATATTTCTTAATGAGGTTCTTGGTCAGTAAGTTCATGTTTTAATGAAAACTAAGAAATAATATAAGGAGTTTACAACAAATTCTGTATCTTGAACAGAGTAAAATCTAGGCTAAATATCAGTTCAGTTCAGTCACTCAGTCGTGTCCGACTCTTTGCCACCCCATGAATCGCAGCACACCAGGCCTCCCTGTCCATCACCAACTCCCAGAGTTCACTCAGACTCACGTCCATCGAGTCAGTGATGCCATCCACCCATCTCATCCTCTGTCGTCCCCTTCTCCTCCTGCCCCCAATCCCTCCCAGCATCAGAGTCTTTTCCAATGAGTCAACTCTTTGAATAAAGTGGCCAAAGTACTGGAGTTTCAGCTTTAGCATCATTCCTTCCAAAGAAATCCCAGGACTGATCTCCTTCAGAATGGACTGGTTGGATCTCCTTGCAGTCCAAGGGACTCTGAAGAGTTCTCCAACACCACAGTTCAAAAGCATCAGTTCTTCGGCGCTCAGCTTTCTTCACAGTCCAACTCTCACATCCATACATGACCACTGGAAAAACCATAGCCTTGACTAGATGGACCTTTGTTGGCAAGGTAATGTCTCTGCTTTTCAATATGCTATCTAGGTTGGTCATAACTTTCCTTCCAAGGAGTAAGTGTCTTTTAATTTCATGGCTGCAGTCACCATCTGCAGTGATTTGGAGCCCCCAAAAATAAAGTCTGACACTGTTTCCACTGTTTCCCCATCTATTTCCCATGAAGTGATGGGACCAGATGCCATGCTGTTAGTTTTCTGAATGTTGAGCTTTAAGCCAACTTTTTCACTCTCCACTTTCACTTTCATCAAGAGGCTTTTTAGTTCCTCTTCACTTTCTGCCATAAGGGTGATGTCATCTGCATATCTGAGGTTATTGATATTTCTCCCGGCAATCTTGATTCCAGCTTGTGCTTCTAGATATCTATAAATAAATAACTAAATTATATTTTTAAAGTCAGAAATATTCAATTATTTCTTTGTTAAGATGATCAACAATTAAATAAGCAATATTTCAAAGAATTAGTTCAATCCTATTGTCAATCCCTTAAAAAATGAAGACCTGTTTAGGATATATATTTCATAATTAATGTTTTGCTATTGGGTTAGGTATTTTTCATATAATCTTTAATGTATATTATTAATACACAGGATGACTGTTAAAGTTTTCAGAGAACTGTCCTATGTCCCAGGAAGCTCCTTGGTCCTGGGATGGCTGTTTACCTAACACTAAAATCTGTATTATAGCATCTGTATATTATCTCAACAAAAATTTTATTTTTCCATCAGAAAATTGCATTAAACAAATATTTGGAGCCTGCATCCCTCTCATGGTAAATATGTAGACTATGTCTATGATTGGATAACAGAACTAACTTAGGTTGACAGGAGTTTAAGGTAAACTTGGAGAGTAAGAAGATAGATAATGCTTATAAAGAAAACACATGAATTTCCACAGTAACATTCTTTCCATCAGTATTCATAAACTATACTTGAAACTGAGAAAATGTTAGTCCCACATCCTTTAGCATGGGAATCACTAATCTTAGTAATATGGAAAAAGCAATGAAAGCATGGAAATTTCCATAGGAATATCAAATTTTCCTCAATCATATTGATTTATTGAAATACTTAGCAATGGACTTCTAAAATACATTCTTACCGCAGGAGATTCCCCAAAGGGAATTACTTAGAGATCAAGGTTATTCATTTTAAGTGAATTTGACAATAATAAACTGTTTAGTAGTTTTATGGTTAACAGAGACAATAATTTCCAGAGAATTTTTGGACCCCCAGCTAACAAGCATAGCCAATTTTTTTGAGAAGTCTAAATAATGTGCAATTTCTTCAGTACCTGATGCCAATGAATCTATTATTTCTCAGTTTAAAGCCTTTGTTGTATCTGCTTTTCATTTAAACTCACGAGAAAACATTTTGTTTCTGGAACGGTTTCTTGGAAAAAGCAGTAAGCCATTCAGTACATTACCAAAACCTAGGGCTTTATTTCCTTCCCTTGCTGCATCACCATCTATTGCTGCCTGAAAATACCCGACATATGTGGTCCTGTCATTTGGCAATGAAAACCTCTGATCCAGCAGTGATGAAAGAGCCATGCTTGAAAGAAAGCAATCCAAGATAATTTCACTGCTAACACTTAGAGAGGGCCCAAATAAACTCGACAACACATCCAATATATGAGGTACATTAATAAGGAGAATACTCAGGATCACAGGGCACATTTCAACCAAGCATTTTTCAAAATGAGAAGCTTATGCCCATGAGGGTAGTGAAGTCTTTCTTACATAGAACCAAAGGGAATCCGAGGTTGCTGTGAAGGACTCTTACTCTAGCACTAATCTGTTTTTAATTGTTAACATGTTGCTCATTCTAAGCCAAACAGATATGGCAACATTCGGAGAGGAAGAAAAAAAGACTTCCAAACTTGAATTCTGTTTTCTCTGGATAAATAACATAAGATATTATTCATTATGTGGTTTTTAACTTTTTCTGGTCCTTCTGTCATTCTTTCTATCCTTCTTTCAAATGCTTGCAGAATGCATTTCCATGTGACTCTGTGACATGCTCAGAAAACACGGTAACTCTGGGACCTAAGCAAGGACGAGCACAAAAGTTTTATTGAGTTTCAACTTTCCTCATGTTCCAAGGGGAAAACATATGATTCAGTTTTATCACTCACATGTAATATAAAGTCTATACTATAGCCAAACAATTGTGGGAAAATATATGTTTTAAATACAGTCCCCTGAACACTACACATTTAATTCCAGTAGTGATACCAGCATCTCACGCATTAGTCACTCAGTCAAGTGAGACTCTTTGGGAACCCATGGACTGTGACCCCCCAGTCTGCTCTGTCCATGGGATTCTCCAGGCAAGGATACTGAAGTGGGTTGCCATTCCCTTTTCCAGGGGATCGTCCTGATCCAGGGATCGAATCTAGGTCTCTTGCACTTCAGGCAGATTCTTTATCACCTGAGCCACTAGGGAAGCCCCAGTCTAGTATTAGTAATAGCATTAGTATTAGTAACAGCCTAGTACTAGTACTAGCCCCAGCCCCATACTAGTAATGTAAGAACTAGTATCTTACATTACAGTTTTACAAAGCACATATATATATATACACACACACACACACACACATATATATATATATATGATTTCATCTGATCATCATAAAATTCTTTTAAATAAGTAGAATAATATTATCCTTATTTCATAAATGAGGAAAATTGAGATTCACAGATTCCATACTAAGGACACCTTTTAACATTTCATTCAACGTCCATTCCACTACTGCATCATACCATTTTAACTAAAGTAGCATACATTTTGAGTGTCTACCATGCACTGAGTATTGTGCCAGGGAGCTGTGAATACAGTGGTGAACAAGAAAACCTCAGACTCTGTCCTCAAAAGAGTTTTAATAAAAATTATCATTTGATAATTTATACAAAATCAGTTATATAGTAACTTAGTCCCTTGAATGGATAGAAAGTTTACTGACTAGACTGCAAAGTATAACACCAGAAAATCATCAAGATTAGTTTCTATATAAGTATTAATATAATTGGAAACATATTTATGAGCCTGCATGAATCCCCAAATTCAGATTTTTTTAACACAAAAATGTGTTTTTCTCTCATGCATAGACTCAGAGGGAGGAAAGAAAGCAACAGACTGCATCAGACTTCAGTTCCCCTTCTTGGAATGTTCCCTGGTTTTGATACAGATGTTTCAAAGTCCTACTTCCAGGCAGAACAATATAATGACTGAGAGGTTGCCTCTCATGTTAAATTATTGAGATTTGAATTGCAGATCCTCCAAATTAACTAACTTCCCTAAGCTTCTACTCTCCTCATACATGAAATGGGGATAATAATGGTACCCAGCTCTGGCTGTTAAATAAGGTCATCTATGTGAAGTCCTTAGCCCTGCACACAACTTACAGTAAGTACTTAATAAGCCTAGCAGTTATTTGAATCTACAGTTTTTATCCTGCCCTCCTGTGTCTTTGGGCTTTATGACTATGGGTCATTACCCACTGGAAAACACACAATGATTCACGTTGCTTGTTTTCCATTTTAAAATCATTAGTGACACCACTTATAAACAAAGGAGACAAAGAGCTCTAGATCTGGATCTAGACATAGATGTGTCATACAAGATCACCACCAAGTTCTAAGTAGTCCCTCAGCCTGATAAGATAAAGCCACCCATCAACTAAAACTGTGCATATACATCACATTCTATAGGTATAAAGCGATAATATATAACCTAATGATGGAGAGTAGAAGGAATACAGAAGAATGTAGTTCTTTTGACCAATATCATTCATGTTGATCAACAGAACCATCATTTCACAGAATATATGAATTCTATCCCATAATTGACGATAACATAAGTCATCATAAGTAGTTTACTATTAGTGATTTCATTAGTAACTAACCTCACAAAGAAACTAATTCACTTGTTAATTAATCAAAGAAGTGAATCCTGCCTCAGATAAGGAAAAATATTACATGAAAATTGGGTGATCATTGCTAATTCATATTCATTTTAATGGGTCAGTGTTTAATCTTATCTGACGCCATCAACATAATGCTGCAAGTAGGCCGTCACACCCCTGGTGAACTGCATGGATATCCTTTCTGCACAGGGCAAATTCACAAAGCGGTCGCTGCCAGTGCTTCATTACTAGAGAACCACCACAGAATAAGTATTTCTTGAAAACACAGTACTGTTCTACTACAAACATTCTATCTCAATTTTTCTGATGATTAAAGGGGATTTTAATTATACAATCAATGAGAACATAGATAGGAACCATCTGGACATACTTCTGTTTTCTGCCAAAGAATTTTCTTTTGTTTTACATATCAATGACTTAAGCTAACAAAGGAATTTCTGTGCCAGTCATTTGTTCTTGGCAGGGCTGGATCTTTTTTATGTTATGAAACATCTTTTAAATTTACTGATTAAGAGTCAAATTATCCCACATGGTCAGTGAATTAACCTCAACATTTTCCTACACATAAAATTAAGAACAAAGGATATTTTTAATTGCTTGGCCTTTAAAGCACACAAACTTTAAGTCATTTTGTACTTCGATGTTTTCACTAATCATGGTGGTCAACAGTCAAAAACACTTTCTCTTTTTTAAGACATTGATGGAAAATGATTAACCAGTAAGGTACTAAAAAAAAAAAATGCTGTTGGTTTTAAATGTAATAAAAGAATGGAGAAGGACATGGCATCAAAGAAACAAAGAGAGCCTTCCAAAAGTTATACTGTGATAATATTGAACAACCATTCTGCAAGAAGTAAATGTTTAGGGAACTCTCCCGAGGACAGACTGCCAAGGAGTCTAGCTCCAAGTGTGAGGGGCAAAAGTGAACTGCCTGAAAAAGCAAATGAACTGTTAAGTTAGAAACTAAGTCCCCTTCTGCCATTGCTCTGAGAATGGAAGAAAAAGTGGCAGGTTAGCTATGGACTCTGCCACATTTCTCTGTTGAGCACCACTTTGACTTTGACTTTGAAAGGTGGATTTCATTTCTTAAATCTACTCTTTGTAAGGCATTGCACAAAACAGAAGATGGGTCCTTCCATGGACTAAAGAAGTGATAAGATTTTTTTCAACGTTCTATAGAGGCATTTCTATAATAAGCAGGATTTCTTGATTTGATAGATGGGTAAAGAAAACCAGTAGTATATGGGACTTGAAAATTTAGTGTGCAAAGAATACTAAAGAATTACATTACCATTTACAGTAGGAAAAGAAATCACTGATTTGAAAGTTTGATTCACAACTATATATTTTAGGATTTATATATTTATTTTAATTTATTTATTTTCATTTCTATTTTTAGGTCAGTCCACTCAGCATGTGGGATCTTAGTTCCCCAACGAGGCACCAAACCCATGGTCCCTGCAATGGAAGCATGGAGTCTTAAACACTGGACCACCAAGGAATTCCCTCCCAACTATATATTTTAGAGATATGTTGTGGGACTAACACACAAAAGTTTTTCAAAGATATCTTAACAATTTCTTTGGAGGAGAAGAAAGAACTGGAAATTGATATAAAATTCATTAAAGTGTCAACAGCTCTGAAAGGAAGGAATTTGACCAAGAAATATTTTCTCCCTTGGGTACTTCTTTTAAAAAAAACAACAATAACTATGATTTGTTTGGGGTTAGAAACTACTACAGAAATTCACAGAGGAAAAAAAAAATCAAGGAAAGAAAATTACCTTTTATCTATTACTAAGCTAATATCACTTTACTATCTTCGTTTTTTAAAAAATTCCCAATATAAGATATTCAGATGAACTTCTTTGCTTGCTATTACTTACAAAAGGTGATTATTCAGGTCATTACTGAAAGTTAAGGTAAAATAGAATTTAATGACCCAGTATGTGAGGTCTAAAGACATATTTTTAAAAATTTTTAAGGATTTTTGACAGAGTCAAAATTAAATTAGTGAACTTCCAAAAAACATAATGAAATTATTTTGTCTTCACCTTAATATTTATAGATCCTTGATGATTACCAGATTTTAACTTGTATGACACCCTGCAAATTAAATACAGTGTATTGAAAGGGATAATGTAGGTATTTTAAAATCAAATAAACAGTTTCAAAAAGCTACAAAGTAAAGAGCACTTGAAACAGTCACATTAGACACTGTAAATGGAGCAGAGGTGAGTCGGACAGGGAGAGGTGGGGCCGTGTTGGGGGTGGGCATGACTTGTGCCCATACCCTGCTTGCCATTGGAGAGCTGGCTCTGATTCTTGCCACCTAGGGTAAGTTATGCTATAAAATTTGGTCTCCTCCTCCTTCTTAGCACCGTTTTGAGGCATTTCAGAGGAGAACATTTTTCTCTATCCTTCTAGGTTCTTCTGGCTGGTCTTGGAATTAAATGAGATAGATAAACAAGAGAAAATTAGACAAAAATTTAGTAACACTTATACATGGAATGGCAACCCACTCCAGTGTTCTTGCCTGGAGAATCCCAGGGATGGGGGAGCCTGGTGGCTGCCGTCTATGGGGTCACACAGAGTCGGACACGACTGAAGTGACTTAGCATAGCATAGCATAGCATAGCATATATGGAAGAGATCCAAGGAAAACTGAATAACGCCAAAATGGCCGAAACCTTCACCTTAAACAGCATATCTTCAGCTAAAAACAACAGAGGGTGTTGGGCATAGTGATTTGGGACTTCAAAGCGGAGGAAGGCAATTGGCATGCAGATGGAAAAGGAAATGTTTGAAGAATAAATGTTTTCTGGTTCCTGCAGAAACAGTGGGACACAAGGAATTTTAAGAAACTTTGCTGGACTCCTCCTGTCTACTATAGTTCAGTTAAGTTCAGTTCAGTCACTCAGTTGTGTCCGACTCTTTGTGACCCCATGAACCGCAGCACACCAGGCCTCCCTGTCCATCACCAACTCCTGGAGTTCACTCAAACTCACGTCCATCGAGTCCATGATGCCATCCAGCCATCTCGTCCTCTGTTGTCCCCTTCTCCTCCTGCCCTCAGTCTTTCCAAGCATCAGGGTCTTTTCCAATGAATCAGCTCTTAGCATCAGGTGGCCAAAGTATTGGAGTTTCAGCTTCAGCATCAGTCTTTTCAATGAATATTCAGGACTGATTTCCTTTAGGATGGACTGGTTGGATCTCCTTGCAGTCCAAGGGACTCTCAAGAGTCTTCTCCAACACCACAGTTCAAAAGCATCAATTCTTCGGCACTCAGCTTTCCTTATAGTCCAACTCTCACATCCATACATGACCACTGGAAAAACCATAGCATTGACTAGATGGACGTATATTGACAAAGTAATGTCTCTGCTTTTTAATATGCTGCTTAGGTTGGTCATAACTTTTCTTTCAAGGAGTAAGCGTCTTTCAATTTCATGGCCGCAATCACCATCTACAGTGATTTTGGAGCCAAAAGAAAATAAAAGTCAGCCACTGTTTCCACTGTTTCCCCATATATTTCCCATGAAGTGATGGGACCAGATGCCATGATCTTCGTTTTCTGAATGTTGAGCTTTAAGCCAACTTTTTCACTCTCCACTTTCACTTTCATCAAGAGGCTTTTTAGTTCCTCTTCACTTTCTGCCATAAGGGTGGTGTCATCTGCATATCTGAGGTTATTGATATTTCTCCCATCAATCTTGATTCCAGCCTGTGCTTCATCCAGCCCAGCGTTTGTCATGATGTACTCTGCATATAAGTTAAATAAGCAGGGTGACAATACACAGCCTTGACGTACTCCTTTCCCAATCTGGAACCAGTCTGTTGTTCCATGTCTAGTTCTAACTGTTGCTTCCTGACCTACATACAGGTTCCTTAAGAGGCAGGTCAGGTGGTCTGGTATTCCCATCTCTTTCAGAATTTTCCACAGTTTCTTGTGATCCACACAGTCAAAGGCTTTGGCATAGTCTATAAAGCAGAAATAAGATGTTTCTCTGGAACTCTCTTGCTTTTTTGATGATCCAGCAGATGTTGGCAATTTGATCTCTGGTTCCTCTGCCTTTTCTAAAACCAGCTTGAACATCTGGAAGTTCACAGTTCACGTATCACTGAAGCCTGGCTTAGAGAATTTTGGGTATGACTTTACTAGCGTGTGAGATGAGTGCAATTGTGCGGTAGTTTGAGCATTCTTTGGCGTTGCGCACTACAGTTAGGTAACACTATAGTGAACTTCAATGATACCTCCTTTTCTGGAAGGGTCCTCCGTCTAAACTCTTTTTAAATTTATTTCTTCATATTCATTTTTATCTATTTATACACTTGGCTGTGCCTACCCTTACTGCAGCACATGGGGTCTTCAATCCTCATTGCATCATGTAGGCTCTTTAGTTGTGCATTGCGAACTTAGTTGCACCATGTGAGATCTAGTTCCCTGACAAGGGATTGAACCTGGGCCCCCTGCATTGGGATCACAGAGTTTTAGCCACTGGGCCACCAGGGAAGTCCCTTATTTAAATCCTCTGCCGCTGTCCTCTTTAGTATAGTGGTGATATCCCCACCTGTCAGGGGGAGACCAGGGTTTGATTCCCCGGCCCTTTTAAGGGCTTCCCTGATGGCTCAGCAGTAAAGAATCTGCCTGCTAATGCAGGAGACACAAGAGATGCAGGTTCGATCCCTGGGTCAGGAAGATCCCCTGGAGAAGGAAATGGCAACCCACTCCAGTATTCGTGCCTGGAGAATTCCTTGGACAGAGGGGTCCAGGGGGTCGCAAAGAGTTGGACATTACGAGAATGTAGCTTTACCTTTAGGCAACTAAGGAAGAAATAAAAATAAAGACTTCCTGAATTTTCTGTTCCTTAAAAATGATCCTCAGGCCTAGGAGACACATTTTCAGGTAGCAAATTTCATTCCCCTACAGGGTTAAATAAAATTACATACGCTATACATTTTATATAATATGTGTAACAGTATATGTGTCACCTAGCTACCATAGCACCAGGCACACAAAAGATGCCCAGTAAACATGAATGCTATGTCTCCTAGACTAAAGAAGGGAAGTAGGAGAAGAAAGCTGTGAAGGGACAGTGGAGAATGCAAGTGTATGATGAGCTAACCTGGGACAAGAGAGATGCTGTGGGGTGCTACAGGAGGCCCACTTCCTACAGCCACCAGCAGTGTGCCCACTGACAGGTCACAGAAGAGCCCCTACAGAGGATGGCCCACAGCCACATGCTGTTCCAGAGGCAGCTGCCTTCAGTGACTGGAGGAGAAGGTCCCCAAAGGCTCAGCTCAGGTCACTCACAAAGTGCCATCCCAGCTTCAGAGTACCAAGTGGGAGCCACTGGGATTTGTGTGCCAATGCCTCACAGATCAAATGCTCCCACTTCCCAGCCCAGCCTCCCTCCTCTCTTTATAGATGCGGTTCCTGACAACATTCCCAACATTCCCTTCTGCAGGCAAATTTTCATGTCAGAGCCTATCTCCCTAGATCAAAAGGTAATAGGAGTGAGAGGCAGGATATGGGTTAGTTTAGTGTAAAGAAGCAGGGATTTTCTGAGGTTATGAATGATTAATATCGTAATTATGCAAGATCATTTGCACAGTTTCTGTCTTCAACTACATGTGAGATTGGTCTTCCCCCGTGGTTCAGCGGTAAGGAATCCACCTGCAATGCAGAAGACACTGGTTTGATCCCTGAGTCAGGAAGATCCCCTAGAAGAGAGCATAGCAACCCACTCCAGTACTCTTGCCTGGGAAATCCCATGGACAGAGGAGCCTGGCAGGCTACAGTCCATGGGGTTGAAAAGAGTCAAACATGACTGAAAGACTAACAAGTGAATAATTTACCTTCCCAGATTCTATCACATTACACAATATATCTATTCTGACTTTACAAAATACCTATTCTGATTCACAATACACATACATATTCCAGTAGCCATATCTAGCCTCTCTAGATCTTTATCATCATGCCTCTTAATCAGTTTCTAGACATAATGTAAAAACTACACTGAATGGTTAGAACATCTAGGCCACACTCTCCTGTCTGGGGAAGATGAGGGCTCTTCACTTCCTCTTTGTTTAGCTTGACGTTCAGGACAAAGCATCCTATCACAGCCAAGAGATATGGGTCTGCAGAGGAACAGAAATTATTCCTGCCCAGGAACCCTCTTACACTGTTGGTGGGAATGCAAACTAGTACAGCCACTATGGAGAACAGTGTGGAGATTCCTTAAAAAACTGGAAATAGAACTGCCTTATGATCTAGCAATCCCACTGCTGGGCATACACACTGAGGAAACCAGAAGGGAAAGAGACGCGTGTACCCCAATGTTCATCGCAGCACTGTTTATAATAGCCAGGACGTGGAAGCAACCTAGATGCCCATCAGCAGATGAATGGATAAGAAAGCTGTGGTACATATACACAATGGAGTATTACTCAGCCATTAAAAAGAATACATTTGAATCAGTTCTAATGAGGTGGATGAAACTGGAGCCTATTATACAGAGTGAAGTAAGCCAGAATGAAAAACACCAATATACTATACTAACGCATATATATGGAATTTAGAAAGATGGTAACAATAACCCTGTATACAAGACAGCAAAAGAGACACTGATGTATAGAACAGTCTTTTGGACTCTGTGGGAGACAGAGAGGGTGGGATGATTTGGGAGCATGGCATTGAAATATGTATAATATCATATATTAAATGAGTCGCCAGTCCAGGTTCTATGCACGATACTGGATGCTTGGGGCTGGTGCACTGGGACGACCCAGAGGGATGGTATGGGGAGGGAGGAGGAAGGAGGGTTCAGGATGGGGAACACATGTATACCTGTGGCAGATTCATTTTGATATATGGCAAAACCAATACAATATTGTAAAGTTAAATAAAATTAAATTTAAAAAGAAAGAAAGAAATTATTCCTGCCCAGAAAAATAAGCTGGATTCCCCTGAATTAAATATGTAGAATCCCATACTGAGATTTAAGGCTTACAAGGTGGTTCAGTGGTAAAGAATCTTCCTGCAATGCAGGAGACCAGGGTTCAATCCCTGGGTTGGGAAGATCTCCTAGGGGAGGAAATGGCAACCCACTCCAGTATTCTTGCCTGTGAAATCCTATGGACAGAGGCACCTGGTGGGCTACAGTCCATGAGGTCACAAAGAATCAGACATGACTGAGCACATACACACACATTGAGACTTAAACTCATAAACTCTAATTTCCAGCAAGGGGCACACCCCCTCAATCACGATCACTGTTTGAATACAGAAATGTTCGCCACATTTATTTTAGACTTTGAAATACAATAATTAATACTTAATACTTACTATGTGCCAGATACTCTGCTAAGTGTTTTTCTGCATTGTATTATTAACCTTCATGGCAAACCTTGTTAGTTATTATAATAATTCCAATTTTATAAAAGGAGGAAAACAATGTCAGGGAAAGTATCCTTCACTGATTCTAGGAGGGATGAAAAGCTGGGACCACCTAGTTGTCAGCTCAGCCAGATGGAGCAGGGATCTGAAGGATGTGAGAACTATAGAGAACCACCAGTAAGAATAAGTTTATAAGAAGAGGAAGGAGAAAAAAGAATTTTTTTCATATTGTGAAAGGAAAATCCAAATGGAGGTGGTACTGCTAAGAGCTCTTTAAAAAGGAACCTGAAGGCCATTGAGGAAGTTGTGACTTACCCACATCTTAGCCAGGATGGAACATGAATTTTTGACGACTTATTGTCCTAAGGAAGACATTCAGAACATCTGTCAGAAACTCAAGATACGTATCAGCCTCTTACCCTAAAATAACTTGTGACAGCCTATCTATTATCAGACCTTTCTTCTTCTTCCCTTCGCTCAGTGGTGTCTGACTCTTTGCAACCCCATGGACAGTAGCATACCAGGCTCCGCCGTCCATGGGATTTTCCAGGCAAGAATACTGGAGTGGGCTGCCATTTCCTTCTCCAGGGATACTTAGTCCTTTTTAAAGAGGGTATTGTTCTATTAAAGTGTTGAAAAAATCAACGTCTCTGACTCATTAAAAAGTGGCAGTGTGGTAAGCACAACAGATTACAATACAAAATCCAGCAACACTTCGATATCACTGGGCAAGCATCATTTATCACAGAGCCAGTTTCTCTATAGATTTGGATTCTACCAAAGAGGTACAAAGCTTTTAGTGTAATTTAGAATCTGAAGACTTCTGAAATTATTTTAAAAGACAATTTTAAAACATTACAAAAGAAGACTATCAGATACACGGCACCAATTTATAGGGTGATTTCACTGTTTAAGACGTCAGTTGTGAGTTTTCCATGATTTATGAAGGCTATTCAGAACACATACTGGATAAAATAAAGCAAAGCTATATATATTAATCTCCACAGATATGACAGTTAATTCCCAAGCAACTACCTAAAACAACTCATGACATCCTGTCCCTTAAGGACAAGTATTTTCTTTCTTGTGTCAAAGTACAGCCTCATGACTCTTGTCTTTATAAGCATCTGACTCCTTCTCTTCCCTGGAACATTCTTTTAGTTTATCCAGATCTGTGTCTCCAAAATTTAAATTCATAAGACCTCAGATAAAACTCTTTGTTCTTTGCAGCCTCTATGTTGATCATTGATTATATTACTGTTGTTTAGTCGCTAAGTCATGTCCAGCTCTTTTGCAACCCAGTGGACTGTAGCTTGCCGGGTTCCTCTGTCCATGGGGTATCCCAGGCAAGACTACTGGAGTGGGTATTCATTTCCCTCTTCAAGGGATCTTCCCAACCCAGAGAAACACATGACTCCAGCATTGGCAGGCAGATTCTTTACCACTGAGCAATCAGGAAACCCATCGATTATATACATAAGCCTATATTGGCACTTTTAAATAAGTAGTATTGATTTTATTATGGAGGCATTTTTAAGGAAATAAATCTGTATGCAGGTCAGGAAGAAACAGTTAGAACTGGACATGGAACAACAGACTGGTTCCAAATAGGAAAAGGAGTACATCAAGGCTATATATTGGCACCCTGCTTATTTAACTTATATGCAGAAACATCATGAGAAACGCTGGGCTGGAGGAAGCACAAGCTGGAATCAAGATTGTTGGGAGAACTATCAATAACCTCAGATAGGCAGATAACACTATTCTTATGGCAGAAAGTGAAGAAGAACTAAAGAGCCTCTTGATGAAAGAGAAAGAAGAGAGTGAAAAAGCTGACTTAAAATTCAACATTCAGAAAACTAAGACCGTGGCAGCTGGTTCCATCACTTCATGGCAAATAGATGGGAAACAGGGGAAACAGTGACTGACTTTATCTTGGAGGGGCTCCAAAATCACTGCAGATGGTGACTGCAGCCATGAAATTGAAAGACGCTTACTCTTTGGAAGGAAAGTTATGACCAACCTAGGCAGCATATTAAAAAACAGAGACATTATTTTGCCAACAAAGGTCCATCTAGTCAAGGCTATGGTTTTTCCAGTTGTCAAGTATAGATGTGAGAGTTGGACTATAAGGAAAGCTGAGCACCAAAGAACTAATGCTTTTGAACTGTGGTGTTGGAGAAGACTCTTGAGAGTCCCTTGGACTGCAAGGAGATCCAACCAGTTCATCCTAAAGGAGATCAGACCTGGGAAGGACTGATGTTGAAGCTGAAACTCCAGTACTTTGGCCACCTGATGTGAAGAGCTGACTCACTTGAAAAGACCCTGATGCTGGGAAAGATTGAAGGCGGGAGAAGGGGACGACAGAGGATAAGATGGTTGGATGGCATCACCGACTCGATGGACATGAGTTGGGGTGGACTCTAGGAGTTGGTGATGGACAGGGAGGCCTGGAGTGCTGTGATCCATGGGGTCATGAAGAGTCAGATATGACTAAGCAACTGAACTGAACTGAATTTCCCAGAATACCAAATCCTTTTGTAAGTAGAAAAAGAAAATGGAGAAAGTTAAACATTTCACCAATCAGGATATTAGATTTTTGTAAAAAACAAAACCAAAAAACCTCTCAAGACAAAGCAAAGGCAGGAAGCCAACTTGAAATGACAGCAATGAGTTCTCTCTATGCCAAGATTAAAGGCCAGAGTCCTGAAACCTGAAACCAGATAGTCTGCCCAATTTACCAGGCTTGATCTTTTTAAATAACTTTAATCTGCTAGGATGTTGTTTCTCCTTCTAGGCCCTTTACGAAGTATTGACCAGATTTTTCTGAGATCAAGTGAAGCCATTTGTTTGAATTAGTCATCCTTATTTACTAAAAACCAATTGATATGTTTCATCAAGTTTGATATCATAAGTCAAATTATGAACAAGTAAAACTAACTTAATTGAAGAAAATGAGATCTTGCATTCCTTGATGATTTGATGAAATTGAGCTGTTCATGTTCTCACTTTCTCTCCCAAGCCAAAGCATTGCATTGAGGTCATTTGTCCAAGCCACTGTAAAATCAATTGTTAGTCATTTCACATATGCAGTAAACTTAGCCTCTCTATGTGTCACATAAGGAAGTCAGGAATATCTTTGGTCCCAGATATCTTTGGTCCCAATATCTTTGATCTTCCAGAGTTGGAAGAAGCCCAGTGTTCCTCTCTAGTAGGGCACTGCAGTGACAAGCTAGATGCATCCTCTATACCCTTCCAGGGTTGGCAGGCTTCCACAGATGCAGTCTTGGCAGCCCAGAAGTAGTGATGGATTCACCATCCTATGCAGACAAGAAATTCAGCAAGGACCACAACCTCCCTGGGGACCCTTCTATTTACAGCCCCAAATTAATATTAGGCTTTCTCCTTGTGGTTCACAGTTACAGGGGCTGTACCAGAAATTCTTAAACCAGCAGTTTAGTGATAGAGTGGTGGCATTGTCCCTTAATTTTGTCTTACAAGATGGGAATTTTGATTTTTCCCAATTAACATATCTTCCAAGGAGATAGTCATCTAGCTGAGATGTTAGTCACTCCCACTGAGCAGAAAGGCTATTTTAGAGCTGCTGAATTTTTGGTTGCAGTCTCTTTGCTATCTGCTATTCAGTTCAGTTCAGTTCAGTCACTCAGTCATGCCTGACTCTTTGCAACCCCGTGGACTGCAGCACACCAGGCCTCCCTGTACATCACCAACACCTGGAGCTTACTCAGACTCATGTCCATTGAGTCAGTGATGCCATCCAACTATCTTATCCTCTCTAATCCCCTTCTCCTCCCACCTTCAATCTTTCCCAGCATCAGAGTCTTTTCAAAAGAGTCAGTTCTTCGCATCAGGTGGCCAAAGTATTGGAGTTTCAGCTTCAGCATCAGTCCTTCCATTGAATATTCAGGACTGATTTCCTTTAGGATGGACTGGTTGGATCTCCTTGCAGTCCAGGGGACTCTCAAGAGTTCACCAACACCATGGTTCAGAAGCATCAATTCTTCAGCACTCAGCTTTCTTTATAGTTCAAGTCTCACATCCACACATGACTCCTGGAAAAACCATAGCCTTGACTAGACGGACCTTTGTTGGCAAAGTAATGTCTCTGCTTTTCAATATGCTGTCTAGGTTTGTCATAGCTTTTCTTCCAAGGAGCAAGCGTCTTTTAATTTCATGGCTGCAGTCACCATCTGCAGTGATTCTGGAGCCCAAGAAAATAAAGTCTGTCACTGTTTCCATTATTTCCCCATCTATTTCCCATGAAGTGATGGGACCAGATGCCATGATCTTAGTTTTCTGAATGTTGAGCTTTAAGCCAACTTTTTCACTCTCCTTTTCCACTTTCATCAAGAGGCTTTTTAGTTCTTCTTTGTTTTCTGCCATAAGAGTGGTATCATCTTCTATCTGAGGTTATTGATATCTCTCCTGGCAATCTTGATTCCAGCTTGTGCTTCATCCAGCCCAGCATTTCTCATGATGTACTCTGCATAGAAGTTAAATAAGCAGGGTGACAATATACAGCCTTGACGTACTCCTTTCCCGATTTGGAGCTAGTTTGTTGTTCCATGTTCAGTTCTGACTGTTGCTTCCTGACCTGCATACAGATTTCTCAGGAGGCAGGTCAGGTGGTCTGGTATTCCCGTCTCTTTATCTGCCATTACTGTTCTTCAACACTTCTAAGTTTAACCCACAAAGACACTATAAGCACATCATCGGAAAGAGATATGCTTTATTTGTTCTGCTGTGTTGGAAATTTTGTACTGATTAAGTCACACGCTTTCAACCTGTCACCCTGATAACCAGCACTGTTAATGCACAGCACAGTTCACTGGCCCGATTAAGTCCATGTTCATAGTCTGGATGCTAGTAACTAGAGGGAAGATAACTGCCCCATATGAAGATCAAGAATATGGTCTTGGGTTTGTTAACATGCTGTTCTAACTACTTGAGCTGGCCAGCAAAAAAATATTTCTTAACCAGTTAAAAACTTTTTAGTACCTATATATAATACTATATATATATGACATAGTGATTTTTTAAAAATATATAGCCCTGGTGTTTTTGTGTCTTGTCTTTACTTTCTCCACTCTGAATTTACTGCTTTGGAAAGAACTTAGTCCTGGGTCAGCAAACGTTTTCAGATATTACGTATTTTAGGAAAAGACCATGCAGTACCTGTGCGGCATCGCCACTCATCCTGTCATTGTTTATGAAAGTAGCCCTGATCAATATGTAAACAAATGAATGTCTGCATCTCAATGAGTGAGTGAAAGTTGCTCAGTCGTGTCCGACTCTTTCAGACCCCATGGACTATATAGTCCATTCTCCGGGCCAGAAGACTGGAGTGGGTAGCCTTTCCCTTCTCCAGGGGATCTTCCTAACCCAGGGGTCAAACCCAGGTCTCCCGCATTACAGGCAGATTCTTTAACCAGCTGAGCCACTATTTACCAAAACAGGTGACAGGCCAGATGTAGCCATAGTTCAATGATCCTGATCTAAACCAAAGGTTGACGAGGTTAGGAAACTCCCTCTTCGTGTGTCCCCAGCATCCGGCACACAGTGGGTATTCAAATCTGTTAACCTATATGAATAAAAATAAATGTCAAGAACCAAGAAAGGATCCTAGATCAACTGTAATAACAAAATGAATCACCCCTAGCAGTGTGGAAACAAAGTAACTTGCCAGTAGAGAAACAGTTGCTGAATAACTGAAACTCAATTTTATTTCACACCCAAGATTAATCTCTGTCTTTTATTCTTGATTTATCCACTGGATTATCTTTTGGGAATTTATTCTTGGTTCAAAACACCATTAAAAGATGCATTAAACTTGGGCTGTGGCCCTACATATATTTGCTCCTTTGAAAAGTGCTCCAAGTAGAAAAAGACATGTTGAAGAACTGCTTCTTTTCTGTGTGTTCCCACTCACAAGTTGTTTTAATTTTTCAGCTTCATCAAGTCATGTAGCTGCTGCTGCTGCTAAGTTGCTTCAGTCGTGTCCGACTCTGAGCGACCCCGTAGATGGCAGCCCACCAGGCTCCCCCGTCCCTGGGATTCTCCAGGCAAGAACACGGAGTGGGTTGCCATTTCCTTCTCTGAAGTCAGGTAGGCTGCCACCTAATTGATTATTGACAGTTTTCAGTGGTTTTAGCTAAAACTTTGGCAGTTGATTTTTTTTTTTAATGAAGGTAGCCAATGTTCTAATAAAATTCAACCCTCTGTCCCTAGAGAAATTATTCAGTTTTTTAGAACTTGCTTTCAGACCAACTTTTCCCAGAAAGGCTTCATATCTTCCCTCTCTTTCAGAAATTCTCCCTTTTTGCAGTCATCTGTCACAGATGATAACTTACTGGCTATAAAAAGAGTTTATAACTTTCAGTACAAAATAAACAAGATGACATTGCAAATAAGCCTTATGAAATGATAAGCACACTATTTTTAAAGGCATTTACACAATATCCCTATCATAAGATGCTTAGGGGGCAAAATAAAGAAAATTAGAATTATAATCACCCAAAATAAATAATTTGCCCTTATGGTTAAAAAGAGAAATGCTGGTATTAAAGATTTATAACAGAAATTCATCATAAGCAGAGACCTGTACAGTTTCTTTATTCAGCTTAGCTTTTTTAAAATGACTTTCTTCCTGCTCCACTGAGGCAGGATTGACAAATAAAAATTGCCTATACTTAAGGTCTACAACATGATAATTCGATACACATACACATTGTGAAATGACTACCACTATCGAGCTCACTGGGCTTCCTTGGTGGCTCAGGGTTAAAGAATTTGCCTGCCAGTGCACGAGACATGGATTCAGTCCCTGGGTTGGGAAGATGCCCTGGAGAAGGAAATGGCAAACTACTCCAGTATTCTTGCCTGGGAAATTCCATGGACAGAGGAGTCTGGCCCGCTACAGTCTATGGGATCACAAAGAGTCAGATACGACTTAGTGACTAAACAACAACAAAATCAGGCTCATTAACACGTCCATCACCTCCCATAGTAGCCCTATTTTTGTTTGTAGTGAGGACCTTTAAAAGCTACTCTTAGCAAAAGTCATATATACATTACATTATTATTACCTATAGCCACCATGCTGTACATTAGAGCCATAGAACTTATTCATTTTTCCCCCGTGGAAAGGCATTCTATTTTAAATATAACAGTGTGTACATGTGAATCCCAAACTCCCAACCTATCCCTCTCCCCCTACTCTTCTCCACTAGTAACCCTAAGTTCCTTCTCTGGAGAACTTGCTCATTTTATAAGTAGAAATTTGCACCCTTGAGCAACATATCCCTATTTCCTCTACCCCCAAATTCCTGGTAACCACTGTTCTACTGTTTCTATGAGGTCAACATATTTAGACTACACAAATAGAGGCTAGTATATTTCTTAACAACAACAACAACAACAAAATCTCAATATTCAGGGGCAGAAAAAAATATACCTATATACCTGACTTCCAGTTCCCCCCCTCCCCCAGCCATGCCATGTGGCATGCAAGATCTTAGTTCCCTGACCAAGGATCGAACCCATGCCCCCTGCACTGGAAGCCCAGAGTCTTAACCACTGGACTGCCAGGGAAGTCCTCCCTTTCTTTTTCTGATCTATCTTTTTTAAAAAGTCTTACTATAAGGCCTTTCTTTTCTCCAAAAACAAATTGTATCTAGAGGTTTCGGAAAATTAGTACTGCCCTAAAAATAGAAAAAGATGTAGTTACTATATCCTACTTATCCTCTACTAGAGCCCAGATATGCCTGGTTATCGAAATCATGAAATCATCCAGTCAGTCTTTAGAGCATGTAGATGGCTGGGCCCCTCTAAATGGTTGGGTTGAAGGTTCTGTTAGTTTTGATTGAGATAGTCTTCAGATAGTCCTCACAGCATTTCAGATTTGGGAACCCTTGTGCCAGAAGACTCCCTCCCAGCAAGACAGCGGTATCTGGTCCACACTTTTATGATTCAAAAAGCCCCAGATTCCTTTTCTCAGCAGTGAGCAGATTTTCTTTTCGCCCTTTTGATCTTCACCAAAAATTAGGTGCCAGCCACAAAATCCTATTTATTCTTACTGTAAGCCCAGCATCTGTCTTAACAACCACAGATCCTCTTTCATTTTGTAGCCACTCCAGTCTTTGAAAACAAAGGCTGATGTTCACACACAGAAGTGTACTTTTCAGAAAACCACAAAATAAAGTGACTGTTTCTCGTTCTGATGGCAGAAAAACCATATGTCAGTTTAAATATCTTCTGCCCTGATTACACACATCAGTATGTGAAAATCTCTGTGGAACCTGAGTATAGAATTCAATGCAACAATGCGAAATTCCACCCACCACACTTGTGAAATACAGAAACACAGCATTAATAATTAAAATGAAGAAAAACAATAACAACACGTATTTGCTGAGTGTCTCTCTGTGGCAGGCAATGGGCAGATGAACAGAAACTTTCATTTAAAAAGACAGCATTTTAGTAAGTGATTTCAGCGCCACGATCAGTGAATTCCTTCATTAATATTTCCCAGCAAGTATTTAAGTTTCCCCAAAGAAATTATATTTTAGCAAAGAAATTGCTTAGATATTGGGTTTTTTTTTCTGTATTGCTGAGATTTTAAACATTTTTTTGGCATATTCAACAAAACTGTTGACTTAGGTTCATTTTGTATACTGATTTTGTATACTTTTGATAGTTCAATTACATGTCCAACAATAATACTTCTTCTTTTCTCTATGGAAAGTTTAGCATGAGTTCTTGTATTTTAGAGTTTCTAGACTTAGCTTACGAGAGAGTTTAGATACTAAGTGAGCTCAGTTAGAAACTTAATGCAATGTTTCCAAAGCAAGGCTAAGGACGAAGCTAAGACAGCAGCAATAAAAGCGGCAGAGAGGCAGTGGAGAAGACAGAGAGCGGTAAGCATGTCTCCAAGATTATTTCTGGTTGTCAACCTGGAAGAATTGTGATACCGTATCTACCAAAATGGAAAACACATAAGGAGCCAATCTGGTGCTGACACAAAGGGGGAGAAATGATGACTTCATTCATAAATACATGGCTTGTCTAGTGCCAACAGGACCAAATGCCTTCAGGTGAGCTACTCGGTTGGTAGAAGAAAGTAACGTCCCTAGCTGAATTCTCAAGAATAAGGGTCAAACAAGATACGTACAATGCTCTAAAGGATTATGTATCAGGTATCTAAAAGGGGCTTCCCAGGTGCTGCCAGTAGTAAAGAATCCACCTGCCAACGCAGGACATAAGAGATGTGGATTCAATCCCAGAGTCAGGAAGATCCTCGGTAGTAGGAAACGGCAATGCACTCGAGTATCCTTGCCTGAAGAATTCCATGGACAGAAGAGTCTGGCAGGCTACCATCCACAGGGTCACAAAGAGTTGGACCTGACTGAGCACATGCACACGTTAAGTACATATATCAAGTATCTATTTGCCACAAGGAAACAAGGTATTTGTTTGCTGCATAACAAACAACTATATAGCTCAAAGGGTTTAAATAATAAGTAATTTTTTAGTTCTGGATTCTGCTGGTGATTGAATGGTTCTTCTGGTCTCAGCTAGATTCACTCATGCTCCCATAGTCAGGTACCATCTGTTTCAGCTGGGTTAAAGTTTTGGCTATGACAGCTGGGCTGACTCAGCACTGCTCGGCACAATGTCTCATCCTCCAACAGGCTCATTCTCAAGGCAATGGGAAGGCTTAGTAAGGGAGGGTGAGAGCTCACCAAGCCAGAACTGGGCACAGCTTCACTTTAGCACATTCTGCCAGCCAGAGCAAATCAAAGGCCAGCTCAGATTCTAGAAGCAGGGAAATAGATTCTACCTCTAAATGGGAAGAAACCCAACACCATATGGCAATGGGTACGAATCAGGGAGAGGGAGAGAACTGGAGCCATTTCTGCCATCAGTGTATCAGAGACCAGAATCAAATTTTTCTGATACAAACTGTTTTCTCATCTTAGAGAAGATGAATAAGAGATTTACAAAAATTTCAGAGATGAAAGGGAATTGAGCAATTAGCCTTTCAAATCCTTTAATGTGCCCAATGTGGGAGCACAAGGAGGTCTGCTCACTCCTAATCAAATAGCTAAATAGTTACAAAGCCAAGATAAAAAGTTCTTCTAAGTTCTGGAACTCTGCCTTTCCATCACACCACACCCCTAGTTCCCTGGAGTGTTCAGCCTCTTTAAATAACATGGTAGTAATAACTTTTTAATCAGGATGTGCTATTTTTTTAGAACAATTTTTGGAAATGTGTATTTATTTATCACAAATAATGAAATCCTCATTCGCAAAAAATATTATGAACACAAAGGAATTTTTTACAAGTGATTCTATCCATCCATTATCCATCATTATAAAGAAATATAAAGATAATAGTGATTAAATATAATGACTAAATACTATTGAGAGAAAATTATATAAATGGGTTTATTGTGATTTATATAATAAGTTTGACTCACTTCATCTTGGATTAATAATTTCTTAAAAGGTGGAACATAAACCATGCCAATCACTTACTTAGGGTTTCTCAAAACATTTCCTAATCCATAAAAGTTACTCTCATGCTATTTGATTTTTCTAGTTTATTTTCCTTTGGTAGTAATTAAGGAATTCTTAGTTAAAAACAAAATGTAAGTTAATAGATGGCTTACTTCTCATGTATAGAAAATTAATTTAAGAATATAGAAAATTTAGTCTTTTCTATTTTTTGTACACTTTACTATGTTTCATGACCAGCTTTTATCAACACCTGATGTAAATGAAACCTATTTAAAATGGCTTTTTAAAAAAGTGAAAATAATTAATTAACTAAACAGTAAATTCAGGAAAATGGTTAAATAAATTCTGGATCTTCCATGCCAAAAAAAGAAAATCAAATCAGTGAGTAGTGAAAATGCTTTAAAGATAATGTTATAATCAAAAAAAGGAAGAAGAAAAAGAAATAAAATGTTTACCTAGAACACAGTTCAGTCAGTTCAGATCAGTTCAGTTGCTCAGTCGTGTCCGACTCTTTGCAACCCCATGGACTGCAGCACACCAGGCCTCCCTGTCCATCACCAACTCCCGGAGCTTGCTCACACTCATGCCCATTAAATCGGTGATGCCATCCAACTATATCATCCTCTGTCATCCCCTTCTCCCCCTGCCTTCAATCACACAGTTACAATTTTTAAAATATGTACAGTAAAAATACTGAAAGGATGTATAACAAAATATGCACAGTGTTTTCTTTCTTTGGATGAGAGAACTCTAAATGATTTATATTTTAATGTACTTTTAATCAATCAAAATAATTTAAAAATTACATTATTTAAATGGTTAGCAATTGAAAAACAAGAAGGAAAGTAAGCCACGAGATTAAAGTGATTGCATATATTTAAGATGCAAACTTTTGAAGATAATATATTTGAGTAGAATAAATATTAGACAAAACATTTAAAGTTGATCATCATATTTTTTTAATCATACTACACTCAAAAATGCATCTTGAGACCATAAAATTAGAATGTATGAGGTAACAATCCCATTTCAAAGATAAAAAGTTGATTCATACCCAGAAAGATTAAATGACTAATTTTTCCCATAATATATAACCAGCCCATTGTAGAATCAAGACTCACAATCTAGTCATGCTCTATTTTATCATTCTGTCTCTCTAAAAAATACTAAAAGAGATAATAAGCTAAAATGCTGAGAGTTAACAAACAGTGTCGTGCCAGGTTTTTAAATATGTGATTGTCTTGCTCATCTTCTCTCATTTATGAGTTCATCTCTAAAAATAGTCAGTCAATTACTTCAGTAGCTCAGTCATATCTGTTTCTTTGAGATCCCATGGACTGCAGCATGCCAGGCCTCCCTGTCCATCATTAACTCCCAGAGCTTGCTCAAACTCATGTCCATCCAGTTGGTGATGCCATCCAACCATCTCATCCTCTGTTGTCCCCTTCTCCTCCTGCCTTCAATCTTTCCCAGCATCAGGGTCTTTTCCAATGAGTCAGTCCTTCTCATCAGGTGGCCAGAGTATTGGAGCTTCAGCTTTAGCATCAGTCCTTCAAGTGAATATTCAGGACTGATTTCCTTTAGGACTGACTGACTTGATCTCCTTGCAGTCCAAGGGACTCTCAAGAGTCTCTCCAACACCACAATTCAAAGCATCAATTCTTCAACACTCAGCTTATCTTAAAATGTCCTCACATTTTAAGATTTGTGTATGGACATGACAATATATTTTAAATTTTTTATTTTGCTATCTTGATGTCATTTCAGATATTTTTGCTTTTGATAAAAAAATCACAATTTTCTTCAGTCTTGTTAGTTTAGGGGAAAAAAGTAACACAGAAAGCTAAGAACTGAAACATCTATTCCTTTCTCACTAGTAAGTATATGGCAGTAAGCATCACAAAGCAAGTCTTATCATTAGTGAATTTCTAGCCTATTGAAATAAAAAGATGCATATGACATGGTGCCTGCTTTCAAAGAGCTTATAGTAGATTAGAGACAGACAGATACACAAGCAACTAAGAGCAACACAGGGTTGTAGGTTGTATAAAGATGTCTTTACAAGTTTAAAAGAGGGATTAATTATTTCTACCTTGGGGGATATGAGGTAACGTCATCAGGAAGTGCTTTGTAAAGTCGAACTTGGGCTGAAAAGGCCTCAAAAAAAAATCCAAGTTATATTAAAAAAAAAAAAAATCCTAGCAACTAGGTTTGAAGACTTTACCAATTCAAATGACCATTCTATGTATTAAGAAGATAGCAAGAGATATTTCATAGAAGATGTGCATGCATGCACAGTCGCTTTAGTCATGTTTTACTCTTTGTTACCCCATGGTCTGTAGCCCGCCAGGCTCCTCTGACCATGGGATTCTCCAGGCAAGAATACTGGAGTGGGTTGCCAGGCCCTACTCCAGGGGATCTTCCCGATCCAAGGATCGAACCCGCGTCTCATGCATTGCAGGCAGATTCCTTACCACCACGTAAGCCCCTTCATAGAAGACAATTTCCCTCAAATCAACATTCAATCATCTTATCTAATGTCCACAATTTTATAAACATATATACATATGAATTGAAAAGTATGTGATCAGCTCTATGCTAAGTGCTATGGATGGTACAAAATTTATGAGACATATTGCCAACCTATGAAGAGACAGGGAATATTGTTATAGAGTCAATATATGAACATGTTCAAAGCAAGGTTTGATGCTGTAAAGAGCAATATTGCATAGGAACCTGGAATATTAGGTTCACGAATCAAGGCAAATTGGAAGTGGTCAATAGGAGATGGCGAGAGTGAACATCAACATTCTAGGAATCAGCAAACTAAGATGGACTAGAATGGGTGAAATTAACTCAGATGACCATTATATCTACTACTGTGGGCAGGAATCCCTTAGAAGAAATGGAGTAGCCATCATAGTCAACAAAAGAATCCAAAATGCAGTACTTGGATGCAATCTCAAAAACGACAGAATGATCTCTGTTCGTTTCCAAGGCAAACCATTCAATATCACGGTAATACAAGTCTATGCCTGAGCAGTAATGCTGAAGAAGCTGAAGTTGAACAGTTCTATGAAGACCTACAAGACCTTCTAGAACTAACACCCCAAAAAGATATCCTTTTCATTATAAGGAACTGGAATGCAAAAGTAAGAAAGAAGTCAATAAACACCTGGAGTAACAGGCAAATTTGGCCTTGGAGTACAGAATGAAGCAGGGCAAAGGCTAATAGAGTTCTGCCAAGAGAATGCATTGGTCATAGCAAACACTCTCTTCCAACAACACAAGAGAAGACTCTACACATGGACATCACCAGATGGTCAACACCGAAATCAGATCTATTATATTCTTTGCAGCCAAAGATGGAGAAGCTCTATACAGTCAGCAAAAACAAGACTGGGAGCTGACTATGGCTCAGATCATGAAGTCCTTATTGCCAAATTCAGACTTAAATTGAAGAAAGTAAGGAAAACCACTAGACCATTCAGGTATGATCTAAATCAAATCCCTTATGATTATACAGTGGAAGTGAGAAATAGATTTAAGGGACTAGATCTGATAGACAGAGTGCCTGATGAACTATGGACGGAGGTTCGTGACATTGTACAGAAGATAGGAATCAAGACCATCCCCATGGAAAAGAAATGCAAAAAAGCAAAATGGCTGTCTGAGGAGGCCTTCCAAATAGCTGCGAAAAGAAGGGAAGTGAAAAGCAAAGGAGAAAAGGAAAGATATACCCATTTGAATGCAGAATTCCAAAGAATAGCAAGGGGAGATAAGAAAGCCTTCCTCGGCAATCAGTGTAAAGAAATAGAGGAAAACAATAGACTAAGAAAGACTAGAGATCTCTTCAGGAAAATTAGAGATACCAAGAGAACATTTCATGCAAAGATGGGCTCAATAAAGGACAGAAATGGTAGGGACCTAACAGAAACAGAAGATATTAAAAAGAGGTGGCAAGAATACACAGAAGAACTGTACAAAACAGATCTTCATGACCCAGATAATCACAAGCCAGACATCCTGGAATGTGAAGTCAAGTGGGCCTTAGGAAGCATAAGTACAAACAAAGCTAGTGGAGGTGATGGAATTCCAGTTGAGCTATTTCAAATCCTGAAAGATGATGCTGTGAAAGTGCTGCACTCAATATGCCAGCAAATTTGGAAAATTCAGCAGTGGCCACAGGACTGGAAAAGGTCAGTTTTCATTCCAATCCCAAAGAAAGGCAATGCCAAAGAATGCTCAGACTATAGCACAGTTGCACTTGTCTCACATGCTAGTAAAGTAATGCTCAAAATTCTCCAAGCCAGGCTTCAGCAATACGTGAACCGTGAACTTCCAAATGTTCAAGCTGGTTTTAGAAAAAGCAGAGGAACCAAATATCAAATTGCCAACATCCGCTGGATCATGGAAAAAGCAAGAGAGTTCCAGAAAAACATTTATTTTTGTTTTATTGACTATGCCAAAGTCTTTGACTGTATGTATCACAATAAACTGGAAAATTCTTCAAGAGATGGGAATACCAGACCACCTGACCTGCCTCTTGAGAAACCTGTATGCAGATCAGGAAGCAACAGTTAGAACTGGACATGGTAAAACAGACTGGTTCCAAATAGGAAAAGGAGTATGTCAAGGCTGTATATTGTCACCCTACTTATTTAACTTATATGCAGAGTATATCACAAGAAACGCTGGGCTGGATGAAGCACAGGCTGGAATCAAGACTGCCCGGAGAAATATCAATAACCTCAGATATGCAGATGACACCACCCTTATGGCAGAAAGTGAAGAGGAACTCAAAAGCCTCTTGATGGAAGTGAAAGAGGAGAGTGAAAAAGTTGGCTTAAAGCTCAACTAAGATCATGGCATCCGGTCCCATCACTTCATGGCAAATAGATGGGAAAACAGTGGAAACAATGGCTGACTTTATTTTGGGGGGTTCCAAAATCACTACAGATGGTGACTGCAGCCATGAAATTAAAAGACGCTTACTCCTTGGAAGGAAAGTTATGACCAACCCAAACAGCATATTAAAAAGTAGAGACATTACTTTGTCAACAAAGGTCCATCTAGTCAAGGCTATGGTTTTTCCAGTGGTCATGTATGGATGTGAGAGTTGGACTATAAAGAAAGATGAGCGCCGAAGAATTGATGCTTTTGAACTGTGGTGTTGGAGGAGACTCTTGAGAGTCCCTTGGACTGCAAGGAGATCCAACCAGTTCATCCTAAAGGAGATCAGTCCTGGGTGTTCTTTGGAAGAACTGATGTTGAAGCTGAAACTCCAATCCTTTGGTCACCTGATGGGAAAAGCTGCCTCATTTGAAAAGACCCTGATGCTGGGAAAGATTGAGGACAGGAGGAGAAGGGGACAACAGAGGATGAGATGGTTAAATGGCATCACTGACTCAATGGACATGGGTTTGGGTCGACTCTGGGAGTTCGTAACGGACAGGGAGGCCTGGCATGCTGTGGTTCATTGGGTCGCAAAGAGTCGGACACCTTGAGCAACTGAACTGAACTGATATGAACATGTGGGAATTGGTGTATTAGAGAAATTCTAGCCCATTTAATACACACAAAAGCCAGAAACATTATAACAAACATACCTTACAATTCTGATGGCCTAACCTCATAAAAGTCTATCTTGTTTTCATGTAAGAGTGCATTGTGGACATTCGTGGTTTGAAGTTAGCTTCTCTCCATTTGATGATTGCACAATATTGCTGCCTTGGCATACGTTTTGTCTGGCTCAGTAGCCTGTGGCTGCTGCTAAGTTGCTTTAGTCATGTCTGACTCTGTGCGACTCCATAGATGGCAGCCCACCAGGCTCCCCCATCCCTGGGATTCTCCAGGCAAGAACACTGGAGTGGGTTGCCATTTCCTTCTCCAATGCGTGAAAGTGAAAAGTCAAAGTGAAGTCGCTCAGTCGTGTCCAACTCTTAGCGACCCCAAGGACTGCACCCTACCAGGCTCCTCTGTCCATGGAACTTTCCAGGCAAGAGTACTGGAGTGGGGTGCCAGTGCAGAAGCCTTAAACTGACACTAGCCCCTCCCTCCAGCCCATGCCTGAGACAACAGCCCATAGAGTCACAAGCAGATGTCAGTCCCTGACATGCTCCCCAATCACCTTGTGACAAGCAGTCTCACCCACGCTTCGCCAGTCTGAACTGAAGAGCCTGGTCCCAGCCCTGTGATCGCAAAGTACTCTACCTGTAGACCCTAATAAAAGCATATGCCCCCAATCCTGCTGTCTCTGCCTGAACCCTTTCTTGGCCTCTCCACGAGGTCCTTGAGGCTTACCACGTATTGACAGTTCTTCCAGGAGCTCTGAGTAACAAGTTTCTCTCCTTCAGTTCCCTTGTTGTCTTTTGTTGAATCAGGGCTCACTGTCCAACACCCCGACTCCACATAACAAACATTAATGCTTAAGAACTACAACAACAGTGCAGGAGGACAGGCTCTTTCCACCTTGTCTCTCTGTCACTTGCTGAAGTCTTACTGTCTTCAGATGACAGCTAGTGGATGGGGGAAAGAGAATAAAGAAGGCACACCACTTTCAACCTCCTTAGTCCAGAAGTGAAGTGACTCACCTTCCCTACTATCCACTGGCAAGAACAAGGACACAGCCCCACCAACACCTGGATGGCTGGCCAGGTAGCTGCTTCCCAGCAGTGACTCAACAACAGGGGAGGTGGAGAACAAATTCCAGGTGGATACCAGCCCATTTCCGCCATAAATTTTGCTTGCACATGGAGGCTAGATTTTTTTTTTTCCTGTCACATTAAAAAAATAGCTGCTTGCACATCTCATTGGGAGCTTTCCCGGTGGCTCCGCGGTAAAGCATCTGCCTGCAATGCAGGAGACACAGGTTCAATCCCTGGTCCAGGCAAATCCCCTGGAGGAGGGCAGGACAACCCACACCAGTATTCTTGCCTGGAAAATCTCATGGACAGAAGAACCTGGTGGACTACAGACCATAGGGTCACAGAGTCAGACACGACTGAAGTGACTGAGCACACATGCACAATCTCATCTGTGATTCTTAGTATTAAATAAACTTGGTCCTCACTAACACGTCTCTTCAAATCTTTAATTCCCTATCAAAATGTATATGCTTCTGAAACTAGAATCCCTCCAAGCCATCAACTCAAATAAATTATGCTTAACATTTTGTCTCTCAGAACTACTTCATAGTTGACACCACCTTATGTGAAATCATTTCAGCACATGAGCAAATGACACCCTTGGGGAGCTTATTCATTCATTTTACAAACATTAATGGAACACCTATCATGTTCTAAGACACACAATACTTAGGCGACAAAGACAAGCTAAGATATCCAGGATGGCTAGAGAGAGAAGCTGAATTCTGTAATTAAACTGAGATTCTATGAAGTAATAAAAACAATATGTTAAAACAATCTGTTGTAAATTTTTAGATTTGAGGCCCCAAACCATGAAAGTACCTAGACTGCCCAACATGGCAGAGCAAAACCTGTAGGACAGAGATGGGTAAGAGACGAGGTTAGCCCTAGGAAAGAATAAAAAGTCTTCAAATTGTTTCAGATGTAGATTTAATAAGATGCTATGATCAAAATGCTAGCTCAAAGGTAGCAAGATGGAAAACTGGCTGAGTGACAGTGCTCTTCATGGAACTAGAGGAGTTCTACAGATGATAGCATTTAAAAAAAGAATATAAGTTTTAACAGAGTATGTGAGTTTGAAATAGCTATGTATATCCAAGTAAAAATTTATCTGGATGTAAGGGAAGTTATCCATGCACAAGAAATTAAATGTAGTCTAAATTGCAGTCTTACTCTATTTTTCAAGTTGCTTTCTTAAATTAGTGTGCGTGCATGCTTAGTCGCTTCAGTCATGTCCAACTCTCTGCGACCCTGTGGACCAGGCTCCTCTGTCCATGGGATTCTCCAAGCAAGAATACTGGAGGGGCTTGCCATTTCCCTCACCTAAGTTAGTGTGCAGGGGAAGAAAAGAGAAAAAGAAAAGCCAAACAAAGGTAGATAACGTCATTGTGTCTTTATAGTATTGGATTTGGCAAGATTTAGTCCTTTTTTTCAGAGGCTCTTGCATTTTGCAAATCAAGTCTATTTTTTATAACAAAATCATCTGGCCTAGTCTTCATTCAAACATTGACACTTCATCTGATATCTTGAAATATAAAAAACTACATAGTGTTTTAGGGAGGGACCACCTGATTCTTTAAAACCAAAACAAAGGTGCCAATTTAAGGCAAACCTGGATTCATTTTAGGTTTGCTGTGAAAACGGTTAAGTGTGGTGGTTCCACTCTATTCCGTCTCCTGGAATTTACACTCTGATCACTGTGCACTGTTTTCAGTTTTTCAAACCTATAAATACCAGGATCAAAATTCAAGGTGGGAAAGGAAGCAGCCTATATCAATGACATTTTTTAATGAGTGTAGTTTAAACTTTTCTTAACTTAGGCACTCACATTTGCACTGATTTATTTTGTAATCACTCATAACAGCAATAAAGACTCATGTAGTACTTAACAGTGTGGGATACTGTTCTAATTCTTCACATATATTAACTCATTGAACCTTGACAACAACCCATGAGGAAAGGACTCTAATAATCACCATGTTAAAGATGAAGAAACTGAGGCACAGAAAGGCTAAGCAATTTACAAAGGGTTCCACAATTGGCAAGGGCAGCGGTAGAATGTAAACCCAGGTGATCTGGGACTTCCTGGTGGTCCAGTGGCTAAGACTCTGTGCTCCCAATGCAGGGGGCCCAGACCCTGCATACCACACCTAAGACCCCGCACCGTCAAATAAATGAGTAACAAAGACAAAAACCTAGGCTCTCTAGCTTTGGAACCTGGTCTCACATCTCTTCTGCTGTATTGTTAGCCCACTTTACAAATAGTTTTTCTCTTTTATTGTCTTTCATTATTTGAAGATTTGTTCTGAGAGCCCTGGGGCATAAGATACAAGACTGCTTCTTAACACGGTATGTTCATCCAAACTGTCCTTGCCAACTAAGCCAGGTGCCGGCCAGCAGTCACCAAGATCCCTTTGCTTTTCCAATCATCTAATTACAAAAGAGTGACTGCTGAGAGTTAACAGACCTCCTCCACTGGGAAGGAAGTAGTGCTGGGAGAGCAGGGAAGACTCCCCCTCACAGCTGCCTTCCTTCCTTCCACCCCGAAGCGCTGAAGAGTTAACAACTACCAGTCGAAAAAGGTAAGAAGAAGGGTGAGGAAGGCTGCACAGTTACTGTGCTGGCAGCTTTGTGCTGAGTAAATAGCTATCACCTTTCACAGAGGGTAAATAACCTACCTGAGATAAAGGAGTCAGCTCAGTTTAACTTCAAAGCCCAGACACGGTCCTTCCACACTGTGAAGAGCAAGCTCAGAGGGAGAAGACAAGTTCCCTTTGATATCTGTTCATTTCATTGTGTCTTAATGGTTCTTCTGCAAAAACAACATATTGAATAATTTTCAACATTGGTTTCTGGTTGGTATTACCACTAAGTGCTTACTATTCTTTATTGCAATTCATAACATGCAAAATACTGAAGAGTGGCTTTATGAAGTAATCTCTAAGGAGCATAAAGCAAGCAAAAACTAGGGTAGTGATATAGCAATAATAATCATATGCCTTATTAACTGCCCAAATTGACCTCGAATTTTTTTAAATTTCTCTGTCAATGTGAATCTATGTACTTGATTGACAGATATTTTCATTTAAAATAATCACTTAAAACTTGAAATACCTGTGCTTACTTTCTCTTAATTAAAATATAATGGGAAAGAGTTGAAAACCTTTCCTTAAAAAAACAAGCAAATAAAAAGCATCAGTTTTTAAATTTAGCAAAAGGCCTACATAGGGTTGTTGTGAAAATAAATGAAATAATATGTTTAAAGGGCGTTTAGTATGATGCCTTATGGGTCACAAATGATCAATAAGTGGTAGAGATTTTTATTCAGAAAGCACTATAAAATTAAAATATTTAAAACTTCAAAGCTCTACTGACCACCAAATTTATGGCTTCATAAAATGTTTTCATAATATTTTAACCAATTTAAATTATAACTTTTAACTACTTTATGTAAATAACACACTAACCATACTTTTCCATTTATTTATTTTTTTTCCATTTATTTTTATACACAAATCCATGAAGTATTTTTCAAATATTTCTATTGCACATATCTATAAAATAAGCGCTTTTATTCATCATTGGTACACAAAAGTGATAGCAAAGAATTCCAACTGATCTTCTTCAAAAGAATATATCCTCTCTTGCTGCATTTTAAAAAAGAGTTTGCAGATTCCAAAAGAAATCTCTTTCTATCACTTTTTCCTGTTCTCCAAGGCTATTAATATTCAGAGAATGCTGGTTTTAAAAGTACGGTTCTGGACACATTTGTAAGCAAATTTATTCTTGTAATGCAATCATTAGAATCACAAGAATTACAGTGACCACACACATGCATCAAACCATTGTGGTTTGTGGGCTGTCAAAAACCCTTCTAAAGAGAAGGAAACGAGATTCTGTTGCATTTGTGACCTCTAGAGGCCAACATGAATGTGATGTATTTTATTCATTCAACAGGCCCTCAAAGTACAATCTTCAAGAGCTTAAGATTTATAGGCTTTAGAAAATAGAGCAAATTCAAGAGAAGAGAGGTTCCATTTTAGGTGGATATGTTGCCTTGAACTAACAACCACAAACCACAAATTGAAGTTTTAAATAATAATTGGAAAAACCCTCAGACTCTTGGAGAACCTTCATGGAAAATGAAAACCTTGCCTACTTCATGGTGGAGCTGTCCAGACTAATTACTTATTGTGAGTAATCATTACACTGAGGATGAACATGGTGAAACACACCCATTGGACCTTGGAGGAAAAACTAGATTCTAGTATTTACTAGTTACATACCCTGGAAAAATCATTAACCTCTGAACCTCAATGTCATTATTTGTAAGTTAAGTATTCATGATAAAACCTACCTTGCAGTGATGTTTATAGATTAAATGAGATAAAATGTATTCAAACTGTATCTTGAAAACTGCCAAATATGAAATCTGTAACACAAATTTAATTGTCATTTTATTACTATTTGTTCAGATGTTTCCTTTTGTCTCTAAATGATAATACTTTTTTACCACAGTGATAAAACCAAAACAAAATATTAGTCTGATAAAGATTTCTTTATATTCAAAAAATTTTTGAAGTAGAACTTATTGTACTTTCTCACTACATTGTGTTACTTGCACAAAAAGTCCTAATAACTCTGAATAGAATAAAGCATGGAGCAGCAGTAAGTTACCTACCCTATTCAATTATTTCCCTTTGTCCTAAATAATAATGGTATAACCTGTGATATGTTAGGGCATTTCTTCACTTCTCAACATGCTCAGAAGTGGTATCTACCCACTTCCCATACATACTGCCAGTGTGTTTAGGAACTTTCAAGGGCCAAATCTTCCAAGTTAGTCCCTTTTACAGTTGGAGTGACGTCTGAATTGTTACATTTTGACATGTTCATGTAGCCCACCTATCATATAGGAAAGGTTGGATAGACGATAGCTAAATGTTGCTGTAAAGTTCCCTGGTTCCATATTTATTCCCATAAAGCATAATTCTAGTCACTGATCCTTTACTACAAACCTTCTCCCATCCCACAGAACACAAGAGAAATTCACTTGACTATTATAATCACGTTGTCTCTAATCTCAATACCACTCCCAAACCCTTATTTATTAGCTCTCTCTCATGCCTCACAGCTTTTTGTTAAATCTCCACTATCTATGTCAAACATCAGACCTCCTCTACTAAAATCTGTCTTCTGTTGTTCTCAACAACTTATTTAACTTACAGACACCTTAAGATAGGAACTCATAAACTTCCTACCATCTACTTACCAGTGAATTTTTACTCACAACCATTATTCCATTCTTCCCTCCTATTTCAGTGAATTAGGTTATCTTATGCCTGAAGTGAGCCGAATCTTCACACCATACCCTACATCTATCTATGTTCTGTCACAATTAAGTTCAACCACAAGGGAAAGAAATATACAAAATGCATTTCTCTTTTGCAAAAGCTAAGACCTTACATAAGCAAATCAGGACTAATCTAATAGCTCTACAATTTTGCAGGAAGGGGGACCCCTTCCAGAGCCCGAAACTGGGCTCTTGTCTAACACTCAGAAATGAATTCTCCGAGGAGACACATGCACTGACCAAGCAAGAGATTTTATTGGAAAAGGGCACCTGGGTGGAGAGCAGTAGGGCAAGGGAACCCAGGAGAAGAGCTCTGTCAAGGGCTTGCAGTCTTGGGTTTTATGGTGATGGGATTAGTTTCCGGGTTGTCCTTAGCCAATCATTCTGACTCAGAGTCCTTCCTGGTGGTGCACACGTTGTTCAGCCAAGATGGATGCCAGAGAGGAGGATCCTGGGAGGTGGTCGGACAGGTGGTGTCTCCTTTTGACCTTTCCTGAACTCTTTTGGTTGGTGGAGGCTTATTAGTTTCCTGTTCCTTACCAGGACCTCCTGTCATAAAACAACTTATGCAAATGGTTACTATGCTGCCTTGCCAGGGTGGGCAGTTTCACTCAGTGTGCTTCCCCTAACACAGTCATCAGAAATATGGTTCCTTTTGACATATATGTCCATTCTCAAAATATGGCTTCCACCTCATGGTCCTAGATAACTACTGAACTCCAGCCAATGTGCATGAATTCCAGCCAATACACAAAGCATCAACTTCTCTCTCACTGGCCAACTGGCCAGAACGTAACCACAAGGCCCATATAGCTACAAAGAAGCTAAGAAACGTATTCTTAATATGAACAATTACATGAACACAGCTGAAAATCAAGGGAAGCAGAGAGTGGAAGAATGGATATTGAGGGAGAAGAAACAGAGTCAACCACAGTCCTCTCCTGTCTTTTCATATTCTTCATTATGTTCACATTTTATCTCTCCTATAATTTAATTTTCCCTCTAGTGAATCTTTCCTTTAACCCTTCAAACATCTTCCTAAACCTTGTGTCTCTCTCTACTGCTATATTTTCCTCCTTTTCTCTACCAAGATTTTTGAAGACTTTACTCATTGTCTCCACTTGCAGCATTCACTTCTCAGCCCCCTGCTGTGTCCCCCCAAACATATGCTGAAATCCTAACCCCTAGTACCTGTAAATGTGGCCTCACTTGGAAATAGGGTTTTTGCAGATGAAATGAAGTTAAGAGGAAGTCATTCTGGATTAGGGTGGGTCCTAAATCCCCTGGTGCCTCAGGCAGTAAGGAATCTGCCAGTAATGCAGGTGACCTGGGTTCGATCCCTGGGTTGGGAAGATCCCCTGGAGGAGGGCACGGCAACCCGCTCCAATATTCTTGCCTGGAGAATCCCTGTGGACAGAAGAGCCTGGGGAGCTATAGTCCATGGGGTCACAAAGAGTCAGACACAGGCCATATGGATACATAGCAACACTGAAGAATACCTAAAAAGCACTAAGTGAGGATAGAAGAAGGGGTGTATCAATAAGCCGGGGAGGATTGCTGGCCAACCAAGGATTGCTGGCCACCACCTACAGCTAAGAAGAAGGGAGGAAAGATCCTCCCCGGGAGTCTACAAGGCCCTGCTGACACTCTGATTTCAGACCTGTAACGTCTAGACTTCTGATTTATTTTCTACAGTGAGACAATAAATTTCTGTTATTTTAAGCCATTGAGTTTGGGGCACTTTGTTATGGCAGCCCTAGCAAATTAACACAGCTCCCAGCCACTGCCCCGAAAGCAAACTTTGACTATGTCATAATGGGCTTTTTGTAATCCAGAGGGCAATTTTTAAGACTTTAAAATTCTATCTCTCTATAGTGTTTGTATAGCGTTTGTATATACAAAATGTTGTACTCCCTGCCATTGAAATCCTACTGGTTTCTTCATAGCTTTCAGGCTCTTCTACCTTTAGAAACTTTCCTTTCTAAATCTTCTTTTTTTCATACTCTAAGTATTCCCGTTACCTACTTCCAACTTAATATGTTAACTGAGCCAAGATATCCTTAACTCCCCCAATCCTGCTCCCAAATTCCTAGTGAAATGAGTAGAACAGTATGCTTAGCTGTTCAGTCATGTCTGACTCTTTGTGATCCCACGAACTCCTCTGTCCATGGGGATTCTCCAGGCAAGAAGACTAGACTGAGTTGCTAGGCCCTTCTCCAGGAAATCTGCCCAACCCAGGGATCGAACCAAGGTCACCTGCATTGTGGGCAGATTCTTTTCTGTCTGAGCCATCAGAGAAGCTCCCACATTTAAAAAATCTACTTTTCAGCAAATATTTAGTTTCTATCACATTCCAAACACTGTGCCAGTATAGAAGATACAGAGATAGATGGACAAGGTAGACCAAGGTAGACTGGCCTCACAAGCTTTTATCCTTGCAGGGTTGGATAATAAACAACCAAAGACATACATAAAGCAATTACCAGTGTCATACACAGCATAAAGGAAACAAATAGGATGACGAGCTAGAGCAGCAGTCAAGAGAATGTTTTCTGCTGACGGTTACATAGTAAATATTTTAGGGTTTGCAGGCTATGTGGCCCCTATTGCAATGACTCAAGTCTGCTATCTCAGCACAAAAGAAGCTACAGGCAATATACACATGTATAGGCATGTCTGTGTTCCAATAAACTTTTATTTACAAAAACAGGCAATGTGCTAGTTAACCTGTGAACTGTAGTTTGCCAAACCTTAAGAGAGAGAAAAAAATTGGGATAGATCATTTTTGATAAAAGGGTCAACAATGGCCTCTCAGAAGAAATGGCATTCATTTTGAACCTGAAAGGGAGAAGGAGCTACACCTTCTTGAGTCTGCCGACCAGCCTCTGGATTAGCAAAGACAACAAACAAGTGTTTCATTGTTTTGTTAGCATCTGAAAGATCTCAATGATAATCCACATAATCTACAAAATTCATAACTTCAAATGATGGGGAAACATCAACCCCTGCATCTCCAGTGTGGGAATTTGCAAAAAAGAGAAAGATCACTCAATTTAACACATTATTTAGTAGTTTTAAAGAGGGATGGGGATGTGAAGCACTAGATAAATATGTTTCTTTAAACAGACCTTCTGAAATAAATGAGAGACAGCATTACAAATGACTTACCTGTATTCCAAGCAAGAGTTAAAAATACAGTATATCTATAAAAGAGGAATAATCTAAAGTATGTAAATATAGTTTCATTCAAAATCATTATCACCACAAAGGTATCAAATTTTATAGGAGGTTAATATAGAAAATTGAATTTGTAATTTTGTTCTTTAAGATGCGAAAACAACAGATATAGAGAGCAAGTCCACAAGATACAATTTGCTTGTAATAGGAATTCTATGTAGAAAGAGAACATCAGTTCAGTTCAGTTCAGTCACTCAGTCATGTCCGACTCTTTGCAACCCCATGAATCACAGCACGCCAGGCCTCCCTGGCCATCACCGACTCCCGGAGTTCACCCAATTCATATGCATTGAGTTGGTGATGCCATCCAGCCATCTCATCCTCTGTCGTCCCCTTCTCCTCCTGCCCCCAATCCCTCCCAGCATCAGGGTCTTTTACAATGAGTCAACTCTTCGCATGAGGTGGCCAAAGTATTGGAGTTTCAGCTTCAGCATCAGTCCTTCCAATGAACACCTGGGACTGATCTCCTTTAGGATGGACTGGTTGGATCTCCTTGCAGTCCAAGGGACTCTCAAGAGTCTTCTCCAACACCACAGTTCAAAAGCATCAATTCTTCAGCGCTCAGCTTTCTTCACAGTCCAACTCTCGCATCCATACATAATCAGTGGAAAAACCATAGCCTTGACTAGATGGACCTTTGTTGGCAAAGTAATATCTCTGCTTTTGAATATGCTATCTAGGTTGGTCATAACTTTCCTTCCAAGGAGTAAGCATCTTTTAATTTCATGGCTGCAATCACCATCTGCAGTGATTTTGGAGCCCCCAAAAATAAAGTCTGACACTGTTTCCACTGTTTCCCCATCTATTTCCCATGAAGTAATGGGACCAGATGCCATGATCTTTGTTTTCTGAATGTTGAGCTTTAAGCCAACTTTTTCACTCTCCTCTTTCACTTTCATCAAGAGGCTTTTTAGTTTCTCTTCACTTTCCGTGAACCGTGAACTTCCAGATGTTCAAGCTGGTTTTAGAAAAGGCAGAGAAACCAGAGATCAAATTGTCAACATCCACTGGATCATCGAAACAGCAAGAGAGTTCCAGAAAAACATCTATTTCTGCTTTATTGACTATGCCAAAGCCTTTGACTGTGTGGATCACAATAAACTGTGGAAAATTCTGAAAGAGAGGGGAATACCAGACCACCTGACCTGCCTCTTGAGAAACCTGTATGCAGGTCAGGAAGCAACAGTTAGAACTGGACATGGAACAACAGACTGGTTCCAAATAGGAAAAGGAGTACGTTAAGGCTGTATATTGTCACCCTGCTTATTTAACTTATATGCAGAGTACATCATGACAAACGCTGGGCTGGATGAAGCACAAGCTGGAATCAAGACTGCCTGGAGAAATATCAATAACCTCAGATATGCAGATAACACCACTCTTATGGAAGAAAGTGAAATAGAACATATAAAGATATAATAAACATCCTTAGAAATTATGGAACAAGTTTGCCTAAGAGAAGGTTTGTTTCAATAGTCCAGATGGATTAATAAACACCAGGTCAAATTCATGTAGAAAGAAATAAACCTATACATTTACTAATAAAATTGATGAATTTGAGATTTTTAGAAAAAGGAAACTATACATTCCCAGACCAGATAGGGCATGGGAGGTAGGGAAAAAATAGAAAATGCACAAAGAAAAAAATGTTTAGAAACAGACATCTCTACAACACTGCAAGCTTTCAATGCTTCTAAAGATAAAGACTGTGATCCATGGATTCTGAATTCACTCAAATTACCATTCACATCTAAGGGCAAAAAAGTTTGATAAAGATTCAGGAAGTATATCACTTCTGTGAAATACAGTAAGAAGCATTCCAACCAACTGAGACTTGAATCAAATTATTTTAAGGATGAAAAAAGCAAAACAAATAACTCAATGAACAACTATGATGTTTTGAAAGATGGTTGCAACATTACTTCCCTTCCCACAAACTCCAGTAATGTGGCCTTGTGGCTGTTCTCGGGTGATGAGGTAGAATCTGTTTCTGCACAATCATGTATCTGGGTTAGACCTGTGATTATTGTGGCCAATAGAAACTATAAACTTGACATTATGCTAGTTCCACACAAAGCCCCTAACTGATATGGCAGCTTCTACTTCTTTCCTCTTGGAGCCCTGAGCTCCCTGTAGGAAGGATCAGGAGTTTCACCAGAGAGAGGGGCTACGTGGAGGCGCATGAATCACCTCAGACACCTAGCCCCACTGAGCCTTCAAATGACTTCAACCTCCAGCCTCTAACTGCAAACACATAAGAGACCCCAGTGAGAACCACCCAAAGGAGCCCCATCAACCCAGAAAACTATGAGATAATAACAAATTGGTGATTTTTAAGACACTAGCTTTTGAAGTGGTTTGTCACATAGCATTGGATCCCGAAACACGGAGTGAAACACAATGCATGACCTAATTGCTGTTAATATTCTCATAAAATGTTCAAATGTGTTTTTAAAAGTTTTAAAAGATATGATAAGCTAAGCTAAGTCACTTCAGTCGTGTCCGACTCTGTGCGACCCCATAGACGTCAGCCCACCAGGCTCCCCCGCCCCTGGGATTCTCCAGGCAAGAACACTGGAGTGGGTTGCCATTTCCTTCTCCAATGCATGAAAGTGAAAAGTCAAAGTGAAGTCGCTCAGTCGTGTCCGACTCTTAGCGACCTCATGGACTGCAGCCTACCAGGCTCCTCCATCCATGGGATTTTCCAGGCAAGAGTACTTGAGTGGGGTGCCATTGCCTTCTCCAAAAGATATGATACAAGATGCTAAAAAAAAAAATTAGTAATAATATTCTGAATCTAAAAATACCACGTTCTTTTGATAAAAACTCAAAAGTGGGAGGAGATGAGAGAAGGAATTAAAAGTGTAATGCATCCTTCAACTTACATGGAGGATGAAAATAGTTACTACTTCATTCTTTACATTAATAGATAAATTAATAAACAGTTTATCTTAAAAAGGAAAAGAGTTTTATTGTGCTTCTGATTAAAACTCAGTAAATATTAGTTATAAAAGATTTACTTGATACAGAAAGGTATAAAGAAAAAAATAAATACTAACAGTTTCATTTTCCAGAGATACTAGCAATATCCATTTGGTTCATAATCTTAATTTGTATTGTGTATATTAATTAAGAGTCTGTTTAACACGATGTTAAAGGACATATTTAAACATGATTCCACAAATACTCCATCTCTATTTAAAGAAATTTTCAACTAGCTAGCATCTTTCTAAAGCATTCATTAGTAAGCACTTCCTGAGTGCGTGCTAAGTCGCTTCAGTCATGTCCAACTCTTTGTAACACTATGCACAATAGCCCGCCAGGCTCCTCTGTCCTTGGGATTCTCCAGGTAAGAATACTGGAGTGGGTTGCCATTCCTTTCTCCAGGGGATCTTCCCAACCCATGATCAAACCCACATCTCTTACGTCTCCTGTATGGTCATCCCCATAATCAATACACCTCTCAAAAGTAAATGATCTCTTCAGTCTTCACCTTATATAATCAGAGAGAGGGATGGCAAATTGTGTCATTAATACCATACTTAAGAGTTTAGCAAACTCTCAAACTATGATGAATTACATTTGGTATGGTTTAATTGCAGCACCACAGTTCAAAAGTATCAATTCTTTGGTGCTCAGCTTTTATTTTATTTTATTTTTTAATTTAAATTTATTTGTTTTAGTTGGAGGCTAATTACTTTACAATATTGTATTGGTTTTGCCAAACATCAACATGAATCCGCCACGGGTGCTCAGCTTTTAAACTGTGGTGTTGGACAAGGCTCTTGAGAGTCCCTTGGACTGCAAGGAGATCCAACCAGTCCATCCTAAAGGAGATCAGTCCTGAATATTCATTGGAAGGACTGATGCTGAAGCTGAAACTCCAATACTTTGGCCACCTGATGCGAAGAACTGACTCTTTTGAAAAGACCCTGATGCTGGGAAAGATTGAAAGTGGGAGGAAAAGGGGACGACAGAGGATGAGATGGTTGGATGGCATCACCGACTCAATGGACATGAGTCCGAGTAAACTCCGGGAGTTGGTGATGGACAGGGAGGCCTGGTGTGCTGCAGTCCATGGGGTCCCAAAGAGTCAGACACACCTGAGCGACTGAACTGAATTGCAACACAAGTCTTGAGCTATTTTATTGAGTATAATACTACTTTGAAATAAATAGATCATTTTATGCCAAACAAACCAATCTTGTTTGATAGTGATGTAGAAAGATACCTATGCTCAGTAACGTTGCCATTTTCTTCTACAGGGGATCTTCCAAACCCACGCACTTAACCCTGCATTGCAAGCAAATTCTTTACCATCTGAGTCACCAGGGAAGCCCCATTCTAACTGGGCATCATTTTAAATTTAAGAAATACGCTAAAATCACTATTTCCCTGTATTTGCTACAGAATTCCAATCCAATTAGATGTTCTAAGAGTAAAGGAAGTCAGTATTCAGTAAGTTTAGAAAATTCTATCACAAACCATACTGAAAAGATTATTCTCATTCATGTCTCCTTGTTTCCCTGTGCAAGACTTCCTCTGAGGGATATATCCAGCCACAGAATTGTTATGGCAATGAGTATGTACACATGCAGTGTTCCTAAATCTTCCTTATGTCCCCTAATCTTCAGAATGGCTGCACCAGGCTATACCTCACCCAGCAGTGATGAAGGGTTATTGATTCCTACAGCCTTGGCAGTAGTTGACACTATCCAACTCTTTAATCATTGCCATTCTCACGGGTAAAGTTTTAATGTGCAGTTACCCAAGTTGAGTTTCTTTTCATATGCTTTATAGATACTTTAGCTTTCCCCTTCTGTGAATTGTCACTTTATATTATGTTTTAATCCGTTATTGATTGTTCATCCCAAACCTCTTCTATTCTACTGATAGTGTCTTACATGAAACAGGAAATTATTAATTTTCATGTCATCTATGATACCAATTTTTTATGGTCTGTGCTTTTTTTTCACCTCATTTAAGGAATTCTTACCTGCTGTTTTCATGAAGACATTCTCCAACATTGCTTTATAATAGTTTTATAGTTTTGCCTTTTGCCTTTAGATCTTTATTCCAATGAGAGATTATTTTTGTACTATGCCATAGAATGAGTTTGGGGCTATTTTTCTCCAAATATTTTGTCAGTTTTCAAAATTCTGTTTATTAAATAATCTACCAGTTCCTCAATGATCTACCAACAATTCAACAAGTCCCCATACACACATAGATTTGTCTTAGATTGTCTCCTATTCTTTGTCTATTTGGCATTTCTAGAACTAGCACCTGGAGCAGGAAATAGCAACCCGCTCAAGTATTCTTGCCTGGAGCATCCCACAGACAGAAGAGCCTAGCAGGCTACAGTTCGTGGGGTCGCAAAGAGTCGGACACGACTGAAGCAGCTGAGCACACACACACAGAACCAGTACCACGCTGAGTTACTATAGCTTGTTACTGTTGTTCAGTTGCTAAGTTGTGTCTGACTCTTTGAGATCCCATGAAGCTTAATAATGTATGTTAACATCTGGCAAGATATTCCCCACATTGTTCTTCTTTCTAAGAATTGGTTTAGCTATGTGTAGATTTGCATGTACCCAAATCACTGCTGGGGCTTCCCCGGTGGCTCAGCGCTAAAGAAACTGCCTGCAATGTAGGAGATGCAGGAGACGAGGGTTCCATCAGGAAGATCCCCTGGAAGAGGAAATGGCAACCCACTCCAGTGTTCTTGCCTGGAAAATCCCATTGACAGAGGAGCCGGGTAGGCTATAGGCCATGGGGTCACAAAGAATCGGACACAACTGAGCAACTGAACAATTCACTGCTGATGGGTTTTTTAAATTTTTATGTGTTTCTTGTTTTCATCTTTGTTTTACTGAGGTACAACTGACATACATTATCTAAGTTTTTTCCTACTCAGATCTACTTTTGTGTCTTTTAAAGTTTTAAAATATTATCCATAATAACTTGCATTTTAAGTCAATTCCTAGACATTTTATTTCTTTCCTTTTGACTGTTGTAAATATCATATTATAGCCTACTACATTTTCTAACTGGCTGTTGGTGTAAACAGATTCTATTGGCTTTTACTTACTGATTTGTGCTCAAGCAACAATGCCGAACTCTCTTTTTAGCACTAATAGCTTGTCTGTTGATTCTCTTGGGTTTTCTATGTAAATAATCAATTCATCTACAATACTGACAGTTTAGTTTCTTCACTTATAGTCTTATCCCTTATTTCTCTTATTTCTCATCTTCATTGGCCAGGACATGCGGTCCTTTGTTGAACAGAAAGGGTCATAGCAGGCATCTTTGTTTGTTACTGACCTTAAAGGGAAGGCTTCTAAGATTTCTCTGTTAAGTATGATGTTTGAACATTCTTACCAGATCTGCCACTTAGGCAATACAATGTCTAATGGTGTGTTTATTAATAAAGAAATCAGAAACTTTATTTTGGGAGATAGAATTTCTTGCCAATATAACAGTAAGCTCCAAACTAAACTAAAAATTTGAACACATTATCCAACTTAAAATAATTTTAATTGTGCTTTTACCTCCTGGGTTTTCTCATTTCCCTTTGCCAAATTGTGATCAGGGGATAAAGAAACAATGTCAGCAGTCATCTGCAAAAAGGTTGAAATAGTATATAGTTTGAACTATAGACACAAGTTCTGTATCACTGGACATAAGGTGTGTGACTAGTGGAACTACTTAATAGTATTAAATAGTGCAACTATTAAATACTGAACTATTAGTTCAGTATAATATACTATTAAATATTAAGTTTTAATATTCACATTTTCGAGGAAGATCAGTATTCGAATACCATATGTACCCAGGAACTAAGTATGTGATTTTAAGCAAGTTACTTAATCTCTCACTAAATTCACTTTCTCCTTCTGTAAAATGTATATTATATAAAAGCCTGCTCATAGGGTTGTTGTAATGAGATTAATAAATTTATCTCATAAAATTTTTGTGAAAATTGTATGTTTTTGTGATGACGGCATTTACAATAACGTTTGACCTAATGCTATTATTATTTCACATACATTTTATTTGAATATTATAAAAACTCTATGATGCTGGCAGAATCTGTATGAATGTATATTTTTTACTTATATTACATATGAGAAAAGTCAAATTCATACACAGGACTAATATTCAGTAGGCATACAATGGCATATTCTTATCAGGTATTTAAATGTTGAGACAACTCCATATAGATTTACTGCCTAAGCACTCCAAGTACTACAAATCACCTCCCACCCCAATTCTCCACCTTCTCCACAGGATCCATGGATTTCTCCATTGATCTAGCAGTTAATAAGTTATACGTGTCTAGCATAAGGGCTCAAAAAAGGTTGGTTGGTGATCATGAGTTCCAGATTATTGAAAAATTTTTAATATCATCTTTGTTTATCCTCTAAGATTCAAACTCAGCTCTTCACAAAACCAAGTTCTAATTTACATAAAAGACTATATAAGGAGGAAAAAATGGACCATAATGTCAATGTATAATCTTCTCATAAGTAAAAAAAGTAAGAGAATCCAGGAGAGGAAAGAGAATGTTAATTAGTTCATTTCAATTGCTCAGTCATGTCCAACTCCTTGCGACCTCATGGACTGCAGCATGCCAGGCTTTTCCCTGTCCATCACCAACTCTCAGAGCCTGTTCAAACTCATGTCCATCAAGTCAGTGATGCCATCAAACCATCTCATCCTCTGTCATCCCCTTCTCCTCCCACCTTCAATCTTCCCCAGCATCAGGGTCTTTTCAAAGGAATCAGTTCTTCACATCAGGTGGCCAAAATACTGGTGTTTCAGCTTTAGCATCAGTCCTTCCAATGAATATTAAGTACTGATTCCTTTAGGATTGACTGGTTGGATCTCCTCACAGTCCAAGGGACTCTCAAGAGACTTCTCCAATATCACAGTTCAAAAGCATCAATTCTTTAGCACTCAGCTTTCTTTATGGTCCAACTCTCACATCCATACATGACTACTGGAAAAACTATAGCTTTGACTAGACAGACTAGAGAATGTCAAAAGTACCTTTCTACTGATGGCATAAAATCAACCAAATCATGTTTTAAAGTTCGATTTAGTAAGGACTGAACATTAATAGTGAAAGTGAAATCGTTCAGTCGTGTCTGACTCTTTGCAACCCCATGGACTGTAGCCCACCAGGTTCCTCCATCCATGGGATTCTCCAGGCAAAAATACTGGAGTGGGTTGCCATTTCCTTCTCCAGGGGAATCTTCCTGACCCAGGGATTGAACCCTGGTCTCACGCATTGCAGGCAGATGCTTTAACCTCTGAGCCACCAGGGTAAAAATAGGAAAACGAGTACGTCAAGGCTGTATATTGTCACCCTGCTTATTTAACTTCTATGCAGAGTACATCATGAGAAATGCTGCGCTGGAAGAAGCACAAGCTGGAATCAAGATTGCTGGGAGAAATATCAATAACCTCAGATATGCAGATGACACCACCCTTATGGCACAAAGTGAAGAACTAAAAAGCCTCTTGATGAAAGTGAAAGAGGAGAGTGAAAAAGTTGGCTTAAAGCTCAACATTCAGAAAACGAAGATCATGGCATCCAGTCCCATCACTTCATGGGAAATAGATGGGGAAACAGTGGAAACAGTGTCAGACTTTATTTTGGGGGGCTCCAAAATCACTGCAGATGGTGACTGCAGCCATGAAATTAAAAGACGCTTACTCCTTGGAAGGAAAGTTATGACCAACCTAGATAGCATATTCAAAAGCAGAGATATTTTGCCAACAAAGGTCCGTCTAGTCAAGGCTATGGTTTTTCCTGTGGTCATGTATGGATGTGAGAGTTGGACTGTGAAGAAAGCTGAGCGCTGAAGAATTGATGCTTTTGAATTGTGGTGTTGGAGAAGACTCTTGAGAGTCCCTTGGACTGCAAGGAGATCCAACCAGTCCATTCTGAAGGAGATCAGCCCTGGGTGTTCTTTGGAAGGAATTATGCTAAAGGTGAAACTCCAATACTTTGGCCACCTCATGGGAAGAGTTGACTCATTGGAAAAGACTCTGATGCTGGGGGCAGGAGGAAAAGGGGAAGACAGAGGATGAGATGGCTGGGTGGCATCACCGACTCGATGGACGTGAGTTTGAGTGAACTCCGGGAGATGGTGATGGACAGGGAGGCCTGGCGTGCTGCAATTCACGGAGTCGCAAAGAGTCAGACACGACTGAGTAGCTGAACTGACTGACTGACTGAACATTAATAGAAATAGGTATATGCCATATTATTATATTATCTCTCACTTTAAATTATAAACCCTTATAAATCAAACTGAAAGTGTAAGTGAAAGTCACTCAGTCATTTCCAACTCTTTGAGACCCCCTTGGAATTCTCCAGGCCAGAATACTGGAGTAGGTAGCCATTCCCTTATCCATGGGGATCTTCCAGACCCAGGGATCGAACCCAGGTCTCCCACATTTGCAGGCGGATTCTTTACCAGCTGATGCAGAAGGGAAGCCCAAGAATATTGGATTGGGTAGCTTATCCCTTCTCCAGGGGATCTTCCCAACCCAGGAATCGAACCAGGGTCTCCTGCATTGCAGGCAGATTCTTTACCAACTGAACTACCAGGGAAGCCTTTTAGAAATCAAGGATCATTATTTCCTTATATTTTCTCATAAGACTTTGCACACTGAACTATGTTTTACTTTAAAATATGCTATATATTTAGCTGATATCAGGTGTCAACTATTTAAAAAAATTGAACACGTGAATTAATTAATAAATAAACTAGCAAAAGAAGCTAATTAATGATGATGAGATTTCTGGGCCAGCCCGATTTAATTCCCCAGTTAAATTCAATAAGTATCTGTTGATCAACTACTCTGAGTCAGACACTTAAACTTCATGAAAATATAAGACCTACAGTGTAAAACCAAATAATCTAATCAGCATTCTCTATGGGGTATTTTTTTTTAATGTATTTCAAGTCCCTACATCTTTGGAGTAGAAAAACATATCCTTGCTAGTTCTTTATTTGATATTCAATATTTCCATAAAAGAAAGCAACTTTCCATATCTTCAGAGCTACTCCTCAAGAAACATAGCTCTCCTCTCTCTCTTTCCCTCTCTCTCTCTCACACACAGAGAGAGAGAGAGAAAGCTAAAGAGAAAAGATAAAGTACAAAAAGGTATCTATTGGTTAATCATACCTAAAATTCATGCTGACGCTGGTCAGATCTTTATTTGGCAATGACTTCATTCTTAATAAATAAAAGATACTTTCAGACATATTTAAAACAGGAGGAACAGCCCTTCAAGAGAATTTAATGCCCTCTTTCATCTACCTCAAAAAAACAGTTTAAAGAAGCAAGCACTTGCGAACCAAACCAACAAGGAGTTGTACCTAAGGTCACAACACCACACAATCAGATGTCTGAAATGCAGCTGACAGCTCTTCCATTAAAACAGGCTACACTGTCATCATTAACAAGCCATCAGTCAATCTGCTGAGTCATTTTCTGTATCATTTCCTCTCTGAAGGCATGAGGGTCACATAGCACCATTGTATTAAACAGCTATGGGAAATCTGAAAAATGTTTAAGATGGAGAGTATGACTTGGTGTATAAGTTCCCACTTACAGTTTTATCCATCAGACTGGCATACCTGGTATTCTCATCATTAGCATCAGAATTTCCATAAACATATCATAAGTAATATAAGGTTCTATGTTTGCAGTTTGCTTACAATCACATCAGAAAGAAGTTTCATGGTAGCTGCCTAGTTCCAGGAGTCATTTATTCTCATTAGAAAACTGAAGCCAGCCAGGATATGAACAGAGTTGGCAATCACTGCTTGAGAGAAACTCAGAACAACTGGGATGTCATTTGGCTGACTCAGTGGATATTGGGGTGGAAATTAGCCTAGACTTAGCTTATCCAGGTGCATCATTTAATTTTATTCCAGCTAAATCTTAATTTGTAGTGAACTTTAAAGAAAAACTGCTTACTCCCTCAGAAAGTTGAGGGATATCTAAACACACAGCTTGTTCGTTCATGTGTGGAACTGCAAGACTTTTTTAAAACCTGTATTTGGTGTTGTAAGGGTATAAGATATTTTTCTTGGGTCTCTAGTTCTATAATCTGTTTCCTGAGAATCTTACCACAGCCACTTTTCTCATGAGAGAAGTTCAGTTTCAGGGACTAACAAAGCCCAAGAATCAAACTGAAGTCCAAGGTAAGCAGTCATCATAAAAGAATATTGATTAATAGATCCTTACTCATTTTAAAATTACTAGCAATACAATTTGGTAATCACTTTTGTGATAGCCACCCCTTCCTTAGTTGTATTGCTGGAAAAACAGTATTAGTGCAGTTGTTCATAAACTTTTTAATAAATATTAAAATTGAGGAAAGGGAACCCTCTTACACTGTTGGTGGGAATGCAAACTAGTACAGCCACTATAGAAAACAGTGTGGAGATTCCTTAAAAAACTGGAAATAGAACTGCCTTATGATCCAGCAATCCCACTGCTGGGCATACACACTGAGGAAAACAGAAGGGAAAGAGACACGTGTACCCCAATGTTCATCACAGCACTGTTTATAATAGCCAGAACATGGAAGCAACCTAGATGTCCATCAGCAGATGAATGGATAAGAAAGCTGTGGTACATATACACAATGGAGTATTACTCAGCCATTAAAAAGAATACATTTGAATCAGTTCTAATGAGGTGGATGAAACTGGAGCCTATTATACAGAGTGAAGTAAGCCAGAAGGAAAAACACCAATACAGTATACTAACGCATATATATGGAATTTAGAAAGATGATAACAATAACCCTGTGTACGAGACAGCAAAAGTGACGCTGATGTATGGAACAGTCTTATGGACTCTGTGGGAGAGGGAGAGGGTGGGAAGATTTGGGAGAATGGCATTGAAACATGTAAAATATCATGTATGAAACGAGATGCCAGTCCAGGTTCAGTGCACGATACTGGATGCTTGGGGCTGGTGCACTGGGAGGACCTGGAGGGATGGTATGGGGAGGGAGGACGGAGGAGGGTTCAGGATGGGGAGCACATGTATACCTGTGATGGATTCATTTTGATGTTTGGCAAAACTAATACAATTATGTAAAGTTTAAAAATAAAATAAAATTTTTAAAAAATTATTTTTGTTAAAATAAATTAAATACAAAATAAATATTGAACATTGTCACAGTGCCTCATAGGACTCCAACATCAGTGTAACAACACTACTATTTTTCCTCTTAGTCACAGATTCCTCCTTCGCCATCAACTTTGCTGATTCCTTCTCAACTTCCTGATCACTTAATACTTAACAGGAGCATTGCAGCATTCCACTTTCTTTCATCTTTATATACATCAATTACTTCAACTTTCAGGGCTTTAAAGACCATCAAAAGGCCAGAGATGCCGAAATTTACTAGTTCTAAACTCCAGACTCATACAACCAAATGTTTTCTCATCACCTCCATTAGACTCAGTGCCTGACAGTCTAAACTGCCTGTCTCCCAACCCACTGTCCTCAGAGCCTTCCTTATCTCTGTGAATAGCAACTTCTAGGTGCTCAGGCCAGAAGCCTTGGGGTCATTTTAATTCTCGTGTTCCCTCACACCCAACATCTAATCCATTAGAGATTTTTCTTGGCTTCACTTTCCAAATACAGCCAATGGAGAAACACTTGGCAGTGAAAAGGGGCGTGCATGCACATGTGTGTGCACACACAAGCACACACACAGCACAAGTGCACAGGGATGAATTTCAAAACTATTACTCCAACCCAGAAAGTTAGACACAGAAGAAGGCAGTGTAGCTCATTTATGTGAAATCCAAGAACTGGCCGACATAATCTATGGTGATAGAGATCAGAATAATCATTACCTCTGGAAAGTTGCTGAATGAATTGACTGAAAAGGCACAAAAAAAGGTTAGAGAAATTGAAATGTTCTATAGTGTGATCTAGGTGGTAGTTACAGGATGAATATACACGCTAAAATCGACCACACTGTTCACTTAAAATTTATAAATTTTATTTATAACCATCACAATATTGTGAAGTAATTATCCTCCAATTAAAGTAAACTAAATAGTTTTTAAATATATTGACCATTTAAAAAATTTATAAATGTTATTGTATATTAATCATACCTCAGGTAAGTATTCATATGTGTGTAATATGTATTATACCTTCTAGTGCCTTAGAAGGGTTAAAAAGTTGAAAATTTTTTGAAAAATTTAAATATGTGGTTCACAGATCCTCCCCAGCCAGCTCCACAAAAGCTGAAAATAAATATGGGATTATCTAGCAAAGACCTGTGGAAGAACCTCTTGCCTCATGGAATAAATTCCAAGACATACACGAAGAGACCCACAAGATTCTTAAGAATTTTATACAAACAGAACCTATTTGGACAAGAAGAACCAGTTCGAAAAGAGGACAAAAAAAGGAAGTTTTCCACAAGCAAAAAACAGACTGATAAAACTATTCAGTTCCAAGCACATGCTACCCTTCATAAAAAATAAAGACAACTTCAAAGGTGGGGCCACAAACCTGGAGGGTAGAACCGGAAACCACGTGGGTAGTTCTGAGGCCTTAAAACACAATGTCACCAATGCTCCTGGATCCAAAACTGCTTGGGGCTGGTGATTCTTTTTTCAGCTTTTCTTACCCTCTGAGTGACAAGCTCTGTAATTCTGCAATGTCTGCCTCACAACAGTATTTTGGCACCAGCTCACTGTTTCTTGAGTTTCACCATTTCATACATAGAGAGAAATTGTGCCTCAGAATGGATTACAGATGAGTGTCTCATATGTCTGGTTAGATTATGAGATCTGGGACTTTAAGCAATGAAGTTAGGACTATACAGTTCATGGAATTCTCCAGGTCAGAATACTGGAGTGGGTAGCCACTTTCTCCAGGGGATCTTCCCAATCCAGGGATCGAACCCAGGTCTTCCACATTGCAGGCAGATTCTTTACCAGCTGGGCCATAAGGGAAGCCCAAGAATTGGAGTGGGTAGCCTATCCCTTCTCCAGGGGATCTTCCCGACCCAAGAATGGAACTGGGGTCTGCTGCATTGCACGCAGATTCTTTTCCAGCTGAGCAACCTGGGAATCCAAAAGGAATGTATTTTAGCCCTGTTGACACCTTGATTTTAGCCCAATGGGACTTCTTACAGAACTGTAAGACAATCAGTTCCTGTTGTTTTAAGCTAGTAAGTTCGTTCCCATTTCTTACAGCACCGGAGAAGGCAATGGCAACCCACTCTAGTACTCTTCCCTGGAAAATCCCAGGGACGGCAGAGCCTGGTGGGCTGCCATCTATGGGGTTGCACAGAGTCGGACATAACTAAAGCAACTTAGCAGCAGCAGCAGCTTACAGCACCAGTAGAAAACCAATATACCCACCTAGAGTTTATTTTCAATCTGACAGCCAGAGGGACCCTATTAAAACAGAAATCAGATCATACGACTTTCTTAAAACCCTCCCGTCCAGCAGCTGCTCTCCTTCTCATACAGAACAAAAGGCCAAAGCCCGTGCGATTATCCCTCACCCTACTCACAGTACACTCTATCTCCTCTCTCCCCTTTCTCACTACACACTCACCACGCACTCATGGCTCTTCTACCCTCCAGGCCTATCAGAGCACATTTGTTTAAAATGTCTTTCCCCCCGATTTTCCATGTCTTTCTTTCTCCACTCTTCAGGTCTTTGCTCAAGTGTCACCTGCTAAGTAGAACTTTTCCTTGCTATCTTAATTAGAACTAGACCTTCCCTCCCCCCAGCCAGCAGCACTATCTACTCTCTTTTCCAGCGTTACTTTTCTTCTTTCATTTATCATTCTCTAAAACATACTATAGTGTACTTATCTTACTCATTGTCTCTCTTCTCCCACAAGATTAAAGTTCCCTCGGAACCAAATACCACCCTGCATTTAGAACTCAACAAATGATTGTGACATACATGAAGTCAGTATATTATCTTTAGCATTTATGACATGGGACTTTTACGGGAACTTTCTGAGCTCCTTGTGGGCAAAAGACAAGTCTTGTACTGCTTATGGAAATATATTTTCCCTCAGCTCAAGACTAGGTATTAAATGTGCACTTACAGCGATTTTTATGTTTTTATTGTGATAAAATATATATAACATAAAATTACCACCTTAGCCATTTTTAAGTGCACAGTTCCATGGCATCAGTACACCCACGTTGTCGTGTGACTGTCACCACTCTCCAAGCTCACAATTTTTATCTCCACCAGCTGAAACTTTGTTCCCACTAAACACTAAGGCCTCTTGTTCACCCCAGCATGGCAATCATCCTTTTATTGTTTACCTCTATGGACTTAACTACTCTAGATGCCTCATGAGTGGAGTCACACAAAGTCTGTCCTTCTATAACTCGCTTATTTCACTTAGCATAATGTCCTCAAGATTCAGCCACGGTGCACACATATCAGAATTTCCCTCCTTTTTAAGACTAAATAACGTTCCATCTTATGTGTCATATTTTGTTTCTCCGTTTGCCCGCTGGGGTCTCTTAGATTGCTGCCACTTTTTGGCTATTGTGAATAATGCTGCTATGAACATGGGTGTATGGACGTCTGTTACAGTCCCTGCTTTCGTTTGTTTCGTGTGTATACCTAGAAGTGGGATTCTAGATAATACAGAAATGTTTAATTTTTTAAGGCACTGCATACTGTTTTCTTCAGCAACTGTACCATTTTATATTCCCACCCCTAATGCACAAAAGTTCTAATTTTTCCACAGCCTTGTCAACACTTATTATTTCTGTATGGTTGGGTTTTGTTTTAATAATAGTCATCTTAATGTGTGTAAAATAGCATTTCTTTGTAAAATAACATTTAAAATAGCATGTGAAATAGCATTTCCATTGGAGTTTTGATTTGCATTTCCCTACTGATTAGTTGAACATCTTTTTATATATTTATTGGCCATTTGTATATCTTTCTTGGAGAAATGTCTATATAAGTCTTTTGATCACTTTTTAATTGAGTTGTTCTATTGTCGAAGTGTAGAAAGATCTTCACAAATTCGAGATATTAACCTCTTATCATATATATGTTTTGCAAATATTTCTCCCATTCAATGGATTGCCTTTTCACTCTGTTGATAATTTCTTTGGATGCACAAAAGTTTTTAATTTTGATGAAGTCCAACTTATTACTTTCTATTTTGTCTCCAATAGCTTTGATGTTACATCCAAGAAATCATTGCCAAACACAAAGTCATGCAAATCCAATAGCATTTGCCTTGTGCTTTCTTCTAAGTGATTAAAGTTTTAGCTCTTAAATTTAGGTCTCTGACCCATTTCAAGTTAATTTTATATATGGAGTAAGGTAAGGGTTCAACTTCATTATTTCCCATGTGAATATCCATTTTTCCCAACATATTTTTGTTGAAAAGACTGTCCTTTTACCTTCGGAGAGTCTCAGCATGCTATTTATGTCATCTTAATTAATCCACTTTACAGTAAATTCTACTGTAAGTATTGAAAATAAAACTACCGATTGGTATAATAAATTTATTTTTACTTTTGAATGGATACAAGCAGCAACTTGCATGAACAGAGTCAAAAGTCACTCTACTATGCTGCTTCATGGACTAACTTCTATAATTATTTGACTTTAAAAAGTGTAGCACATTTTATTACATATCACTTGTACCTAACTAATACAGAAAACTTTTGAAGATTATAATAAAATAGAACAAATACTTAAAGAAATGTCCTTAAATTTAATACAGGAGAAATAAAATCTACTTAACATAAGGAGAATAAAAAAGTAATTCAAGTCAGTTGTCTGAATTCCTGGAGGACTTAGACTTACTTCCTCAAGGTCAACCTAACAGTTATCCTGATTTTGTGATTTCCTTCTTAAATTTCTCTTGTTCTACCACTTACCCCATACTTAACCTTTCCTATCCTCAGAGATCTCATTAAACTTACCAATCATAATTCAATGCATTCTAGTCACTAAGTTATCTAAAGAGAAGTAGAGGGCTGTATTGTGCTCATAAAAATAAAGCTACAATGATAAGCCTAAATCCCTGTTACTTGTAATTTTTCATTTCTGCTCAATATTTATATATGATTTGGTCAAAAATACAGATAAAAGTAATGGTGATAATAGAAAGAGTAGTATAAGTGTTCACAGAAACTTCAGCAAGTTATTTGGCTGTAGTGCCTCATGTCGTCACTCAGTCATTTCTGATCCTTTATGACCCCATGGACTGCAGCCCACTAGGCTCCTCTCTCCGCGGAATTCTCCAGGCAAGAATACTGGAGTGGGAAGCCATTCTCTTCTCCAGGGGATCTTCCTGACCCAGGGATTGAACCTGGGTCTCCTGCATTGCAGACAGACTCTTCATCATCTGAGCCACGAGGGAAGCCTTGGTAGTATAAGTAGAAGAAGCTCACATTCATTGAATGCTTATAATGTGCTAAGAACTTAAAACTAAATGTCATTTAATCCTCAAATTAACCATATGAGATAGGTAAAATTATCAACCCATTCTAGAGTTGAGGAGACTGAGTTTTAGAGAGAATTTCATGCCCACATACCTTATAGACTAAATAGAAGAGACAGTCTTCAAGTCCAAAGCCTGTGCCCTTACCAATTACATCAATATTTCATAAGCTTTAATCAGTCAGGTATAACTTTCACATGTTTAAAATATGTCTATGCATTCTGTATTTCTACATTATTATTTACTTATATTTTCATTTAAAAATCAACCCTTTAAAAAAATTACCTTTAAAGATTTAAAAAAGAACAAGAAAAAAAGTCTTTAATGCTACATCAGTTCAGTTCAGTTCAGTCGCTCAGTCGTGTCCGACTCTTTGCGACCCCATGAATTGCAGCACGCCAGGCCTCCCTGGCCATCACCAACTCCCGGAGTTCACTCAAACTCACATCCATCAAGTCGGTGATGCCATCCAGCCATCTCATCCTCTGTCATCCCCTTCTCCTCCTGCCCCCAATCCCTCCCAGCATCAGAGTCTTTTCCAATCAGTCAACTCTTCATATGAGGTGGCCAAAGTACTGGAGCTTCAGCTTTAGCATCATTCCTTCCAAAGAACACCCAGGACTGATCTCCTTCAGAATGGACTGGTTGGATCTCCTTGCAGTCCAAGGGACTCTCAAGAGTCTTCTCCAACACCACAATTCAAAAGCATCAATTCTTCGGTGCTCAGCTTTCTTCACAGTCCAACTCTCACATCCATACATGACCACTAGAAAACTATAGCCTTGACTAGATGGACCTTTGTTGGCAAAGTAATGTCTCTGCTCTTCGATATGCTTTCTAGGTTGGTCATAACTTTCCTTCCAAGGAGTGTCTTTTAATTTCATGGCTGCAGTCACCATCTGCAGTGATTTTGGAGCCCTAAATAATAAAGTCAACCACTGTTTCCACTGTTTCCCCATCTATTTCCCATGAAGTGATGGGACCAGATGCTACATAAATGCCTGCAAAGACTTAGTATAAGAACTTCTCCCCCTTTTAAACGAGAGATTCAAAGTGTTAGGTATTATAAGTGTAATTAATGCTAAACTAAGTCTTTCTTTTGCACTAATCAGAAGAATCAAAAGAAAATTCAAAAAGAATGATTTACTATCTGTCTTAAAGTTCTTTAAAGCTTACGATCATATCAAACAGAAGGAGGAGTCCTGCACGAGAATCTCCTGCTGGAACCTGCCGCTCACCTCGAGAGACAATTCATTGCCCTCGGTTGTATCTAGATATGCTGTGATATCAACAGCAAGTTCACTTGGCTACAGAACAACTACATAGGGAGGTCTCTGCAGCAGGAAGCTTCTCCAAACCCAGTGTCTGTTAGAGACGACAATAGTTAAGGGAAGAGTCTGATGGAGGGATGAGACAAGCTGACTTCCAAAGTCACGCAATAAGGGGTGGTAAACTAGTCCAATACAAGACCCAAGACTCTTTTAAAACAAATGGAATTAAGAATTAAGGTAGAGAAATTCCCTGGTGGTTCAGTGAAGATTCTACCTTGCAATGCAGGGGACAGGGTTCGATCTCTGGACGGGGAACTAAGATCCCACACGCCACAGGGTGACTAAGTTCACGTGCTGTAACGAAAGACACAAGGAAGACCCCACATGCCACCTGCCACAGCCTAAATAAATAAATATTGCTTTTAAAAAAGCATTAAGGTATAATAAGGTCCCATTTAATGCCAGAATTTAGAAGAAAAATTTGTGAACTCTATCATAATAGGTTCCTGCAGATTTTAGAAATTATAAATATATTTAAAAATCTATACTTTTATCTTCATAAAAGTTCCAGTTAATAATTTTGTAGATGCCATATCTTTAAGCACCCTAGGTATAAAGCTATGCAACAATTTTTAACAAAAGGAAGGTCTGATTCATTTTAAAAACCTGAGTCAGTACTGGCATCAATAGTTGAGAATTTCTTTCCTCCAGGGCGACCCAGCTGCAAGTTTAGAAAAGCATAGCTGTTCTCCATCCTGCCTCCAGGGATCCTCACACCAGCACCCACTGAAGTACATGTGTGCCAAAACGCTTCAGGAGTGTCCAACTCTTTGTGACCCTGTGGACTGTAGCCCGCCAGGCTCCTCTGTCCAGGCAAGCATACTGGAGTGGGTTGCCATGCCCTCCTTCAGGAGATCTTCCTGACCCAGGGATTGAACCCATGTCTCCTACAGCTCCTGCACTGCAGGCAGATTCTTTACCTCTAAGCCACAGGGGAAGCCCCACCCACTGAAGTGACACAGCAGGATTTCTACCGTCATTCTGCCTTTCTCTACCCTATGACTGTGGCCAGTATATTTAAGAACCCATCAACTGAATTGACTATTATCTAGAAAAAAAAACTTCATATTTCTTGTTTATAATTTGTCTGGTTGAATTTTAACTATGAATATTAGTCAACTTCATCATTTAGTGGCATTTTTAGCATCCATATGTGTTGAAGACTTTGTTTAAAGACTTTTTAGAAATTGTACTAATTAATATCAATAGGAACAAGCCTAGACTTACTCATTAAATAAATAAAACAAGCACTAGCCAATGCTAGGATTTTTTTTTCTAACAGTTAAATTATAATTACTCAAGAACAGAGGAATGAGTGAAAGCTATAATTCAATTTAAGTAAATGTAGAACACAGGCAGTTACCTGAAAACAAATGTGCCAGTGGGGAGATGGGTACATTCAGCCTAACTAGAAAATATAATATCTGGAGCCTCGCCTACAGAATAGGTCTCTTGGGTGAAAAGGGGCAGGCCCTAACGCGCAGAAGGAGGCTATACTGAGATCTGGAAGACAGCGCCGACATGGTGGCGGCCCTGAGACGAAGACAGGATTCAGGACACAGAACTGCAGCAGTGGCCAAATGTAAAAGGAGCCTCTTTGCTGAGTCCACAAAACACGGAGTTATCTGAAGACTTAACCTCAGTTAGGCAGTTGCTGTCCTAAGGATGCAACTTAGGCAGTTGCTGTCCTAAGGATGCACACAGTCTGCAGAGTGTCCTCTAGCGTCCAAAAGCTGTCACTGCATGTCAAACAGAGATCTTTCTTCAGTCACAACCAGATCAGCAGTCCCTGCCCACAGGCTGATACTTGGTAGTCCACCTGGTGACTAGTTTTCAAGTTTCCACACGGTTTTCCACTCAATCTTGATATCAGTAAACAAATCAAACAATGGAATTGAAAGCATCCTGATTTAGTGACCAAAAGGAGGCAACAGAGCAACCAAGAGTATGGTCTGGAGACTGGCAGCCTGGGAGGGTAAACCTTGCAGGTAAAACTTGCTGACTTTGCAATTATGCACGAATGAAATCATCTTCTTGCTTCTCAGTGGACACATCTACAGAGTAGGGATAACAACTTTATCACCTCATGGAATAATAATCCTGCATCCGTGCTAAGTCACTTCAGTTGTGTCTGACTCTTTGTTACCCTATGGACAGCAGCCCACCAGGCTCTTCTGACCATGGAATTCATCAGGTAAGAATACTGGAGTGGGTTGCCATGCCCTCCTCCAGGGGATCTTCCCTGGAGATAAAACCTGCCTCTCTTATGTCTCCTACATGGACGGATGGCTTCTTTACCGCTAGCACCACTGGGAAACCCATAATAATCCTAGGAAGCAATAAATGTTATTAATCAAATCTGAGCCACTCTACCTCAGAATGTTTTTCTTATATTATTTTTTCTTTTCTTAAAGCCACTTTCAGCATGTGCTTGCCACTATTATTTGCAGCCATTATCCTTCTGATAACAGTTATAAAGCAGTGTTTCAATTATAATCCACAGTCTTCCAATGGGCTAGATTTTAGCGTTCTACAGACTGTTCAGTTACATAAATCATCCAACTCACTAGTTATACAAAGGAGAAAATCAAGGCCCAAAGAGATTGTGTCTTATCCCAGGTCACACAGCTGGCAGAGCTGGGACTGTCTAAAACTCAATGTTTCTGGCTCCCAGTCCAGTGCCCTTTTTATCATATAATTCACCTCATTCTTATTCTCCATCCATAAAAGTCAGCACAAATCACAGTCCAAATAAGAGGGAGAAGAGATACCAACTATTTCTGCAACACATCTTCCAGATGTGACAACAACTAACCACTTTTTAAAGGCAGGTAGTGGATTAGCCACAAGGTTACAAAGAAAAGATATTGGAAGAACTACTATGAAAGCAAAAGGACAGTCAGCTCATGGACAGCTATACAATCCACGGAATTCTCCAGGCCAGAATACTGCAGTGGGTAGCCTTTCCCTTCTCCTGGGGATCTTCCCAACCACGAGATCAAACCCAAGTCTCCCGCATTGCAGGCAGATTCTTTACCAACTGTGCCACAAGGGAAGCCCAAGAATACTGCAGTGGGTAGCCTATCCCTTCTCCAGTGGATCTTCCCAACCCCAGGAATCAAACCAGGGTCTCCTGCTTTGCAGGCAGATTCTTTACCAACTGATCTATCAGGGAAGCCCCAGCTCAATAATGTCTGAAATTCATTGATCAGACTTTGATACACAGAAAAATATAAACAAATGGAGGGACCATTTTAATGTGCTTTACTTACTAACCAACCCATGACGCGTCCTCTACCTGCTTCCCTGTCCTCAGTCCAGCCCTGGGGTTTAACTCCCTAGCCCTACTAATACTGGTTCTTTCATTAGAACCAGGCTATCATCCTGCCTTCCCTCCCATTTACTTCCTGCTCTCTCTTCTTGAGTCCAGAGAGTGAGGAGTAGAAAGATGATATTTAGTATTGCTCTGGAACTATCTTTTGGAGATGGAAATGGCAACCCACTCCAGTACTCTCGCCTGGAAAATCCCATGGACAGAGGAACCTGGTAGCTACAGTCCATTACATAGACCTTCAGATGGAAAATTCATTGTCATTCAGGTCTCAACTGGATGTCACCTCCTCCTCAGATGAGTCTTTTCTCATGATAACCTAAAGCAGCCCATTATCATCTAATCACATTATCCAATTTTATTTTATTCTAGTACTAGTTAGTACCTTCTGGGAGCTTTTTCATTAATTTTTGTACCTACTTCTTCCCATTTCCTCCTAAAATGCATACTGTTAGATACCTTGACTGTCAGCATGTAAAGGATGTAAAGCAGGGCCTGAGAATAAGTACTCAGTACAGGTTAGCTGAGCATTGCCTATGTTTACATTGTTAATTCCAAAGCCAAGATTAAAACTCAGATGTCTATCCACCAATTCTTTTCACTGCATTATGACTTCTAAATGACTTTATCTTGGAATATAATAAATTGAAAATGTGCTACTTACTTTACCCATATTGAACTCTACCTATCTCTTCCTTTAAATTAAAACTATACTTAGCTTTTAAGGCTTGTTTTATTTTCACCATGGTGCTTTTTATAAATCACACAATCAAATTTACTCAATCCTTTCTCAGTAATACTATAACATCTTCATTATATTTCATTTTTGAAACTTATCTTGTTTTTTATCTGGTTCTACTGACTCCTAGCTTCTTTTTTTATCTAGACTAAAAATTGTCTGAAGACAGTGATGATGTCTAAGTTTTTTACATTTCTCCCTATGCTTATCAGACTGCCTTGAATTCAGAAAGTGAAAGTGAAAGTCACTCAGTCTTGTCTGACTCTTTGCAATCCCACGGACTACACAGTCCATTGTATTCTCCAGGCCAGAATACTGGAGTGGGTGGCCTTTCCCTTCTCCAGGGGATCTTCCCAACCCAGGGATCAAACCAGGGTCTCCTACATTGCAGATGGATTCTTTATCAACTGAGCTATCAGGGAAGGTATTCAATAAATTCTTGCTGAATTAAATTATTTTTTCTCCATACAACGATATTGTCGATTTCCATAAATGTAGGGTGGAGAAGGCAATGGCACCCCATTCCAGCACTTTTGCCTGGAAAATCCCATGGACGGAGGAGCCTGGTGGGCCGCAGTCCATGGGGTCGCTAAGAGTTGGACAAGACTCAGCGAGTTCACTTTCACTTTTCACTTTCATGCATTGGAGAAGGAAATGGCAACCCACTCCGGTGTTCTTGCCTGGAGAATCCCAGGGACCGGGGAGCCTCATGGGCTGCCGTCTGTGGGGTCGCACAGAGTCAGACATGACTGAAGCGACTTAGCAGCAGCACCAGGGTGTCATAAAACCATAAAAATCACTCAAGGAGGCAGAACAACCTGTTTATTGACACTAAATAAATAAACACTAAAAAATTCCCTGATATTTCCAGGGAATATATTGGAACAACTAAGGTTCAAGGCAATATTTCACACATTCTAGAGTGAATTCCATGGAGAAATAAACGGTATCTCACTGACTCAGAACCTATAAACATTTTTCAAGTAATATCTACACAAGATGTTGAATTCCGAACAACTTTTGAAAACCACTAATCATTCACATTCTTCTCCAAATGTCACACAGTGTAAAACTGATGGATCTTTTGTGACCTGATGACATTTGTCTCCATTTCTGAAGGTATTATAATGGAAATGTGGTCTTCTATCATCCTGCTATAGTTGGTATAAATCCACTAGATACTTTTTAAAAATATTTTGGGACTACACAGTAATGCAAACCAAAGTCTGCCTGTCCCAGCAGGAGATAGTAAAAGACTTTACAAAGACCAGATGGGATTTAACAGCTTTAGTAAAACACAAAATGCTCCAAGAGTGCTAAGTCACTTCACCAACAACTCAAAATAAATATATTTGATTTCCATTATACATATTTTTCTTTCTTAAGAAATTCTAAAATTTTCCAATAAAAGTTTTATCATAATCCTTTGATATTTAATTCCTCTTAAAATTAAATTAAAATTACTTACCCTCTGTATGCCCTTTGTATACTTTGTATATAGATTATTATTTGTGGATATAGCAACAACTTTCTAATTTTACCACAAGTCTAGAACATATGGAGTTCAAAATAAGCGTATTCTTGATTTCAATATTGAAATGCTTGCTTCACCAGAAATCCAACAGTCTAATGTGGCTTTTTATTTTTGTTATATCCAACCTTATAACTATGCAGGAGTTGATATTTTGACAAATATTTTTAAAAATAGTAATTGCCAATCACTTAATAAAATATGACCTAGAAAGACAATACTACTTAATTTTATTTTAAAAGATGACTTTCTTGGATTTTTCAAGGAATATAAGATTGTAATCATAAAATGGGGTCAATTTTTTATTCACGGCAAGCAGAAGCACAGATAACCCTCCCCACTCCAAAACCACTCACTCATGCAATTGGATTTTATCATGTGTTTTACTCAAATAACAAGCACCCAGGTTGAGGGTAAGAAGAGACAGGATGTCTACAAATGTGCTCTACTATTGTTTTACTTAGATGAACATGAGAAAATGAAGTGCTCTGCCCAACCACCTCTTAGAAATGGCTGCAGTCTGGAAGAAAGCTGAATGTCAACCTGAGATGAAAGTTTAGCTGTATATAATATAGTGAGTACATAAACCACAAGGAAACCATAAGGCAACTCAAGAAAAAAATGTATTCAGGTGGCCCACCCCATGGACCACGCCTCATCCAAGAGCAGAGATGCTGCTTTCCACCCTCTGAACCACCCCACTCATCTCAGATAAGGAAACAGTTCAAAGCAACAAGAGGTTATAACAGAAATCAGAGCAGCAGGAGTCAAACACCTGTTAGCTTTACTTGATGACAATTTCCAAACCAAAGAGGTCAAAGTCATGAACTTGCTCAAACACGGGGTCAAGAAAGGGTCTCTGTTCACAGAGAGTATCTTTAATCTAGAAGAGAATGAACGTCATCAAAAAACAAATCTAATTATGTCACTCTCCTATTTAAAACTCTTCACTGGCTACCTCTGACCTCAGGAGAAAGTTCAAACTCCCTAGAATGCCATCCAAAACCCTCCAGGACTTGGGTGAACTTATTCCTCTGCCTAGTCTCTCAACCTTCCCCCTTCCCCTGTCAAGGCTGCTCAACAACAGGCAATTCCTCATGAACACGCTAATCCCCCAACCTAGCACATCCCTCCCTCTCCTCCTGACATTCCCATCCATAACCCAGGGCTCCACTTAGAGGGTGGCTGCTCCAGGAGTCCTGCATCCCTGAGTCTTGGGAGAGCAGAACACCCTCCCACCAGCTGCTCCCAGCGCGCTGGCCCACACCCCATGGAGCTCTCTGTATTCAAACTGTAGGGCAGTCTGTGTCTTCACTGTTGCCCTGCATTATTTACTCCTTCTGAAAACTAATGAGGCAGGCCTCATGGTGCCATTTTACAGACAAAGAAATCAAGACTCAGAGATAACTTACTTGAGGTCACTTAGCTCATGAGGGGAGAACAAAAACCTGATGTGAATTGTTACTTGCTCAGTCATGTGTGACTCTTTGCAACCCCATGGGCTGTAGCCCGCCAGGCTCCTCTGCCATGGAATTCTCCAGGCAAGAATACTGGAGTGGGTTGCCATTCTCTTCTCCAGGGGATCTTCCCAACCCAGGGATCGAACCCAGGTCTCCTGCATTGCAGGCAGATTCTTTACCATCTGAGCCACCAGGGAAGCCCCAAATACTATCCCTTTCCTTAACTATCATACCGTCCATTCATCCAGGATAGACTGTTAATCCAAACATTAGGAACTGTTATTATATTAACTGAGACCGTAGAGAGAGAAAATGCTTGGACCTGTGGCACACAGTATTTTCTCAATAAATATTAGCACACCATCATTATTATTAGCTTTAGTATTAGCATTATTACTGCTTGGTCAAAGTTCATCTCTTTCAAGGCAAAACTCCAGAAATCCTGCCAAACTCAGAATCTTTCTGAACAATGGAATCAATCATTAAGTAACAGTTTTCTCAAACTACTTTCCCTCCTTTCTTTCCTTAGAATTCTTCAAAACTAACCTGTAAAAAAACACAAAATGAGGTTGCTCTAAATGAAATCTCTTTTCACTTCCTTCCACCAGCAATCATTCCTTGGTTATTGAGGGCTACACTAAAAAGTCTTTAAAAGTCTGTGTTTCACATCTTTGGTGTCATTATTCTATCGCTGTTTTAGTATGATGTCCATCTTGATCCTTTTGGCTTGACCTAAGCCCGTTATTGGAGAAGGCAATGGCAACCCACTCCAGTGGTCTTGCCTGGAGAATCCCAGGGACGGGGGAGTCTGGTGGGCTGCCATCTATGGGGTCACACAGAGTCGGACACGACTGAAGTGACTTAGCAGCAGCAGGCCCATTATATGTGAGGCCAAGGTAGAGTGAATTTTTACAAAACTCTTTATTTCTTTAGGGATGTGAAACCGAACCTTGTCCCAGTGGCAGCAGCATCTATTTAAAGACAATCTGATTTTGTAGGAACTTAGATGGATAACAATGAAAACAGGAACTGTCTGCTGTTAAATATGTTTCCTGTAACCCAAGCTCAGTAAATTGAGTCTCTTCATTTTGCTGTTGTTCCACCTCTGGGAGACCTGTTTAAATCAAGAGGGTTTTGTGAGTACAGATCAATGGCAGGATTTTCAGTTTCACAGAAAAACAAAGCTTTCCTGGAGAAAGAATGGGCCAATACACAGCAAGCACAGTGTCTTAACTGCAAATGCTCTTTAGAGCTCTGAGAAATTGCATTAGTTCATTGACTCTCGGGTTCATTCCTCTGCATTGAGAACTAAATGCACAGTTTAACATAATTGGCATTTTCTTTTTGAGGGTGATCCAAACTTTGAAATGTCTCTTGCATTACAGGTCCAAAGAGCCCTCAGGAAAAATAAAATAAAACCTTTGGTCATCATCTTATTCATAGTAGATTGGAGTTGCAGTTTATAACTTTCAATTTCCTGAGAGTAAATGTAACATATTTAGCCATAAAAAATTCCAATTAATAAATGATCATACAACTTTTTCTATCAGCTCCCATATATTCGAGATTTAGCTTCTTGATTTAGAATTCAGAGTTTTATCTCAGATTTATGGGTAAAAGAGTGAAGAGCAAAACCTTGGCCACATCACTGAAGACTAGACATTAGACATCGGCTCCAGTGAGAGCTCCTGGGCGTAGCAAGGGTAAGTCTTACATGGTGCAAGCAGGGGAACTGGACAGAAGGAAAGCAAGCAAAGAACTGAGGAAGTAACACAATGGTAGTTTAAGAAGAGGGTGGAACACAGGAAAAATATTGAGGTACCATCTTCCTGTATTAGTATCTATGTAAAGATGAAAAAAGTACCTCATTCCGTGTCTAATCTCAACCCTATACTGCAAGTTCTAGAGATGAAATGGGAACTCCTCAGCCGTCAAGGAATGAACCCCAAAGCACTAGGCATTCTGTCCTCACAGTTTCCGAGAATCTGATAGGGCAACAAGATCTGGGAGATGATCTTGGGCTATTCACGGCTCTCTAGGCTCCTGGACGGGGGAGCCTGGTGGACTGCCATCTATGGGGTCGCAGAGAGTTGGACACGACTGAAGCGACTTAGCAGCAGCAGCAGCAGCAGCAGGCTCCTGGAAACCTCACAAGGGACCACAGGGTTCCACTCAGTGCTGCCTCCCTGTCCCTCCCAGCATGGAGAAAACGCATCATCTTCTTCATCCTCCTCTCTTACTTTCATGTACAAAATGCTCAAGGCTCTCATAACGTAGGCCTCGTATCCTCACAGTTAAGCTCAAAAACTTTTACATACATGGAAACCATGCATTTTTCTCTGAGTATCATTTTTGTCTCTATTGTGCCAAGAACTTGAGATTCATACTATCTCTCTCTAAATTTCATGAATATAATTCTTTTAAAGTACAGGGGGAAACAATCGACTGACCATTTTAATGGTGCAAGCATGGTGATTTGCATGCATCTTTCCAAGTTTTCTGAGAAGAACAGGAATAAAACGTTTTAAAGTAAAAAAGAATCTCAAAATACCTTAAAAAAGCTACATAAATAATCTTTCATATCTAACGTGTTGACAGTTAACATGGACTGCTATGGCTTTCAGTGCCTCAGGACACAGCTACCTTGAAAATTTATGCAAATTTGGGGTATATACACATTTTAGTATTTTATGTAGACAGGACTAACTGCTTTTATAAAATTTTAAATATGGTAGATGGCCCCCCAAAACAAGTTTTAGAGGAGTTATATTAATAAGAGTGCAAATTTTTATTTCATACTATATTTCAGCCCTTCAATGCCACAAAATATTTGCCATGGTTGAGCACTTTGCCTCTGAAGATAAAGACATAGATTGAAGATTCTGCTGATGGAGATATTGATACAGTAACAGCCACCTTGATTGCTCATCCTATTCTCTTCCTGCTTTCTAAAGGAGCCCCTATTTAATGAAGTGTCCATTCCAGGAGTAATCTCTACACCTACAGACCCACTTGTAGTCCCAGTGCCAGGTACAAGGACTAATGCAGACTCAGCGATAGCCAGCATTTACTGAGAGATCCTGAGGTATGTACTGCGAAGGATTTTCTTCTCACTTGGTCTCCATAACAATCCCATTAGATTTCTATTGTTAGTATCCCCATTTCATATGTGAGAATTAGAAAAGTATTAGTAAATCTTTGCCCAAGGTTATGCAATGAGAAAGTGGTAAGACCAAAATCTAAACCCTGGAGACTTCCCTGGTGACTCAGTGGTAAAGAACCCGCCCATCAATGCAGGGGGCCCAGATTCGATCCCTGATCTGAGAGGATACCACGCACAGCAGGGAGACCAAGCCCGCGTGCCGCAACTACGGAAGTCTGTGTGGCCCATGAGCTGAGCTCTGCTGAGAAAGGAGCCACCGCAATGAGAAGCACATGTCCCGCAACCCGAGAGGAGCCGTCACGCGCTGAAACTAGAGAAATGCCGTGCACCAGCACAACCATGAATAAATAAAGTTATATTTCAAAAGAAATCTAAACCCAGATGATCTGACTCGAGAGTCAACACTCTAAACCACAGTGATATGCTTCTCTGGAAGTTTTACAATAATTTCATTGAGGAACCTAGCAGTCAAGATGGTACTTGGGTTTTTCATCTTGACCTAATATTTCTGAACTGAGCAAGAACTTGGACACTATCTCACTCATCTTTACAGGGGGAAAAATCTAGAGACCCTTCACAGCACCAATGGAGAAGAAGAAATAGATGGAGCAACAAAAAGGAAATGGGTACAATGTGAAAATACATAAGTACAATAGAAGAGTGTGTAACTGATAAAGGGCATTTATTAAACTTTTCAAATCTATCCAAAAGCACATGTATGTGAGAAAGTAAAATGGTACACCCATTTTGGAAAACAATTTGACAATTCCTCAAAATGTTAAACAGATATGACCAAGGATTCTACTCTTAAGTATATAGCCAAGAGAATTGAAAGTCCATGTTCATAAAGACATGTACACTAATATTTAATGTTCCTAGCAGCACTGTTCATATGCCTTAAAGTAGAAATAACAATCCAAATGTCTATCAATCAATGAATAGGTAAATGAAGTGTGGTCTGTCTATAAAATGGAATACTGTTTTCCAGTAAAAAGCAATGAAATATTGGTATGTGCCACAATGTGGGTGAACCTCAAAAACACTATGCTAAGTGAAATAAGGCAGTCACCAAAGACTACCTATTGTATGATCCCATCCATAATAAAAATGCCCAGAATTGTTGACAGAGACAGATTAGTTAGTGACTGCCAGCCCACCAGGCTCCCCCGTCCCTGGGATTCTCCAGGCAAGAACACTGGAGTGGGTTGCCATTTCCTTCTCCAATACATGAAAGTGAAAAGTGAAAGAGAAATTGCTCAGTCGTGTCCGACTCTTAGCGACCCCATGGACTGCAGCCCACCAGGCTCCTCCATCCATGGGATTTTCCAGGCAAGAGTACTGGAGTGGGATGCCATTGCCTTCTCCGAAAGGCAAGGAAGAGCTGAGTGAGATGTAAGGAATAATAGCTAATGGGCAGAAGTTTTATTTGGAGGGTGATGAAAATGTTCTATAATTAGACTATGGTGATGGGTGTGAAGCTCTGTAAATACACTAAAAACTATTGAACTGTACATTTTAAGCAAGTGAACTTTATGGCATATAAATCTCAACATTTGTGCTTCCTACCTTTACCACGGGGACTGTAGCAGCTCTGGTAAAGGTATTCCATCCCCAGCTTTCAGCAATACTGCTTGCACTCTCTTCCTCTTGTGTGTTAGTCGCTCGTCGTGTCCGACTCTTTGTACACTGTGGACTGTAGCCCGCCAGGCTCCTCTGTCCATGGGATTTTCCAGGCAAGAATACTGGAGTGGGTAGCCTATCCCTTCTCCAGGGGATCTTCTCGACCCAGGGACTGAACCGGGGTCTCCTGCACTGCAGGCAGACACTTTACTGTCTGAGCTTCTAGGGACTCCTCCCTCTGTCTTCTGCTAAAAACATCACTCACCACCAGCAGGGGGAGCTCAAACGATAGATTTACCCAGTCTGCTCACACTCACAAATCACTGTGAGAACAGATTTTCAAATTTAGAGAAAATAAAAGATAGTTGAGTTTGATCCCTATTTATCCCCACCAAAAGGAATGAAAAGTTGAACATTCACCTGTTTAAAACCATCCCACGTTGATCCTTTTACACATCTCAGCTGTTCAATTACATAGTTTTCTTCCTAACACAAGAATATCTAGATAATAATAGGAGAGAATGTGATGCTTGACCCAGTACATCTGTTTTCTTTCCCTGTAATTTACTTTCGAGGCAGTCAATGAAATCCAACAGAAGAACAAAGAGTTAGCATCATATCCATAAAATCTCTTCATCATCACACATTACCTACATGCACATCTTGTCTTTGTTCCAGACCTGGAATCTAGTCATCTCTAACATTATCACAGTGCTTAGAGTTTTAGTGCAAATTAGATGCTAGCTATTTTTGTTGTATTCTAAGCTACAAAAACAGCTTTTGAGAGGGCATTTATTTATTCAATAAATTTTATTGAATATCTATTATTAGCCAGGCGGTGGTGGGGGAAAAGCAGGTATAGAAACTGTCCTCATGGCTTATGTTCAGGTGGGGGTAAAGGTAATATTAAACAAACATATAAGTAATATTTTGCCAACAAAGGTCTGTATAGTCAAAGCTATGGTTTTTCCAGTAATCAGTGAGAGTTGGACCATAAAGAAGGCTGAGTGCTAAAGAATTGGTGCTTTTGAACTGTGGTGCCGGATAAGACTCTTAAGAGTTCCTTGGACTGCAAGGAGATCAAACCAGGAAATACTAAAGGAAATCAACCCTGAATATTCATTGGAAGGACTGATGCTAAAGCTGAAGCTCCAGTACTTTGTCCACCTGATGTGAAGAGCTGACTCATTTGAAAAGACCCTGATGCTGGGAAAGATTGAGGGCAGAAGGAGAAGCGAATCACATAGAACGAGATGGTTGGATGGCATCACTGATTCAATGAGCAGGAGTCTGAGCAAGCTCCAGAAGATGGTGAAGGACAGGGAAGCCTGGCGTGCTACAGTCGATGGAGCCACAAAAAGTTGGACACCACTGAGCAACTGAACAACAAAAGTAATATTTAATCCAAAATTATAATAAGTATTTTGAAGAAAAAGTACAAGGTAATTAGAAAGATGATACCAGCAGTGTCTAATTTAGATTGGGTGGTCAGAGGTCTCTGAGGAGCTAGTACTTCTACTGATGATGAAAGAATGTTCTAGACAGAGGAAATACCATGTTCATCTTGAGTCAAGAAAAGACTTGGAGGAGTACTGGAGTACTCTAGTACTCTTGCCTGGAAAATCCTATGGACGGAGGAGCCTGATAGGCTGCAGTCCATAGGGTCGCTAAGAGTCCGATACGACTGAGCGACTTCACTTTCACTTTTCACTTTCATGCATTGGAGAAGGAAATGGCAACCCACTCCAGTGTTCTTGCCTGAAGAATCCCAGGGACGGGGGAGCCTGGTAGGCTGCCGTCTATGGGGTCGCACAGAGTCAGACACGACTGAAGTGACTTAGCAGCAAGAAGGCCTGGACTGGAGCCTAATGAGCAAAAGGAATATGGTGCTAGAAGAGGTTAGAGAGGAGGGCAGGGGCCAGGCCATGTAAGAGGCTGTGGGCTATAGGAAGGAGGTTGTATTTTACTTTAAATATAATAGGAGCCATTGAAGAATTGTAAGCACACAAGTGGGTGGTCAGAGTTGTGTTTGTATTAGACCACTCTGGTCATAGAGTGGAAACTTGATTAAAGAGTCTCAAAAGTAGAAGCAGGTGATGCATGCTAGTTGAAAGAAACCACCCATTTTGTTGTGAATGGAATGTGACATTCAGGGCTGGTGGGAAGTTGTAAGAGGCATTCTAGAAAAACAATGGCAGACCCTCAGGCCCATTTTATGGCAAGTTCCAGAACCCATGGCATAATCTCTGTACCCTAGTTCTCTGCCAACACCAATCATAGCCACACCTTTACTGAGAATCAGCAACTATAAAAAGCACACCCAAGCAAACAGCAATGCTGCTTCTCCCTCTCTGAAATGTAGAGCCAATCTTAACGAAGGAAAAGAATCGATGTACTCACGTTTCCCAGAAAAAACACATCTAATTTAAACGTGTATGTGTGCTTCCTACAATTGCGAGCCCTTGTTGCGCCAGCTGTTAGAATTACAATGGTGCATCAAATGAGGGTAATCAATTTTACACAGATGAGGAAAGATATAATATTTCAAGCCAAGCTTTGGAATTAACTAAATTTACGTGCATATTGTAGTGGAAAGAGCATGGAATGTAATTTCCGAGGACGTGGGGTCAATCCTTACTCCACCACTTACAGGTTGTTTCTTTGAGCAATTTACTCAACTTCCCCAAACCTCTGGTTCCCCGAGTATAAAATGTAGATAATAATGATATCCATCTCGCAGAGAGGTCATAAACATGAAATTAGCAAATTCAATGCTCAGCTACTTTCCATATCATTACTTTAAGAATATATGAACTACTAGGTATAGAATAAGCTACAAGGAAATATTGTACAGCACAGGGAATATAGTAAATATTTGATAATAGCTATAAGTTGAATATAACCTTTAGAATGTGAATTACTATACTCTATAACTGTAACATATAATATTGTATATAGCTATCCTTCAATTTTACAAAAGAGTATACTTCCAAAAATTTAATCAAGTTACTCAAAATAAAACTTTTGTAGAAAAAATGGGCATTATTCTAAAAATTACATTCTCTTCAACAACATTTCTGGGTTTATTTTATTCTTAATTTTTATGGGCGTATAGTTGATTTACAACATTGTGTGCTTCATATGTACAGTACAGTGAATCGGTTACACATATATCCATTCTTTTACAGATTCGTTTCCATATAGGCTTTCAATAGTATTTTAACATTTAACATTGATTGGCCATATCAATCAAATTCAATAAACAGAAATGTTTTGGGTAATTCTCTGCATCAAGAAAAGAATCAAACAATTATCAAAGCAACTGGTTATAAATTTTCAGTACTGCAGAAGTGCTAGATATTGGAAAAATAAAGACATGAAATAAATGGAAGAAACAAAATGAACAAAATAGTTTGTAAAGAATGAGGCTATTAATTTCCAAAAGCAATAGATACAACTTAGAAATGAAATCACTGGTCAGTTTAAGGGCATTATGAAAATACTTCCAATACCTGAGCTCTATCACTTCCGTGTTACATGACTTTAGGAAAGTCCCTTAAACTTGGCAAACTTGAATTTCCTCACTCATGAAATGGAGATAATAGCATCTAATTCATAGACTTATTGTGAAAGTCAGATGAAATCATTCCTCCAAAGCACTTTGGCACAGTACCCCGCACAAGTAGGTGTGAATAAATGTCAGTTGTTATTTTTTGTCTCCAGATCTGAAAGCCTGTTTTAGGTCTTTTGAGTGTTTTAGTTTTGAGTGTTTTATCTCAGATAATCTTGCATAGATAAGATAACTTCTTTTTCTGTTTCAAATAGGATAAATGAACGCAGCCCAAGTAGACTGTTCCTATTTACTCCATCAGAACTGCTCTTGCTAAGATTTACAAATGTTCTGAGCAATGCCAAACCCAATAGACAAATTCTCCCTCTTCATCTTAAATCTATTAGGAGCATATTCACTGTTGATCACTCATTCCCACTTGAAATATCTTCTTTCTGTGACCTCCAGAACACCGTTTTCTCCTGATTTTCCTCCTCCCATGCTGGCCATTCTTTTTCCTAACCTTTGCTGGTAATGCTTCAGTACCCCAACCTCTATAGTAGAGCTTTTATAAGGTTGTTTCAGAGTATGTCAGCTCACTCTTTGGATCTCTTCCCTGTTCTATCTGCACTCATTCCATCTCAAAACAGCTATCTCAAAACATCTCAAAACATCTATCTATCTCAAAACATCTTGTGACCTCCGACGGTCTGACAAGTATCAGCTTTAAATGTCCAGTCTAGAACTCTTCTCTGAATGCCAGACATATATATTCAACTACAAACTCAATGTTTCATTTAGACATGCAATATGCTCTCAAAAGGAACATGTCCAATTCCAACCTTTTTTTCTTTCCCACAGTGTTCCCCACCTCAATTAATGGCAACTTCAATCCTTCCAGTGGCTCAGGTCAAAAACCTTGAATTCACAAACCCCATATCTAATCTATCAGCAGATCCTGGCGGCTCTGTTTTCAGAACACGTCCAGCATCCAGCCGCTAATCCAGCCACTTGTCCTCACTTCCTGGCCCAAACCATCACTCAGATTACAGCAGCCTTGCTTCTGCCTCAGGGCACTTGAGCCACGCTGGGCTTCTCTCTGTCCCTCAGACATGGTGGGCCTGCCCCTGCCCACTCAGAGGCCTTGCGTATGCTGTTTCTTCTTCCTAGAAAGGTCCTTCTTCCCAGAAAGTACCGATGCCTGCATGACCTACTCTCCTATCTCCTTCAGGTCTTCTCCAGATGGCCCCTCTCAGTAAGTCCTCCCCTGGCCATTCTACTTAAAACTGCGATTCACCTTCCCTTCCCTTATGCTCCCTACTTCTTTCCTCCTGCCTTATTTTTGAAAATTACCACCTGACATTCTATCGATCTTTTTGCTTTTCCCTGGTGGTTCAGCTGGTAAAGAATCCGCCTGCCAATGCAGGAGACTCAAGAGAAACAGGTTCGACCCCTGGGTCAGGAAAATCCCCTAGAGAAGAAAATGGCAACCCACTCCAGTATTCTTGTCTGGAAAATTCCATGGACAGAGGAGCCTGGAGGGCTACAGTCCATGGGGTCACAAAGAGTCAGACACACCTGAGTGTGCATGCACACACAGTCTATATATATTGATTCTCTATATGTCAGTTTGCTCATTGTCTGCTTCTCCAGAATGTAAACTCACTCTGGGATGTAAGTTGCAAGAATCTGTGTCTATTTTGTTTGTTTTCTGTGCCTCCAGAACCAAGAACACCATCTTGCCATGGCAAGCACTCAATAACTATTCATTGAATATATGAAAATGATGAAGGGATGGCTTTCCAAGGCCAAGGATAGAATGTGCAAATTAGCCTCCTAAATATAATTGAAGTCTTAAGGCTTTTGGCATTTAAGTTGATCAATTTTAAATTTTAAAAGCTTGTTTATGAAACTAAATCTATGATGTAGCACATATAATAGTTGGCCCCTTAACATCCTCTGCTTGTGTATACTCTGTGTATAAATTTATATATGCACACATGTATATATATACACATACATGTATATTCACACATAGATAAACATAATTCACCAGGCAAACACATTCCTTTTACAGCATCTTACTAAGTTTAGTTTACACATCATACCAGTACTTAAATCTTGGTAATATGCTGCTCTTTTTCTTTTAACAATTTCCATCCTTGTTTCTCTTTGCCATAACAACATAATATGTGTTTTGCCTAACAGCACTTTTGGGGAATTATAGTTAATGTACACAAGAATTTAAATTAGAAGTCAGAGAGCAGTTCTCCTTTTCCCTAAGAGTTTTTAATAAAATGAAAACAATTCATTTTTCATCTTAGAATCTAGAACCTAAGTGAAATAGCCAAGAGAATAAGAAATCACAGGACATGTGAAATTCCTTCGCAATTTTTTTTGTTAATCACACTATAGGGGTTTTAGTGTCTGGTTTTGATTTTTTACTACTCTCTAGAATGTCAAGAAATCCTGATCTTATAAAAAGTCATCTTAGAGCAATAGCCAGTCAATTGGCAAAAGGACTGATGGTCTACCAGTCAGAGACGGTAACTAAATATTATTACACACTAAATGTTTTTCTTTACTATTCTAAATGTACCACTTAAAGAACTACTCTTTTTAATACTTTTCCACCACAGACTTTTTATAACTTTTTTAAAATTTCCTTTGTGTTACCCACATTATATAAAATAAACAAAAACTTCTACATTTTAAATGACTTTTAGTGAAAAAAGTTGCCTATCTTGATAGTTTCTAAGGAAAGACAAGTTAATTTCAGAAATCATATTTTCCATTTATACGTCAGAATAAGCTAGGTTCTTTTTCTTTTCAAAATGATCTCTTCTCATAGTTTTCTCCATTTCCAAAGTCCATGATAATAACTTTTTCTTTCTTTGTAACAAAGACACCTCTTCCTCTGAAAAAGACTCGCCAGATTTTTGCCACATGTTCTGTTCTGGGCTATGAACACGAGCTCAGTGGGAAGGTTGAAAAGCATTTGGAAATAAAATGAAAAGCACATTCTCACAGGTTTGAGTTTCATGGAAAAGCACAATCCCTTCTGACGTTTCTTATGTGGACAAATAAAGAGCACCAGCCAACATTAGAAGTCAACATTAATGTCGATCAACAATTGACTGTCCACGGGGACTTGGCAATGAAGCAGTCACTCAAGACATTTTTTTAACATTGTAGAAAACACTGATCTTGCTTCTAAGAGACTTCAACTGAAGTCTTCGTCAGTACGTATCTGAGGAAGTTCAGCTACTTAGCATAGCCACCTGTCTCCATGACACACACGGTTTTACAACATTCAAAGCACCCCCGAAATTGAGGTGCTGAAGCCCTTACTAATATGACCCCCTCCTCCACTGCTTTTGTTTGTCACTAGCATGAATGAACCTTCAGCCAACAAGCCACCACAATTATACAGCTTTACAAGCAAAGGAAAAATAAAGAGAAATAAAAAATGCCTAAAGGAAAAAGGTGAATGAAAGTAAAACTGTCCTCCTAAATGAGAAGGATAATAGTGTTATTAGTGTTTGGAATAGTGTTTACTTCATCTGTCTATGAAAAGAGAGATTACTAAATAAATTAATAGCATAAAAATCATTCTAGACAAGGTTGCTAAATTTTGCTTGTCATTTTATCTTATTCTCTCATTGGTAAATCCTGTTTCCCGAAAAGATCATTCATGGCTCTCAGGTCAGTTTGTAAACAAATTTTTATCTGTGGTGTGTCTGTTTTTAATCAATGTCTGTCATTTCCACTAGACCATAAGCTCCAGGAGGTCAGGGATCGTTTCCACATTACTCACCATTCTAACCTCAGCACCAAATACAGTGCCAGACCCAGTAACTTCTCAGTAAATGTTTATTCAATAAATAAGTAAATATCCCTTTTATAGCACTCTTGGTGCCTGGCACAGCTTAAACCTGTAATAATAGTCAATAAATTCTTATTGAATTAGATTAAGAGGAGAGCCTTAAGGAAGGTGGTTTTGGAATTGCAAATTTACCCATAAAACCACTGAAACAATAATTACAAGTCGTTTGTAACCTTCCTTCAGGCATGTGCTTAATTCAATGCAATTTTGTTAAACCCAATTCCAGTTGTAGCTTTCTTTTTTGTCTATACTCTAAATTAGCAAACATATTTCTTTTCAACAAAAAGCATGAGTCAGACTTTTCTCTTCTGCAAATGAGTTATTCCCTGAGCTATTCAAAATTATTAGACAGTGAGGTTATGTTAAATTCCCATTGCCTTAGTGTTAAAAACTAAGAATATGTAAATGTAGACATAGACCATGATTAACCAACCAGGTAGCAATTGCTCAATAACCATATTTCTCCTGAATAGTCTTTCTGGCTAAGCCACTGAACCAAACAATGCTTCCGATCACAGAGATGCAGCCTCAGTGTTTCCTTGACATCTGCTTCATACCCACAGTAATGTCAACACAGGTGCCTACTGGTAGCAGCCTCTCTGGGCTTTCTTTCAACGCCCTTTTTCTTTTTCTTTTTTTTTTTTTTTTGAAGACTTATTTATTTTTGGATGCCCTGGGTCTTCGTTGCTGTGTGCAGGCTCTCTCCAGTTGCAGCAAATGGCGGCTTCTCTCCAGTTGCAGCAAATGGCGGCTTCTCTCCCGTTGCAGTGCGCGCGGGCGTCTCGCTGAGACGGCTTTTCTCCAGTTGTGGTGTGAGCGCTTCTCACTGAGACAGCTTCTCCTGTTGCAGAGCCTGACAGGCTCTGGGACATGCAGGCTTCACTAGTTGCTGTGCTTAGTTGCTCCACAACACGTGGAATCTTCCCAGGCCAGGGGTGAAGGAGAGCTCCATTACACAGGCTCAAGGTCAGCTTGTTAGAGGTCAATCCCAGATTGAACATTCGCCAGCTCTGTGATCTTGAGACCCAGCCTCCCCATCTACACAGGCATATCTCGTTTTATTACACTTTGCAGATATTGCTTTTTTTTTTTTTTTTTTTTTACAAATGAAGGTCTGTGGCAACTCTATGTCAAGCCAGTCTATCAGCACTGTTTTCCTACAGCATTTGCTCATGTCATGTTTCTGTGTCACATTTTGGTAATTCTTGCAATATTTCAAACTTTTTCACTATTGTTATGTTTGTTATGGTGATGTTTAATTAGAGATCTTTGATGTTACTGTTGTGGTTGTTTTGGGTGTATCAACCATGCCCATTTGAGAAGGTGAACTTGATTGTTAAACAACACGGAATTTAGAATATTACATAAACCTAGTTGGCAAAGCAACAGCAGGATCTGAGAGGATTTATTCTGGTTTTTGAAAGAAGCTTTCAGTTCAGTTCAGTTCAGTTGAGTCGCTCAGTCATGTCCGACTCTTTGCAACCCCATGAATCACAGCACGCCAGGCCTCCCTGTCCATCACCAACTCCCAGAGTTCACTCAGACTCACGTCCATCGAGTCAGTGATGCCATCCAGCCATCTCATCCTCTGTCGTCCCCTTCTCCTCCTGCCCCCAATCCCTCCCAGCATCAGAGTCTTTTCCAATGAGTCAACTCTTTGCATGAGGTGGCCAAAGTACTGGAGTTTCAGCTTTAGCATCATTCCTTCCAAAGAACACCCAGGACTGATCTCCTTTAGAATGGATTGGTTGGATCTCCTTGCAGTCCAAGGGACTCTCAAGAGTCTTTTCCAACACCACAGTTCAAAAGCATTAATTCTTCAGCGCTCAACTTTCTTCACAGCCCAACTCTCACATCTATACATGACTACTGGAAAGAAGCTTTACTTGTGGGTAAATGCTATAAGCAAACAACAATACACACTACAGAGAAATTGTTCATGAAAGGAGGAGACAATTGATGCTTCAAACTTCACTGTTGTCTTATTTTAAGAAATTTCCACAGCCATGCTAACCTTCAGCAAGACCATCCTGATCAGTCAGAAGCCATCAACACTGAGACAAGATCCTCCACCAGCAAAAAGATTATGAATCACTGAAGATTCAGATGATGGTTACCATCTTTTAGCAATAAAGTATTTTTTAATTAAGGTATGTACATCAGCTTTTTAGACATAATGTTATTGCACACTTCATAGACTACAGTATGGTATAACATAATTTTTATATACTGGGAAACCAAAAAATTTGTGTGACTTGCTCTACTGCAGTCATCTGGCACTTAACCCACATCTCCAAGTAATATGGGATATCTACAAAGTGGATAAGCAAACAGCATCTATCTCACAGTGTTTGTTCTGAGGATTAAATGAGATAAAGCTTGTAAAATGCTTAGAACATTGCCTGATGGATAGTCAGTAAATTTAAGATATTTATCTACCGTTACTTCCTCCACAGTTTTACCAATTACCATACTGATATCCGTCGCCTCTCACTTTCAGTATCAGCCATGACCATCCCATCAACTAGAATTCTCAAATATAAGGACATCCAGCCCTCCCCTCTCTGAAGCACCAATCTGAATAACCAGTTAAGTCCTGGGCCACCCAAACTCAGAAAACACAAATCTGGACTCTTCTTTCCCAAATCTTCTCATTTTTCTAATAGCACCACCTTTCTCCCAACCAATCAGCTCGGTTACTTGGTCTGTTGTATTCTTCTAGCTGGAATACCCAGCATGTAATAGAGCCCAGTAAGTACACACTATGGCATCTGGTCCCGTCACTTCATGGGAAATAGTTGGGGAAACAGTGGAAACAGTGTCAGACTTTATTTTTGGGGGCTCCAAAATCACTGCAGATGGTGACTGCAGCCATGAAATTAAAAGACGCTTACTCCTTGGAAGAGAAGTTATGACCAACCTAGATAGGATATTGAAAAGCAGAGACATTACTTTGCCAACAAAGGTCCGTCTAGTCAAGGCTATGGTTTTTCCAGTGGTCATGTATGGATGTGAGAGTTGGACTGTGAAGAAAGCTGAGCGCCGAAGAATTGATGCTTTTGAATTGTGTTGTTGGAGAAGACTCTTGAGAGTCCCTTGGACTGCAAGGAGATCCAAAGATTTCTTTGGAAGGAATGATGCTAAAGCTGAAACTCCAGTACTTTGGCCACCTCATGTGAAGAGTTGACTCATTGGAAAAGACTCTGATGCTGGGAGGGATTGGGGGCTGGAGTAGAAGGGGACAACAGAGGATGAGATGGCTGGATGGCATCACCGACTAGATGGATGTGAGTCTGAGTGAACTCCGGGAGTTGGTGACGGACAGGGAGGCCTGGCGTGCTGCGATTCATGGGGTTGCAAAGAGTCGGACATGACTGAGCGACTGAACTGAACTGAACTGAAGTATACACTGAATTGGTGGTCTTTCTGCCACCTTCTCCCTTCAATTGGCCCCAGGCTCTGAAGCCAAAGTTAGCTTCATAAGGCATAATTCCTTTCCTACCCATCCATCTACAAAACATCTGAACTTCAGTCTTCTTCTAACTTTCAGTTTTATAGCTTTCCACAAAGAGATTTCTAAAGCCCAAAAGTAAAACAAGTTGAATTAATCACAATTTCCCAAATAGGTGCTAAGATTTTCTGCCCCCATCCCTTTGTTTATACTGTTCCCTGCTTTAGAATGTCTTTCTCCAATGTCAAATTACTACCCTTCCTCTAAGACCCATCTCAGATGCAGTCTGCTCCATAAAGCCTTCCCTGATTCTGAGTAGCCGGACATATCCCTCCTGCCTCCAAACTCCTAACACCTCTGAACTTCTAACAGAGTTCCCATACACTGCATTCTATTATGGTTCTTTGTCTAAATCTTGAATTCTCCTTGCCAAATGGAGAGGTCACAAAGTGTATATCAAACAGGGTCATACTTAGGGAAGTTTTTCAAGTTATTTGAGTATCAATTTCGTCACCTGTGGAATGGAGAGAATTAACTATCATGAAGACAAAAAAAAGCTAGTGTGAACAAATAGTATTAATGGAGGATAATATTTTCCCATTATAAGTGGAAAACTACCATAATTTGGTAAAAAGTATATATGCAGTTAGAACATTGAAATGAAATAGTAAAATGCTAACAGCTCTTGTCTTCAAGTGACAGGTTTTAATTTTGTTCTATAATTGTTTGTTTTCAATATTTCTACAGCTATTTTGTATTTCTCTTGTAACTGACCCAGCAGAGAAACATTTATAGAATGTCTTGTTCTTGCTCAGTTGCTTCAGTTGTGTCTGACTTTGCAACTTATGGACTTTAGCCCACCAAGCTCCTCTGTCCACAGGATTTTCCCAGCAAGAATACTGGAGTAGGTTGCCATTCTCTCCTCCAAGGGATCCTCCTACCCAGGGATTGAACCCGTGTCTCCTGTGTCTCCTGCATTGCAGGCAGATTCTCTACCACTGAGCCACCAGAGAAGCCCATAGAATGCTTTAGGATAATATATTATGGCTTGATGATACAAAAAGGATCAAGAAAAATGACAGTTTACAAAAGGAAATTTTTAAAAAATTACCTAGGTAATTCACAGAAGGGGGAAAAGGAATCTGTCTTCAAAATGCATTGAATTTCAGCCATAATGTGACTGGGAAAGGTTCAAGTAGAATAGAGAACCTTTGAAATCACTTGCCAAAAATATTTGCCATCACAATTGATTAGGATATTATCACAGCTCCTAAGTCTGGGGTTTTTTGAGCCTCGCATCTGATCTATCAGTGAAAGAGAGCAACACAAACACAGAGGCCTCTGCATCAAGCCTGTGATCAAGAATGAATTTATGCCTGGCTCAAAGCAAAGACTCTACATCAAGAAAGATTTGAATCTGCAAAACTTCATGTTATAGTCAACACCCTTCTGAAAATTTTTCTCAATTGCAAACCTGACATGCCCCAAAATTAAATTTACTATTTTCTTTTCAAAACCTGATCCTCTTCCAGGGCTTAAAATGGTAGTTTTGGAGTCCAATAGGCCATGTCACTTACTTGCAAAGAGATTTTGGAAAGTTATTTAATATCTCTGAACCTCTCTGAACTTTCCTTACTTGTTTAAAAGAGGATCCTTATATTTACCTTATTAGTTGTTGAGAGGAATAAATTTTATGAGATGCATTTAAGTAATTTAGCACAGCACTTGGCGCAAATAAAGACTCAAAAACGGTAAAAAATAGTTTTTGGTAAATAATTATCTTCTACCTAGTCTCCGAGGCTAAAGGCAACAAAGACATGACAAGCATTCCATTTCCTCTAGGTACCACAGACACCAGGTTCTGCCCATTCTGCCCCTGAAATATCTCAGGAATCTAACAGCTACTGCTTTGTCTGTCCAGTGCTCCATGCTAATTGTGGCGTTTGTCACCTCTTGCTCAAATCTGCATATACTCAAATCAGTTGTAGCTTCCGACTCCTGCTCCCACAGTGCTCTGTGCTGACTTTAAAGTTCCTCTCTTTCCAGATAAAGTGTGACAGCATCATTCCCCTGCTTAAAGACGCCCTGGTCCCCTGTTGTACCCAAGATCAAGCCCAAACTTAATAAGATGGCACATCACACCTTTTCCACAATCTCTCTGTCTTAGTGTATCTTTCCAGCATCTCTTTCTGCCAGTTTCCCAAGCCTACACATCTTCACCCTAAACTAGAGCCAGGCTAATCACCATCTAAGAATTACCTTTTGTCCTTATCAAACTCCCAGGGATGGCCTTTCGCTCTTCTTCCCTAAGAAAAACTCCTGTTGAACCTTCAAGAGCTTGCTTCAGACAACACCTTTTCTATGAAGCCTTTCTGTGAGGCAGAGTTAGTTCCTCCCCACTTATTACCCTAACAGCATTTTTTTATCCCTGTTATTATCCTGCATTTTACTTATCTGTTTTCCATGTCTGTCTTCTCAACTCAGCGGTGAATTACTTGAAAGCAGGCACCATATGCATTTATCCCCATGTTTCCAGTGCTTGGCATCTATTGAATGTGCAGTAGATGTCTGCAGATTAATACATTCTAATTAAAACTAATAATTTTCCAGTAGTCATGTACCGATGTCAGAGTTGCACCATAAGGAAGGCCCAGTGCTGAAGAACTGATGCCTTTGAACTGGGGTGCTGGAGAAGACTCTTGAGAGTTCCCTGGACTACAAGAAGATCAAACAAGTCAATACTAAAGAAAATTAACCCTGAATATTCATTGGAAGGACTGAAGCTGAAGCTGAAGCTCCAGTACTTGGCCACCTGATGAGAAGGGCCAACTCATTGGAAAAGACCCTGATGCTGGGAAACATTGAAGGCAAGAGGAGAAGGGGATGGCAGAGGTTGAGATGGTTAGATAACACCACCAACTCAATGGACATGAGTTTGAGCAAACCATGGGAGATAGTGAAGGACAGGGAAGCCTGGTTTGCTACAGTTCATGGGGTCGCAAAGAGTTGGGTACTACTTAACTGAATAACAGCTATAATTAAAACTGGAAATTGAGGATTTATTAAAACTAGAAACTGAGGTCTAATAAATGTAACTCAGACTATTTCACTAGCAAATGTCCCTAATCAAGGTAATCTCACTTCCCTGGTAAAGCGTCTGTCTACAATGCGGGAAACCCGGGTTCGAGCCCTGGGTTGGGAAGATCCCCTGGAGAAGGAAATGGCAATCCACTCCAGTACTATTGCCTGGATAATCCCATGGACAGAGGAGCCTGGTAGGCTACAGTCTATGGGGTCGCAAAGAGTCGGACACTACTGAGCGACTTCACTTTCACTTTCAAGGTAATCTCAAAATTTTATGAAACTCTCTACTTTCCTGTGAAACCACAGTAAATGTTCAATTTATGTTCAGTAAATGTCATTAGCAAAAGAAAAAAGTGAAAAGTCTATTTGCCTGTTTCAATCCTCCTAGCTCTGTAGAGTTGAACAAATCTTCTCAAGGAAAACTTCAAGAAAAGAATGGAAAGCTCCTTATTATAACCATATATTAAGTGTTCACTGTATGGAAGGCCCTGTAATACATCAGGTCTCATTTGCTAGCAAGCTCTGAAGACATGGTACAACTGTCCTCATCTTGCAGATGAAGAAACTAGGCCTCACAGGTGAAGTTGTTCCAAATCCCACAGCTTGTAAATGACAGAGCAGAGATCTGAACCCTGGCCTGTGAGGACTCAAAACCTATGCTGTGCTGCCATGTCATGCAGCCCTTCTCACTGGTGACCTAGCCAATGACCTTCCCAGCATTCCACCTGCTCCCAGAGATCCTGATGCGAAGTCAGAGAAGAAGGGAGTAGGAAAAAACAGAAAGAATGTGAACAAAGGAGAGTGTGGGAGGGTAAGCAAAGGATAGGGATCACCTCTTAGAAAATGTATTTAGTATATTAATATATTTTTAAAGCTGCAATGAGATTTTTTTCTGCCAAGTACAATCTAAAATCTATGCAAAAGGAGAAAAGTCAATGAAACTTACAATCAAAATCTTAGTCCTTGTTAAAGAAAAATTAAAATAAACAGACTCTTTTATTAATCCACAAACCTAACAACAGTCAACAAAAAGTTTCTGTAAATTTTAATTGCAGCAATCTGGGCAATGTTTTATCATGACTCATTGACTTGAGCCACAAAGTTTGTGCAATATATTTTGCCCTGCTTTATGAGACTGTAACTGCAGTGAAATGCTACTACATGTACTCAGTTAAAATGCATTGCTGCTGCTGCTGCTAAGTCGCTTCAGTCGTGTCCGACTCTGTGCGACCCCATAGACGGCAGCCCACTAGGCTCCCCCATCCCTGGGATTCTCCAGGCAAGAATACTGGAGTGGGTTGCCATTTCCTTCTCCAATGCAGGAAAGTGAAAAGTGAAAGTGAAGTCACTCAGTCGTGCCGACTCTTAGCAACCCCATGGACTGCAGCCTACCAGGCTCCTCCATCCATGGGATTTTCCAGGCAAGAGTACTGGAGTGGGTTGCCATTGCCTTCTCCATAATAAAGCATTTGGGGAAATAGCGTGCTCTGAATTTGTTTGCTTTCCTTTATAAATTCTCCATGTCCATGAAATAAAACCCATAAATTTGTTCTTCTAAGTGGGCTGAACAGTTCCTTCTTACCTTTACTATTACTATCTGTTCAACACCTCTGGTTTTTCTTTCCCGAAATGTGTTTCCCAATCATTATTAATTCTATAGTGTTTGAGAGAAAGACAGCTCGTAATATATAGAATGGTCTCTTCCAGCTACTCTACAGATACATGCGTACCCAGAGGAAGAGACAGGAAGCTGTGCCCTGTACTCTGCAGAGCGGGACGTGTCCAGCAACAGGTGCTCACTCACCGGAGCTGACCACTTGGCTTTGGGTTTTACTTGCAATGGAACTTCCTACCTTTGCCTCATCCAATGCTCCTTTTTTCTGTCTTTCTTCTAAAAATCATTTATGAGATGACTATTGCAAAGTTTATTGATGATTTATAGGTATATAATCCCTTTGCCAAAAATCTCAAGGTAAATGCAGAATATGGGGTGATTTTAAACTTAAGAATAATAGCCCATACATTGTCTAAAATATTTAGAACAATGGCCCCATGTATTATATAAAAACCCACTCGAGTCTGAGGAAGCAGCCTGCAATCAACCACATCAACATTTCTGCAGCAAACTGAGCAAATAATAACATGAAACGGGGAAAAAAATATAAACAAATTCATCCATTCCATTCACACTGTGCTACCAAATTCGTTTCGGAAAACCTTTCCTTTTTCAGAGCTCACTGGGTTTCAGAATTGCAGTTGAGAGACCAGAGATCTGAATATACTCTAGCAAGAGGCCTTGGGAGAGGCATCTCTGCCAATGGAAACCTGCCAGGCTCTCATCATTTGGAAGCAAGGTGCGGGTTCTGTCTGAGCATGTGGACACAACAGATGGTTAAAAATTGTAAAAGTGTAGTTCTAAAGAAATCATAAAAAAGAGTCATCACAATGGGTATAAGGAAGAGACTGTCTGTATACTAAGGGGATATTCGGCAGAATTTGAAAAGCATAGGAATAAACAAAAAAATCATTTAATTGGTGTTTTATTACTTTTTTCCTCATTAATCTTATTCTTAGTTTGAAAAGAAAACCTCCTCCTGGTTTACATATGAGTTTGGACACAAGTTCCCAGAAAGTAGGTGGCCCACCAGCAGACTATGCTCACTGTGACATCGAAATAAAAAAAGGAAATCAGAATGAGCTACAGAATTATAATATCATGTACCACTGTCCTTTCTTTTAGCATGTTATGGACATGTGGATATATTTAAAGGTTTCCTTTATGTTGGATAATATCAAAGACAGATCCGAATGATATTATATAATAGGCTGCTTTAAAGTAATGAATTAGCTGAATGAATGCTTTCTTGCTAAATAAATAATTCTGAAAGAAAATAGATCTTTATTCTTAAATCCCCCTCCTTTCTCAATTAATTAGACTTTGTTGGTAAAAGGAAGTGAAGAAATTCAGCATAAGCCTGATTATGTCATGAATGTAAAATGAGCAGGACAAATAATGGGCTCTATACTCTTTCAAACAAGTTAAATAAGTCCGTAATAGCCCACCAGTTGTGTAAACACAATTTCACTGTACTTGTAAAAGAAATATTGACTTACCTGTTAACTTAAATTATCCTGGCATGCTTCAACTAAGCTTATTAGTAATTCATGTGGTGTACACGAATGTTTTTAGTTGCGGGCTTTTATCAAAGATTAAAGAATTAGGAAATCATCCGTTTAGCAAGCCCAGAAACACGTACCAGACTGCACTTTACCAGAACTGACTTTAGGAACTTAGTCTAAGAAGTACAAAGGGATTACAGTCCTGGCTTGAGATATTCCCAGACACACCGACTCATGAACAGCCAGACACCTTCCAAAATCATGAAGGATACAAACAGCTCACCCAGACAAAACACCAAATGGACCTACTTCACCCTACTAACATTATTACATTCAAGGGGTGGAGTTTTTTTCCTCTGATGTATCACCAGTATGTATGCGTGAGAGAAACTAGAAATATATGTATATATATATATATATTAAGGGGGAAAAGTTGAATATATACTTGTCCCTACTGTTCACATAAAAACACACCATTCTCTGCTCCAACTGGTTCCAGTGACAGTCCAAAAAGACTATAGTTGTTTTCTTTACCAAAATATGTGAATTTGTTTCTCAATAAAACAATAACAAGTCTAAGATTCTATGCAGCTTAAGTCTCTGTATGTTTAGAATTTCCAAGGGATTTGAGAAAGGGTACAGGGGCTTCCCAGGTGGCGCTAGTAGTAAAGAACCCACCTGCCACTGCAGGAGATGTAAGAGACACAAGTTTGAATTTGATCCCTGGGTAGGGAAGATCCCCTGGAGAAGGGCATGGCAACCCATTCCAGTATTCCTGTCCACTCCTAGAAACTACTACTCAGAGGCCTTACTTGAACTTTCTTTTTTATTTGCAGTACACAGGAATCTGCTTTGCTGTATTTTCATTTTATTAGCTAAGGTAAAGTAATTAACATGTGCATTCAGACAACAAAATTACTATTAGAAGAACTATTCTTATTTTCAACTCATATGTTTTAAGGTCTGCAAGACCTTGAATTTCATCAGGTCACACTCAAGTATTCATGCTTCCTGGACTTTTATGTTTTTACTAAGCATCTCTGATTGCAAGTGATCACAGAAAAATCCTTACTCATTACCTTAACCAACAAGACAAAACAAAATTGGTTCATCCAATTGGGAGGTGATGGTGTAGTAACAGCTTTAAAACCAGACATTTAAAAGAGGACCTTAGGATTTTGCTTTTCTTCATGCTAAAGCTGATGTTTACTTTGTGGTGAGCTCTCTCCACAAGGCAGGATGATGGCTCCCTTGAGCTCCAGGCTTCCTTGTCCTGAACTCATGAAGCCAGAAAAGAGCCTCTCACCCCAGGATTCGTGACAAGCCCTCAGATGGATTCAGACTGCTCTGCTGGGGTCATACACTTACCCCAGGGGCAGGAAACTGGGACACATGATTGACAGTTCTACCAGAGTCACCTAAGGTTTGGGAAGTGTTTCCCAAAGGAAAAGTGTGCATGCATTAACCAAAAAGAAAGGAGAAATGTTGGGCATGTGGAAAAAAAAGAAAAAAAGGTTCATTACACTGGTTTCATCCAGCGTAGCTGTCTTTCCCCCTTGTAACTGAGTCAGAAATCCCTCTGCTTTACATAAATTTGTTAACAAGCTTCAATCCCTGAACAGAAGAGGAAAGGCACAAACACATGTGGGAAATTTACTCTGCTCTAGGCCAAGTTTCAGACATTTCCATGTTTAGAACTATGTAGGTGAATAACAATCCTTCTTTACAGAGACTTATACAGGCTCATTCTGTGCTTCCAGTCATACACCAAAACTGTCAGAATCTAGATTCAAATCTAGTTCTACCTGATTCATTCGATGACCAAAGTGCTATACTCTTTTTGGAACACTGTAATCATAGAAACTATTGACAAACGCCCTTAGTAAGATGGTGGACATGATCATATTTGGATGCCTGCGTCAGTCAGTAAAAATCGGTTAAGTTTCCACCGATTCTATCAATACAGTGAGTCCATTGTAGGAGTCCTCCACATAAAGACAAGTGGCCTAGTCCCTGTCTCCAAAGCTATCACAGTAAAGTTGGGAAAGCAAAACACATATGCATTCAAGAAAATTTTAGGGCTCAGTTGTCTGATATTTAGAACATACACTTTCAATGAGATTCCTAGAATTTCTGTGCAGAGTCTGTGATCTTCCTTAGACTGCAAGCTCCATGGAAGAGAGGTAACTGGGCCACTGTTGTATCACAACTGTAGCTGTTCTACAAAGATTTGTTGCTTGATGACTGATATAGACTATGGTTACAGAAGGTTTTACAGAAAGAGTAAGTCTTGAATTGCTTTCTTACAAAATAAGTAATCTGAGGCTAAGTTTTTTTAAAGGGAAAGAAAATGAGTAATCAGTAGGTGTTCTATAAATGTGAAAGGAATGGCTAGGAGAAGCAAGAATAAAAGAATTAGCAAAGGCGGACTGGATAAAGAAGATCTATCACAGCGTTGTTAATCAGCTATACTCCAACATAAAATTAAAAAAAATAAGCAGAGATATGGTAACGGACGTGATGTGCAAAGAGACAAGTGAAGGATGAAGAAAGAAGCAGGCCCTGCATTGATATCCAGAAACCAGAATTCACTCACAGTTTTCAGCAGCCGCTGTCAAATGTTCCCAAATCTCTGGGCTGCAATATCTTTATTTGCAAAATGAAGAGGATGAGGTATATACAAAGCTTAGCCACTCTCTCCTTCCTTCCAATCCAAGGACTCAAGAACTTGCTAATGACGGGATTCATGCTAGAAAAGAGCATGTTCAGAATACTGCTTTAGGTCCAGGAATCTATATATTTTTTTAAAGTTCCACAGGACATCAGCCAGGCTTGCTTCTTAAACAAAGGAGAGTAAGTACACACAACGACAAAAATCTTTCCAGCTGTAAAATTCAGAAGTTTATATGGGAAACTCAGCAGGATGGACTAAGTGGAAGAAGGCTGAGAGGCCTTAAAAGCCATAAGCGTTCTCCCCCTTCATGAAACCAGCAGGCACTGTGCCCAGAGGGAAAACTGTGCATTTTTGTGAGTTGAAGTGGCAGGCTTGGGCCGTAACTTTTTTCAGCCACTCACTGGGGTCTGCAGACGTCGACGGGCTCTGCACCCAGGCCTTCTCCCAGGAAAGCCCTTCGTCCTTGTCCTCCTTGCTCCTGCAGGGTCACTGCAGGTCGCTTTTGAAGAATATGAGAGATCGAAATTTGCACTGATAATGGGTCTCACATCTGGGTGGGACTGCACTTATTTAGAAAACCCTGGGACACTTCTAGGATGAAAAGGCAGCCGAAAAAAAGCAAACATCTGTCCCGCATTGCTTCACTAAAGGTGACTTCCAGAGGATCCTAAATCACTAAAAAAGTCACTTGGACATCTAACCCCATGGGTTAGACAACATTGGAGTGCTTGCTCACGAGCTGTATTTATTTAGCGATTAGCCCAGCGTTTCGATTTTAGGGCAAAAGGCGAGCCAGATCGGGCGGCTTGAGGTAAGGATCAAAAAGGTCACCCATCTTTTTGCCTGGGGACGCTTGCCTCCTTACCCCGTTAGTGTGACTATTTTTCTGGATTGGATTTTTTTTTTCTTTTCCCCCCTTAGGTACTCTATGTAGCCCCTCCATTCTCGGAAGTGGGCGCTGGGGAAGCGTGCAGCATCCTTCGGCCCCTGCGTGTCCGTCTATACCCGTCTAAAGCAGGTCCCTTTTGGCTCTCGGCTCCGGGCGGCCCGGACACGAGAGAGAATGGAGGCGGCCGGGGGCGGGAGGGAGCGGGGTCCCTGGCCCCTCACGCGGTGCGGAGCGCCGGGATCCGCGCCGGGGAGGCAGAGCCGGAGCGCTGAGGACTCTGCTGCACCTCGCGCCGCCAGCCGCCTCCCGCCGCGGAGCCGGGGAGGGAGGGAGGAGGTCGGAGGAGGGCCGCGGGGCCGGGCGGGGGCCGCCGGGCGGCCCGGCTGCGCTGACGTCACCGGGCGCGCGATTCGGGCTGGAGCGCTTTAAAACAGGAGCGTGCGAGCGGAGATGCTGCTCCGCACCGAGCAGGCAGCTGGCAACAGCAGCGCTCACGGCTCCTGCAGCGGCTGCAGCCAGGGCCGCTCCCGGACCCGCGCTGCGGCAGGGACCCGGCCGGGCCCCGCGGCGCTTCTCCTCGGCGGCCCCGCGCTGCCCGCGCCCGCGGAGCCGCAGAAGCCCGCCGAGCTGCTCCTGGCCCGCCACGGTCTGCAGCCCGGCCGACTCTCCCCTCTCGCCGTCGCGGTCCCGCTGCCCGGGCACCATGGACACCTCCTCGGTCGGCGTCCTTCTGTCCTTGCCGGTCCTGCTGCAGCTGGCGGCGGGGGGCGGCTCGCCCAGGCCCGGCACGCTGCTGCGGGGGTGCCCCGCGCACTGTCAGTGCGAGCCGGACGGCAGGATGCTGCTCAGGGTGGACTGCTCCGACCTGGGGCTTTCGGAGCTGCCCTCCAACCTCAGTGTCTTCACCTCCTACCTGTAAGTGCGCCCCGGCTGTGCTTCGGAAAGCGGGCAGAGGGAGGGAGGCAGGTGGGCCCTCCACCCGTTTTGGGGGCTCTTCGGCTCCCGCGTGCTCTGGAGGGGGCGAACGAGGTTGCCAAGGGCGTCTTGGTCAGGCGTGTTTGGGCCCCTGGGAAACGCACGTGTCTTGGGGTAGCGCGCCGACACTTTCCGGGCCCCGCAGAGAAACGGTGGCTCCAAGTGCAACCCCGGGGAAAGCGCTGGTGCGCTGCAGCTTTGCAGTCCAGATCTAGGCACGTTGCCGCGCGAATTCCTCCGAGTGCACGCATTTGTCTGCAATGTGCACATCTGTGCCCCTGAACCTGGAACCCAAGCTACCCAATTGGTCCCTGCCCCAACCTCCGCCTCCTTGTCCCGTCACGTTCCGCGAAGAGATGGGCTGGAAAAAGTTTCCCCAAAGGAGAACTCCAAGTTGTCCAGCTCCAAAGGAACTTATTCTTCATCCCTTGCGCGGTCGTGTGATGTAACCTTTTTCAGTTCTGTTCTGTTCTTTCTACCCCCCCCCCCTCCTTTTTTTAATGAAGTGATTAAAATGTGGCAACCACAAACCCCGATTAGAGCTGCCAGAACGTTATCTTTACCTTTGGCTGCCCGAGCCGCCCTTTGAAGTGCCCGCGGCCACTTTGTAATCTTTAACCATCTCCTCCTCCCGGGGAGGAAAGGGAAGTGGGTTTAAGGCGGCGGAGCGGGTAAACAGCGGCGCCCACACCCAAGTGGAGACTTGAAGCACTCTGTCATCCCTCGGGGATCCTACCACCCCGTCTCCCCTCCCCCGCGCCCCCCATCACAGATCCAAAGCCCCAGTTGCGGAGACGAGGCAGCGGCTCGTTTCTTAATTTTGTCTCCGGAAAATCCAGGCCTGGAGGGTAACAGGTGGCTGGGTGGATGAGGTGACCCAAGGGGACCCCGATTCTTGGGAACCGAGGCGACAACTGTCCATCTCCCCATCTGAGGCTCGCTGCCTTCAGGCAGAGAGACCCGAAGGAAAAGGGACCACTTGGGAAAAGAGGCACTCGTGACCGCAAGGTTACACGTCTGGGTTTTAACCCCAGGCACGCCGGTGAACCCACCCCAAACCCTGGCAATCCCAGTTTCGGCTTCTCTGATGTACCTTGGCAGGAGCAAACTGGAATGTTTGTGAACTTGGTCTTTCCTCTGTTTAGTTGTTTTCTGGAGGGAAGAAACATGAAGAGGCTTGCACAACGCTTTACACTAGATAGTGATTCTTTTTCTAGAGACAGAGTGAGGAAGAAAAAAAAATTCTTTTTTGCTTGCTTTGATTTTGTGTTGAAAGGGAGGGATTATCCTGCTAGATTTTAGTATTAGTAGATGGCAGTTCCCCTCCTCACCTACCATAAAACTATTTTGGCTGCTTTCCTTATCTGAAAAGATTATGGAATTAATCTATTTCCCCACAAGGTTTCCCTTCAGAGGCACTCATTGCATGATGCAGTGATATTTCCACAGCAATGGAAATCCACTCCCCTAAGTGATCATTCTCTTAAGAACTCACATTTCCTCCTCCTAAACAGCTCTCCGTACTACAAAGTAGTCTGTACTACTTACCTCCAGTCTGGATTTAACTGCTAAGTTTAGTGTTTCAAGAATCACGTATTCTGCATGGTGCATTTCTGCTAGTGGTTGGCAGTTGCATTCAAGAGCCTAGAACTGCTCTTGCCCGTCACCCTGAAGAAATTGGTTAAATACAAGGGAGGTGTGCAATCCCCCCAAACTCTTAACTATTTAAATCATACAGTTGTTAGAAAACTCCTTAAGCATAGAGAAAATAAATATCAGGACTTTTTTTTTCCCTCTCGCTCATTTGTTGGGCTTCTGTTACTAAAAGCTGGCATTAGGGTTAGGGAATACTGCTTCCAGTCATTTCCCACATACCTCAAATGCATTTAACTGCTTCCTCCATGTGCTGGGGAGATCTGACTGCCACTGTTTCCTATCTTGCTATCATTATAGATAATCCCTCAGAGTTAAGATACCATTAGGAAGTTAATTGTCAGCTTTTTCTTGTGCTGTTTGATGACAACCTGTATCTGGCCTAAAGTGAAATTTCTCAGTGTTCTATATAATATTAAAACCCAGCGTGTCTGTGAAAAGTGTCACAGTGTATGCCAAATACTTGTATCTAATGGTTAACTTTTCAGGGAATGTGAGGGCTAAATGTAGAAATCAACCCTGAAGTAAATAACCAGACTGATGTTGTCCATAATGAGCAATTTTAGAATCTGGTCTCCTTATCTAAGACAAAATGCCAGAGGCCACTGGATGCTCTGCCTTAGTGGCTTGAGGGGTTTGGGGTTTGAGGGGTTTGTTTTGACAACCTCAGGAACTCTGCTGACATGAAGGGCAGACGGTGCCCTCTCTTGGTTACACCTAGCATTAAGTAACCATTTCTCCTTTGCTTGTGCACTCACACCCAAAGAGAAATCTTTATTTATTCATATCTGAATAAATAAGCTTGTATTTTACTGGTTATATTATTTTAGGAGATAACTTCTTTTTGCTCTTGAAAAGGAACATGAAGTTATAGCCCAGCTCCACGGGGGGCCCAGTGGTAATGAAGCTTTGATGAGAAAGTTACTGTGTGCAAAGACTAATGTGAATGAGAGGCCATACTTCTATCTCTTATTGTTTGTACTAAGTTATCACCATTTCTTTGAGTCCAAATGTTATCTCTTAATCTTCCTCCCCTCCCTAGAAGAGAACAAGCATTCCATTTTCTTCAAACAGCTTGATGATGGCAAGTTGCAGCTGTACACATTTGGCAAATAGATTTGCCACAATCTGATAACTGGCTAGTCCAACCTGTAGGTAAGGAAAGTTTCCTAAACCTCTTTATAGGAGGTTAGAGTTATTTTTGTACAGTTTTATAATCTTTCTTCCCTAGAAAAGCTAAACGTTAAGCCAGTCCAAACATTAATAGTAACTCTCTTTTCTTACTGAACTGCATTCTCCAGTGGATCTGTAATTGGACCACTGAACATGCGTGGTAGAAGCACTGGTAATTTTCAACCTTAACCTCTCTCTTATTCTCTCTCCCACTAATTATGTTCACCCAGCAGAAAATAAGGAACACATCAAGATTAAGACATAAAAACAGACAATAACTGTTTCCGAGGTTTAATACATCTCAACCTACCAGTAGTGATCTGTCAGAAATGAAGTAGTTCTAGCATCTAATCTTATAGATGAGTTGTTTTAATGTATCAAATTGGACATTTGTGCTAATAGGGTCTTAGAAGTAAGCTCTGTGTGCTGCTTTGATGTATCTTTCATCCAGTTAGTGTAGTATCCAAATAGAAAACTAAATCCTAATGAAATTCCTAATATAGTAAATATACTTTTCTTTATTCATCTAGAACAGTCATTTTATTTTTAAATGAAAACTCAGTTTTTTCCTGCAATTGCTTAAAAACATGAACATTTCAGCCACAGGCAAATACATGTCACATGAAACAAAGTTATCAGAAGAATTTTTTTTTTAATTTTATCAATTTGGTTACTTTTCTATATGTAACTTTCTAACAAAATTTAATTTTACACAATTGGTAAAACTAGGTTTAATAAAAACCAATCAAAAACCTCGGTTATAACTAATTAGCGACGGCCCTAGTGTCATACATGTACTGAAAGCATTTAAGATACACTTTAAATTTAAAGAACCTTTTCAGAATCTTACGTGAAAATTGTTTAATATGTTTCTACTTCCCTTCAAGCAAAGAAAACTATTTTAAATGAAGGAAATTTTTGTACTTTAGAGAGGGTTGCAAAAGCCTTAATTGTTACAACAGTCTTAAAATTTAGGTCAGTTGCAAACTATAGTGTGCTCTACAACCTACTTGCAAAATTCATTTAAAATATAATGATATCAGTTACTTTTCTGCATTTTAATATTCTTTCTTTTTCTCAAGGATGTCTGGGTTTTCCTAGTAGTGTTTTTGTTATGGGGGATAATTATTGAAACTAATTGACTGAGTTAGTCTGAGTGAATTTTTTTTTTTTGAGATAGTGTTTCTAATTCAAGCAATCTTAATGGTATAGATTTACAAAAAATATTTTACTGTGTTCAACACATACATGACAAAGTTTGTGTAACAATAATAAATTTTTACATATAATTAGCATAATCTTCTATCAGATCTTCAATCTTTTCTCTCTTTACATGTTTTCTTCAAAGTAAAGGTGGAATTCTGATCAGCAACAAAAGTGGCCATCACAAATGAGTTATTAATAGAAAACTGGAATCAAAAACTAACCTTTGTAATTAAATAAATGTATATTTTAATATGGAGAAGGAAATGGCAACCCACTCCAGTGTTCTTGCCTGGAGAATCCCATGGACGGAGAAGCCTGGTAGGCTGCAGTCCATGGGGTCCCACAGAGTCGGACACGACTAAAGCAACTGAGCAGGAGCAGCATATTTTAATAATGAAACCGTTCCTACTTGGATGTGCTTGAAAAAGCTTAGAAACACAAAACTAGTCTGTAATTTCTCAAAGTCAAGTTTTGAACTGTTTGATAGTTTTTAATTTCCAAAGCATGTAACTGTCAAAGGTATAGACATAATATCCAAGTAAACAATTAGGTCATAAAATTAAAGACATTGCAGAATATTTACAGTTTTACAACTGGCACCTAATATCTACTTACTTTAATAAAATATTTTTATATTTCTTCTATTGAATTTATACATGGAAGTAGTTTTAGCTATAAATTTAAGTATGTTTCCCATTAAACCAAATCATATACCGTAAGTTAGAAATGAAAAACAGTAGTGAGCACTGCATTGAGCAATTTTGTCAAGTATTTCTTTTGGTTTTATTCACTTATTTATATAAATTTAGAATAATGCTAAATGGAACATTTCCTTGTGAACACCCCCACAAATGGGTATTTCTGGTAAATTGAATTCTTCATGAGAAGGCAAATTCCTTCCTCTGAGATTCAACGTCCTCACTCCTGTTGCAATGTTTCACTTTATACAGTCTCATTTTGTAGTAGAAAGATGAATCAGACTGGCATTAGAGTCACTGCTGATAGATTACTTATCAAAAATAACAAGCTGGTAATTTAGTCCTATTGCTATTTTTTATGTATCTTAGGATTTCATTTGTTAAATTACCCATGAATTCCAACCTACTACAACTCTTTGATTCCCAGATTCTATCAGCTTCAATCCACAGTTTTATTCAGTCCTCATAGATACCAACTACATGTTCAGTTTCACCCATGGAATTCCTTAGCTATGAGAAAAGGAGACACTGCGTAGGCTACACGGTGGAATGTTTCATAAATGTCTTCATAATGCAAAATTATTTTGTTTCTCCATAAATGACATAGTAGGAAGCAGGTTCATTCTTGAAATCTCTGGCATTTTTTCCCACTTCTTCAAGTTATTTTTTTTTTTTTTTGCACTGAGTCCAGTGGAAATGTCTTATTTGAAAGTAGTAGGTAGAAGAATGTTAATCATTTGATTTCAAAAAAATGGAATGTTATCTAGTAGTAATAGTAAAAGATGGTTAACAGGGTGTTTGAATTAGAAGGTTAAATCTTTTAATTAAAAAATCTTTAATTTTAATTGAGATATAATTGATCTATAACATTAGTGTCAAGTGTACAACATAATGATTCAATATTTGTATCCAATCATGATATGTAAGTCTATAGTAAGTCATAAGCCATAAGTCTATAGTAAGTCTAAGCCATAGTAAGTCTATCTAGCATCCATTAACCACACCCTGGGTTAACTAAATATTTTTAAGATGCTTTGGAAGCAGGAGTCCTTTCTCATATCCTCGTTCTCAATATTTAAGGTGAATTGACACATCATTTATTTGATAAGATGAACTGACACATTATTTGATTCAGAATGGAGAATTATTTCAAGGTTTTATCTATTCAATATTTAAATCTCAATGTTTAATATGGGTCAGGGAAGCTGGAATTTACTTTGAACATATGCAAAAGAACCATCCATTGTCCATGAAACCATCTTCCTTAAAATTGGATGGATTAATTCTTCAGGAGGTAATGATGGGCTCTCTTTCCTTCAGGGTTTATCTTCCTCCCTAGACTGTGAGCTCCTCCAGGCTAGGAAATTTTTCACTTTATTTCCCAAGTGCTCAGACCAGTACCTGGCAATTAAGGGATGCTCAGTAAATACTTGTAATGTTGAATTGAATAGAATTGGCTGAACCAGCTGCTGAAATCCTAATGGCTAAAAGGGCTCAGAGAAAGATGATAATTACTTGTCTGCAAGTAACAGAAAAACACAAATCTGCTGGTACCCCACAATTACAACTCAGCCCCATTGGAAATATAGTTAAATTGTACTTATCTTAAATGATGCTACGAGTTGTTTAACAGACAGACCAGAATTTACATGTCTAAATTACTTTATTATTGTAATAACAATAATTATAACAGCTGATATTTATATTATTCTTTCTGAGTGCCCGGCATTATGGGGCTACTTTACTCAATCCCATGCCCCTCAACAACCTTCTGACACGGATACTATTCTCATACCTGTCTCGAGTGGCCTGTTAGCTTATTGCAAGACTGTTTCCAAGGCTCAAAATGTTTTAGGGCCTCTTTGAAATTGTCTTTTATCAGAAAACAAGGAAACCAGCCTTCTAATGTGTAGTTATGCCTCACAGTAATTATAATTAGTGCTGAAATGCTTCGGCACATTTTTCTTCTTAGGAACATAACTTATGAAGCCCCCATATGAGAAATATTTCTTCAAGGAATCCTAGGAAATGTAGTCTTTGGTTTTTGATAAGATGAGAATAATATTATATAGCTTAGGGCCAATATATTAAGTTTAGTAGCTACCTTTTCCTATATCCACAGAACCTATTTCTCTGATCTCCAAGTCAAAGATAAATGGTGGTGGTGCCCAAGTATTATAAAGAGTGATCAACTGACTAATAACTTCCAAGTTGAAAATGAAACTCTTTTTTTCTATGACCAGATCTGTGCATCAAATAAAGTAGCTAAGTTCTTTGAAACTATATCTCAATTCTGAGAGATGTGAGAGAGGTGTATCCATAGAGCTGATTCACTTTGCTGTACGGTAGGAACTAACACAATATTGCAAAGCAACTGTACTCCAATCAAAATTAATTTTTTAAAAAGAGACATGAACTTTCTTAATAGGCCAATTTTATTTAAGTTTGTGTTTACCTTCAAAACTGGTAAGATAAGGTGAATTGACACATCATTTATTTGGCTCAGAATAGAGAATTATTTCAAGGTTTTATCTACTTACTGATCACTATGTAAACTCTGCATGGTTTAACAATTAAGCCAGTGAGACAGACTTCTGTGTAAATTAAAAATCTGGATAAGACAGAGAAAAGTCCCTTCCTTCAAACAAAGAAGAACTGAACTATCCATTTAGTTTCTTCAGTCCTTCCATTCATTTGCTGCTATAAACCTATGTGTTAATCATTTATTATATTACAAAGTCGACATGAAAAACCAATAGTTGACCAATTAATTATAAAGCATATTCAGCATAAAGAACATCTCCTCAACTAAGAACTGATGTTTAGAAAATTTAGGTTACTTTGAGATGCAATCTCTTACAATAGTATGCTTGACTTCAGTTTTCTATGAACAATAATAATTTTAAAATTATAGCAGATACAAACTACTATATATAAGATAGGTAAGCAACAAGATCCTACTGAATAGAATGGGAGCTATATTCAGTATCTTGTAATAAACCATAATGGAAAAGAATATGAAAAAGAATGTATATGTAAAAATTTATTCAGCAATCCCTAATTGTCAAGTGTCTCATTTTTAACATATGCACATTTTTCCATGTTCATTTTGTCCTTCTTTACTACAGGAGTTTGGCTTCACCTTCTAACAGAGACTGTAATGGTCAAGGAGAAAGAAAGCCATCTCACATGCATGTTACACACACACACACACACACACACACACACACACACACAGCAACACTCCAGTAAGAAACAGTTTCCTTTGTGCCACTTGCTCGGTGGAATGGGTGGAAATGATACACATTGACATGGCCTGGCAGTGGAGGGCCAGCCCTTTTCAGGGGAGAGACGAGGAGCTGCCTGTGAAGGCACCTTCAGTTCGCTTCAGAAGCTGAAATGCAGAAGACAATTGTCCTGGCACTGGGAGCCCAGCTCCAGCTGAGAACGCGTGCACCGAGCTGACCTTGCTCATCAGCCTGCCAGCTGGGATTAAGCTTTCCTCAAGTGGTCCCTTGTTAGTCCAGCCTTTTCCCCAGTGTTGCTCATCTTTCACTACTGGAAGCCAAGTGTTTCAAACTGTTACTCAATTTTGCAGCCAAATTCCTTTATTTTCTCCTCCACCTCCTCTTCTGCCCTCTCTCTGTCTGTCTCTCTCTCTCACACATACACACCAAATGATGACTAACCTTACATGCATGCTTTCCTTTCCAAAGTCCACATTAAGAAGAGAATCTAAGAATTTTTGTTTCACTAAAAAAAAAAAAACTAGTAAATATTCTTGTGCTCCTTTTTTTTTTTTTTTTTTGAAACCTTGATTAAGTAGAACAGGGACCTCTACAAAAGATGTCTCTGCAAAAATAACCTTCCTTTGATCAAAAAAGCCACAAAAGTGTACTTCTCAGGAAAGTACAAAACCACACATGATCTCAAGTGGAAAAAATATAAAGAATTTGCTGAATTTTTAACCTTAGCACATAACAAAGATATTATTTTAAAGTCGGCTGGTTAATGTGGGCTGTGTTAGAACTTTCATTGTGTTACGTTTGGGTTTACCCAGTGTTATTTTAATGAGTTTATTGGGTTCGACACACAAAACACCACATGGCGCTTAAAGGATTTCGGTTATAAATTTTCTTGTGAGGCACTTACTTGAAGGAACTCTGTTACATAATCCACTGGTCTTTAAATCTATCAGCATAAAAATAGCCTTTCACTCTTTACATACATAAAAGATTATTTAGCTATAAAAACCAAATAAAAATTTCCATGGAAGGAGCTACATTCCTTAATCATCTGTTATGTGTATTAATTAAGGTTTGCACAATAAGCATTATTTCCCTGTGAGTGTTGAATGACTCTACAGGATGAGTTTGGAGTCTTCTAGTAAAGACTGAAAGAAGAAATCTCCCTCTTTATTTTCTCCTCTTATTTCCTGTCCTGAAGGGACCCTTAGACCTGCCTGCATTTCACCATAGATGTACTCTATAATTAGCGGTGTTAACTGCCCAATAGAGTAAAACCAAAAAAAAAAATAGCAAGTGAGATGGAAAAATAAGTGGGGAAATCGGCCACTCGAAGAAACTACCCAGACAGAACAGAGAGAGACGGCAAGCCCTAAACAGACATTCAGCCTCGGATGGTACCCTTCCCTTGGGTTTCTCTTGATGCTTCTCCATCCCTCTGTATCAGACAGTATCAGAGGAGGACTGACGGACACGTCTCCCTTAATGCAGACACTGTCCCCTGCCAGGACTGCAATCTACAAGATGAAGGGAAGTTTAGAAAGAAGAATCACAGGGATTAAAGTATTCAACCCTAAGCACACCAAAATTGGAGTCTTTGATTTTAAATTGAGGAAGCCACATTACTGTCGCTTTGGTGGGAGACCTGAACTCACTGAAGCCCCCATACCCCAGCAGCTGTTGTTCTCTGGGGCTCTGTGCAGTGGAGTCCAGGAGGAAGTTCAAGATCTTTTTTTCATTGAGTCTTCAAGCTCGAGTAACAAAAGGAAATCCCAGTTGAACCAGATTCTCCCAGGGTGTAAGCCAATCTCATTTGAAGATCTCAAGTTTTAGCAACATGATTAACTGACAGGATCCACCTTCCACCCTGAAGCTGCTGGCCTTGAGCATAATGTCCACTGCCCCAGGGTCTTATAACAGTGAGAAGTGTCAGATGGATACAGTCTGGTCCCAAATAACTATTACATAGTAATTTGAAGCCCCCTTTGCCTTAGCAGTAGGAACTCCTCAGAACACAGTTAACTGTATAAAGGGAAAAGAAAGGCTGATTTGTGGAGATTTATATTAAGTACGGTAAAATTAATTCAGAGGTTGAGCGAATAGCTAACTACATTTAGAGTAAGTTCTACTGTAAAGAACTAAAAGGATTAATCTTTTATCCAAAATTACCAGAATTACTAAGCTGTACACCTAAGGTCACATTACATAGTGCAAAATTGAAATTTAATCATGATTGCTAGAGTATTACCCTAATTGCCCAAATAAACAGAATTAAAATCACTTGGATGGATTGCAGAGGTTTTTGAAGAGTCAAAAGCTGTATCTAACCATAGGCTTTAGAATAGAAAAGACCTTCAGTTTAGTTCAGTTCATTCGCTCAGTTGTGTCTGACTCTTTGCGACCCCATGAATTGCAGCATGCCAGGCCTCCCTGTCCATCACCAACTCCCAGAGTTCACTCAAATCCACGTCCATCAAGTCGGTGATGCCATCCAGCCATCTCATCCTCTGTCGTCCCCTTCTCCTCCTGCCCCCAATCCCTCCCAGCATCAGAGTCTTTTCCAATGAGTCAACTCTTTGCATGAGGTGGCCAAAGTACTGGAGTTTCAGCTTTAGCATCACTCCTCCCAAAGAACACCCAGGACTGATCTCCTTTAGAATGGACTGGTTGGATCTCCTTGCAGTCCAAGGGACTCTAAAGAGTCTTCTCCAACACCACAGTTCAAAAGCATCAATTCTTCGGTGCTCAGCTTTCTTCACAGTCCAACTCTCACATCCATACATGACTACTGGAAAAACCATAGGACCTTAGAGTTGCCCTAATCCAAAAGCTTCATTTCCACAGATGATGAAATTCATGTTCATAAGAGGTAAACAACATGCCCCAAATCACATAGGTGGTGAAGATGGGATTGGAACCCAAGTTTCCCAGAAACTTCAGTTGAATGATTCTTTTTTTCACGTTTTTGCGCCAACACCAGATACCCAGGTGAATTCTAAATACTCCATTAGTTCTCTAGATGTTGCCAAGTATCCTGTTGTTTATGCATGATACATGTTCATTTCTAGGTGTGTGCTTGAATCTTAACCCAATAAGATTTTGTTCCATTGCAGATACAGATGAAGTCCTCTCTCACCTAAAAATCTGTACGGCAGAGAGAAACAATCAGGTTAAATTGAGGAATAAACAATGTCCCAAGTTTCAGTTCATGGTCAGTAAACACGTCGTTACTGTCATTTAAATTTCACTTGGGATTTTAATTTGACCAAATTCAGGTTGCCTTCGTATCTGTTGTGCCTGTTCCCTTTCTCCTCTAGCCCTGAAATTCAGGTTCTCCTGATTTTTTGTGTGGATAACTGTTGCAGTCTCCTGTGTTGGTTTGCATAGAGCCCCAGAACACACACGCACTCCCTGCCACCCCATGAGTTTGTCCAGGAGGCAAGTCTGTTCATGTCCCCCTTCCAGTCCTTTAGTGGTTTCCCGTGGCTTTCACAGTAAACTTTAACTCCTTAGTTTAACCTACAGAATCACCGTGTCGCGCCTCATCCCCCACCGACAGACTCTGTTGTCAGCCCTCCCCTCCTCAGTCCCATGTCCTCCGGTCTCCAGCCATATCCAACTACATCCTGTCGTTTCCCTGTTTCAGGCCTCCAGCTTCTCAGATGTGTCTGTCTCTGCTTGGAATGCCTTTCTTCTTCTTCATCTTCACAGCTTCTGTGAGTCTTCCCATATTCAGTTCAAGCATCACCTCCTCTAGAGAGTTTTCCGTGACCCGCCAGTCCCTGGTGCTTCCACATCATGCTGAGCCCAGCCCTGTCCCAGCACACATCTCTCATGATTACCGTGCTCGATCTGTTCTCACTACTGGACTCCATATACCCCTTGATTCTCTTAGAGCAAAGAAGAAAGGAGTCTCCCTGGATTAGAACACAGAATCTCTAGGTACCAACCATGGTTTTCATTTTCTGTATTTTATGATGCTTTGTTATCTTGGGCCCTTGCATACCCAGGAGGGACAGAAGGGCTATCTAATCCTGGAGATAGCAGCAGCAACTCCCCTGTAAGTGTGCCTTTCATGTGCAAACCAAGCAACACAAGCCCACACCCCACCACCTTCTTTATCAGGCTCTTGCAGGGATTTTACCCTCTAGGTCAATATTTCCTGCGCTAATCCCCCCTGGGCCAGGTACCAGATAACTCGGGGCCACAGCTACACCTTGAGCCTGATGATATTATGCAAACTAGCCGATTTCAAGTCTGCTTATCCTGCTCATTCTTCCCATGGGAACCACAATAAAGGCTCTAGCCCCTGCTTTCTTCCCTCTCCTTCTATCACCCATGTGGTCCTGACCCGATATGTCTGCCTGCTCTTAGCAACGTGCATGCTAAGTTGCTTCAGTAGTGTCTGACTCTTTGCGATGCTATGGACTGCAGCCCGCTAGGCTCCTCTGTCCATGGGATTCCCTAGGCAAGAATTGGAGTGGGTTGCCATGTCCTCCTCCAGGGGATCTTCCCGACCCAAGGATCAAACACACATCTCCTGTGTCTCCTACACTGCAGGCGGATTCTTTGCCCCTGAGCCACGGCGGGAAGCCTGGCAACCGTGAATGACAAGCTGTCTTTTGCTAGCAGTCATCTTGAGGTCTAAGGGCAACACCATACCTGAATAACATGAAAACCTACATCTCCAAACCCTTTTGCCCCTGCACGCCTGTACCTGGTCAGCTTCAGAAGCAGCTGCAGCTGCGGCGCACTTGAGGGAGAGTCGGCCCAGTTTTCTCTCTTTAGGGGACCCGCCCTATTCCCTTAAACACTGCATAAGGCTTGTCTGTCATCCATGCCTAAGATATAAGGTGCCGTCAAATGTGTAACAGGGAGATGAGCTGATAGAATCTCCTGTATAATCTTATAATGTGGTGACCAAGAAATACTTCCCTCTAAACTTGGCAGACTGCCTTGTTTGTAAATTCCCAAGACAGAAAAAAAAAAAAAAATCAGAACGTGCTCTTTAGGGGAGACTTCCCTGGTGACCCAGTGGCTGGGACTCCAGGCCCCCAGTGTAGGGAGCCTGGGTTCGGTCCCTGGTCAGGACCCCACATGTCACAGCTAAAGAGTCCACCTGCCACAGCGAGGATGGAAGGTCCCAAGTGCTGCACCTAAGCCCTGGCACAGCTGAATGAATAAAATATTTTTTGCAGTGCTTTTTAACACTCTTACTGCCTGTGTTTTCATGAGTCTCATAAAAGTTATGAATATCCCTAGTTTAGAAATTAGAACATCTTTTGACAAAGCTCACAGCCTCGTCTTGAATAACGTGAGCAGCTTACTCTGGATCTCAGTTTTCTCATCTGTAAAATGGCAACAATAATGGCATTTACTTCACTGAATTGTTGTGACAGCTGGTAAACTAACAGATGTAAAAAATTTTCCATCGTACCTCCCATGTGGCCCACGCATAAAACATTAAGTGCTGTTGGTTTTGTTGGTCATGGTGGTACAGTTGGTATAACACTAAACCCACCTTTTTCAAATATGCAGTGTCACCTCTTACTGTTATCCACCTCAAAAAAATAGCTGTCCATGGGCCTAAAATGTTACAAGTGTAACTGCAGTTTTCATTAAACAATATTTTTTAATGTTAAAAACAAAAGAACAAGGTGCTTACTAGGTACAAGAGCAGGGGAAGCTTGAAATGAGTAAGACATCACCCACTACCTGTTCAGGTAAAAAGATTTCCATGTATGTATGTATGTATTTGGCTATGCCAAGTCTTAGGTGCAGTATTCGCGATCTTCAGTTGGCAGCATGTGAGATCTGGTTCCCTGACCATGGACTGAATCCCCCCCCCCCCCCCCCCCCCTGCACTGGGAGCTTTGAGTCTGAGCCGCTGGACCACCAGGAAAGACCCCAAGTAAAAAGATACTAACTTTCAGCTCCGGTTTTTTGTATCAAATAGATAAAAGATTCCGTGTATTGCATGGTGTTCCTATTTTCACGGGTGTGTGAGTGTTGTAGACCCTGCACGAGCCTCCGGGTGGGCCATTGAGTGCAGGCTTCATCACAGACTGTGAGCACATGGCCCAGTGTGAGGGGTGCACTTCTCCAACACGATGTCATGGATGGCCCACAATTTGTGGTCCTGGGTTTGAGTTGCTTTTATCCTCTTCCTTCTTGTCACCCATCCTCACAATTTTCCCTGAGTATGTGGGGAAAATTGAGTTTGATAACTTCTTGGACATTCAGAAGCTCACATCCCAGCAGTGGTCTTGCTGTGGCAGAAGGGGAGAGATGATGGATGCAGGGGACTTGGAGGAGAGGGGAGCCCAGCCTTTCCTCAGAGCCAAAGACGCACTCAGGGAAAAAACAAATTGTCAACACAACAGATGTGTTTTTTTAATATTAACAACTGAAAAAATAATTCTACTCTAAGGAGATAAAAGCTGATTTAAGGAATATGCTTATGTCTACCTGAAATTATCTTCAAAAGAGTTGAACTTTCATGAGGAATTTCAGTAGCTGTCTTTGGTGAAGAAGCAATTGGTTCAGTGCAATTAATTACAGGAAGGATCTTTGCAGTCAGTGATGACAATGAGACTAAAATTATTTCCTGGGGACTCTTGGATACCAGTGACGTGAATCTGGGAGTGGGGGAGGGACTCAGGTTAAATAAGGGGTCAGAGCACCACCAAGCTTTTATTTAAGCAGGAGGCCTCTGGAATTAGGCCCAGTGATCCCCAGCAGAGAGGGGAGATGGGCAATGGGTGGGAGGTTACTGGACCAGAGAGTCTTTAACTCTGCTGGATGAGCCCATGTCTCCATCTCTCCAGATGCTCGGCACCCCTCTGCAGAAAGAGCAAGGCTTTACCCCTGACCAGTGAAATTAAGAGAGCAGGTCTGAAAGGGGAAATCTCCCCTGTAGGAATACTTTTCTCTCTTACAATATGTGAAAAGACGATTCTGGAATTCTCAAGTGTCTACTGAATCACTAAAGTAAGAAACTGATGTATTTTGCAGCCCCAAATCCAATACGAGAGGAAATTTCAGACAGACCTTATGTGTTATCCAGCAGCACAGATTGAAGAACTGGGATCCATCAGCCCAGCTTCATTAAGCAGTTTAAATAATCACTAAACCAAGGGGGATTAGAAGGCAGCAAAAGTCGAACAATTTCAAATGAAATGTCAGAAGGGTCTATCTCTTAGGTAAAGCAAAGTTCTTTAGGTGGAGGGGGAATAAGAAGAAAATGACAGTCCAGAGGAAACCGTGGCAAATAAGAAAAGAGTTTTTACAGTGGTGAGGTTCCCAAATGGTTCAGTGGTAAAGAATCTGCCTGCTAATGCAGGAGCCACAAGAGACACATGTTTGATCCCTGGGTCAGGAGGATCCCCTGGAGAAGGAAATGGCAACCCACTCCAGTATTATTGCCAGGAAAATCTCATGGACAAAGCAGCCTGGTGGGCTACAGTCCATGGGATCACAAAGAGTCGGACACCACTGAACTCCTGAACATGCACACGCAAGAGAGACTCAAAGGTGAGGTGAATTGCAGGACCACAAGGAGAGTGAGACCAGAGGACGAGCTGCCCAGTGTTGCAGAGACCCTGGCTACTGTCTCTACTGTGAGGTTGACTCAGCCAAAGGGTAGCGTTCAGTCCTTCAAGGGTCTATACACACACACGTACACGGGCACATCTCTGCATTTATACAATGGACACTCATTTTGAAAACAACCTCCAAATCTCAAAATACATGTATCTACTCTGTCTAGAAGGCAACTGACACACTGCTAGGAGCTGAGAAATCATAACATCACAATGCAGCAAAACCAAAGAAAGCCAACCATAATTGGAAAAAACACATGTACCCCAATGTTCATTGGAGCACTATTTAAAACAGCTAGGACATGGAAGCAACCTAGATATCCATCAACACATGAACAGATAAAGAGGCCATGGTACATATATACAGAGGAATATTACTCGGCCATAAAAAAGGAACTCATTTGAGTCAGTGTTAATGAGGTAGATGAACCTAAAGCCTATTATACAGAGGGAAGTAAGTCAGAAAGCGGAAAACAAATATCACATATTCATGCATACAGATGAAATCTCAAAAGATGGTACTCATGAGCCTATTGCAGTGCAGCAGTGAAGACACAGACAGGGGACAGACGCACGGAAAACGAGGGGGTGGGGGGGAGGGTAGGATGCATGGAGAGAGCAGCGCAGAAACACACGCACTAACGCGTGCAAAATAGAGAGCCAGTGGGAATGTGCTATATGACTCAGGGAACCCAAACCAAGTTCCGTGACAACCTAGAGGGGTTGGGTGGGTTGGGAGCTGGGAGGGAGGCTTTAGAGGGAGAGGACATATGTATATCTATGGCTTATCCATGATGTATGGCAGAAACCAACACGATATTGTAATTATCCTTCAATTAAAAATAAGGGAAAAAAACCCTGAAACATGCAGAGGAGCAGTGCTCTAGATGAGAAGTCTAGATCCATGGTTCTCAAGCTTGTCAACAGCTCAGCTTCACATGAGACCTCGTGGGAACTATCTCCAGGCCCAGATCACACACCAAGCTAAACTAAATCAGAATCTCTGAGGGAAGAAGCTAGGCATCGGAATGATTTTTCACTCCCCAAGGCAAATGGGAGGTTTCTACACACCCACAGTCAAAGCCATTTTGTGCAGCAAATCTAGGCTTCCCTCATAGCTCAGTCCATAAAGAATCCACCTGCAATGCAGGAGACAAGGGTTTGATTCCTGGGTCAGGAAGATCCCCTGGTGAAGGAAGTGGCAACCCACTCCAGTATTCTTGACTAGAGAATCCCATGGACAGGGGAGCCTGTACAGTTCAGTCCATGTACAGTACAGTCCATGAGGTTGGTCGCAAGACTTGGACACGACTGAGTCACTTTTACTCACTCAAGGCAAATGCAACAGGCAGTCAATTTTGAGGACCCCTGGTCTAGGTCTAGCTAGCCCACTCACGAGCCATTGAATCTCCATAAGAGGCAGAAGCTCCCTGACTCAGTTATCACATCTGTAAAGCAAGAGAAATGCGCACATGCTCAGAGCTTGCTCCTAGTTCAATCATTCTGAGTCCATCAGCTTGACATGTGAGGGTATTGTCCTAGGGCAGGTGTACCAGTCTTGAAGAAAATGGGAGGTTTCTACATACCCACAGTCAAGCCCATTTTGTGCAGCAAATCTGGGAACATTGTTTACTCTCCCACAGTGAGCGTTACTTAAAATGACTTTATTTGTTTTACAGTTTAGAGGGCCTCTGTAGGTAGCCTCAGGAGCCTATTCATTTCATTAACATTAAATCAACAAGCAGACCTTCTTTCTGCCTCTCTCAAGCAGGATTAATGGATTTTGGCATGATTTGTGCATCTAGCAGCAAAACCTCGTGCTGAGAGAGCTAGCAGGCTTGACTAATTCCCAGCAGTGCTAGCTTCATAAACTTACTTTAAGCTTTTAACTTTGACTGAAGATTAAAGGTAATGACTTCACGCTGTTACATGTGAATGCATGATATTCAGGATGCATAGGAAAACTATACAAAATGACAAACTTTGATGAACTAACATTATATGTGTTTGCATGCATATGTATGTGTATAGCTACATGGTTTATATGCTTATGAAATACTCAATTCTGTGATGTAAAAAAAGATCTTCTAAAACACTGAGATTCACCTAATAAGTAATAATCATTACACTAAACAGGGTATTGACAGATGCATATGTAAAGTGCAAACATGAGAACCTATAATTAGAATATCATAAATACACTAATAGAAGGCCCAGTGTTGTGAGAAGCTGTAACATGATGGACTGTTGACTCTGAATAATTTTCTAAGAAGCAAAATGATTCTACTCTCTGAGACCAGTTATCACCTATAAAGAATCCTCCATACAACCACACTTATTCCTTTTTTTTCTTCCAGAGAGTCTTAAATTCAAAATTCAGAGAGGTCTGCATGAAGAAAAGAGAGAAAAGGGAAAAATACAATATTTCCAGCCCATCTGACAAGACTACATAAAAAGCTTTTGATCAAAGGGTCTTAAGTACACTTTACTGGTGTGACAAACAGCATTTTTATCCCTTTATTAGATTTATTTTCTTCTGAAAACTGCAGTGACCAGGGTATGGTTTGTGAAAGAAAGCTGGCAGGGTTGTGTTCTTTGATTCCTAATTAACACCTTCAGTCTCAAAGGAGAACCAGCAGAAATACCATAAAGTGTTGCAGCTGCATCGTGATTCCGCTTGGTTGGTTTGCTAAAAGTCGGCTGGGCATCGGCAGCTGCAATAAAGAGAAAGCTCAATGAATGTTTTGTATTGTGTCCACTGAAGTGAAAGAAGGCAACCATTTTAATTTTCAAATGGGCAGCTGCAGAGGGAGGTTTAAATGGAGCTAAATACAAGATTTACTGTTAATTTATAGTAAATAAAATAAAATCCAACTTTCAAGTTTTTATGATCATATAGGAATTTTAGTGAGAAATTACAAACGATAATTTTGGCGCATTTTAGCTACTGACTGGAGGAATTTGGCAACAAGGAATCACATTCATTATAAAAAATCAAAATAGGTTTTTGGAAAGAGCCAAACTTTTAGAAATTGACATCTCCACTTTGAGAGGTAAAAGTTTCCCTTTCCTGTCTTTGGTCATGTAACTCCTTCGTCCTACTTCATGGAAACCCTAAAATTCATTCAGATCAGAATTGAGTAAGATTCCCTATGCACACACCCCCACCTCACTTTTCTTTAAGAGCGTGGAGTTGAATTTTGGCTTGAGTAGGAAGGGGAATAAAGGAGGCATTTAACTCTGGTCAGATAAATCTCACTCACATTCAAAAATGCAATTAAGGAAATATGTAAATCTAGATGTTTCATCAAATGCTAGCTAAGGGGTGACTAGTTCTTTTCAAACACAATGACTGAACTAAAGAACTTTAGTGTCTGTGTAAGAACCATTGTCCAAGCTGCAGTCCCTGTTGGTAACAGAGCCCGGCCTGGCCGTGGGAAATACCTACATATTTGACACAGGCCCTATTTCTGAGAGAAAACGGATGGAAGAGAAAGTATGGCGATTTTACTGTTGCATTCTAATCAGCCATGATCTGCCTAATTTGCTTTGATCAGGAAGATAAACTAATTTTTCTATGGGCTGGATAAAAGTAATTAGCAAGCCAAAGCTTTCATGTTATTTCAAAAGACCTAAAGTAAAGAGGATCAGAAATTGTAATGGTGGGAGCTAAATACATCTTTTCGGTTCATCTGAGAGCATTGTTAGTTCAAAATAGAATACTGACACAGAAGAGGAACTCTGGCTAAAGATAGTTTCATGGACTGCACAACCACTGTAAATCCTGGGGCCTACAGTGCTATGTAACTAAACAGAATTACAAAGGGTGATTTATAATTGGTATCTGTCATATAGCCCTGTCCTTTTGTGCAGAGACCTTTACCTTCATGTGAAAAGGTAGGATTATTGCCTCGTCCTGAAAACACTGTTGATTTTTTCCAAAAGCTCTGTATTTAAGTTGTTTAAGTGGTTGGAGTAGTTGGATGTGTTTATTTGAACTGTAAAGCTCTGCTCCTCTAAAGCATGCAGGTACAACCTACTTGGGATCCTACAATCCTGGATATACTAGAGTGAGATCTGAGATCAAACTGAAAAAGCTACTCGGGAACCTGACTCCCCAGATGCTTAAATTTCACAGGCTGGTTCACTGGTTTTTGCACCAGTTACCAGTTTCAGTAACGCCGTGTCCTCCTCTCCTGTTTTTTTCTAAACACCCAAACACGTGTAGTTATTAGATGAGAAGGAAAGATTTTGGAATATAGGATTTAGTTTCTTTAAAAAAATCCGCTACTTAGTGTTACTTTTTCTCTTGTTGATGTGACCTTTGCATTACTTCCTTTTCCAAGCTGTTGTACTAGATACGGTATCTGTAACCTTACTGTAAACTTAATTGCTTTTTTGGTTACTAATCTCCTTTGCTAGGGTTCTTAGATACCACAGTATGCATTTCATGTCAGGCTCATTGTGTCTTATAAAATAAGTAGATCTTTTTTTCAAAGGATCTCTAGGTGAGGTTGGAGCTCACCAAGTTTCAAAGTTATATGGAAACGATTGTTATAGAACAATTCCAAAGGAAACTGAAAAACAAGAGCACTATTCTAAACTACTCAAAATCATTTGATTTACTTTCTCATGTCTTCCCCTTAGTTTGGACAGCTACAGCCAGCAAACCTTTTAACTCTCCATCACTGTCATAAGAGTTCTTAATAATAGCATTGTTTAAAAATGCAAACAAGTCTGTTTTACTTTGTGGCTAAATATCACAAGATCTAGAAAAGAGGGTGATCGTTAGGACTAAGAAGTCAATCTACGATGTGGAGGAGATCTTAATAGTGTCAGGCTCATGTTCCCCCCACGGGGCTTCTCAGGTGGCGCTAAGGGTAAGAACCAGCCCCCAGGTCAGGAAGATCCCCCGGAGGAGGGCACAGCAATGCACTCCAGTGTTCCTGCCTGGAGAATCCTGTGGACAGAGGAGCCTGGCAGGCTATGGTCCATCGGGTTGCAAAGAGCTAGACTCGACTTAAGCAATTTAGCACGCACACATGTTCCTCCATATTCATTCATTCACTCACAAAATAACGTTTATCAATTGCTTATTCTGTGCTAAAATGAGTATCACAGTGCCCAAGATGAACACAATCTCTGCCTTTACAGAGGAGACAGACATTAGGGAAATGCTTTTTAAATGTATCTTATTAAGATTATGAAAGTGCTCTGGTGGAGTGCGTGAAATGAAGACCTTCTAGAACTAACGTTCTAGAAATGAAGCACAGGCTGGAGTCAAGACTGCCAGGAGAAATGTCAATAACCTCGGATATGCAGATGATACCTCCCTAATGACAGAAAGCGAAGAGGAACTTAACCTCTTGATGAAGATGAAAGAGGAGAGTGAAAATGCTGGCTTAAAACTCAACATTCAGAAAATGAAGATCATGGTATCTGGTCCCATCATTTCATGGCAAATAGATGGGAAACAATGGAAACAGTAACAGACTTTATTTTCTTGGGCCCCAAAATCACCGCGGATGGTGACTGCAGCCATGAAGTTAAAAGATGCTTGCTCCTTAGAAAGACAGCTATGATAAAACTAGGCAGGGTATTAAAAAAACAGAGACATTATTTTGCTGACAAGGGTCCATATAGTCGTAGCTATGGTTTTTCCAGTAGTCGTGTATAATTGTGAGAGTTGGACCATAAAAAAGGTTGAGCACTGAAGAATTGATGCTTTCCAACTGTGGTGTTGGAGAAGACTGTTGAGAGTCCCTTGGACAGCAAGGAGATCAAACCAGTTAGTCCTAAAGGACATCAACCCTGAAAGTTCATTGGAAGGACTGATGCTGAAGCTGACACTGTAATACTTTGGCCACCTGATCAAAGAGCCAACTCACTGAAAAAATCCCTGATGCTGAGGAAGATTGAGGGCAGGAGGAGAAGGGGATGACACAGGATGAGATGGTTGGATGGCATCATTGATGCAATGGACATGAGTTTGAGCAAACTCCAGGAAATAGTGAAGAACAGGGAAGCCTGGTGTGCTGTATTCCTGGGGTCACAAAGAGTTGGACATGACTGAGCGACCGTACAACAACAAATAAGAGAGAATCCATCCAATGTCCATTTTAGTGCCAATATCAGCCTGGGTTAACTTCATGTACAGCACGGAATTCTTGACTTGCAAATTAATGCCCAACCATGTTCAATGCACAGGAATTGAAGGTCCACAAACCTGTGGAAAAGTAGAAGTGGAATCAGATGAGGGGAGGCGGGGGAGGGGCCGCTTTCTCAGTATCAGCTTCTTTCCTCAGGAGTCATCTGGCTCCACATCTCCCTCCTCCCTCACATAGTGGCTTCCATGCCAATCTGCCTTAGACTCCGCTTCCATTTCCAGTTGTTAAAGAGGGATGATTTTCTTCCTTCTCCACAATTTTTCCCACTCTCCAAAATAAGAATAAATGAATGAATGGTTTCTCAATGATGCTCTCAACTCTGCTGTGTCTTGAAACTTAACCCCACCCACTTCTGAGTCCACTGTTGGCTCTGCTGAAAGCAGGATGATGACAGATCTGCCCCCAGGAACTGCTCCTTATCAGTTCTCATTTGTGGGCCATAGTCACAACTCATACACCTTTTGTGGCCATGAGCGCTGCAGCTGCAATCCACAGTTTAGCTTTATCTAGACCTCCAGACTTCTGGTGACCTATGAGTCCCCCCCGCTCCACCTCCCCCTCCTTCAGGTCTCAGAAGGGACATGTCCTGCCTCTCTTCCAAAGCTACCCCCATCTTGGATTTCCCTCTTGTCTCCTGGGACCCATGCATGGGTTGTTTTATCAAGCAGGCATTTATTGAGAGTGTGCCATGCAAGGTGCTTTGGAAGAACACAGAGATAAAGACAATATCAGGTCATTTTCTTCTGGAAGTTTGAAATTAAAAAGATTGGTTTTCTTCCATACTATATTAAATTTGGTAACCGGGCACGTTGCCTGATAAAAGGATTTCCACTTAAAGGTAGTTATTCTGAGGGTATCCTCTATTTCTCCCTATTCAGTCTATTTATCATCATGTTCCCCACTGCTGCCTAGCACAGTACCTGGCACCTATACATGTTTTATAATATATATTTTCTATGGGTGGAATGAGGGGTTCCTCCCTTTGTTCTGCTATTTCCTCAAACTGTTCTCGCTTCTTTCTGCTTCCTCTCACTGCCAGAATTCTTGAATGAGGAGGCTATATTCACTGCCACCATTTCATTACCACCCACTCACGCTTTCATTCCTTTTGAAAGCAGCCTGCCACCCCCACCATTCAACTGAAAGCACCCTCTGAGACACCACCACAGACCTCCTCCTGCCAAATCCAGCTGGTCTTTTCTCAGCCTTCAATCTGCCTATCTGCTCTGCTGGAGTGGACTCTGTCAGCCATCCCTCAGCAGGATAAGTTCTCCACAGTTCCAACCTCCAAATACATGTGTTTTGGAATCTGCCAGGCCTGGGCTTGGCCACACTCCAAAGCTCAGTTTCCTTATCTGTAAAATGGGGCTAATAAAGCCTATTATCTCTGTCTGGCCCACACACAGACAGCTTCCTAATTGTTCTCCTTACTTTCCTCTCATCTCACACATGAGCTACTGCCAAATTTGTCGTCCTAAACTTCCCTGTTCAGAAAGCTCCAGCAACATCCAGAGACTGGAAAGCTCCGATTCCATTGCCTTGCACACGACGTCTCCACAGGCAGCTCGGTCAGGCCCACGTGTGCTCCAACAGCAGGAACCTGCAGGAACGCTTCAGGACCAAGCAGAGGGAGAAGGTCCCCTGGACTCAGACTGGCCTCCTTCTGGCCTTCATTTAATATCTTTTTATCTCCAGTGTCTTCATTACCAAATTGAAATATTAATGTAAAGCTATTATTCTTAATTAATTATTAAGGTAAAGATTAATGTAAAGCTCCTCCTAGTTCTAAATTCTCTGATTTTACCTTTAATAAGTGTGGCTTTATTTTTCCATACTTTCCCGTTGTTTCTTGTTCTTCAGGCAAGTTGGACCAGACCCCGTTTTTTGCTACTTGCTCCTTGTTTGCCTGCCTCCATACCTCTGCTCTCACCAGTCTTTCTGGCTGGATTGGCTGTTTTTTTCATCTCCACTGTGAAAAGCCTTCCTCCAGACCCTTCTCAAGCACCACCTCCAATTCCATGGCCGGGAGTAATTGTCCCACGTGATGGATGCCAGTCATTCTCTTTTATGACGCATTTTTAATGCATGCAGCCTTCCCTCATAGCTCAGCTGGTAAAGAATCTGCCTGCAAGGCAGGAGACCCAGTTCAGTTCAATTCCTGGGTCTGGAGAAGGGATAGGCTACCCACTCCAGTATTCATGGGCTTCCCTGGTGGCTCAGATGGTAAAGAATCTGCAAGGCAGGAGACCTGGGTTCAATTCCTGGATTGGGAAGATCCCCTGGAGGAGGGCATGGCGACCCACTCTAGTATTCTTGCCTGGAGAATTCCATGGACAGAGGAGCCTGGAGGGCCACAGTCCAGGGGTTGCAAAGAGTCGGACATGACTGAAGCGACCAAGCACAGCACAGCACATGACTGCATTTGTGTTAAGTCCTGCTTGGACCACAGCAGTTTTCTCTTCACACTTTCCCGTGCCCCGTTGTCTCACCTTTGCGCTTTGGCCAATTCTGTCTTCCTCTGGCCAGTTTTGTCTATGCCACTCCTTACGCACCATTGCCTTAACATTGTCCAGTGCCTCAAACCCAACATCTGTATCCAAGACTTCAAAACACTTCACCAAAATGTCCCAGACAACTTTAAACCTCTCATCTGTCAACCACTCTTCAGGGCAAACTTAAGCCACTGTAGCTGAGGTTGTATGTGGAGGCCAGTGTGCTGTAAGGGGCTTGAATTTTTAATCTTCAGTGTCATAGACTAGGATAATGCATTTACAACTTAGTATAAAATGAGCAAAGATGCAAAACTGTGGTTAAAAAGACAGCAACTGTGGTAATATTTTATTAAAAATCTGGTCACAGAGTTACGGCAGTAGCATAATTAAGCCACTGAACAATAGAGAAGATAAAATTCCATAAATATTTGAATGCATTTATACTCTAGTTCAATAGTTCATAACTGGGGCAAAAATCAGAATCATTCATGGATTTTTTTTTTAAAGTCCACATTTCTGGTGCCACCTCAAGACTATGGTTTGGTAGATCTGAAAAATGAACCTGGGCATCTTTTTTGAACAGGACCTCATGGGATCAGGACCTCTGGACCACACACCTCCAGGATTGTGCCGTGCATGGCTGCAGAGCACGAGGCAACAACCTAGCATGGTTCTGACTTCATATTCTCTTAGCCTTAGTCAAGAGCCTTACCCAGATTTTAGCGTCAAAAACATTTAAGTGAAAGTGTTAGTCGACCCCATGGACTGAAGCCAGCCAGGGTCCTCTGTCCATGGGATTTTCCAGGCAAGAATACTAGAGTGGGTAGCCATTCCCTTCTCCAGGGTATCTTCCTGACCCAGGAATTGAAGCCAGGTCTCCCTCACTGCAGGCAGATTCTTTACTGTCTGATCCACCAGGGAAGCCCCAGAACATTTAGGTTAGGGATAAATTAGTAGTTTGGGATTAACAGATACACACTACTATATATAAAATAGATAAATAACAAGGACCTACTATATACCACAGGGAGCCATATTCAATATCTTACAATAACCTATAATGGAAAAGGATCTGAAAAGAATATATATATATATATTCTTACACATACATACATACAACATTGTAAATCAACTATACTTCAGCTAAAAAAATAGAGAAAAAAAAACTAAGGTTAGGATCTTAGCTTTGTCACTTAAATATGTGACTTTGAGCAAATTACTCTATCTTTCAAAACCTCAGTTTCTACATCTGTATACAATGACAATAATCACTCTAGAAGAAAACAAAATAGATGGAGTCAACAAAGTACTCAGGATAGCACCTAACTTATGGAGAGCAATCAATAAATGTCAATTATGATGATGACAATGATGATTTTTAAGTCTCTCTCTTCAAATCTCTAATTCAAAACTCTTTCACAGAGTACTGAAAGGAACATTAACACAAGTTAATTGATTACTCAACTTGAAAGGATTACTGTGTTGCATTTCTTATTATTTCTCTGTAGGTTGTTACAATACATTTTAACCTATATGCATTATATTTTGTGTATGTAATACATACGTCGGAGAAGGCGATGGCACCCCACTCCAGTACTCTTGCCTGGAAAATCCCATGGACGGAGGAGCCTGGTAGGCTGCAGTCCATGGGGTCGCCAAGAGTCGGACACGACTGAGCGACTTCCCTTTCACTTTTCACTTTCCTGCATTGGAGAAGGAAATGGCAACCCACTCCAGTGTTCTTGCCTGGAGAATCCCAGGGACGGGGGAGCCTGGTGGGCTGCATCTACGGGGTCGCACAGAGTCAGACACGACTGAAGTAACTTAGCAGCAGCAGCAGCAGCAATACATATGTATGTGTGCGTGCGTGCGCGTCTGTGTGTGTGTGTAATCTCCAATACAATGTGACCATATAAAAGTTTTTGACCTTGTCTGGCTTTTAAGCCAAAAGTGTTCGGATGCCTTTGTTGCCACAGGTAAAAGCAGAGCACTGTATTAGAGACTTGATGGCCCTTTGAAGTGTGAATCTTTGGCTAAAATGATACAGATGCCTCTGCCAGAATATATTATTATATAGTGAGTTTAAATATTAGATTAAAAAAGATTATCTATATCATGGTTTTATATTTTGTTTTGCTTCACAGTTACAATTGTAATTAAATATTATTTGCATTATGATAAACGTCTGGTTTCATGACAAATATATCTCAATGTCAGATTCTAGAAAGACAGGAACTATGTAATATCCTGTGAGCCTAACACAGTGCCTGCCACACAGGGAGTGTCAATAGGACTTGTTGACTGAGAGGAAGAAAAGAAGATGAGAGAAATGGAGGCATGAGTCTATATATTCCCACACAGAGTGGTTATTACAGAACCAGAAGCAATATACAGAATAAACTCAACTGCAAGTGAAGTATTCAAACTTTACAGTCTAGCTAGGGGCATCTGACATATTCAGAAATATGTACCATCCAGTATACTTAATAAATGCGTTAGGAAGATGATGACTATCCAGAGGGGTTAACATAAATAGAGGAGAAGTAAGGCTCCAGACTGATGCAGAAGATAGAATGAAAGAGATGAAAAAATGAACAACCAAATTAAGGAAAATCGGAATTATAGCCCATAAGTTACAATTATAGCCCTCAAGTAGACAAATGAGAAGCCACCCTAAGTCCACATTAAAGTGAATTTCAACAGGCCAGGCAGCGTGAGGATATGTCCATTGTTTAAGTACATTCAATATCATAATTGTTTTGATTTATTCTAGTAGTGATATTTAATTTGAAATTCTCTGAGCATTAAAAATTGGCATACAGTTTCTATGTTCAAACAGGAGTGTAGGTCAGAAAAGAAAAGACTTGCTGGCAAGCAGGCTCAGAGCTAGAGATGTGAGTACAGAAAGTTTCCTGGGGCATGCCCTCAGGACCATCCCTGTAGGGAAAGAGGGAAGTGATGGAGACAGGACTAGGCAGAGGAAGAAGTTGAACTCGGATAAGGCTGTAAGCAAGCCCTTAGCCAAGCCTCCAGGAGCTCTGACACTGGGGTAGGAAGCGCTTCAGAAGTGTGCCTTCACACCTCACACCAACCAGTTATCAGATGTAGGTTTCTTCCTTCCAACCCTTCCTCACCCCTAGACTGTGACCTTGGGCAAGGAGGATCACTTTTTTTTTTTTTTTTTTTAATTTTTTTTTAATTTTTTAACTTTACAATATGGTATTGGTTTTGCCATGTATCAACATGAATCCGCCTCAGGTATGCACGTGTTCCCCATCCTGAACCCTCCTCCCACCTCCCTCCCTGTACCATCCCTCTGAGTCGTCCCAGTGCACCAGCCCCAAGCATCCAGTATAGTGCCTCGAACCTGGACTGGCGACTCATTTCATATATGATATTATACATGTTTCGATGCCATTCTCCCAAATCATCCCACCCTCGCCCTCTCCCACAGAGTCCACAAGACTGTTCTATACGTCAGTGTCTCTTAATTGCTCAGCAGGGTGACTCAGCGGGAGCTCTAGCTGTCTGGAGGAGCAACTCAGTCCAGAAGCGGGGCATCTGAGCTGCACACCTTAATATCCCCTACAACTGGTCAAGAAGGATTTTGTCTAGAAGAGGGAGGGAATAGGTCAGGCTGCCATATTTCTTAGCAAAGTAATTAGAGTTGACTTACCACAATGAGGCAGGGCTCCTCTGAGAATGGCTAGTCCTCAATAAGATCTTGGAAATTATTTTAGGCTTTAATTCTCTTTCTCTTCCTTCTTTATTTTCTTTCTCTTCTCTTGCATAGACTCCTTTAACTTTTCAGCCAGTTCCTTTCCTGTCTCAATCACATATATGTATCACTTATATGCTTCCCTCATAGCTCAGTTGGTAAAGAATCCACCTGCAATGCAAGAGACCCCGGTTCAATCCCTGAGTTGGGAAGATCCCCTGGAGAAGGGAAAGGCTACCCACTCCAGTATTCTGGCCTGGAGAATTCCATGGACTAAGTCCATGGGGTTGCAAAGAGTCAGACATGACTGAGCGACTTTCACCATATATATATATGCAGGGTCTCCAATTCTTAACCAGCTGAGCTACTCAGGAAGCCCATATATATATATGTGTGTGTGTGTGTGTGTGTGTGTGTGTGTGTGTATATACACACACATTTCTACTGTCCCAAATATATGCTCTTTGGCTTTTCTCTGTCTTTTAAACAAAACTCTGTCTCCTAGGATTCCTCAGACAGTTACATTTGTATTGTATGTTAGTCACTCAGTCGTGTCTGACTCTCTGCAACACAATGGTCTGTAGATCGCCAGGCTCCTCTGTCCATGGAATTCTTCAGGCAAGAATACTGGAGTGCATAGCCATTCCCTTCTCCGGGGGATCTTCCTGATCCAGGGATTTAACCTGCCTCTCCTGCATTGGCAGGCAGATTTTTTACCATCTGACCCACCAGGGAAGCCCAAGAATACTGGAGTGGGTAACCAACCTATCGTTTCTCCAAGGGAACTTCCTGACCCAGGAATCAAACCACAGTCTCCTGCATTGCAGGCGGATTGTTTACCAGCCGAGTTAGCTGGGAAGCCTATATATATGCATTTCTAATGTCCCAAATAATGTTTATACTCTTTGGTTTTTCTCTGTCTTTTAAACAAAACTCTGTCTCCTAGGATTCCTCAGACAGTTACAAGAGCCTCAAAATACTACCAGACTAGCCTAGCTTCATCTCCCAACCAGCTGCATAAACTTCCTCTCTTCCTACATTTGTATTCTCCTGGTCCACTGGGTAAGCCTTCTGCCAGTTAACACTCAGCAAAAGTATGTTTCTCAGTTCCTTGATTAGAAATTTACCTCAGAACCCCCTTTTCAGGTAATATAAACTGATTAATTGAAAGTGAGAAAACAAGCAGTCTCTGTAATCCACAGTATAAAGTGAAAGTGAAGTCACTCAGTCATGTCCAACTCTTTGCGACCCCGTGAACCACAGCACACCAGGCCTCCCTGTCCCTCACCAACTCCTGGAGTCCACCCAAACCCATGTCTATGAGTCGGTAATGCCATCCAACCTTCTCATCCTCTGTCGTCCCCTTCTCCTCCTGCCCTCAATCTTTCCCAGCATCGGGGTCTTTTCAAATGAGTCAGCTCTTTGCATGAAGTGGCCAAAGGATTGGACTTTCAGCTTCAACATCAGTCCTTCCAATAAACACCCAGGACTGATCTCCTTTAGGATGGACTGGATGGATCTCCTTGCAGTCCAAGGGACTTTCAAGAGTCTTCTCCAACAGCACAGTTCAAAAGCATCAATTCTTCTGCGCTCAGCTTTCTTTGCAGTCCAACTCTCACATCCATACATGACCACAGGAAAAACCATAGCCTTGACTAGACGGATCTTTGTTGACCAAGTAATGTCTCTGTTTTTCAATATGCTGTCTAGGTTGGTCATAACTTTTCTTTCAAGGAGTAAGCGTCTTTTAATTTCATGGCTTCAGTCACCATCTGCAGTGATTTTGGAGCCCCAAAACATAAAGTCTGCCACTGTTTCCATTGTTTCCCTATTTGCCATGAAGTGATGGGACCGGATGCCATGATCTTAGTTTTCTGATGTTGAGCTGTAAGCCATCTTTTTCACTCTCCTCTTTCACTTTCATCAAGAGGCTCTTTAGTTCCTCTTCACTTTCTGCCATAAGGGTGATATCATCTGCATATCTGAGGTTATTGATATTTCTCCCGGCAATCTTGATTCCAACCTGTGCTTCATCCAGCCCAGCGTTTCTCATGATGTACTCTGCATAGAAGTTAAATAAGCAGGGTGCTAATATACAGCCTTGACGTACTCCTTTTCCTGTTTGGAACCAGTCTGTTGTTCCATGTCCAGTTCTAACTGTTGCTTGCTGACCTGCATACAGGTTTCTCAAGAGGCAGGTCAGGTGGTCTGGTATTCCCATCTCTTACAGAATTTTCCACAATTTATTGTGATCCACATAGTCAAAGGCTTTGGCATAGTCAGTAAAGTAGAAATAGATATTTTTCTGGAACTCTCTTGCTGTTTTGATGATCCAGCGGATGTTGGCAATTTGACCTCTGGTTCCTCTGACTTTTCTAAAACCAGCTTGAACATCTGGAAGTTCATGGTTCACGTATTGCTGAAGCCTGGCTTGGAGAATTTTGAGCATTACTTTGCTAGTGTGTGAGATAAGTGCAATTGTGCAGTAGTGTTCTTCAGGGCCCTGGGCCTTTAACTGTTACTGAGGCAGTTAGCTGGCAGCATTTCTTAGCAGGCTGGGAGGCGGGTGTGCCCACTGAGGGGAGCCTTCGTATGTTTAGCCTTTCAGCTTCCACTTCACTGGGTTTTCTCAGTTTGTCTGCTTTGATCTCACTCCCGTCTCCTGTCCCTTTCAATTTCTTTGTGTCAGTGTTGCTTTCTGTCAGATCACTGTCAGCGACCCAGGGAAATAGGCAGAAAAGGCCAGAGAATTCTGCCTCTAACCCTTGGGTGCCTGGGGCAGGTAGGGCCACAGAGCGGCTCACCCGAATTGCTGGGGATCCGTGAGCAAGATCGGAGGGCTGTGCGGCCGCCCTCAGATCTCACTGCGGTGGGCACAAGGAGGGCAACCCAGTGCACCGCAGAGCCGCTTCCCATCCACATTGCGACTGGGCAGTGTTTTTAAACTGTATGCAGAGTTTTACCCTGTTAGGGAAGCATTTTGAATATAATCTTTTTGGAAATGTCTAACTCTTCGGGCTGAATACAATGGCAAGATGCATAGAAGAATGAATATGGAAAAACAATGATAAGCCTATTCATGAAAGTCTGATTGATAACATGTATGTGTCTGTGACATTTCAGAAGTCTGAAACAATCTATGTATTAACATAAATACGAAAAAAAACTCGAAACATCTTTCAGAACCTTTAATTGTGTACAGGGACAATGTTGCATTAAACTTTCACTACTAGGGTGCTATGCGCAGCCCTATATTAATAAAAAGGTAACCGAGAAAGATACTGTATGTGCGCAATTGCCTGGTAAGAGTTTGTCTAATTCTCACTGACGAAAGAAATAGGTACTTACTGACACAGGAATATGTTAGCAGAAGGCTTACTGTCTTCTTTTTTTGGGCCACATGTTGTAGCAATTCAGCAAAGATGTAGGGGGGAAAAGGCAGGAAAGAGAAAACTCAACACATCCATACACCTAAAAACCAGAGGCTACCAAAGAGATCCTCCTATAATGGGAGGATTTTTTAAATCCTTTCCAAAAGCATATGGCTGACTTTGAAGGCTTAAATGGCATTTGTCAACCATCAGTAAATCTTTAAAGTTGTTTCTGCAACTAGGCCTACGCAGTTTTGATTTTTCCCATTAATCTTTAGGTAGGAGCACTGAAAACTTTTTCAGAGCCTACATAATGCCTTGATTAAAAAGGCTCATTCAAGACAGGAGGCTTCAGCATTCACCTTGGGTACATAGTCATTTCTCCAGGGTATTCATGCGCTGTTATTTCAACTCTGCAATTGTGCCCCAAACAAGACACTTTTTGCCACAAAGCTTTGAGTAGAGACATTCTTTAGTGAATACTGAAATCATGCCTTTCTATTTGTCACAGCTTGTTATTTTTTATCTAGTGCAATCAGTTCAAATAGAAGCCTTAGATTGACAACTTTACAACTGTTACTATTTAAAACAGACAATTCTTTTTCCATGTGCACCGGTGGTCTTGCTCAAATTGTGTGTACCTGTCCTGAGTACTGCCTCAGTTACCAGTTCATCATTTATAGCACAGCTTCTGGAGAGCAAACACAGAAACAAAATAAATGAAGGCTAAAGCATGAACAATATTTGATTATCATTTTTAAAAATGAATAACACCTAGTGAAAAATAATCTGCTTATCACACATTACTATTACATAATGTTCCTTGGTTTATATAATATTTTAAAAAGTATTTATCTAAATTTTAAAGAAATACAGTGAGAATTAGTAAGAATTCAGATAAGGCTCTGTGAGATCTTTGGATGCAGTGGTGCTATACACGTTTGAACAAAATACTTCATTGGATTTTTATGAGGTTAGAGTACACCTGGGGCTTCCCGGGCGGTGCTAGTGTTAAAGAACCTTTCTGCCCATGCAGAGGATGAAAGAGATTCAGGTTCGATCCCTGGGTCGGGAAGATCCCCTAGAGGAGTGATGGCAACCCACTCCTGTATTCTTGCCCGGGAAATCTCATGCACAGAGGAGCCTGGCAGGCTAGAGTCCATAGGGTTGCAAAGAGTCAGATACAACTGAAGCGACTTAGCATGCAAAGTACACCTAATTAGGGATTTCACTTGAGGTTCATCTCTAGAACTTACAGTGTGGTCATGAAAATGACGTGAACAGAATAGTTTATAGGCACAAGTATTCAGAAGTATGGCAACTAAAATTTATGTGCACATCATTTTCACATAACCTGCCAAACTGGTGTCAATTATTCTATTTTTTCAGGTCCAGTGGGAAATATCAGCTTTGATTTCTATCATCATTCCAAATGTTTTTTGATGTTATTTATTATACTGACATCACTTGCAGATAATACTCTACTTAAGAAACAGCACCATTAACTGTCAAACAAACAAAACCACTTTGATTACCCCAGGAAATATCATGATAATCAATTGAGATGACAACCAGCCATTCCTAATGCAGGTGTTGAAACTGATGGCAAATGGGAAATGTACGGTATCTCTTCTGAGTCCCCTGGTATTTATTGTGCCACCGCTTCTTCAGGCAAATTCACTCCAAAGGCACTGCCACACCAGTGAAATCCTGAACTATCCTCTCTCAAATATAGTTCCCTTCACCACCTTTCACAGTAATTTTTTTGTTAACTAAAACTCCAGCCTTCTGAAAGCAACTGAAGATTGTCATCACAGCTGATATCATTAGGACAAAATTCATACCTGAAAATTCTTCTTGGAGTCCTGGGGAAAGCATAGGCTTTGGGATCAGACAGACTTATTTTCAAGTTCTGTCTGCACTATTTATTAGGCTTGTGACTTCAGAAAATTCTTTAACTATTTTGATTCATTTACTTATGGAATAGAAATAGCAAAGCTCCCTGGTTTAATATCAGGAGGAAATAAGATAACATAGGGGCAGTCTGGCACATCATACATGGTGACTGTTTTTGTTAAAAAAAAATCTGGTCTACATGATTTTACTTTCTGCTTTCCTCATCCTCCAAGTACTCAGACCCTGCCTCAAATAACTATTTTGGTAACTCTCATTATCACTCAAGATTCACTGCAATGTTAAAATTAGTTGTATTCTCTGTATTTCCAAGGAGGAAATATTGCCAGCTTCACTAAATAATAGCTCCCCAAAGAACCTTAGTTACAGCTTAAATTTGGAAAATCTGAAAATGACAACCAGACCTTAGATAACCAAGAAAGCCTTTTAACTTTTCAATTCCTTATAATTTCCCAGATCTTCCTTAGATACAACCCATAAAAGGCCAGGGCAGACAGAGGAAACTGTTAATCACATATAGAATCTACTTCTTTTTTTTTTTTGGCAGGTAACTCAAATGCAAAAATAGTATCATCATGAAGAATCATAGATACAGAACATCCTTTGTATTACTTCATTTTTATCCCCAAAACCAAACAAATGATTTAAAAGTTTAATCTACATTTATTTTCCATTTCTTCATTGTCTTCCCTTTTAAAGGTGTCAACACAAAATGATTTTCTCTGCATGATACCCTCAATTCCACACCACCTAAGATTTTACCAAGCAAGAAGAATTACTGCAAGCTTAGTAAGAACACCTGCAATTTTAAAAACTCCATTTAATAAAAGAAAAACATTGCTAGAATGAAATGAAGGAATGTTAAGCCCTTCAGAGTTGATGATACAGAAGTAACATAAATTCATAATCCTCTTTGCTCCTTCAATTCTGTCCCCTTGATTCAAAAGGATTATACCAGTATATTTTGTCTTCATTAAAAAATACAAACAAAAAAATGGTTCTATTCAACTGAGAATCCTCATAGCAGTCTGTCTAGGTGCTGTAATTCATGACTTCCTGCTTCTACATAAAGGCACAGGCGTCACTCGAGTACACCGGCCATCTCACTGGTGGCAGCCTGCCAGTATTCCCAGGTGCAGTGCTGGATAAAAAATCATCTCATTCTATCGAGTTCTAACAGTGTGCTAGACATTGTGCCATGGGAAGGAGCCCAGAACAGGTGTAACTACTGCCTTTCAAGAGTTCATAGTTGAAGACCAACAAAACATCTTTGCTGCGGGCATTTCCCTGAATTATTTTTATTTAGATTTTTTTCTGAGTGGTTAGGAAGTTGCCATTTGATAACACCTATACTGTGGATTACTTCCCTGGTGGCTCAGATGTTAAAGCATCTGCCTGCAACGCGGGAGACCTGGGTTGAATCCCTGGGTCAGGAAGATCCCCTGGAGAAGGGAATGGCAACCCACTCCAGTACTCTTGTCTGGAAAATCCCACGGACAGAGGAGCCTGGTGGGCTACAGTCTTCGGTTCCTACAGCTATAACTCTATTTCCATTTTGTAGACAAGTTCATTGGTACCCTTTTTTAAGATTCCATATATAAGTGATATCATATGATGTTTCTCTTTCTGTCTGACTTACTTCACTCAGTATGACAATCTCTAGGTCCTTCCATATTGCTGCAGTGACATTATTTCATTCTTTTTTATGGCCGAGGGTAACTTGCTTGTAAGGAGCAGAGTGGAAGGCATCTGACCCCCAGGTCACCAAGCTCTCCCATGTACAAGTGTGCCCACATATATATACATCACAAGTAGGGTAATTGTCTACAGACAGAACTGCCTGAATGGATTTGACGGGTTCCACAATGCTTTCCTTATTTAAACACATCTCCCACATCAAACTGCCACAACAAGCCTTCCTGTCTTGTCTGAGATTTTACAATAAGAAATATTCTTTTGAAATGGAAATAGGCAGAGCTTTTGTCTCAAGAATGCTGCTAAACAAATATAACCTGAGAAAGGTAAGCCTGGGGGGTCTGTACCACACAGGCGAGACGCTTGTCTCTCAACACCGGCATTATGACACTATTAAGAATACTGGCTAAACCAGTGCTTATAACATCTGATTTCAATCATCGTAGTCAGTAGCAAAAAATGTGTTACACATGGCATATGCATACCGCAGCATGAATTGATTGTATAAAGCACATCCTATGATCAAAAAGGATGATGCAAAACTAATCCTAAGTGGATAGCAGAATTCAGTTGGAACATCTGGGCGCAAACTTTATGACTTCAGGTCAAATTCCCTCTCTTGTTGAGTATTCAGTGACTCCATTGGTCAAGACTTCAGATGAAATATACTATATTATAAATAATTCATACATGAGCATAATCACATTTTAGTTTTCTCACTAAATCTCTGCTTTCAAAGAGATTAACAATCTAGGCAGAAAGATTTTAACAGTGTCTATGTCTTAATGCATTCCCACACTTTTCATGGTCCTGGCATATAAAAGGTTCTCAATAAATGTTGGTTGAGTCAATAAATGAATGCATGAGTGAATGAATTATGACTTGGGGAGAAATTATACTAAAGTGTTTATAAATTAACATTTATTCAATACTTTTTAAAATGTTCATTATCAATTTGTTGATTGATACATGAATGAACTTTGAATGAATTAATGTGACAAGCTGAGTTTTTAGAAAGAGACTGAAAAGTCAGTAAGTTTTCCTCTAATTTACACTGTTTTTTATTTTAAGAAACATTTAAAATTCATTTTAAACTGTTTTTAAGATTTGATTTAAAAAGAAGAGTAAATCAGGGATGATAATGGAAGTCACCCTTGACTTTCAAAGCATAATTACTCAGTTTTTCAAATTACTGGTATTATTGGGTGAAACAAAGTAATTATAAAATAGTCATGTAACTTCAGACCCTGAAGTGATGCACTTGCGTTCATCTCCAAGAGTCAGTGTCATACCAACCTGATGAATAAGGCCCAACTTCAGCCACTTATAACAGAGCTAAGAAATGTAATGTGACTCTTGAGTGTCAAATATTACTGTACAAATCCCATACACTAGAGCCTCTTTTAAAAAGGAGCGTTTGACTGTCTTTCATATCCTATTTGTTGTTTTTAACATATAAACTTGATAAGCTTGATTATTTAGCTTCTGAATGCATGTTAAATATAAATTACAATTACATAAAAGCTAAACACCAAGATGTCTTTTGCTTTTCATTGGTAACTGCAAGATTTATCAACTGATAGTCCAATCAATATCAGCAAGTAGACTCCCAAATTAGACCCCCAGGGACTTCCCTGGCAGTCCAGTGCTTAAGACTTTAACTTCCAATGTAGGTTCAAACCCTAGTTGGTGAGCTAAATTCCCACAGGCCTCAGGGCCAAAAAGCAAAAACATAAAACAGAAACAATATTGTAACAAATTCAATAAAGACTTTAAAATGCAACCCCCACCCACACACACAAACTTTAAAAAAACTATTAGATCCCACAAATAAAGCAAATCTACCTTCTATCATTTGGTGTACAGACAAGGAATCCTACAGACATCACTCAATAGTCAAAAGATATTCCAGCAGAAGGACTGCCATTACGATGGCAACCATAAATATCAAGAAAATATTTAATTCTTCTTAAGAATGCTGTATAGAATTTTTTAAAATTTAAGATTTATATCTGAAATTTCAACATTTTAAAAAGTTAGGCAATTTAAAGGATGAGATTCAATTTATGTGGGAAACCTATATCTAAATAGAATATATATTCTAAAATGGATCCAAACTGGGGAAAAATTGCTCATTTTTCATTTAAGGATTGTAAATGAGTGGTGTACTTCCAAGATCTTTTAAAACAGTGGATTAATAAAATACTACAAGGCAACATAGGTTAACGCACTCTAGATTATGTCCTTGCCTATGTTCAGTTCCACATGACAATGTGTGGAAAAGTCAATTTACTTAACTTCAAACTTTCAGGTTTCCTTTTAGATGATGTTAAAACTAGAAACAATGTGGCAACTGAGCATCTAAAGAATGAGGCTGATAAAAAGTGAATTATATAATGCTTGACTTTGGAAAAGGAGGAAAATACACCATCGCATAGAGTTACTTTAAAGCTTTAATGTTGGCCAAGGGAGATTAAATTGCATTTGGGGTGTACAGATGCAGACGATTCCATTGGTGTGATTTTCAAAGCAAAGACAAATGATATTAGAAAATAAAGCATGAGGGCTTCTGCTTTAATCTGTCCACATTAATGTTTTAATCTATGACTAATTGGAATTGCACGTAAGTTCAGGAAGAGTCTTACAGACTGTCTAAAGCTAGGAGACATGTAAGGCTTTTAAAAATACATCTAGGAAGATTTCTTGACCACAAAAGCAAGAACGTGTGAAGAATTGTTCTAATGAAGCTTGTCAGTGTGTCTAACTTGAAATTAATATGGAATATGCACCAAAAATAACACAATAATGTGTGCTATCAAGAAATAGTGAAAATAAACTAAAATATACTACACGATCTCTAAAAACAAAACATCACTCCCTTTTAAAGTCTTTAAATAAAGGAAAAAGAAATACCACCCAAGAGAATTACTAAATCCAAAGATGATGTCATTTCTCTGCTTAAAATCCTGCAGTGGCTCTCAGAGCCTCCAGGATACTCTGAGCCTCTCAACATGACATATGAGGCCAGCTTGGCCTGGTCCTGGCCCTTGAAGCTTTATAGGTCTTGTGTTGGGTCATGTTGCAATGCAAGCACTCCACTCAACTATGCCAGCCTATTTGTAGTTTCTGGAGAGCAGCCTGCTCTCTTATGCCCAGATGATTTTGTGCGTGCTGTCCTCGCCTAGAAAGTTCTTCACCCCTCCCTTCATCTCAGCCAACACATCTCCCTAAGACTCAGTTTAAACATTGGATGCCTCTGAGAACTGTGATAATAAAAACATGGTTAACTATTTAATGTAAGTAACAAGAAAGTTCTTAGAGAGTCTGGTGAAAGAAGAGATTAATTCCCAACCAGCCAAGGTCTGGGAGAGATTTTATGGGGAGGTTTATGTTAGATTCATAGGCCTATGAAGCTTTTAACATTTTAATTTTACTTAAAAAAAAAAAAAAGCTTTTATTCTGAATATCTCACATCCTCCTCGGTCATTTTACTCCTACCTTGGGACCTTGAGAGTTAGCTTGGAAGTGCTAATAGGATAGAAAAATCACCAATATGTCAACAATTAAAACATAAGATTGCTCTATGTAGGAACATTGTTCTCTTTGAGTAGATGGTCAGATGGGGCTCACTTATTAATGAGAGAAGAATAGGACATTGTCCAGCCACCCAGATCAGATCCTACACGATGGAGATACACAAACCCACCTGTTGGAACTCCAGCCACTCCCTCTGAATGCCTACCTTACCTTACTATCTTTCTTTTGACACTAAAAAAAAGCTACTGAAATCTCATCTTCCTCAAGAAGCCCTCCCAACTAACTGAAAATATGTTGACAGCTTTATGGACATGTAGAAATAAAAGACTTGTTTTTTGGAGGCATACAGACTTGTAAGTAAGATCGCTCTGGATAAGTTACTTAACTTGCACCCAAGTTGTCTCTACTCTGGGATTCAAGCATAACTGAGGAAGAGCTTATTTACAGGGAGGACCCAAGACCCTTGAAGGATGAACGTAAAAGGAATTGTGCCCACCTGCAAAAGTCTGGGTCAAGAGCAGTGGCACTGTCAACGGTGGTGGCACGGGCCAGTGATACCAATAGAGCCCTAGATACTTCTTAGTCTCAGGTGGAAAATACCTGGGTTGAGCATCTGGGGCACAGCTGAGTGATCATTGATAGCATTTTCACATATCACCATGGCAAGCCGGGGCAGAAGAAGGGGTAAACAGTAGATACCACACTATGGTCAAAAGAACTAGTTCCTGGCATGCAGATGAGTCATCCCAGCCAAGGCTGGAACTTCTAGAATGATTTGGGAAGAAAATCTGTAGGGGACCAAAGTTCCTCTGTATGACTAGGAGAAAAGTCATGAAAATAATATATCATGACTATTTTTAAAATCAGGCTGTTATGGATTGTAAGAGTGAAATATTATACCTGAAACAAGTAATATTTGAATAATTGGTATGTGGCTTCAGCTTAAGGGAAAAAAAAATCAAAAACACAAAGCAGATTAAATCCATGTTTATTTCAAGTGGCAGAAAAGTAATTTAAAAAGCATAAACCTACAAAAATAAAGAGAACAGGAGAGAAAATCATAATGGGAAGGATGTGTTAACAAATGTGTGAAGTGAATTAGCAGAGAAATGGCATGGACTAAGTCAAGAAGCAAGTCAATTCTTGTGTAAACTCCTAGAAAAGGTTTTTGTGTTTTGGTTTTTTGGCTGCGCTGGCTCTTTGTTGCTGTGAGCCAGAGCTGCCCTCGGCTTGCCGTGCAGGGGCTTTTCAAAGTGGTGCTTCTCCGGTTGCAGAGCACAGGCTCAGACGCACGGCTTCCGTGGTTACAGCGTGTGCACTCAGAAGGTGCAGCTCGCCCTTATTCGCTCCACAGCATGGGGCATCTTCCTGGGCCAGGGAGTGAACCTGTGTCCCCTGCATGGGCAGGTGGGCTTTTAACCACTGGACCAGCAGGCAAATCCCCGGAAGAGGGTTCTTTTTATGGTCAAGGGTTATTGAAAATAGGGTGATTCTCTGAAATTTTTAATAATAAGCTGTTCAGCGTCTTAGCTCAGACAGTCAGACAACTGCAACATCACCATTCAAACCCCCGCCTCAAGGAGTAACTGTGGTACAAGACTGGAAAGCTGCACTTTGAAGAGAGTGACTCTTGAGAGACTCAAGACTCTGAGGTGCAAATGGTTGCTTCTGAGAAGTGGGACTCAGGAACAGAAAGGGCCATAGGGGCCTGAGGGCTTAGGTTTTATGTTTGTATTTGTTTTTTTCTTTATAAAGCTTGTAGTTGTTTTATATGTGTGTGTGTGTGTGTGTGTGTGTGTGTGTGTGTGTGTATACAGGAGAAGGCAATGGCACCCCACTCCAGTACTCTTGCCTGGACAATCCCATGAACGGAGGAGCCTGGTAGGCTGCAGTCCATGGGGTCATGAAGAGTCAGGCACGACTGAGCGACTTCACTTTCACTTTTCACTTTCATGCATTGGAGAAGGAAATGGCAACCCACTCCAGTGTTCTTGCCTGGAGAATCTCAGGGACAGAGGAGCCTGGTGGGCTGCCATTATGGGGTCACACAGAGTCGGACACGACTGAAACGACTTAGCAGCAGCAGCAACTATTGTATTGATTCATAAAATCCTTCTTGTGTTACTGATCATTGATTCCACAAGTGGTGCTGGGGACTTTTCTTTTTAATAATGGCCTCCTGTCATGACAATGAACTGCCAGGGACCTGTAAGTAAGCCTTCCAAGCACAGTCATATAGGCTGTGGATGCCCCAACTCCAGGGCAACTGACACTGGCAGCGTGACAGCTGATGGTAAGTCTCCATGAGCATCAGCACTCTACTTCCGTCTCGCTTGCAGTCAGGCTTGTGAACGCACTCCCTCGCAGTTGCTACACTTTCTTACCTACGTTGCTCTTCTGGCTTCATCACCAGTATGCGCTCATTGTGTTCCGTATCTGACTCAACTCCCTTCACAAGATGTACTGTAAAGATACAAGCATGCATTTTACCTTTGTAAGATTTCCCCATTCTTTTCTCTTCCATTTTTTCAGTTCATAATTGTACATTTGATAGGGCTTACACTAACATTTTGAATTTCTGATTGTATATGTAGTCAGACTTGATCTAAAAGACTCTGTTACACTTATTTTTACATTTTCTCAAGCTTTGCAACTTATTAACCAATAATAATGAATGATTACAACTTTGGTCGTTTTTAAAAGTTCATCAGTGACTTATTGGCTCTTGAGAAGCTTGGAAGCATATCAACGAATGTTCTGTAGCAGTTGTTAAGGAAAGGCAGACAATTGCTTTTACGACAGCAATACTTTAGAAAGTAAATGGATAAGCCAAGTTATTGGTAGGTAAAATTAGGTCTTATGTATTTCTCAGGTTAATGCAGTCCTTGGTCTTTTCCCTGTTGAATGAATGTCTGAGTTTTAAGTCTTTCTTCTCTAATTGTTGACTTTGCTCCCTCTACTGGAATCTTGCTTAAATTGAATGGAAAAAGTTTATCTGAAATTGAATAGTTTCTCTTTAGAGTTGGTGTATCAGCCTCAGATTGAAATGAAGACTAGGAAATTATTCCCAAAGCATAACTGAAAAGTGCCACTGTCACATGGAGAAATTTTTGTTTCTCATCTTTCAAACGCACGCCAGTGTATAGGATTATTTTGGTTTAAAGAAAAGGAATGTTTAAATCAAACTCGTGGGTAATTTAATTCAGTTCAAACTTGCAGCATTCTGGCTTTTTGGAGAATTACATTTCTGTTTTTACTACTTTGTCATGGGTTTTAAATGCTTTAAAGGATTGCAAAAATGACAGGAGTTGATTAAGTATATGGTAGGCACTTCAAAGGATCTCAGAATACATTTTATAAACATTGCATCCTTATTCTCCGTATAGCTGAGGTAAGAACAGTAAAGATTGTTTCATTTAATGGGAGAAAGCCTTCAATTTAGAGAGAAGGGGATGTGTCTATGCAGGTTCGCATACTATTCAATAGCAAACAAGAAGAATGTATGCCAAATTCAGTCAATTGAAGAAAGTAGGGAAAACCATTAGACCATTAGGTATGACCTAAATCAAATCCCTTTGGATTACACAGTGGAAGTGGGAAATAGATTTAAGGGACTAGATCTGATAGACAGAGTGCCTGATGAACTATGGATGGAGGTTCATGACATTGTATAGGAGACAGGGATCAAGACCATCCCCCAGAAAAACAAATGCAAAAAGCTGGAGATTTAGCAGCCCCCTGCCCCCATGGCATTCAAGAAAGGAGGACAGGAAAATAAGTGAAGGCAAGACCACCAACTATTCTTCAGTGAAAAGAATTGTGGTGGGAGGTGGCCAGAGGCGCCAGTGGTTCTGGAGGGAGGGGAGTAGGAGGTGGTGGGAAAAGAACAAGCAGAGACAGGAAAGGACCTATTCTAGATTGGAAGGTCAAGAAGGCTTATCTGAGGTGATGCTTCAAAATGAAGAGGAGCAGCCTTTGGAAGGGAGGGTGAGGTGCAGATGAGTGTCATGGCCCTGAATATAAGGAAAAGACCTGTGTAGGGCAAGTACTCGGGGTCTAGGAGGAGCCGCCCCGTGACAGGCATTAGCTAAGTGGGTGAATGAGACGAGTCAGGATGGGGAGGCAGGGGCCAGGCCACCCGGGGCCTTTCAGCCAGGCTGAGGGGTTTGGATTTAACCTACGAGCAAACTGGAATGCACTGGGAAACTTGAGGTTGTCCCAGGGAATTCTCTATAAAGCTCCATTTTGCCACCTTGTGGAGCGTCTCTAGTGCGGCTGGGAGTAGAAGCAGCAAGAGGAGGAGCACTTGGGAACGAAAGATGGGGAGGATACCGCCGGGCTGGCGTGGCTAGGAGGGGGTGATGGCAGCTTCCTCTGCACAGAGCCTTGTGCCCAGCACTTGACTTGTACTTTCTTTGGTCTTCATGACTCCTGCAAAGCCTGGGCATAGGAAATCACAGGACAAGTTTCCTCCAAATCCCTTCCCTTGAACAGAAAGTTACTGGAGATATATCTTGTGTCAATCTAGAGGGCAAAACTTCAGGACATTTTGGGAGAATAAAAGGCAATCTGGTGTGACCGGAATATAGCCTGTTTGAAGGATTTAGAGGGACTGTGCAACCCATGGACTGTACCTGCCAGCCTACTCTGTCCATGGAATTTTCCAGGCAAAAATACTGCAGTGGGTTGCCATTTCCTCCTCCAGGGGACCTTCCTAACTCAGGATTGAACCCGAGTCTCCTGCATGTCTTGCATTGGCAGGCAGATTCTTTACCCCTCTGCCACCTGGGAAGCCCCTACACAGCACACAAACCTAATCCAGTGGGTCAGGACTGAACCACAGAGACGGAAGCTGGGACAGCCAAGAACGGAAGCTAGAACTTGGATTCTAGTGCCCAGTGTAGCCGCACAGGGCTGATCCCACATGCTTTGAAGTCAGGCGGACCAGGTTCAGACCCCAGCTCTGCCACTTACTGCCAGTGTTAGCTTGGAAAAGCTAAAGATAAGAAAATACAATGGGAAAAGCTAGTTTGGGAAAAAGAGAGAAAACAAGGAGTCAATACGTTGAGTTTCAGGTGACTGACCAGTTAACCACATGGAGAAGTTCAAATATAAACCTGTTAGAAACAAACATCTGTAGTGCAGGTGCAAGTCCAAGGCCTGAATTGTTCACAGAGAATAGAGAGAAGTAGAAGAGATAGAACTTATGTATATTCCTGGATTCTTAAACTTTTCTGTTGATTTTGTACCATCCTTTAGAACATATAAAGCTCTTCACTAGCTTAAGGGGAAATTTTGGTTCCAAATTGGTTGAAAGCTTTTGGAATATCTAGAACTATTACATTAAATGAACAAAGATCAATGTGATTGATGATGATGATGATGTAATTTTAGCTCTTAAATCTGCTTTTCCATATCACTGCCAGCCTTATAGAGTCTTCTTCCCCCAGATAATTTTCTACTATGGATTTCAAAACCAAACCAAACCAACAAACAAAAACCAAGATTGTCCAAATAAAGAATATTTTCTTTCTGATTGGTACCTTTTCCTTTGAGAAAAGTATATAAACATTCACTGGCTTTGTGGGCTTCTGATTGTTAAAATGACTTGATTTGCTGTTGGTAATTTTTTCTTTGTTCATTAGTTTTTATTTTGTTCTGTGTTTGTTTAGTTCTCTATTTGGAGGCATGTTCTGAGTTCATGAGGTTTTTAGGTAAGTGATCCACCCAAAAAACTGTATCTCTTCTCTTATTATTGACAGAGCTCTGAGGCTCCATCTTTTCAAACCTTCTATTAAGAATTCATGCTAATAAAGCAAAGGGACCAGTAGAACATAAGCTTATTGTCTCTAAACAGTAACTTTAAAGAGAATTTTTTCAAAATAAGTATAAATACCAATAAGCTAACATTTCTCAACTCTTAATACTTCTGGACAGGTAAGAGTTTTCATTTGTAAAAACATAAAAGGGATTCCATGTCATAATAATAATGATAGCAAATATATAGTGCTTATAACATGTCAGATATTGTTCTAAATACTTTATACATATTAGCTCAATGATTTCTCACAGAAATTCCATAAAGCAGATACTTTAATTAGGTCCATTTCACAGATTGGGTAACTGAGGCACAGAGATAACTTGCTCAGGGTTACTAAGTTCAAAGACAGCAAAGCCAGGACTAAGGCAGAATAACTCCAAAATAGATGCTCCGAAGTATTACACCATCAACTATCTCAGAGAATGACTTTGAGGCCTCAGAAGAATAATACTATTAGAAGAGGAGTAAAGAGATGATTCGCTTTTTTCCTTACACATCAATGCATAGTCTTACTTGTTACAACAAGTGAGTTTTAATTTCAGTTTGAATGTCATCAAAAAAGATATTTTTCTGGTACCTCATGAAAAAAGAGTATCTTGATGGTTAGGAGTCACAGGAAAAGATACTCAACTCTCTTAAACATGAAGGAAATGATCATTAAAACCACAATGAAACACCATTGTATATACATTTAGCCAAAATGACTAAGATTTAAAGCAAAATGATACCAATTTTGGCAATAACAAATGGAAACAATTGGATATGAAACAACTGGAATTCTCATACACTACTGGAGGAGTATGAATCAAGATAGCCAACTTAGGAAGCAATTTGGCAGGATTTATTAAAGCTGAACATACCTATACACCAAGACCCAGGTATTCCACTCCTAGATATATACTGAACAGATATGCATATCTGTTCAACTAAAGGCATATTTAAGAATTTTTATAGCAACAGCATTCATAATAGTCACAAGCTGAAAAGAGCCCAGTTCAGTTCAGTCACTCAGTCGTGTCCAACTCTCTGCGACCCCATGAATCACAGCACACCAGGCCTCCTTGTCCCTCACCAGCTTCAGGAGTTCACCCAAACTCATGTGCAGCAAGTCGGTGATGCCATCCAGCCATCTCATCCTCTGTCGTCCCCTTATCCTCCTGCCCCCAATCCCTCCCAGCATCAGGGTCTTTTCCAATGAGTCAACTCTTCGCATGAGGTGGCCAAAGTACTGGAGTTTCAGCCTCAGCATCAGTCCTTCCAATGAATACCCAGGACTGGTCTCCTTTAGGATGGACTGGTTGGATCCCCTTGCAGTCCAAGGGACTCTAAAGAGTCTTCTCCAACACCACAGTTCAAAAGCATCAATTCTTCAGTGCTCAGCTTTCTTCACAGTCCAACTCTCACATCCATACATGACCACTGGAAAAACCAAGTGTTTGTCAGTAGTTCAGCAGATAAATTGTAGTATAACCATAAAATGAGACACTATATTGCACTGAGAAGGAATTTACTATTGCTACATGCAACACATGAATAAATTTCATAAGTGAGTAAAAGATGCTAGGAAAAAAAACACAAAAAGCTATGTTCTGTAATACTTAGTGAAAAGAAGCCAATCTGAAAAGGCTACATACCCATGATTCTAACTCTGACATTCTGGAAAATGCAAACCTTATGAAGACAGTAAGAAGATCTGTAGTTGTTGGGGGATGGGGGTATGACTAGACAGAGCACACAGGATTTTTAGGGCAGTGAAAACACTCTGCAAGATATTATAATGGTGGCTGCGTGTCAAACCCATAGACTGTAAAGCACTGAGAATGAGCCCTAATGTCAGCTGCAGACTTCGGGTGATTATGGCATAGCATAGGTCCATCAGTTGTAACAAATGTACCACTTTGGTGGGGGACAACGATGGGGGAGGCTATGTATCTGTCGGCAGAAGGGAGAGATATAGAGAATCTCTATACTTTCAATTTTGCTGTGAGCCTAAAAATGCTGTAAAACATAAAGTCTTTAAAAAAAATACTATGCACTCTGTGATTCCATTTGTAGAAACATAAAAATCAAGAAAACTAATATAAAGTGTTAGAAGTTAGCGGATTGGTTACTTTTGGGGGGAGTAGGAGATGGAAGGAAACGTGAGCCTCTGAGGTGGTGGCAGTGTATTAGTTCTTGATTTGAGCTGGTTTACAAGGGTGTGTTCCCATTGTGAAAATTCAGTGGGCTGGACAACTAGGATTTATTCCTTTCCTCATATATGTTATAATTCAGTAAAAAGTATTTTTAAAAGATACATTGTTCTAAAGTTAAACACAATAATATGGAAAAGTATCTGGACATAACATTATTCATGCCATCATAAAATGCTACTCAAGCCTGCACCTTTCTCTTAAAGTTCATAGGAGGGCTTATCTCTAGAAACCTATTTAAAAAGTGATCAATTTAAAAATGCCAAAATGGTTCCAGCGTGGATCCTTAGTTCACAAAGGTGTCTGGCAAATAGGTAAATGTTATTGGATCTCCCAAAACAAATTTAATATGACTGTCATTAGAAGAAATAGGAATTGTGTGGTTCTGCTAAAGAAGAAAATATCTGTCTTCAAGTGTGGCAGAGATTAAAGAACCATGTGTTGTAGTTTTCTTCTTTGTTTAATAGTCGCACTACAGGGAATGACTTCTCTGTTCACTGGTTCATGTATCAGGTCTCAAATAGAGACAGTATGGCTGGATTTTAAGATGCCAGACTAGGCACCTGCTGTAGTCATGCATCCCACAATGCATCCATAGAAATGACAAGAAAGATATTTTTCAGGAGAAAAGGAAATGTTGAAGGAAGAAGAAGAGGGGAAGAGGAAGGAGGAGGAAAAATATGGGGAGGGGGCGGGCAGAAGGATAGAAGGAGAGAAAGAGGAGGGGAAGAGACATCAGCATAAAGGTGCTTGAGTGTGAGAGTAGAAGGGGACCTTCAGTGGGTGAGCGTCTCTGAGGAATCCCTAGGACAGAAAACAGAGAGGACCAACTGAAAAGGGAAACCACAACCCTAATTATGAGCAAAAGTCATTGCGGAAGATGGGCACATCACACAGTAGGTTTTGTTTCCAAAAGTGTTTTATACCAGAAGGATTACATAGCGCACACTTAGGAGACCTGTAGTCCTTTGATAAGACACTTGATTTTAATAGATGGGGAAGATCATCTGCTCACTCATAGGACAGATGCAATAGAAGAGGGTTCAATTCAACAGTCACTGCGTGCTTTCTACATGGAAAGCCTGGGCTAGACATTGGAAGTACTGTGATAAAAATAATGGCTGCTGATCATGAGGAACAGCCTACTGCAGAAGATCAACACGTAATCATAGCATTTCACTATGATGTCATTAAATGTGTGAGGGTGATATAGGACGACAGAGAGCAGATCACTTACACTAATCTCAGAGCTGAGGTAGATCTTGAAGGATAAATTATAATCAATATGCCCAAGTAACAAAGGGTAGGTGTGCCACAAAAGTGGATATCATTTGGAAGGTGGGAGGGAAATTGAAAAGTTTTAAGAAGGGTGGCTAATTCTGCATTCTTGGAGAGTTCACTCTAGTTATCATTTGAAGGGTGGGTCTCAAGGGATAAGAAATAGGAATCTTCTAGAAGCAGGCTCCCATGGAGTTAGGACACAGTTTCAGATGACTGGGTCTGAGATACTGAGGGCAGAGCTGGAAAAGAGAAAAAGGAATCGTCAGAGAGGATTAAGAAAATGGCAAGGCTTGAATAGTGTCTAATATTTGGACTTTTGACAGGAATATGGTGGTGGTATTAACTAGAAACTGGCCCCACAGGGGGAAAATGAGTTTGGAATAGAAAATAGTTATTTCCATTTTAGACATGGTGCATTCCATTGCTAAATGAAATATCCAGAAGGAAATTAGATATATGATTCTGAAGGAGAGAGATGAAGAGGAAGAATATAGCTTTGGAGGGTTGTGGGCATCTAAGTAATACTTAAACTCATGAGAGTAAGTTCAGTTCAGTTCAGTTCAGTTGCTAAAGGTGTCTGACTCTTTGCAACCCCATGGACTGCTGCACGCCAGGCCTCCCCGTCCATCACCAACTCCTGGAGTCCACTCAAACCCATGTCCATTGAGTCGGTGATGCCATCCAACCATCTCATCCTCTGTCATCCTCTTCTCCTCCTGCCCTCAATCTTTCCCAGCATCAGGGTCTTTTCAAATGAGTCAGTTCTTTGCATCAGGTGGCCAAAGTATTGGAGTTTCAGCTTCAGCATCAGTCCTTCCAATGAATATTCAGGACTGATGAGAGTAAATACCAGTCAGCAAGAAGAAAGGGTAGGAATTGCAGAGCACTAGGCCCAGGGTAGAGCTCCAGGGACCCTGCCACTGAAGGGTAAATAGAAGACAGTGCCACAAACAGTCTATGAAGCAGGAAGCTGGGAAAGCATGGACAGAATCCTGAGAGAACGATGCCTTGGAAGCTATAGAGTACAGACCTTCCAGAAAGAGAGTCTGGTGCAGGGGAGAGGTCCAGGCGGTCACGTGCTCATTAGATTTAACAACATGGAGGTCGTTGTTTCTATGGTGGGAACAGTTTCACTGGAGTGCAAGGGTGGAAGCCTGAGTGTGGTGAGCTAGAAAGGGAATAGGAGGCAGAGGCTACAATTAGAGACAAGAAACAGCCCTAAAGGAGTGAGCAAGATTGGGTAGCAGGTAGAGGAAGACAGGAGAGCTAAAGATCTGGATTTCCTTGTTTGTTTTAGTCATAGAAAAGACTTGACTATGTTTATACATTGGAAGGGAAGAGAAAGAAGCTGAAAATGCATGAAATAGAAGGAACTAGTCATGAAATAATGTGCTATAGCATCCTGAGCGTGGAGGGTGGCATCCATGAGCAAGAGAAAGGTGTGGGTATCATAAGCAGGGGGCAAAAGAGAACAAAAAATTGGCCGGTTTCATGTTGGGTCTAAAGAATGCCAGTAATTTCCACAAAGTCAGAGGGACAGTGCCCGTGATGGGAGTGGTTGTTGATTAAGAGGTTTGAGGCCAGCGGGGAAGGTTGGCAGCAGTCCCCACAGGAGTAAGTTGAGCCATAGCAAATAGCAGGACTGTGCAGCAGTGTTGAGAGCCCACAAAAACCATGAATTTATAGTAACTAATCTGCACGTTTGTGAGTCTTCCTTTTCTAGTAGCACTCATTGCACTGAGATAGTAGCAGAGAGCGTGAATTACGGTGTTCTCCCAGAGCTGGGGCTTTGCCAGGAGTGTGACACAAAAGACAGTTGAGAGTGATGGTGAGATAGTGATCCAGGAGATCGAAGTGTGATCTTAGGCTAAGACAAGCTTTGTTCTTGGAAGTATCAAAGGACTAGAGGTTGAAATAGAGAACAACTAAGCTGGAAAGAGAAGAGGTTATGTCTGAAACACAGGCGTCTGTTAAGACAAGAGTAGTTATTTGGAAATTGGATAATGCATTTGAAGGAAAGAGAATCACATGTGTAAAGACAGAGGCAAAGAGGAACAGAGATAATCTTAGTATAACTGGAACACATGTTACATAAAGTAGCATGAGATCAAGGTAGAAACGTGCTTTAGGCCTAAGAAAGTTGGGACACTGGCTACTCTAAGAAGCCTGGAGTCAGTCCAAGTTCTCAGACAGGGCTGTCTAAGCTGGCTATGGTTGTGCAGGTCATGCCCAGCTCAGGGACTGTCCAAGGTGGGCTAAACTCCAAGCCGCTCTCTTTGCCAAGCCACTCAGCCCGCTCTGTGGCTGCTTCAGCAGGAGGAAAATGATCTTTTCTTTAATTTACCACCCTCCCCTCCTGGAGGGGAAACACTTCTCCAAATCATCCCAGGGGGTGCCTTTCTCATTGGCTAGCAGTGGCTGAATGGAGTGACATGATCGGATGGACTTTTCAGGGTGACCTCTCTGGCCCTGGTGTAGATGACCTAGAATAAGGAGACACAGTACACAGGAGAACAAAACAGTTATCACCAGAACAGGGACCTGAACAAAGATAGAGCCGAGAAAGAAGTGAGGCCAGATCCAGAAGCAAGCTTTGTAGCAGAATTAACATTGAGCACCTTCAATATCTTACCTCAGATATGCAGATGACACCATTTTAATGGCAGAGAGTGAAGAAAAACTAAAGAGCCCCTTGATGAAGGTGAAAGAGGAAAGTGAAAAAACTGGCTTAAAACACTACATTCAGAAAACCAAGATCATGGCATCTGGTCCCAACACTTCATGGCAAACAGATGGGGAAAAAGTGGAAACAGTGACAGATTTTCTTTTCTTGGGCTCCAAAATCACTGCAGATGGTGACTGCAGTTGCTCCTTGGAAGAAAAAATGTGATAAACCTAGACAGCATATTAAAAAGCAGAGACATCATTTTACCAAAAGGTCCATATAGTCAAAGCTATGGTTTTTCCAGTAGTCATGTATGCATGTGAGAGTTGGACCATAAAGAAGACTGAGTGCTGAAGAACTGATGCTTTTGAATTGTGGTGTTGGCGAAGACTCTTGAGAGTCCCTTAGACTGTGAGGAGATCAAACCGGTCAATCCTAAAGGAAATCACACTGAATATTCATTGGAAGGACTAAAGCTGAAGCTCCAATACTTTGGTCACCTGATGCAAAGAGCCAACTCACTGGAAAAGATCCTGATGCTGGGTGAGGGCAAGTGAAGGGGAAGACAGAAGATACCATGGCTGGATGGCATTACTGACTCAGTGGAAATGAGTTTGAGCAAACTCAGGGAGAGAGTTAAGGACAGGGAAGCCTGGCATGCTACAGTTCATGGGGTCGCAGAGAGTTGGACACAACCTGGCTACTGAACAACAACAAACTTGTTGTTGAGACAGCAGAAAAGGGGAAAGGCTCACATTTATTCTCCACTGTGTTCCCAGACCTGACCACAGTGAATGCTCAATTGTGTGCGCATGCTTAGTCACTCAGTCGTCTCCAACTCTTTGCAACCCCATGGACTGTAGCCCACCAGGTTCCTCTGTCCATGGAATTTTCAGGGCAAGAATACTGGAATGGGTTGCCATTTCCTACTTCAGGGGGTCTTCTTGACCCAGGGATCAAATCAGTCTCTTGCATCTCCTACATCAGCGGGTAAATTCTTTACCACTGTGCTACCTGGGAAGCCCCAATGCTCAATTAATATTTTGTCAAATGAAGAAAAAATAATAAAGTTGCAAGCAACAAGCACATTTTCAAGAGAAAGATACTATCTGCTTAGGTGGAACTCTCTACCCAGAGGAAACAGTACCTTCATTAAGCCTACTAAATTTTGAGTAAGTTGTAGAACTGAGAATACCCATCTAGAAATTTAGAAAGAGTTACTCCTAAGCAATGTTCAGAGCCTTGACTGAATATTCAAATAACCTGAGAAGCTTTTTAAAATTCCAATGCCCATATTGGGCCAGCTGACTCAGAAACTCGGGGATGGGATCCAGGCATCCATATTTTTTAAAGCTCCTGTGATGATTCCAAGTCAGCTACTTTCATGGAACTCTGCAAATCCTGTTCTAGACTTCTAGATATGGTCATTAACACAGCATAGATAAGACCTGGGTCAGAGACAGGGCAGAATAGTTTAACATATTTGACCGTCTTGTGGCAATGAATCCTCCATTGCTGATGAAATCTTTTTACCTAGTGATCAGTTCTTCAAAATTCATTCCAACATCTTGGCAAAAGATGAAAAAAGGTAAAGAAATGCATTACATTGCTTCGCTGATTTTAGGAAACTAAACTGGGCCAAATGTGCTATAAAATAGGGGCTTTTTTAATGATAGTTTAAAAAGGAGACAGATATAAACACAGATAAAGGGCAGAGATATAAACTTTTTTAAGAACTCTTCATTCTGCTATGGTTGTATGTATTTCATGTGAGTCAGAAAAACTAGATACTATAGAAAAATAAAAGGAAGAGTTTGAAAATAATTTAAGAGTAAGAGAGAGGATATTTCTGTATAGAGTGGAAAGTTTGTAGGAAGAAAGGAAAAGCAAAAATCCTAGGGCAAGTATCAATCTAATCTTCAACCCAGGGGCTTCCCCACTGAGTTCTGCACTGTGACTTGGAGACCTGTCACCTGTGTGATCTTCACTTTCTTCCCTGACAAACAGGTGTCCACACCCTGGTGAGCGCCAGCCCTCTCTAGCCGCCAAGCATCCTCATTCTATTATGTTTTACTCTAACTTGAATAGGCTAAAAGTCATTTAAGCCTTGCCCTTCTTGACATGAAGGAAAGCACAGCATTGCTCACCAAAACGAGAGGTCTAAGACCCTAACCCAGAACGGGTTTTTTTTTTTACCAATCCGCAGCAGATAAGGATTTGAGAGTAAAAGTTTAGAAATGTTCACAGTAATGGAATAATCTCTGTCAAGTCACAAAATATTGAGGCTTATATTTTGTTTATCTTTGTGTTTTTATTTGACTTCTCTGGTAATTAATTTTATAATATTTTCTAAAGATATAAGTCCACAGTAAACTAGAACTTTTTTAAGTCGGTGTTTTACCATGGATAGCTTGGGAAGCACTCAGTTAGACCAGAATTACATTTGAACATCAAGGCAAAAGGTGCACACAGAAAAGGTGAATGCTGACAAGTTCATTTTTACCCTACCTCTTTGAAGATATATTTTAAAGACCTATTTCATTTTACTCTGAATCGTTATTATTATTTTTTCTACTATAGGTTTATCTGCATTGTTAGCGGCTCTTTAAAAGAAAACAACCTGTATTAGAAAGCACATGGTAAAGAGTTGTTTTAGCAATACAGTGGTTGCTCAGTATGCTCAGAGGATTGGTCCTAGCAGCCCCTGCAGATACCAAAATCTGAGGATGCTCAAATCTCTTAGAGGGTTTGGTCCAATGAAAACCGTCGGCCCTCTGAATTTGCCCCTACGAAACCCACAGATATGGAGGGCCGACTGTTACGAGCTCCTTTTCTGAACCACAATGTCAGGTAACAGGGAGAAGTGATTAGCTCCTGTTGGGGAGGCGGGGGGTACTCGCCTTTCCAAGAAGCAAATTAAGTCACTCTCCCTCCTGACTGGAAACAGCTATCCTTGGGTATGCAACCATTAATGTAGGGACGTGAGTGCGTACTCACTCGTGTCTGCCTCTTTTACGACTTCATGGACCGCAGCCCGCCGGGCTCCTCTTGTCTGTGGAATTTTCCAGGCAAGAAAGCTGGAGTGGGTTTCCATTTCCTCTTCCAGGGGATCTTCCCGACTGAGGGATCGAAACCGCGTCTCCGGCGTTGGCAGGGGTATTCTTTACCGCTGAAACGGCTGGGAAGCAATGTAGGGGCACCCTGGTTTACGAAGAAGCCTACTCAGGGAGGTTCATTTCCTCAAGACCGTGCACAGGGAAGGCAGGATGCAAACCCGAGACACTGTACTCTGACTACACCTGCACTTTGCCGCTCCGCCATAAAAAATGCTCCGGGAGGAACCCTGAGAGTGAACACTGATACAAGCTTCACTTTCAGGCGCCTGAAATAGGGTAATAAACAGTAAAATGATATGGAGTGCTTATGAATCTCCTTAATGTGTAAATTTCCTTGTTCTAGTTAGAGCTTTCTGCACATAGACAAGCTCGACGTTTGTCCCTAACCGATCTGCACATCACACAAGGAAATACGAAAGGAGAGGAAGGTCACTGCCATCCACACCAGCTTCTGGAGACTGGTTGGATCTAAGTTACTAATAAACATGCTCGGAAAGCAAATGACCCAATCCTTTTAGGAAATAAGTGGGATGTCAGTTAAAAGTAAGTGAATATCCCTGAGAACTAGCAAGTCTTTGCAGAGATTATAGAGTCATTGTAAGGAATTCAGAAACTGTATTGGTTAGGCTAATACATGCCTGTTCAGTGAATTCAACAACCTTCCTACTTCAGAGAAATAGCTGCGCTGGGAACTAAAATTGCTAAGCAGTTATTTGCCTCTCTTATCTAAACAATGGCAGGAAAAATATTCAGATTCTGAATATAGGGGCAACATAAATTTTTAGCATTGTTCAGTTTCGCTTGAGAATATAGCATCTCACTCAGCTACTGCATTGTTATTAACATTTTAAAATTAATAATTCTGGGATTTTTGCCATATTCTGAAACATTTAGCAAAATATTTTACATTCCCCATACATGCTCATGATTTTTTAAAGGCACAGAGTGAATTAATTCTTCAATTCTTGGCATCCTTGATTAAAAGTTAATATTTGATAAAGGCATCAAGCTATCAATACTGAAACCTGCTGGTTAGGTGCAATGGGTGTGGTCTCTTCTATAACAAAAATAATTCAGATTTTTTTAAAAGCTCCTGGGTGAAATTGGCATAGGTGTTCAAAAAATACAAATTTCCATTTATGAAAGAAATAAGTCCTGGGGATATAATGTACAGCATAGTGGCTGCAGTTATAATAACTTGTATAACAAATATACTTGTTTATTTGAAAGTTGTTAAGAGAATAAATCTGAAAAATTCTCACCACAAGAAAAAAATTTGTGTAACTGTGGTGATGAATGTCCACTAACTTATTGTAATCATTTCACAATATATGCATATATCATGATGTTGTATACTAAAATGAATACAATGTTATATGTCAATTAAACAAGTTTTTAAATAATAAAAAGAAGCTCTTTATTTTATCTCAAGATAAACTTTATGTCTGTATACCTGCTCTGAGACGATAACGGCATTAGTTCTGAGTCTTCGGGTTTGAATGAGTCATTTTTTTTTTAATTCAATTTATTTATTTTTAATTGGAGGATAATCACTCTACCATATTGCGATGGTTTTTGCCACCCATCAGTATGAATCGGCCATAGGTATACATGTGTCCCCTCCATCCTGAACGCCCCCCACCTCGCTCCCCACCCTACCCCTGGCTGTCACAGAGCACCAGCTTTGGGTGCCCTGCATCCTACATCAAACTGCCACTGGCTATCGATTTTATATATGGTAATGTATATGTTTCAGTGAGACTCTTGTCAAATCGTCCCACCCTCACCTTCTCCCACTGAGTCCAAAATCTGTTCCTTAGAGCAAATCATTGTTTAAGTCCACCTTCAGCTGACTGTTCTGTGGTCTTAGCTTGTCTTGAGTAGACTCTGTCTAGCAGCTGATCTTTTGGCCTCTGAGATGCAGATGGCATATGCCAGCGATGCTGTAGGATTATGTGAAAGACAGTAAAGAAATAGAAAAGTAAAAATGGAATAAAATCTAATTACACGGAGTTTCACTTAAAACAAAAATTGATTGAGTTCCGCCCAAAGTGGCTTCTTGTTTCCTGTGCCAGGAACTACTGTGCAGACCCAGCAGGAAGTGTGCTGCAGAGCAGGATCGCATTACACCCTTGTTTTATGGTTCATTTCACTTATTTAATGCAATCCGAGAACCTGCAAAAGGAACACGTTCCAAGGAGGGAATAGGCTTTTTGTCTTGTTTTGTTTTAAGTTTCTTTGAATCAAAACATTTGTTTTTAAAAGGTGCTTATAGTCCCAGAGAAACAGGACTTTCAGCGTTGCATGGCGAAGCCATTTTTCTTTGTCACAAAATTTAAAGCAGTACCCAACATTGAGTTACATCTAGGGTTGAGTTATGTCTGTCCCCTCTTCTGTGCTCCTCAGGTCATTTTAAATGTGAAGAGTTACAACCATGCCCACGAATGGTCTAAATCGTGTTGAATTCCATATAAGCTCCTCCTAGGGTCTCTGATTTGAGGGCCTATGATGTTGAGGGGATGTGGGAGGAAAGGAATATATTTAAGATGCAAAAGAGCAATTCATTTGTCAAGCAGAAGAATGAGTTCCTTTGGCTGTCTTGCTTGAAAATGTGTGAATTGAACAGCTGGATTTCCTTGTGGTGGCAAACGCGGCTCCTCACATGCTGCCTCTTTTTCCCTCAGGGACCTCAGTATGAACAACATCAGTCAGCTGCCCCCGAGTCCTCTCCACAGCCTGCGCTTCCTGGAGGAGCTGTAAGTATCTCCTGAGTCGTGGTGCGTCCAGTCAGTGCTGGACACGTTCTCACATTTGTCTCTCATATTTACTCTGGGAACCAGATAAAACAAAGCAAGAAAGCTGTCAGCACCACGGTTTTGGCCCATGAGGAAACACTTAGTTGGGAGGGGAAAAGAGAGAATCACTTAGGATTCTGGAAATCAACTTATAAAAGAGTTTACCATAAGGCTACAACTTTCTAAGGTGAGACTGAGCCAAACAAATTAAAATTTTAAAACAAAGGCTGTTTAAAAGAGCTGGATGGCTCTTTGGAAATAGTTAAGCAGCAGGATATTAAAAGTTTGAATACTGGTTCATGTTTATTAAAATAGCAAGTGAAGCTATAATCAAAACCAAAAACTGCCTCTTGGTTCAGCTTATGACAGGGAGAATTGAGTCCTCAACTCATAGCACCAAAACTTCTTGTTCTAATCACTTTTAATTACTATTTTTCTACTTTTAAATTTAGCTTCCCTGAAGGCTTGAACAGAAAAACATGAAATACACAGAGGACTTAAAAGTGGTCTTTCCCAAACTCATTGTAAAAAAAAAAAATCTTTTTTTTTGTAAAAAAAAAAAGAAGAGAGTTAAAATTAGCTAATGATACACAGAGGAATCTTGATTAAGTCTGGTAATCACTTTCCAGAAGATGAAAAAGAACTCTGTAAACCAAAATCTGCATTTAGAAATTCTTTTGATCCTCTTGCCCTTTTGAGGGGCGGGAATTAGGGGGCATGTTCCATTGTAGTCTTCATGAAGAAAGTTTGGCACCATCAGCTAAATAAATCCTCTGACTGTTGATTAAAGGAATTGTTTAGGCAGTGACCTCTTTTGAAAATACTTCCTTTATAATTCCTAGTCAGGGTCCAATTTGAGGAGTAATTTAAATTGTTGATGCACCACACCATCCACCTTGGGAGGTTGAAGAACCATCCCTCATAACTAGATTACAGTACATCGATCCTATTTTTCCAAGAGGATAGTATTCTCAGATTTCTCCCCTTGAGAGCTGGATCTATATTTATTTTTGATGGCATTACCTTTTTCACAAATGCTATTGTTTTACTACTGGAATCAGCTGAATGTGCTATCGAGGGGTATGGTGGGGACTCTCAGATTATTAGATTATACAGCAAGTTTTTATTATTCAGAAAATGGATTTTCACTTTGGCTTGTCCAGGCTCTTCTTTTTCCTCTTCTATTTTCTCTCTGGCCATTTCTGTTACTAAAAAATTAACCCTCATCAGGACGGGGACCAAATCTGTCCTACTCTTCGTTTGCTGGTATGTAACAAATAATCAATACATTTTTGATGAATGAATGAACTCATGAGAAAGCAAAACGTGTAAAAGGAGCTGCTTGTTCACCACCTTAGAAAAAAGTAACAGATTTAGTTGACATTAGCCAATATTTTTAGATTTTTTTAGTAAATTTCAAACATCAGCATTTTTTTCTTATTTACATTCTTTTCATCTGCTCTCCATCACCATAATTTACATGCAATACTTAGTCTTGTTTATCCCCATATTTCTAAAATATGCATTCCCAGTGCTTTTCTCTTTCTTTATAGTAGGCAATGGCAAAAGGCTTCCATTCTCCCTCAACACACACCTCAACTTTAGACCACAAGCCAAATCAGTAAATAATCCACTTCCCCGAGGATTTAATAGAGTTCTTCCCTTGATGACCCAACTCATTCAGAATAACTCCTCTTTCTTCACGCATGCTACATACTCAGTTGCTTCTGTTGTATCCAACTCTTTGTAAACCTGTGGACTTAGCCCGCCAGGCTCCTCTGTCCATGGGATTCTCCAGGCAAGATACTAGAGTGTGTTGCCGTTCCTTCTCCAGGGGAGCTTCCTGATTTGGGGATCCAATCCACATCTCCTGCATTGCAGGCAGATTCTTTACTGCTGAACCACCAGGGAAGCCCCCTTTCTTAATGTAGTAAATGTTATTTCTCATCTAAGACCAGTTCTTCAAAAGATAGTCGAGAAAAAAATGGGGGGGGAGGTATGGTAAAAGGGAGAAGGAACTACAATTTGAAAGGGCTGTTTTTCTGAATTGTCTTTTTTTATATCTCTGGAAACTCCATCAAGTATCTTGATTATGGAATCATAGAATTTCAGAAGTAGAGGAGCTCCTTCAAAGACTATTCATTCCATTTTCTCCTGTTCTGAAATTCCCTTTGCTGAGCTGGCCAGCTTGCTGAATTTAAAAGCAAGATCAGTTTCCCATATATAATTCCATGCTCCAGTTAAATGATGTTTTGAAGGTATCATTATTGATTTAGTAGCAAAAGGGGATAATATTTACAGAACCTGGAAAAATGATTAACTCTGCTTGGTTTATTCCTTTCTTCCCAAGGCTAAATTGAGGGTGCTGTGGGTTTACACACACACACGCATGCACACACACACACACACACACACACCCGTGGAGCAGAGCATTTTGATTATGCTTTTGTTATGTGCTGATTGTTTCTATTAGGCTTAGCTGTGGTTAAGTCTATATTCTCTTGTGGAGTGTAAAATCTTTTATATAATAACATAATGACAACAATAATAGCTTGCTCTGTGACAGGCACTGATCAAAATGTTTTACACATGTCATCCCACTGAGCCCTTTTAACAACCCTGTAAAAGTAGATATCATTATTGTTCTCATTTCAAGATTTTTTTTAAAGTACAGAGAAAACAGGAACTTACCCTAGATAATGGAGTATGTAAGTATCAGAACTAAAATGCAAACTCACTTTCAAAGCCATACTAGGAAAGCAGAAGGAGACTTTGAAATTGTGTGTGATTCATCTGTGCGTTTCTTTTCCCTGATAGTACTTAGTACAATGGTTTAAACAACTGAACACTTTAAACTGTTGTTAAACTGAGTTTCATAATGATAGGTGTGTTCATCTGTTTGTGTCTGGGTATATATGGGGGAATGAAAAAGAAAGAATGAGACAGAAAGCAAGTAAGATCTATCTCTCCAGCAGGGAGAGACTGGATATTCAGGTTATTCATTCAATATCCTCAAATAGTGGCTTTGAAAAAAGTATTTCAGGAGCAGAATTTCACCGATTTCACATTACTCAACAGGAACAAAACCTTAGTTATTGTTTTTACATATGCATACATATATTTAAGCAGCATGTTTTATATAGTATTCTGCTTGATCTAATAAATTACCATCCACACAGCTAGACATAGACATTTAGGTATCTGTCATTGTGATTGTGTGTGTGTGTATCTTTTGTTGTGACAAACTGTTGAAATGTTAAACTGTTCTGAAAGTATTCTTTCATTCTGTTTACTCAGTTCATCTCTATGCTGTATTCTTTACCCATTCATTCAAAAACTGCTACTGATATTCTAAAGTAATAATTGAGAATATTACATTAATAATATAATGAAAGTGTTATCACTCAGTTGTATCCGATTCTTTGTGACTCCATGGACTGTCACCCACCAGGCTCCACTGTCGATGGGATTTTCAGGCAAGAATACTGGAGTGGATTGCTATTTCCTTCTCCAGGATCTTTCCAACCCAGGGATCAAACCCAGGTCTCCTGCATTGCAGGTAGATTCTTTACCATCTGAGCTATCAGGGAAGCCCCAATAATATAATAAATAAATAATATATGAATAAAATTCCTACCACAAAACTCAAATTATTTTAAAAAATCACTATTGATAGCCAAGTTACCACCCTTGCCCTTAGCTCTAACCACCTAATTATTATCTCCCTGATATAATCCTTCTAACTATGTTATAAACTGTGTAGACAGACATGATTTATCTCTCCTCTACCACTGGTGCCATATTTTAAAATCCTCTAAGAATCAATAAAACCCCAGAGGTATCACCAACATATTTTCAAAGTATTGTAACTCTGGAGAAAGTGACTATGTGGAGCAAACATTTAAGAGGAGTTAAAGTCATCACGACTAGTGGTCTCCTTCTCTTCCTCCTGACATTCTGGAATACTTACTACCTGTATCACAGGCTCATGTGTTGGTACATTCAAGTCTTGTTTATTAATCATTATTTATGTTTTGTGAATCTGCAAGGTTCACTAGACATTCAAGGCCAAACGCCCTGATATTGCAACATGATAGCACAAGGAAGAGAAAGAGCCTTTTTCTTAAAAAAAAAAAATCTGTGTGTGGCCAGCCTATGCTGTGTTGAGAGGAGAAGACAGCACTGAGAGGCAGTAGCAAGCCCCGAACTCCTGCCCTGACTTTGCCCCTTACTAACTGACAACCCACCTGACCTCCTGGGCCTCAGGAGAGGACACTGAGAGCAGCCTTTGCCTGTATTTTGAGATTCTGAGGACCAAATGAAATGATGGTGAAGGAACTTTGGTAAACTATAAATTACATATTGAGTTATGTTCCTGAAATGAAAACACTTTTAAGAAAATTCTCCCTTCCTTCTTTCCTATTTCATGAGCTTGTTTTTGCATTAATCCCAGGGATTCAGGATTTGTGAACGAAACGCTTTCTAACTATGAGGTTTAATGGATGTAGGCAATCAAAACAGATAGTTTTTTGCCAAATTTGAACATCCTGAGCAATACTTGCATTTCTTTCCAATGTCTCTCTCCCACTTCTGTTTCTTCAGTTCTTCTAAAGACTTAATGTTAATGTTTGCTCTTTGGACAAATCATAGATCCTGCATTTGGTCCATTAGAGTGTGGTTCAGATTTTAGAAACTAACAGATTGTGCCTAATGCTGACAGGTACACGTTCCTTTAAACTTAGATCGGTAGCTTGATTAAACCAAAAGGAAAAATGAATTGTTACCATTTTAAACAGTCTAAGTTAAAGGCCTTTGTTTCCAAGTGCTATTTAAAATCTTCCCAGATTTGAATGCTATTGGAATCAAATACTCAATTTAGGAAAGAAACCTGAGATACTCTAGGGATGTTTGTTTTTAAGTTACTATTGTTCCCTGGAACTGTTTGCTCATATTATGGTTGGCCTTGAAGAATCTCCATATAAATAGGAGATATCCATTATTTCAGATGAAATTAGTAATGAGAAATACCACCAAACTTCCTGAAAGCACAATCTATGCTTGTTATTTCTACTTGTTATCATCACATTGCTGAAAATAGCGAGAGCTGTCCTGCCTGCCTTTTGAGATACTTGTCTGAGGATCAAATGAATGGTTGATGAGAGAAATTGGGTGAACTCTCTAATTCACCTATTGAATTGTGTTAGTAAAGTGAAAACACCGCCTTGCCCATAAATAATCTTCCTGACCCTTAGCCTTATCAGAGTGTTCCATCTGTCCTCTTCATAGAAATTGATTACAAATGCTGCCTTTTTACCTTTATCTTTAACAATTATATTAAAAAATTTTAAGATTTAAAATATAACTAATGAAAGAAAAAGCAAGTGCTGCTTCTTTGAATCTCTTTTTTTGCCTAGCATTATTTTATTCTCTTCCAAGTGTCTATTCATGTAGATGGGTATAGACATTTAGATATCTGTCCATGTGTAAATATATATGTGTGTGTATGTATGTAGACCATTGTTATGGCAATTAGGACACTGTTCCCTCCCCATATTAAGGAAGTTTTCACGTATAATGTCTTCAAATATATTTTTTTCAGGCTCTTTCTCTTTCTGTTCTTCTGGGACCCCTATAATTTGAAGATTCAGTTCAGTTCAGTCGCTCAGTCGTGTCCGACTCTTTGCGACCCCATGAATCGCAGCACGCCAGGCCTCCCTGTCCATCACCAACTCCCGGAGTTCACTCAGACTCACGTCCGTCGAGTCAGTGATGCCATCCAGCCATCTCATCCTCTGTCATCCCCTTCTCCTCCTGCCCCCAATCCCTCCCAGCATCAGAGTCTTTTCCAATGAGTCAACTTTTCGAATGAGGTGGCCAAAGTACTGGAGTTTCAGCTTTAGCATCGTTCCTTCCAAAGAAATCCCAGGGCTTAGTGCATCTAATGTCCCAGAGGTCTCTGAGACTGTCCTCAGTTCTTTTCATTCTTTTGTTTTTATTCTACTTCTTGGCAGTTATTTCCACCATTCTATCTTCCAGCTCACTCATTTGATCTGCCTCAGTTATTCTGCTATTATTGATTCCTTCTAGTGTATTTTATGGAGAAGGAAATGGCAACCCACTCCAGTGTTCTTGCCTGGAGAACCCCAGGGATGGGGGAGCCTGGTGGGCTGCCGTCTCTGGGGTCGCACAAAGTCGGACACGACTGACGCGACTTAGCAGCAGCAGCAGCCCTCCTGGCTCTCCCAGTAATTAACAAGTGAATCATGTCTCCCAGGATGGAAACCATGGAAGTCTCTAGGTGATCTTATCAATCGAAAAATGTGAGGACTATTTCAGAGTTTCTCACCTTGCATAGACCTTAGAAACACCCAGAGCATTTTTAAAACTACTGATTACCAGGGCATAGTCCCACAGACTGATGGGTCTCAGTGGAGACACTGACATCAGTTTTTTAAAGCTGTCTTGGGAGCTAAGACCCACTGGGATATGCTGAAGCTTTACAACAGAGGAAGAGTCAGGCACTCATCACTGACTGGATGTAGGGACTGAAACGAGGTTTCAAGGTGAGAAATAATTCTGAGCAAGGTTATAACATTAGGTGCTAGGAGACTGGTGAGGCACTGTCAATGGAACGGGGAATTCAAGGGAAAAAACTGACATTTTGGAGGTGAGAGGTTGCCTGGTCTGGGTATATAAGTGCGAGGTACTAGCAGAGCATCCACATGGAAATGTCACTAATGAAGCTGGAGTGTGAGTCTGGAGCATGCTGAGTCTGTTCCAAAGATGAGTGGAGAGTTGTTTATAAAGAAGTGACCATGGAAGGTGCTGGGCAGATGAGGAGCTTGAGAGAGAGGGCAGAGGCTTTGTTTCCCAGTGCGGGTCTCCTCCCATATTAAAATAACCCGGGCTGCTGCTTAAAATGCAGATTTCCGAGTCATTTTCCTCCAGAAACTCTGATTCGCTAACCTGAGTTCGGTCCTGGGGATCTGAATATCTGGTGACTCCTACGGCAACAGCAGACTTTGAGTGCCACCGTTGTCATTGTTGTCCAGTCACTAACTGGTGTCCAGCTCTGCAGTCCCATGTAAAGCAGCAGGAGAAAAGACAAGTGCAAGGACAGAAACTTGAAGAGCTTCTATGTTCGGAGGATGAGCATTAACACAGAGAAAGACAAATATAATATTGCATCATTTATATGTGTAATCTTAAAAAAAGTGATACAAATGGACTTATATGCAAAACAGAAATAGACTCACAGACATAGAAGGCAAACTGATGGTCACCATAAGGGAAGAAGGGGAGAAAGGGATAAAAATTAGGAGTCTGGGATTATAACAGATGCATACTACCATATATAAAAATAGATAAACAACAAGCTCTTACTGTATAGCACAGGGAACTATATTCCATATTTTGTAATAATCTAGAAGGGAAAAAAACTGAAAAGACTACCTATATACACATATGCATGCATGCTAAGTTGCTTCAGTCGTGTCTGACTCTTTGTGACCCTATGGACCATAGCCTGCCAGGTTCCTCTGACCATAGGCCAGAATACTAGAGTGGGTTGCCATGTCCTTCTCCAGGGTATCTTCTAGACCCAGGGACCGAACCCAGGTCTCTTATACCTCCTGCATTGGCAGGCAGGTTCTTTACCCCTAGTGCCATCTGGGAAGCCTAAATATATATATATATATATATGAATTCCAGAAAAATATCTATTTCTGCTTTATTGACTATGCCAAAGCCTTTGACTGTGTGGATCACAATAAACTGGAAAATTCTGAAAGGGATGGGAATACCAGACCACCTGACCTGCCTCTTGAGAAACCTGTATGCAGGTCAGGAAGCAACAGTTAGAACTGGACATGGAACAACAGACTGGTTCCAAATAGGAAAAGGAGTACGTCAAGGCTGTATATTGTCACCCTGCTTATTTAACTTATACACAGAGTACATCATGAGAAACGCTGGGCTGGAAGAAGCACAGCTGGAATCAAGATTGCTGGGAGAAATATCAATAACCTCAGATACGCAGATGACACCACCCTTATGACAGAAAGTGAAGAGGAACTAAAAAGCCTCCTGATGAAAGTGAAAGAGGAGAGTAAAAAAGTTGGCTTAAAGCTCAACGTTCAGAAAATGAAGATTATGGCATCTGGTCCCATTACTTCATAGGAAACAGATGAGAAACAGTGGAAACTGTCAGACTTTATTTTGGGGGGCTCCAAAATCACTGCAGATGGTGATTGCAGCCATGAAATTAAAAGATGCTTACTCCTTGGAAGGAAAGTTATGACCAACCTAGAGAGCATATTAAAAAAGCAGAGATATTACTTTGCCGACAAAGGTCCATCTAGTCAAGGTTATGGTTTTTCCAGTGGTCATGTATGGATGTGAGAGTTGGACTGTGAAGAAAGCTGAGCACTGAAGAATTGATGCTTTTGAACTGTGGTGTTGGAAAAGACTCTTGAGAGTCCCTTGGACTGCAAGGAGATCCATCCAGTCCATCCTAAAGGAGATCAGTCCTGGGTGTTCATTGGAAGGACTCATGCTGAAGCTGAAGCTCCAATACTTTGGCCACCTCATGCAAAGGGTTGACTCACTGGAAAAGACCCTGATGCTGGGAGGGATTGGGGGCAGGAGGAGAAGGGGACGACAGAGGATGAGATGGCTGGATGGCATCACTGACTCGATTGGACGTGAGTCTGGGTGAACTCCGGGAGTTGGTGATGGACAGGGGCCTGGCGTGCTGCAATTCATGGGGTCACAAAGAATCGGACACGACTAAGCCACTGAACTGAACTGATATATATATGTATATAGGAGAAGGAAATGGCAACCCACTCCAGTATTCTTGCCTGGAGAATCCCATTGACAGAGGAGCCTGGCAGGCTATAGTCCATGGGGTTGCAAGAGTTGGACATGACTTAGCGACTAAACCACCACAAATATATATATATATATATATGTATATATACACACACACACACGTATAACTGAATCACTTGCTGGACTCCTGAAATTAACACAACACTGTAAATCAACTATATTTCAATTTAAAAGAGGGGTTTGCAAGAAGAGAGGGAAACAACCAGTCATAGTCGTGAGAGCAGAAAGAGTACAGACTGGGGACCAGAGGGCAACGGGAGAGCTTTGAATGAGAAATGGTGAACATCAGTTTTCTATGGCCAGCGCCTCAAGTGATGCACCCGTTTGTGTCCTTGTGCTTCTCTTGTTGTAGACTGGTTGCTCCTGGTCAACCCAAGCTCCAGACCAACCTACTTTTAACCAAAGTCATGTTTAAAACCTCAAATGTCAGAACCAGTGCAATGGTTGAGCCAAGTTGTGTGAAGTTTTCTATGTAAGAATGAGCAAATAACCTCTCATAGCCTCAGTTGCCTTGTAAAAGGGGAATAATCTTATCACCTGTTTAATGTGATTTTTAATAATTAGTATGATGTATATTAACACACTTTACATTGTGCCTAGAACTCATAAATAGTTTTACAAAAGGTCTGAACTATTTGTGTGCCCTAAAGGACTGTATGTGGCATATGAAAGTGCTCAAATACACTGCTGAGTCCAAATCTGATGCACGATGAAGAAGGAACATTCTTTAGCTATTTCTGATCTGGTAATGTAATGGCTAGCCAGCCATCTTGCAATAGTTATGCCAGACCTGAAGCAACTCTAGCACTGTAGCCAACTGTCTTTGGAAACAAGATCAAATGATCAATCCATCAGTAAATTATTGATTCAGCTCCCTGCTCTGCACAGGCGATAAGATTCTTGACCTTAAGAGTCAAGTCAGGTAGACTACATAAATGAATCTTTATAGACAGTGTTGTACAGAATATAACCTACAGGAAAGTTGGCTGCGGTAATTAAGGAATACTGCACAGAGTTGAAAATTGAACTTAAGTGGACGGAGGAACCTGGCAGGCTACAGTCCATGGGGTCACAAAGAGTCGGAGCACACACACACATACTCTGGTTGGGGGCTTGCCAGATGGTGCTGGTGGTAAAGTATCTGCCTGCCAATGCAGGAGACCCAAAAGATGCAGTTTCAGTCCTTGGATTGGGAGGATGCCCAGGAGAAGGAAATGGCAATCCACTCCAGTATTTTTGCCTTGGGAATTCCATGGACAGAGGAGCCTGGTGGGCTACAGTCCATGGGGTCGCAAAGAGTTGGACACAACTAAACACACACCATGCTCTGGCTGAAGAAACTATAGGGCCGTATAACTACAAATGGATATCCCTGTTGACCTGAAGAGTTCATGTATCAGGCCAGTGGCCTCAGCCCTTAAACCTTGAAATCTGATTTTTTTAGTCTCATGTAATAATGAAAACTGGAGCTTCCCAGGTGGTGCAGTGGTACAGAATCTGCCTGCCATGCACAAGACACAGGAGACACAGGATCGATCCCTGGGTCTGGAAGATCCCCTGCAGGAAAAAATGGAAACCCACTCCCGCATTCTTACCTGGAAAATCCCAAGCGCAGAGGAGCCTGGTGGGCTACAGTCCATAGGGTCACAAAGAGTCAGACACAGCTGAGCACACACACAATAATGAAAACAAAATGGACAGTTCATAAATACGTAGTTAATGAAGGGATGATTTGTGCCTGGATTTGACCAATTAGATATGCTTAATGTATTGGGGGAGAGAAGGTTTTTTAAGTGGCAATTTCTTGAGGCATATTATGATACTTTTTTCTCCAATGGGAAGAAAAACAGTTGGTAGATTGCCATAATCCTCGTTTTCAAGTTTTCTGAGTAGGCTTCAGCAAATGTTACCGCAGATGAATGCCAGAGGGTTAAATTCTAAGTATCTGGGCCTTTCGAACTGGCACAGGCATCTTATAAAAGAAAACTTACCGTGGTGGACTTAGTTACAGTGATGCTGCATTTCTGCCAGCAGAGGCAAGATTATGAGATTACATTGGACTGGGTTGCATCCTATTTGTATCTTAACTCTTCAGTGACCCAGACTCTTGGCTCCTATATGCAGAAACCCAAAGTCATTAACTTTGTTTTAGGATACTTTTTTTCAAGTGGGAATATTTTGACACCTCAGAAATTTTATGTGTAAGTGATAGATGAACTATAATTATTCAGGTGAATTATAACTCAGAAGAGTGAAAAGAAATTCAGAAATAAGAACAGAGCCACTGAAACTATATTGGAAATCACAAAGAAGGAAAATAGTAGCAGAAAACTGGAAATACGTAGATCTTAAGAATGGGGAAGTGGGGAGGGGAGTGGGCGGGGAACTATTGCCATCAAGCCTGATGTTAGCCCTCACCAAATTTCTGAAACAAATTAATTCAGCATGTATAGAATGTATGCCTTCTAGATCTCATGTACTTTGTAAAAGTTGGAAAATGAAACAATAATTCCTAAAAGCCAAAATGAAATTGCTAAGTAGTCTGAAATGTCTTCTTTCAAATCATAAGGATCGTCATATTCACTTACCTCTGAAAATACTACCCAGCCGAGGGCCTGATGTTGGACCATGTTCCCTGCACAGTCGCTGTCCTGAGAGTCCCAATCAGAGGGTGGGCTCAGGCACCCCTCCCCTCTCGGTGCTCCCCCCAGTTTGTACACACACCTCTTTTCTCCAGACCAGCGTCCAGAGGGAAGAAATCACAGCCCACGTCTGACTGCACTGCTCTCGTCCCACCATTTTACAAAATGAAGCTACCAGAAACAAACTTAGATTCCTTCAGAGACTCAAATGACTGTTTGGGTCAAAGAAACATACATTCTCAAAACTAGTTTAGTTGGTTGTTACAGCGCCCAAACATCTGCTTCAAAACATCTGCTTTAAATAAACATTTGAAGAGGAATGTATCTACTGTAATGTATTGATTTTTTCCCCTTTTTATGGCAGTTAAGTCAGTAAAACTAAGAGGCATAGGATAATGTGAATCTTTATGGAAAAGTATCTTTAAGGACAAAACATTTTTGTATTGTATAAAATGATATAAAGGTTTTTCCCTGTTAAATTGTATCCTATTGTAGAAACAGAGATGAAAGAGACATTTCTATGAAATAATTTTAGAAACAGAGGGAAAAATTAAACCTTCCAACCAAATGGTATGCGGGTCTCGATGACTGGAACATAGTTGCCCAAAAATATGTCAGTTCAAATCTTCACAGGAAAGATTGAGTGCAGTTCTCACTATTTGTGTATTCATTTATATAAAAAAAGGTCTCCTATAGTTTTTATGTATTTCATTTTTAAATTGCTAAAACCATCCCACATGGTAAAGAAATGAGAGGAAGAATTCAATGATTTCTTAAGTTGTGGTTTTTGACAATGAGATATGTCTCCTACCAGCATAGCAAATAGCTAATAGCCTATCATAAATTCATTTGTTTTAAGACAGACTTCCCTGATAACAGAGGTCAATGGTTCCACAGATTAGTTCAGAATACGGTCTGAGGTTCTGAAAGTCCCTGCCCAGAAAAGAAAAACAATTCATGTGAAGTGAGCTATATTTCAGGAAATGTAACAGAAGGGCATTTATCCTAACAATAATTTAAACTAATGAAAAAATAAATAGAACAATTTTATTTTCTCCTTTTCATTTCCAAAGTCAAATGACTCAGAAACCATCAAGCTAAGAACTTGATCACAGAGCAGCAGTAAGAGTTGATAAGTCCCCAGTTTCAGGCTCTGTTCTAGATCTTAAAAAATGTACTATTCAAGTCATGACCGTGGACAGGATAGTTAAGGACATTTTGGCTGAAATCACAATTCCTGGCTAATTTTAGTCTGATCAGTTAAGCCACCTGTGAGCATCAACCAATCTGAGTCAGTTAATTCAATAAGCACTCTTTAATAGCACATGCATGCATGCTAAATAGCTTCAGTCATATCCAGCTCTTTACAACACTATGGACTGTAGCTTGCCAGGCTCCTCAGTCCACGGGATTCTCCAGGCAAGAATACTGGAGTGGGTTGCCTTGTGGGATTCCCTTCCTCCTAGGGATCTTCCTGACCCAGGAATCAAACCCTAGTCTCAAGTCTCTTGCATTGACTGGCGGGTTCTTTACCACAAGCACCACCTGGGGAGGCTGTCTTACACAAATCATGTCCTTCAGTATTACGTATAGAACTTTGGATAACTAATCAAATGCATGTGCGTTGTATAGAATATAAACATGAAATGTTGGCCTCCTACATTTCACCTTGATACTAACGGTTTGTCAGGGGAGATTTTTCCTAATTTTCTCCACCATATCCACCCACCCCCACCTCCACACCACCCCCACATGGCTGCATCACACCAGCCGCTCCTGTGTGAACTGCTTCAGTCGCCTCCTGTGTTTCTACCTTTGTCCCCAAAGTCTATTCCCCCTTCGAGAGGGTCCCATCAGAAGGACCCTTTTAAAACACAAAGCTGATCACGTCTGTTCCCTGCTCAGAGTCCCTACTGTGGCTTCCAGAGCCCTGCATGGCGGGGCCCTGCACTGCACTCCAGCCTCACCTGCTGTCTCCCTGCCCTGGGTCGTTGTGCTCCAGTCACTCCAGCCTTCTGGCAGGTTCCAGACCACGCCAGGCACACTCCCTCCTCAGTGTTCTGTACACCTGTTCCCTTCACATAGGTCCCTGCATGGCTCAGCCCTCCACTGAAAGGCCCTCTCAGCAGAGAGGTCTGCCCAGCCATTGACTGTCTGACCTGTAATGATGGCCCATCTCCCTGACAACCACTGCCCGTGGTTCCCTCTCTACTCCCTTGTCTAGCTTTTGTATTAAAAAAATTTTAAGGTGAATTTTTTTTCAATTTTTATTTTATTTTGGGGTATAGTTGATCTACAACATTGTGTAAGTTTCAGGTTACAGCACAGTGGTTCAGTTATGCATATACATGTATCTATTCTTCTTCAGATTCTTTTCCCATATAGGTTATTACAGAACAGTGATAGAGTTCCCTGTGGCATACAGTAGATTCTTGTGGATTGTTTGTTTTATATGTAGTAGTACTAATTTATCCCTCCCCCTACCTTTACCTTTCGGTAACCATGTTTGTTTCCTATGTCTGTGAGTCTGTTTCTGGTTTGAATAGTATGGAAGTTCCTTAAAAAACTGAAAATAGAGCTACCATATGATCCTGCAATTCCACTTCTGGGCGTATACCCCAAGAAAACCATAATTCAAAAAGATACCTGCATCCCTATGTTCACAGCAGCAGTATTTACAGTAGCCAAGACATAGAAGCAACCTGACTGTCCACTGACAGACGAATGGATAGAGAGGTTTCTACATCGCTCATACATAGTATAGCTTATACATCGTATAGTAGTATACACAGTATAGTAGAGCATATACATAGTATACGCTATTAGGTGATTTACTGTAAAATAGGTAATTTATTATATTTCTTCTTTTGCCTGCTTTTTGATGAGAGACTTACAGAAATTTTTTGCAAAACGTGACAAAACAAGGTTCTCTAGATTGCTTTTGGCATTTATGGTCTAAACATAATTGTATTGCATTTTTAACAGCTAAATGAATTCCATAAGAAGAGAACTATACTTACTCTCTACCCTCTCTGCTTGAAACCCACAGACGTCTTGCTGGAAACGCTCTGACGTACATTCCCAAGGGAGCATTTGCTGGCCTTTACAGTCTTAAAGTTCTGTAAGTAAACCAAGTATTCTTTGTTATAGTTCTGACTTTAGTGTCAAGTGGATGCTAATTAATTTGTAAAGACCGAGTTCCTCTAATAAACCATTTAGAGCCATGGGATAATTTATCTAAATTCTAGTCTGTCTTCATTGATATCATAGAACCATGTATCTGGCTGGGTTCATGTGTGAAAAAAACCTCATCTCTCCTTTTCTTACCTTAATATCAAAAATGTATTTGCCCCTAAATAACCAGCTTATCAACTCCAACTTGTGAAAGAGTATTTCCCTTTCTTTTTTGTGCTATGAAGTTGGGGAGAGTTTCTTGAGTCATTCTGATTCAAGTGAATAAATTACTATTATGCTTCCAATCCCAAAGAAAGGCAATGCCAAAGAATGCTCAAACTACCACACAATTGCATTCATCTCACATGCTAGTAAAGTAATGCTCAAAATTCTCCAAGCCGGGCTTCAGCAATACATGAACCATGAACTTCCAGATGTTCAAGCTGGTTTTAGAAAAGGCAGAGGAACCAGAGATCAAATTGCCAACATCCGCTGGATCATGGAAAAAGCAAGAGAGTTCCAGAAAAACATCTATTTCTGCTTTATTGATTATGCCAAAGCCTTTGACTGTGTGGATCACAATAAACTGTGGACAATTCTGAAAGAGATGGGAATACCAGACCACCTGACCTGCCTCTTGAGAAACCTGTATGCAGGTCAGGAAGCAACAGTTAGAACTGGACATGGAACAACAGACTGGTTCCAAATAGGAAAAGGAGTACGTCAAGGCTGTATATTGTCACCCTACTTATTTAACTTATATGCAGAGTACATCATGAGAAACGCTGGGCTGGAAGAAGCACAAGCTGGAATCAAGATTTCTGGGAGAAATATCAATAACCTCAGATATGCAGATGACACCAGCCTTATGGCAGAAAGTGAAGAGGAACTAAAAAGCCTCTTAATGAAAGTGAAAGAGAGTGAAAAAGTTGGATTAAAGCTCAACATAAGATCATGGCATCTGGTCCCATCACTTCACGGCAAATAGATGGGGAAACTGTGGAAACAGTGTCAGACGTTATTTTGGGGGGCTCCAAAATCACTGCAGATGGTGACTGCGGCCATGAAATTAAAAGACGCTTACTCCTTGGAAGGAAAGTTATGACCAACCTAGACAGCATATTCAAAAGCAGAGACATTACTTTGCCAACAAAGGTTCGTCTAGTCAAGGCTATGGTTTTTCCAGTGGTCATGTATGGATGTGAGATTTGGACTGTGAAGAAAGCTGAGCACCGAAGAAATGATGCTTTTGAACTGTGGTGTTGGAGAAGACTCTTGAGAGTCCCTTGGACTGCAAGATCCAACCAGTCCATTCTGAAGATCAGTCCTGGGTGTTCTTTGGAAGGACTGATGCTAAAGCTGAAACTCCAATACTTTGACTACCTCATGTGAAGAGTTGACTCATTGAAAAAGACTCTGATGCTGGGAAAGATTGGGGGCAGGAGGATAAGGGGACGACAGAGGATGAGATGGCTGGATGGCATCACTGACTCGATGGACGTGAGTCTGGGTGAACTCCGGGAGTTGGTGAGGGACAGGGAGGCCTGGAGTGCTGCGATTCATGGGGTCGCAAAGAGTCGGACACGACTGAGCGACTGAACTGAACTGAACTGATGCTGACATAATGAGATTACAGCCTCAAACCATTTGCAGAATTTGTTTCCTTATAATCACTGAATAAAGATCAGCTAAAAAATCTAGTTTATGTTCCACTTGTGAATAGATGTAGAAAAATCTAGTGTGTAGTAGTAAGGTATAGTAAATGCATAGTAAAAATGAGTAGCTTTTTAATTGAAAAATGTTAATTCATTGAGACTTGTAAGAAATGGGCTTTCTTACTGCCTAATGTCCAACTTCCTAATTTTCTATGAGAAAAATCTTTATTATTGGTACCTTCTTCTTCTAGTAACCATTGTTTAATTTTTCAGTTTATTCTGTGTAGGAAAAAAGGGAATGTTTTAGAGGAAATAGATAACACAAGTTGAAAGCTCTACCAAGAAAGTTTTATTTCAGAGAAAATAACCTGATTTTATTTCCTTTCTTTTAGATAAATGTTATGAATGCTAAAGAAGCATTTGGTATATTTCTGCTTAATGGAAACTGCATTCACTGACCTGAGGGATACACAGGCTATTTTAAAAAGCAATTTTGTTTACATTTAATATCTTGTTAAAAGTTAAATTTAAAAGTAGAACTGTTATTCAGTCTTGATCTACTTAGGTGATTGGGTTTGGTCTTCCTACCCTTGAATTATTTTTACTATTGTGTAGGAAGATTTTTAAGTTGTCATACAGCCAATCCTAATGTTAATTCATCATAAGGTAAAATTTAGGGCTGTAGCACTGATTCTAATGGGCCTATATTTCCATGAATCCACCAAAATATTTGGAACCATTCAAAATGCATTAGATACATCAAGTTTAGATAAAACTAAGATGTTTTTCCTATATTGAGCTAGGTACCACTAAGTATTTTGATGACTTGTTAAATTATATTGGAATCAATTATTTTAATCACTTAACAGAATACATATTGGATACACTGAACTAGAGAGTGTGTGTGTGTGTGTGTGTGTGTGTACATGCTCACACACATATCACTCAAAGTGTCATTGAACAAATTATTGCTGGAAATACAAAGATCAGTAAGTATGGCCATGCCCTCAAAGAGCTTACAATCTCGTGGTAGATTGTGGGATGGAGATAGTGTGACCAAGACAGACAAACAGATCGCTCTGGTTCTATGGAACTTCGAGGAAAGGACTCTATCTAGTTTGATGGTTCAGATGCTACTTCCTCGAAGAGATGTTTCTCCAAAGAGATGACCTGGGACCCAGACCTTGAAGCACAGCTAGGGACTAGCCAACCACATTAGGTGGCCGATGGAGGGGGTAATATGCACAGAGACACAGAGGCAGGAGGAACCGAGGACAGCCAGCCCTAAGCAAGTGGTGCTTGAGCATCCAGGACAAAGTGGGAAGGAAATGAAGAAGAGAAAGGGTCCTGGTCACAGGGATCCTGTATGTCATGTCAGAAAAGCCTGGACAGTTTTATGTTCTGAGCAAGATGAGAAGTCCAAAAAGAGATGTAAGCCAAGGACTGACACTTCAGACTTTGCACTACAGCTGGGCCACTGTCAATGTGATGGTGATTCAAAAGGAGCAAGACCCGTACCAGGAATTGTATTCGCTCTTCCCTTTATTTTACTCACTTAAAGACAACAAGCAAACTCAGTTGTTAAATATTTGGAAAGGATTGGATTAGCCAAAAAATTCATTTGGATTTTCCCATAAGATGTAATGAAGAAACCCAAACAAACATTTTGGCCAACCCAATATTCAGTGTTAGAGCAATGGTTCTCAACCATGGTCATCACACCTGCCACAGAATGTTTTGGAAATTTGGGGAGGCATCTTCAGTTTTCCGGATGACTCGCTTGTAGTCAGTTGTCCTACGATGTGCCGCTCAGCCCAGCATAAAGAATCCCTCTGCATTCCTTTTGACTTCTGACCGTCCCTCCACACCAGACATCAGTCAGTAACACTTCCATGGGCTTCCTGGTGGCTCAGTGGTAAAGAATCTGCCTGCCGGCGGAGGAGACACAGGTTCAGTCCCTGGTCTGGGAGGATCCCACGTGCGTGGAGCAGCTAAGCCTGTGTGCCAGAACTACTGAGTCTGTGCCCTACTGAGCCCACATGCTGTGACTGGAGAGCAGCCCCCACTCCACAACTAGAGAAAGGCCCTCGAGGCAGAAATAAATTAAACAAACAATAGCAACAGAAAAAACTGTTATATGTAATAATACTGAGAGGTTTTACCAAAAGTTCCGCATAAGTGTAATAATCTGTACTTGAAAAATTAAATGAAATAAATATAGTCTCTCAAAAATCATTGAATAATTAACACAGCATAATATTTATGTATAATAAATGTATAATAATGTATAATAATTTGTACATCCTGTGATTTCTACCCACATATGTGTTTGAAAATTATATTAGTGCAATAGAATTACCTCAGAAATCACAAAACAAATTAAAGATATATAACCGTGAAGTTGTAAAACATCTTCTTAAAAATATCATTAAATTTGCAGAGAAATGTGAAACACAGGGTTCTCATTGAATTTCATTAACAAAGTTTGCTTTATAAGTATTTCACATTATGGCCTTTTAAAATGTTGGGAGCACAAGCATACAAAATGTATGCTTGATGACTATATAATGGTTTATTTTAGGGTGGCCTGTTGCATATTTAATCTTACTCTTCCACTATCCAGGAGGGTCTACCACCCAGCTTCTATGAAGGCAGTATCACGACTGTTTCTTTTTTCCTATTTGGCCTCAATTTCCTGTTGTCTGTGGTGGGATTTGGCCTCTAGGGCCTCTTGAAGTACTGAAAAGCAGATGCTCACCTCAGATGTGATGGAACTTTGAGATAGGGTGGGTGTTCTCTGTGGTAGTTCAGTCCTATCTTGTAAAAGAGAGAGGATTATTTTGATATCACTCTTGTCAATAAGAAGCATTCATTGGTGAGAACCTCCATGCTCATTTGTGAGAGTGTAATATGTCTTGGCATGTTATCTTTATTTTAATAAAAGTTATTTCCTTCTTTCCCATAAAATATAAAGCAAGCATATTCTGTTGTGTCTTAACTGTAAATTTTAGTCTAGTATCCATTTAGACCTCTAGTCTCATTTCCCTGTTTTTGGACAGAATAACTTCTGATCATGTATTTTTCTCATATCCAACCATCTTCATTAAAAACAGAGGCAAGCATCTGACTCTTTCATAGACAGACCTTCGAAGATAGTCACATCTGAGCATCACATATATAATGATACATATATTCCCTTATTATAAATTACTTTTATTTCTCCTTTATAATGCAGTTAAAGCAGTATATTATGTTGAGTCTTTTCCTTTAAAATGATGTGTGTAGATAGCTCTATTTTTATGAACTTTATCTTAACACAACAGATGAAGCATTACAAAATACTTGGTTTTAAAGGGAAAATTGGGCCCAATAAGGTTGCAAACCACAGTGCTAGAGGTAAAATGCTGAGCAAGGCAGGCCTGGTGCTACCATTAAGGAAACTGACTCAAATGTTTTATAAAGCCCAAAAGTCACTGGAAGAAAGAAATAATTGATTATACTGTAGCATGGTGAGGAAGGTAATATACAAGTAATATTCATCTCGGGCCCTGACCAATATAAGGAAGGTAAAAAGAAGGGCAGCTGGTAAAAGGAGGAGAAAGATAGTAGTAATTCAGTCCTAGAAGATGGGAAATGAAGACCCCAACAATCCTTCTTGGTGAGAGCTGTTTTATATCAGAAATCTTGTTATTGTGAGCCTTGGAAGATCATTAAAATTTGAGATGACTATTTGGGCTCCAAAATCACTGCAGATGGTGACTGTAGCCATGAAATTAAAAGATGATTATTCCTTGGAAGGAAAGTTATGACCAACCTAGACAGCATATTCAAAAGCAGAGACATTACTTTGCCAAAAAAGGTCCATCTAGTCAAGGCTATGGTTTTTCCTGTGGTCATGTATGGATGTGAGAGTTGGACTGTGAAGAAGGCTGAGTGCCGAAGAATTGATGCTTTTGAACCGTGGTGTTGGAGAAGACTCTTGAGAGTCCCTTGGACTGCAAGGAGATCCAACCAGTCCATTCTGAAGGAGATCAGCCCTGGGATTTCTTTGGAAGGAATGATGCTAAAACTGAAACTCCAATACTTTGGCCACCTCATGCGAAGAGTTGACTCATTGGAAAAGACTCTGATGCTGGGAGGGATTCCGGGCAGGAGGAGAAGGGGACGACAGAGGATAAGATGGCTGGATGGCATCACTGACTCGATGGACGTGAGTCTGAGTGAACTCTGGGTGTTGGTGATGGACAGGGAGGCCTGGCGTGCTGTGATTCATGGGGTCGCAAAGAGTCGGACACAACTGAGCGACTGAACTGAACTGAACTGATTCCTGTAAATATAGGTCTTCATAAAAATTAATTATTGGTTTGGTATTGCAAAATTCCCAGTCATGTGGAATTCTGAACCAGCTTCCCCTCAACAAAGGTTCATTCTCTTGTGTAAGCCATTCAGTCAAGCAATGGCTTGTCCTCCTTTGCCACCAGCACCAGAACCAAAGCCACATGGAGGGAATGGATAGAACTAGCCATAGGAGTGTCACAATTAGCCAGAGTTCTCTCATTCCAGAAAAAGAGCCTGGAAACTACTTGATGTCTAATCATGGGGCAAGTAGGCAGAGAGAATACCTGAGGATCAAGCCAGTATTACAGAGTACCCTTTCAACATATAATTTCATCTCTCCTACTTCACTGTACCTGTACCTGATCTTATTTAGTGCTATTGGCAAAAAAATAAATAAAAAAAGATAATTTATTGTTAAAGTAGTTTGGGGACGCTATAATGTAATTGTGAATATTTTAAAACTCCTAGGGGAAAGAAATTAAGAAAATATGAAGTCATCCTTTGTCTCTAGAGAAAGTGTTTCATTTTCTTTTCTCACCCATATGTGAATGATAAAAATGAAGTTGTAAGTACCTAAGCTCTTACTCAGTTCATGGTAAATTCTGCTTATATTGACTGCACTGAATAAAGGATTATTTATAAAAGAAATCAGCAGCTGTGTTGTGAATGCACTCTGTTTTAATTGCACTCCATAGTGCTATAAACCCTTTGTTTTGTCTCCCACTGGAATATCTTAAAAACAGAATTTTCTAATTAGCTCACTGGAGACTTGTAAGTCTATAATGAAGATAATTTATTTTTGTTTTGTCATTTGAAAGTAATTAAAAGTTATTTATTTAGGGAGAGATCAGAACTTAAGTGATTTTTTTTAATTGTATTTTTGGTGTTTTACTGATAGATATGGTAGAAAATTAAATTGCAGGGAGGTAGCTCAGGGTATGGAGAAGGAAATGGCAACCCACTCCAGTACTCTTGCCTGGAAAATCCCGTGGATGGAGGAGCCTGGTAGGCTGCAGTCCATGGGGTCGCTAAGAGTCAGACACGACTGAGCGACTTAGCAGCAGCAGCAGCAACTCAGGGTAGCTTTAAAAGTCATCATAGTAAAGTTTAAGTTCCATTTTCTGAAGTCAAATATATAAAACTACCAAGAAAGTTTGCAACTATTCAGTGAAGAAAAGCTATTTAAATACTCTAATTTTCCAATATTTTAGAAAGACAACATTATAAAAGTTTCAGTATTTGGTTAGCAAAGCATAGGAGGACAATTCAATACATACTTTGAGCCAGTAACATTTTACCTACAAAGCTTAGACATCGTTTAATTCTATTATCTATATCTTATCATTTAAATTTAGCACACAATTAATGAGGCATTTAGAAAACATTTTTGTCAAGTTAACATTACATCATATATTAAAACTGCTTGGAAAGGTATAAAATAACGTAGAAATGTAAACTTTTAATATTTAGGTAAATTATGCAAAGTACAGCATTTGAGCTACAATTTTCCCAGTTCTCTAACCAGTAATGAAAGTGTGAGGTCTCTCCAAATCTTGACCTTGTTCTTAAAGAACTAATATATTTTGAGACTTTTGATTTATGAAATGTTAATTTAATGCAAGATTAAAATAATGAAATTACTTGTTTAAAACTACTGGATTACAAGTGACAGAATTATATTTCTTAGAAAACTGAATCTCAGTCCCAGTGAGAAAAGCATAAATTTTATGATCTCCAAATAGCTCAGATGGTAAAGAATCTGCCTGCAATGCAGGAGACCTGAGTTCAATCCCTGGGTTGGGAAGATCCCCTGGAGGAGGGCATGACAACCCACTCTGGTATTCTTGCCTGGAGAATTCCCATGGACAGAGGAGTCTGGCAGGCTACAGTCCATGGGGTCTCAAAGAGTCTGACAAGACTGAGTGACTAAGCACAGCAAATGTTTTTCACCTCTTATTCGATATGAGCTTACATGCATATATGAAAAAGCGAGTGTTAGTTGCTCAGTTGTGTCTGACTCTGCGATCTCATGGACTGTAGCCCACCAAGTTCCTCTGTCCATGGAATTTTCCAGGTAAGGTTACTGGAGTGGGTTGCCATTCCCTTCTCCAGGGGGTCTTCCTGACCCAGGGAATGAACCCGGGTCTCCTGCATTGCAGGCAGATTCTTTATCATGCAAGCCACCAGGGAAGCCCTAGCATATATGAAAGTATAATAAATGCCTTCATATTTTAACCTTCAAACACCTTATCAATCAGATGATATCATTCTATTCCCATTGTACAGATTAAAAACCAAACAAACAAACACCAAGAATCAAGAAGGTTAAATGGTTTGTTTGCCAAGACTCAGAACTAGACCTCATCTCCAAGCTCAAGACAGCCTCAAGTTCAGGTGAACGTATTCTTAGAAATACTTAGCAGAGTATAGGGTGGTTCTTTGTGTGCAGCGCCTTGCCTCACAGCACCAATGTCATCTGGGAGTTTGTTGGAAATGAAAATTCCCTGGCCCCCACCCAAAGCTACTGAACTAGGAACTTTTAGGGTGGGGCCCAGCAAACTGTACTAACAAGTCTTCAGTGAATTCTGATGACCCCTAAATTTGAGAACCACAGGCATAGAAGTTTTTTTATTGGTCGATTTTCTCATTAATTAAAACATTATATTCAGTACAGCCTCACTATATCGTTAGTTTGGAGAAGAGGTTTAACAAGTCACACAAAAAGGGCCAACCTTTACTGAATGTTTACCAGGCAGCAGGTATTGTTCTATGTACTTTCAGTTATTAGATCATCACAATAAGCCCTGGGGGGTGGGTATTATTACTGATCACTGAGATGTGGAGAGATTGAATGATTTCCCTGAGGCCATGGGGCTACTGGCAGGGAAGAGGTAGTCAAATCCAAGAACCCAGGCTCTTAATCATACTGTATAAGGCATACAACCTGAAAATGTGTACATTTATTCCTCAAGAGAATGCTGCAAGAGGCAGTGGGAAGTATATCAGTCTTTGGAGTCAGAGTGCCTGCAAAATTAGTGTTATAAACATTTCTGAATCAGGTAACAGGGTAATGCATCTAATGAAAATTTTTCCATACTGTTTCCCACTAGCAATGATGTATTTCACTTCCTTGTTGCCAGGTGTTTCCATTCTGTAGCCGCCATGTTCTGAAAAGAACTATTGCAATAGTTCACAAAAGCGTTTATATCAAAATATGACATGTAAGAAGGAGGAATATCTTTAATAGTCTCCTACTGTTATCCTTCCCTGGTAGCTCAGCTGGTAAAGAATCCGCCTGCAGTGCAGGAGAACCAGTTTGATTCCTGGATTGGGACATTCCCCTGGAGAAGGGATAGGCTACCCACTCCAGTATTCTCAGCCTTCCCTGGTGACTCAGATGGTAAAGAATCTGCCAGCAATGAGGGAGACCTAAGTTCAGTCCCTGGGTTGGGAAGATCCCCTGGAGGAGGGCATGGCAACCCACTCCAGTACTCCTGCCTGGAGAATCCCCATGGACAGAGGAGCCTGGCAGGCTTCAGACCATGAGGCCACAAACAGTCAGACATGACTGAGCAGCACAGCACATTATTATCCTTACTTCTATCTTGTCTAATCCATTTGTCACCATGGTGATCCATTAGAAACATGAATAAGATCACATCATTTCCACTCATGTAAACCCTTCAAGGAGAGTTTCTCACCACCTTAAAATAAGCCCTGCGACTCCTTCCCGAGACGGCCTTAGCTTGGCCTCTCTCTCTCGTGCTCACTTATCCCTCCTTGTCACACTGGTCCTTGCTGCTCCTTTAACAAGTCAAGCAAGCTCCAGCCTCAGGGCCTTTGCACTTGCTCTTCTCACTTCCTCAGTAACTTCCCAGATGTTCAAATGTTTTGCTCCCTGACACCATTCTGGTATCTCCTGAAAAATCACCTCCTCAGAGAGATCTTCTCTTGCCACCTTTCAAATTAAACCCTCACCCCCTTATTACCATCTATGCCAAATCCATGGTGCTCACTTTGGCAGCACATATACTAAAATTGGCCCAATACAGAGAAGATTAGCATGGCCGGTGCACAAGGATGATACCCTAATCCATGTTTTCTTCTCTGTGTGTGGTACCTGTCACTTGCCTCAAGTTGTATACTCGTTTGTTAATTTTTAATTATCTGTCTCTCCACATAGGACTTTAAGCTCCCCACAGGCCAAGGTTTTGTCTGATGCTTTGCTGTTTCCCTGACACCTAGAACAGTACCTGACATTGTTATGCTGGATATTGTCAATTATTGCTGCTGCTGCTGCTAAGTCACGTCAGTCGTGTCCGACTCTTTGCAATCCCATAGACGGCAGCCCACAGGCTCCCCCGTCCCTGGGATTCTCAAGGCAAGAACACTGGAGTGGGTTGCCATTTCCTTCTCCAATGCATGAAAGTGAAAAGGGAAAGTGAAGTCGCTTAGTCGTGTCCGACTCCTAGTCCCATGGACTGCAGCCTACCAGGCTCCTCCACCCGTGGGATTTTCCAGGCAAGAGTGCTGGAGTGGGGTGCCATTGCCTTCTCCTAATTATTGCTAACTGTCATTAATGTTTTTCTCCATTTGTTTTGATGTGCAGTATGCTGCAGAACAATCACCTAAGACAGGTGCCCACAGAGGCGCTACAGAACCTGCGAAGCCTTCAGTCCCTGTAAGTATAGTTGAAATTCCAGCATGTTCTCTGGGTCAGTTTGGGAAGGAGCACTGAAATGTCCAATTGACCATTTTAGTAAATTCCTTGGCTAGGGGCTGTGCTTAAATAAGCTGCAAGTGAGGGTTTCCATTAGAGCAACAACGAAATTGTTCTTTTCACCCTCATTAAACAATATATATGGAAAACACCCATGTTGGAGTTTGGGGTTTCAGGGCAGAGACTTAATCAGAAGATCTGAAATGAAAAGCCTCTTGGATGTGTTGGTATCAGGGCTTCCCAGGTGGCTCAGTGGTAAAGAATCCACATGCAGTGCAGGAGACACAAGAGACGCAAGTTTGATCCCTGGGTCAGGAAGATCTCCTGCAGGAAGAAATGTCAACCCACTCCAGTATTCTTGCCTGGAAAACCCCATGGACAGAGGAGCCTGGCAGGCTCAGTCCGTAGGATGGCAGAGTCAGACACGACTGAGTGACTGAACACACACACATATGTTGGTATCACCCCTCTCTACAATATTTTAGTTTCTGAATTCAAATCAGGAATGATACTTTCTCCTTTTATTTAGAAAAATGAGAGTCAAAATCTAGACCTCTTGGTATCATCAGTTTATTCTGTGTTTAGATTATCAGAGCTGCCCTGTAATGCAATTTTGCTGAGTCAAATAAATGCTTAATTTTTTTAAAGTTTATTTTTAATTGATTGATTGCTTTACAACATTGGTTTGATTTCTGTCACACATCTAACCACAGGTGTACTTTTGTCCCCTCACTCTTGAATCTCCATCCTTAATTTTTCAAGTTCTATAGGTGCATCAGGGGACCTCAATTCATGAAGCTATGATCTAATGGTATGTCTTAATGTCATACCGGGCAGGTCTACAAACCAGCGCGTACTCACCACCCCACACAGGGAGACAGACTAATTCAGAGAGTCCCACAGAAAACCACACACACCCCAGATTCACACACCACACACAGGCACTCTAACCCCCACCGCAGTGGTGCTGGCGGTCCTTACTGGGAATCCACAAGTTTTCCATCAGGAGTTTCCACCCTCCTCTTATTTAAAGCCTCTGAATGAATGAAAATTGGTTATTCCTCACAGATAGAACTTTCTTACCAGCTAGATGCTTTGGAGCCTGAGTTATAAGCAGTTGATTACAGTGACTGTTGGACAACACTGTCCCAGGAGGGCTTGACCAGTCAATCTCCATCTCATCAGAATGTATGTGTTTACAGCATATTGCCTGATTTCCAATATCCACATGTGTAATATATGCTTTCATCTTGCTTACACTGAAGGTCCTCATCTGTCAAACAGAATACTGATTTCTGGTCTAGAAGGATGAGGGAAATAAATATATTAAAAAAAGACAAATAAATATTGCAGACTTGAGTTGAACATCGTGGTAAAGAATCCATTGGTTAATAATTACACATAGTTTGCTTAATGCCTTTTACCAAGGTGACTCAAGAGAAGCAGGAACATGAGATGACACTCTGTTCCTTTGATCTCTTTTTTTTAATGAAAGTAAATCTGCGCTGGAGACCATTTTAAGCTTTTGATTCCAGTCGAACAAAGTGACTTCCTAGGTTTTCACCAGCCTAGAGATAAACAAGCCCACAAGAGCCCCTTTGTGGCTGGGGATGGGTCGACTGCGTTTTCAGGAGCTCTGTAGTGGCATCACGGCATCACCCCTCTTTTGTTGCACAAGCCTCTTCCTGAAGGAAAGAAGCAGCCAGAGCAGCAGAGCACTGGAGCTGGGTTGTCTGTGTCAGGGCACAGGGTCTAGTGGTGAATTGAAAAGCGAGATCATAGCAGAGGCCAACAGGAACTTTAAACAGCTGTGAGGCAGGCGGAAGATGGAAGGATAAGGGTTTGTAACCAAAAGCCACCATCAGCTGAAAGAAGACCACAAACAGAACACACACCGAAGTGAACTCTTTGAGAAAGTGAGAACCATGAATCTTTTGTTCACTCGAACTGCGCGGTGCCTCTCTGATCAAGGTGTTCAGATTTGGTTTCTTACCATCTAGCCGTTTACTGGTCACAGGCGTCTCTTGCACTTGGTGTCCGGTTCACAAAAACAATGGCGTTTGAAACCTTGTAAGTGTGTGTTCCCTGTGAGAAAGCCTAGGGTTAACTTTCTAGTGGGATGCTCCACATTCAAACTGAGGCATGGAGATGGATGGTGGGTCCCCTGTGCGCCTGGATTGTATCGCTGGTTATGTGCTGTTTGTCCCGGGTCCCTTTGCCCAGCACACAACAGACCATGGAGGTGTTGGGTGTTGGCAGTGTGTGCCGCTATGACACTTGTCTCACAGTTTTTGTAATACTTTGATACAAGCATTAAGATTGGACAGAAGAGCATTATAAACTTTAACCACCAGCCACACAGACACAATACTGAACCAACCAAAGGCATCCTTTACCCAGTTTGGAGATTTGGGCTACTGTGAGCTGTTTTAAAGTTTTACTCTTATCCCAGATGCAAGATGTTCTTTTGTTGTTGCTGTTTTTTAAATTTATTTATTTTTTAATTGAAGGATAATTGCTTTACAGAATTTTGTTGGATTTTAATAATATTTCTCCTGCTTCTTACAAGCAGGAGAAAATAAAAACGGTTTGCATCAAATGGTCATTACAAACATGCATTCCTTATCCATTGGCCATTCATCTCCCATGCAAACTTCAGCCTCCGTGCTACATTCACAGCAATACAAGCAACAAAGGAGGTGACACCTGTCTCATCCATGACACCTGGAAGGCTTCTGTTCAGCTACCTGTCTAGCTTTTCTTGGACTGCCGTCAACGCTTAGACCTGCACTTACACGTTTTAAAAACTATTTATTTGGCTCCGTGAGATCTTCGTTGTGGCCGTCGAACTCTTTGTTGCAGCATGTGGGCTCTAGTGCCCTGACCAGAGATTGAACGCAGCGCCTCTGCACTGGAGCATGGAGTCGTAGCCACTGGACCACCAGGGAAGTCCTACTCACCCTTTTTCTAATAGTTCCTTTTTTCTCTCTCTTGAATTCACTCTCTTTTTCTCCACTTTATTATTTTCCTTGTTATTCATTCACTCTCGAAGAAGCACTCTGCACTTCTCAGGGGCTGGGAATGCATCACCCCTGTGCATTCCTGGCTTTGAAACTTCTGAAGTGAATTGTTGAATTATCTGGAGAGTCTGAGAGCCTAGGCCTCATCCCAGACCAATTATAATGAGAACCTCTGTAGGAGACCCAAACATCAGTGATTTCTAAGCAGTTTAATGATATAGTTAAGTGGTTCTTAAGTGAGTATTGGGGAAAAGGAGTGTCCTGAGATGATTTGCAAATATCCTCCTGAACTCTTTTCAAACCTGAAATAATAACAAAGCCCATATTTTGCATTCCAGTAAAGAACCCACCTGCCAATTCAGGGGGACATAAGAAACATGGGTTCGGTCCCTGGATCGGGAAGATCCCATGGAGAAGGGTATGGCAACCCACTCCAGTACTCTTGCCTGGAGAATCTCATGGACAGAGGAGTCTGGAGAGCTGCAGTCCATAGGTTTGCACAGAATCGGATGTGACTGAAGTGACTTAGCACTCGCACACACACAGTTACACGCATACCACACAGGAACTAACATGGGGCTTTCCCGGTGGTGCTAGTGTAAAGAACCCGCTGGCCAGTGCAGGAGACATAAGAGACTTCAGTCTTCAGGTCACGAAGATTCTCCTGGAGGAGGGCATGGCAACCCACTCCAGTACTCTTGCCTGGAGAACCCCATGGACAGAGGAGCCTGGAGGGCTACAGTCCATTGGGTCACAAGGAGTCAGACACTACTGAAGTGACTTAGTGTGCACGCCCGCATGAACTAATGTGAAATGAAAGTCAAGAGCCTTTTATTCACAAAGTTGACTTGTTTGTGCTTATTTGAGATAGCTCGTATCTCCCTATTTAGTCCTACTGACACTCTGGGGTAGGTGAAGTGAGGAGGCCACATGCGTATTATCCTGCTATCAAATGTGCCCATAGAACAGCAGCATCAGCACCTCCCATGTAGACTTGGCTTCACGGAACAAACTTAAGAAACTTGATATACGTGGAAACTGGTAACCTACTGCAAGGAAGAAACAAATTGTACTCATGTTTCAAGGGATGTGATTTTCACTGGTTGCATGTAAACAACAAATAGTTTGCCTCGTTCACAATGAGAACACATAGGTACATTTGTGTTCTTTGAGCTCTCCTGATGCTTACAAACTGTTCAACTAAAGAGTAAGAGGGCAAGTCCGTGTACCCGAGCCCAGCAGCCCGGAGCCTGCCTCTGTAAAATACGTACCTTGTACACTAGGTTTCTGACATGGCAGTGACTGCCCAGACACCAGTTGGACTTTTTTGTAGTGTAATCAAATATAACTTAATTTCCTTTCTGTTTTTTGGAAAGGAATAGGAAATGTAATCAGAATTCACAGTGAACTGGATTTCACCAAGAAACGTTTGGCATTATAGTTACTGGAGGACTAGGATCAGATTACAGTGATTTGATGGAATCTCAAAACTTAACCCTCCCACATCCTCACATATATTGTTAAGAAATAGATCATTGAAAAAAAATAAAATCATTGCTTCATTGGCTGACAGTCATTAATGATATTCAAGCATCTTCCTGTCATTAGTGGAAGTTCAGGGTGATCAAAGAAAATGACATATTCATGTCTGTCCAGCTAATATTAAATAGTATTAAGTACTATACTATTTAATATATGTTGATTTTCATGCCAACTCTGCAATAGCGAAACTAATTGTGGAAAATGCACAATTGTAAAAATCATGAGCTGGTAAATAGAAAATGAAAGGAGAATTAAACATGTCTTTAGTATTGTCTCTAGTCTCCAATTAGCTGATAATCATCTTTAGAGTACAGACATTATTTTAAGACCTGAGAAGAGCATCTAACTCTTGCTGGAATATGAGCTGCCTGAGCATCTCACTGTGACAGTGCCTTAAGGGCTATAGACACCCCCCTCCTTGAACCCTGTGAAACGTCACTAACTTCCCCTTGACTCTTCAGAGTAGGGTTTTGCTACTAATAATCCAAAAAGAGAGTCAGCAGGAAGAGGAGGAGGTGAGGAAGAAGAGGCAGGGCTCACAGTGCTGAGCAGAAAGGAAGGCAAGCCTAGAAGCAGCAGCAGATCCCCCCTGTCAACAGCCAGGAGCCTCTTGGGTTTCAGCCTGAGGATAAAGGAAGTAACAGAAGACAGCGGGGTATAAAAAGATGAAAAGAAAGCAAAGGGAGGTAACCAAGGGGATAAGATTAAAAGATCAAAAGGGTTAAAAAAAAAAAAAGCAAAGTTTTAGTATTAGTGACATTATTCCTTCCACTAAAATAGTGTCCAGAAAGAGAAATTTTAAGCTTACATAATTAAAATCCACCATGGTCTTGGTTTCGTTTTTCACAACAAGGCCAATACATTAGGTCTATCTTGGGATGGAGGAGCACTGGGAAGTTCTAGAGACTAAGACTTTTGTCTGTTGAGCTATCTGGAGTTCATTTCACACACCACATGCAAACCAGCACCAGTGAACTGTTCTGAGGAGAAAGGGTTTTGCCTTGTCCCCCTCCTCCCATTTAAACATCGGGAGAGGGGACTGCCCTGGTGGTGCAGTAATTAAGACCGCACGCTTTCAAGGCAAGGGTGCAGGTTCAAGCCCTGGTTGGGGGAACTAGGATCCCACATGCCACGAGGTCAAGAAAAACAAACATTAGGAGAAAATTATTTTCAAAGGCAAAGCCCTTTTTTCCACAGAAAGAGAGAGCTCAAATTGGAGCCTCAGAATCAAATGAAAACCAAAATCAAAATGTGAGCACTTTAAGCAAGACCCGAGGTGTGAAATACTATAACTGCTATCACAGGTTATCTACCAGTTCTATAAGGCACAGATTTGACAATCATATCAGATAGGTAAATAACTAAAAGAGAACACAGATGTTATGCAATGAGAAGTAAAATCAGCTCTTTCATCTCGTGGTGTCACATCAAGTGTAGCTTTGAAAAGTACGTTGGACTAGTGAGAAGCTAAAAGGATGCCGACTCTGGGAAGGCACACTGTGAATGGGGCGGAGCGTCCCCTTTTCTGGAATAATGGGGGCTGGAAAATGTGAAAAGGCACACAAAGAAGCAGTAAAGTTTAGGAACAAGACAAGGATAGAATCAGAAATGCTCAAAAGCCGTTCATATCTATTCAAATTCTTACCTGCATCATCTCACTTCACCCTAAAATCAACCTCATGAGACGGGATCTGAGGTCACCCCTTCCTTAGTGATGAGGGAGGAGAAAGCTCAGAGGTGTTACTGAGCCTCCTGAAGGTCATTTGTCCTTTAACGGAGTCAGGCCAGAGGGGAGTCTGGGGTAAGACCTCTGGCCTTTCTACCTCGAAAGTCTTCCTATTTTATCACTGTTCTGTCCTGCCTTCCTAAAAGAATCCACTGCAGAGAATGAGCACACGACAAAATGTGCTAACAGGAGGGAAAGGAGCCTGATGGGAACACATAGTCGCTCTAGGCATGTGGTCGTGGAGGTTCAGGAAAGAAATCCATAAATTGATGACGGGAAGAGAACAACATTGATTCATGTGAGGGCCAGTCAGAGCTTTTTCAGCATTTTCCTGAGCATTTGGTTGTCCGTTCCCTCATTTCCTGGGAGGTGGAGCTTGTCTCCACTTTCCTGATGAAGGAAACCATAGGTGAGAAAGGGAAACTTGTCCTTACTGCGAAGGGAAAAGTTGATACTAAAGACAATACTAAAGACAAAGGCAAGAGGGAAGAACTTTCCAGCAAAGGGAACAACGTGTGCAAAACTTTGCAGTGAGGGTGTGGGGAGAGGGGAACTGGTCCATTGAGAATCAGAGACAAGATTAGCATGGCTGAAGCTGAAAGAGCAAGGCAGAAGTGCAGCAAGAGCCTGGTGAGGCAGGAGGGGTCCAGACCCCTTGAAAGCACACTGGGACATGCCGTGGATTTTAGACTTTATTATAAAAGCAGTGAGAATCCACTGGAAGATTTTGAGCCAGAAAGGGCATGATTGGATCTGTGTTAATGAAATAGTCTAAGAGAGAAAGGGGAAGTTTGTCAGGATGTGGGCAGTAACGATGGAGAAAGGGAAATGGATTTGAGAAAATTTTAGGTAACATTACCAGTATTTGGTAATGAATTGACTATGAGGAATGAAGAAGAAAAATGTGTAGGAGATGTTCCCTAACTTTCTGATTTCTATAATCACGTGCTTAATGAAGCTTATCACTGAGATAAGAAATCCTAGTAGAGGACTATATTTGAGGAGATGAGTTTGGTCTTGAACATTTTTAAGACCAGATGTCTTATCTGAAGAGGAACAACTCAGTAGAGACGTCACATAGGCAGTTTGAAATCCAGATCTGGATCTCAAAGAAAAGTGAAATTTAAGTTAGGTCCTTCTACCATGCATTTCCTGTTACCTAATACTTTATTGTAGTGATTTGATTGACTACTCTTTAGAAAATATGCTCCATAAAGATTGCAACATGTCTGCCTGGTTTATTGCTAGATCTCCAGCACCACATACTGTACCTACAAAGGAAGTACCCACGAAATATTTGTTGAACTGAGCCAACACCTCAAACTCTAAGTGATGTTCTAAACAGCTGCTCAGGCTCAGCTGATTCCCCCACTTTTACTGTGGCCTGCACTCACTGGTCTCCCTGGCTCTCAACTTGTATCTCTGTACTCTGGTTTTCCTACTGCCCTCCTGAGCTGTACATCCCACTGTTTCCTTGAAGGGTTTAGAAGTTGATCTACAAGCTTTAGCTCTACAAGCTTTAGCTTTCCCATTGTTTTAACCCCACTGCAAGAACTTCCCACTTCAAGAGAAGGGTTCAGAGAAGAGTAATAAAATTAAGTCTCAGGTTGGGGAGATTTGGATAGGCAGGAGTAAGAAGTTGTTCCTGAAGACAAGGCTCAGAAGCACGGCGCAGGGCTTCCCTGGTGGCTCAGTGGTGAAGAATCCACCTGCCAACGCACCAGGAGGATCCCACCTACCACAGAGCAACTAAGCCTGTGCCCCACAACTGCTGAGCCTGTGCTCTTGAGCCCAGAACTGCAACCATTGAGTTCACGTGCTGAAACGACCGAAGCCCACATTCCCTGGAGCCCGTGCTCCACAACAGGAGAAGGCATCTCTCTCCTCAACCAGAGAGAAGCCTGCACAGCAATGAAGAGCCAGCACAGCCGAAAATAAATAAGGACGGAGCTGAGGAAGGGACTTGAATGGGACACAGAAATAAGAGAAAAGTTTGGCTAGATAAGGTCATACACTCTGAATGTCAGAACAAGAAATTGGGATTTGAAAGGGATGGCAATGTGGAAGAGCTGTGGGTTCCTAAAGGGCATGACATAGAGCCCCGTTTTAGGGAGACTCATCTGGCAGCAGCCTTCAGGATTAATCAAAGAGATAAGAGATCAAAGGCAAAAGGACCAGCTAGAGGCTGTTGCATAATGCAGGTGTGAAGAGATAAGACACTTTACTAGGCAGTGGAAGTGGACAATCTTGGAGATGAAGATAAATGGAGAAACCTTGGAGAATGATTGTCTGGAAAGCAATGGGAGATGACCCCCAGATTCCAGACTCTGTTGATAGCTGGGAGACTAATGGTGCCCCTGACAAAAAGGAGGTCTTTGTTTTCTATGGAGAAAAATGAAATGAAAGAAAATACTCATGGCACTTTTGTTCTGGGTCATCTTCCTGTTAAAAAATTCACAGCAGTGGTAACCTCTGAGAAACTGAGCAGCTTCATGTAAATTGACTTTAAAATATGTTTCTCATTGGAATCTTGTACTTCCCGATGATACCAGAGAGACAGAAGTTTGATTCTGTTAGACATTTCATCCGGTGTGAGATCACTTGTCTCATTCACTTCAGAGACAAGTCAGCTGACTAGTCTCTAAATTATTATACCTCCATAAACCTGTACACCTTCTCTCTCCCCAAGTTGCAGAGATGGAAAAAACCTTTTTACCCTTTCAGACATAAGTCTAAAGCAAAAATTTTTCTTCCTGGTTTACATTAAGTTTATCAGTAAATAAGATGGAAAATAGAAAGATAGAAGCAGAAATTCCCATGTAAGCAATCATGGTGTTCATATGAATTCATATGCTTATATCTTCCTAGGTTATAGATGGTAAATTTCACTAGAAAGTTGAATTCTACATTGTCATCACTTCATAAATATTAAAAAAAATAACAAAAAGTGACTCATTTGATTATGAAGAATTCATATAAATCAATACAATCTATAAGAGTTCATGTGGATAAAATTCCATCTTGATAGTATTATTATCAAAATGATCTGGCAAATTCAATTCCAATGACCGACTGGTTCCAATGCAATAAAACTTCTAAGCAGTAAAATTTCACCATAACAAAACTTGAGGGATTTAGTCAAATTGTATCCTATACAAGCTTAGAACTACATGCTTTTCATTTAGTAGCAAAAATAAGATAATCATTGAAACTGCTCTCATTTCTTAAAATGTTATAAATGAACTAAATCACGGTGCTAGTTTGACTCCCAGGAATTGTTCAAAGTGGTCTCCTCACAAAATGTACAAGAGAGTTGATCATTTATTTAAAAGAAGAGAAATGCTCATCCAACTATAAAACAGCCATGTCAAATGCTGTGCTTCGTAGGTCCGTTTATTGAAGAGTCTCCGTAAGCTGTATTAAACCTGCAGCCGCAACATTCTTCACACTTTGCCCTTTTTCCCCTCAAGTCATCCATGTGAATCATTGACAATACTACAGTCATCTCAGATGAGAATTAGCCAAGATCAATGGCTTATCTTTTGACTAACGCTTTCTTCCTTGTAGTTAATGGCTTATCAAAGATATTCTCAAACATATAAGTTTGTGTTATACACCGGACAAGGCAGCATATACAAGATACATGTAAAGGTCTATTTCCTAGAGAAACAGTAGCTGGAGTGACCTCATCAATTCACTAATCCCTACCATAATGCCATCTATAAAGCAAAAATTCTTTTCAAGAGTGTGGAATGGATTAACATAATGTTCCTTTTAAAAGAGAAAAATTGCAAAATTAAGCTTTTTTGCATGGAAACAATAGGGAAGAACTTAAGAGAGAAGGTAAGAAAATAACTTTTTTTTTTTGCTTTTTCCTGACATTAAAATTGATTTTTTTTTTTTTTTTTTTTTTGCCCATTACCTTTCAGTTCATCCTCACATAGGATACATTGATATTACAGAACTGTATTCACAGTGAAATGCAGATCTGTTTTATCTTTCATTTATATAATACTGGCTAACGTTCACCCCTGCACAGTTCCAGCTGCCCAGAACACTGAGCCACCATAGCTTCCTTGTCTTCCTTTCTGGTCATATGTACCAAGTCGCCCTGTTTGGTCAGGTTACTTATTTAATTAATGTCCTTCATCCCAGGCCTTGCTCCACCTCCCCACACTTCTTTCTAGCACACATCCTTTCTCACCCCATGACTACAACCACCTTTGTCACTTCCTGTCCCCCATCTCCTCCTGCACTCAGCTACCAGCGTGACCTTCCCACAGCACACCCATTATTAGTGTATCTAGTCTTCTGCAGGCAGCATGATTCCCAGAGGAATATTTTTACACAGATCTTAAAGAATGCTTGAGGGGGGTGCGGGTGGTGGCAAGACATTTCTCACAGGGAAGTAACCCAGAAACTTCCTGGGACTGAAGTTATCCCGCCTCCAAATGCTTATCTTGGATATTCAAAGTTATTGAAGCCATCAGGCTGAAGTGGATGGTCCTGAGCAGGTGCCAGTGATGAGAAGACATGACCCAGGGCCCTGAGAAACAGCCCCCTAGGCCCAGCAGTTAGTCCAATAAAACCCCTGTAGGCATCTGTGGAGCCCCCGCCCTCCAGTCCTCCCCCAGAGAAGAAGTTGTTTCAACATACACCCAAAGTCAGAACAGATCCGTTCCTCATCGGCTGTGGTCCTCTAAGTGACACTGCAAAAGCTCATACTTAATAAAAATTGTGTTCTGGCATCAGATGATATCTTCTTTTCCCCAGCCACTTTAGGCCTTGAGGCCTTTTTGGACCTTTGCTGAGTAACACAAAAGATTTGTGCATCTCCTTTTCTCTGTGAGGGAAGCCTTCCTATAACACCAATCAAAACATGCACTTTAAGGATGTACAGAGTGCAAAATCAGTCATCCCGTCAGTTCACATGACAAAAAAAAAAAAAAGGCAATCTACTATAGAGATATTTGATGTTACAAATGATTAAGGCCTTCAGAAAAAAAATAAAATAAACTTTGGGAAAGCGGGGAATGATGCCATTTCCTAAATGCAAAACTTTTTCTCACATAAAAAGCCTATCATCTGTAAAGTGATTTACCACTTACAAAATCCTTCCACATACATTTTTCTCACTTAATTCCCATAATAATTTTGTGACCTGTTGTGATACTGCTTTACAGATATGGAAATTGACCCTCAGAGAAATTAATCAGGATGCTCCCTGATCTCAGAATTAATAAGTGACAATCTTGAGTTAAATCTGTGTCTTATTTCTAATTCAGTGCACTTTCCAGTTTCCCATACATTCCTTATGTAGGTAATTCCATGCGACTTTAAGAAGTAGAGTGAAATGTTATTTTATCTATCATTTTCTGTAAGTTATAAGGAACAAATGGTGCATACAATGCGTGTCATTTCCCATATAGTCGTTACTTTTCTTTTTTGTTTATTTATTTTTTAATTGAAGGATAATTGCTTTACAGAATTTTGCCCTTTTCTGTCAAACCTCAACATGACTCAGCCATAGGTATACATATTCCCCTCCCTTTTGAACCTCCCCCCCATCTCACGCCCCAACCCACCCCTCTAGGTTGGTACAGAGCCCCTGTTTGAGTTTCCTGAGCCATACAGCAAATTCCCAATGGCTATCTATTTTACACATGGTGATGTAAGTTTCCATGTTACTCTCTCCATACATCTCATACTGCATTTCAAGATCATCATTAAGAGGTTTGTTTGTCAGAAAGAATGTGGGGCCATGTTAAAGTGTTTTATTTTGCTACACCTAACTGCTTGCAGGCTTTATGCTGCTTCTGCCACATTATCAAAGGATATTTCAATGCCAAGACCGTTGCTAGAAACTTTCTCTGACAGTGTGCCATCTACCATATGTCATCACTTCTCCTTTGCCTTCAGAGTGAAGACGTACTATTCAGTAATGTAACAGGAACAAAACTATTTGCCCGTTGTGATACTCACACACACACACACACACACACACACACACACACACGTAATGATAATACTGGAGGCCGGAAAGGAAGGGTGACTTCTATTAAGTCTGTTTGCAGACACCACTTCATTGTTTCTGTTACAAGGGATGAAAGAGTAGTCTGCATGTCTCAGAACTGAAATTTACTGACAGGTGGCACTCATGTAACCAATGTTTGACTAAGGGAAAATGTGAGTTTCTTCTTTTTTTCTGACTGGTTTCTATGTCAAAGCACAAAAACACCAACTGTTAACCCACTTCAAGCAATAATAATGTAAAATCATTAAGGGGCTTTATAGTTTACAAAGTCTTATTGTATTATTTTCTTTAATCATAAAGCCATCCATTAGATAGAGCAGTTACCCCCAATTTATAGATGTGAAAGCTGAGGTCTGTTGACTTGGCCATGATCATATAGCTGTTATTTGACTTGGACTCAAAATTTCTCATCCCAAGTCTCTTCACTTTTTCACAGATTCTGAGATGACTGAACACACACACACACACACACACACACATCCTTGTGACTTGCAAGAAATAGGAATGATGACAAAGAGAGCCTGAAAAAGTGGAGTTATATACATAGTCATTTTTGCTGCTCCTGACATTTCTACATGTGTTCTCATGTAGAAATGAAACACCACTACCGCGTGGCGGTGTTTTCCTTAAAGTCTAGCACTTCAATATTGCATTTTTCAAGCATGTGAATGAACAATGTCCAGCTGCCCCTAAAGACCAGGTTGACATAATATGAGCTCTTTGTTTACTCGCTGAATAGGCACAACTTGTGCCCTGCCAGCTGCTGTGTCCACACTCTTAACCTTGCTCTGTAAGACCCACCTGTACAAGTGGCTGAATAATGAATTCCACACTTAGGTTTGTCTTGAGATCTTCTGTTAAGATTAAATTGGACACTATCTCTGAGCATGAATAATATACCACTCTCTGAAATAGATTTGGACCACTGCAGCCAGATGGACATGGACTTCAAAACACTACAGTGAGGAGGAGTATATTTATGGGGAGCTTCTTAGATGAAGAAACTGCTGAGACAGAGAAACATTTAGTGCCACACTCAGGATGCCAAGTAACAGGTCTGGGTGTGTTAGAATTTGGAATGTGAACAATTGCCCGGTCCTACTCATTTCATTTCAGATAGTACATTGCTCTGAGATTATGGTGTGAAAACCAGATTACATCCTTTTTACTGGCGGGAGAAATGATTCGTAAAAGACATCTATCCAGAGAAATGGGCTTCTTAACTTTGGGAACTGATGCCAGAATCACTTGAGATCCTGCAGAAACTTTGGTAGTAATTTAAATATCGAAAAAGACAAGCCCGTGACTCAATGCAGAGAGAGCCTTTTCTGTACATGCTCCCCCTTTGCACTAAACTTGAAGGTCAGTCCTTTTCAGGACTTAGAAGCCACTTGTAGTTTCACTGCATAAGCCACTGGCAATCATCAGACAATATGTCAACAAAAACTCGGAAACTCATAGTATTTAAATAACGTCTTCATGCTTTAATCAGTGCAGTCATTAAGGAGAGTTTACATATGTGCTTTACTCCTAGTCAAACAAAAACAAGCACCTCCTCATGCCCTGATGAAAGTGAACCTTATTTAAACATGGGCGGAGCATGTTGTTGCTGGATTGAGGGAAAGGGACCATGTTGGGTTTGCCTGAACGTTTCCTGTTCTGTTTGTAGACAGAACCTTGAGATATCTGGAAGTGCAAGTCTGCTGCCTACAGTGATAGCTATTCTTCTGGAAATTTGATTGTGAATGGACTGTGGCATCGGACTTGTTTGTTCCAAGTGACCTTATCTCAGCATCAAAACTTGACCTAGAGGGGTGGGGGGCGGGGAGGGAGGCTCAGGAAGGAGGTACTATAGGTATAATTATGGCTGATTTGCATTGCTGTATGGCAGAAACCAACACAACACTGGAAAGCAATTTTCCTCCAATTAAAAAATTGAATTAAATTTAAAAGCTTGGCTCGGGGCCTGGAGGGCATGCCTTCTCCCTTCAGTCGGGAGAAGCAGGGGCCAGAGCAGGAGTGGAATGACATGTGTGACGGAAAGTGGGGAAGCCACTTTTCGTGGAGAGGCGCTCCCTACCACAGAGAATGCTGCTTCTAAGCTGTTTAAATTTGGTCTGCAGGGGATTATTTCGTGATCCTCGAGTGCTTCCTGCATCTGTTTAGTCTTAAATGCTTCCTAAAACATTTTTCAAAATCCACTCGTGATGTTCTAATCCTTCCTAATACATGCACTGCTTAAAATGCAACTCTTCTTTTTTTAAATCCTAGCTTTGAAAATGCAAATAAATGTGTGAGTCTTAAGAACAGATTGGAAAAAAAAAAAAAAGGGGGGGCTGGTGGATGCATAACTGAATGTCGAGGGTCCTATGTTTCATGCACCTTACAGAAAACTTCAATCTGTGTCTGTCTGGTCACTTCAATAAGAAAAGTTAAGGCATTGCTGTTACAGCCACTTCTAGGCTGGATCAGGGTAAAATAAATGTATCGCACTCCCTCTACTGGCTCTGAAGCTGCAGCAGCTTATTAACTAGACCTATTTTTAGACGTATTTCCCCATTTTAAAAAAAAAAGTGATGTGTAGAAAAAGCAAGCAAAAACTGGGAACGCTATTAATTTTACTATTCATTTAAAATGTCAAGGAAAGCAAACATCTGCTCAATGCCATTGGTTAGGAGGAACAAGAAAGCCGGCTTGTCTTAGGCTTTGCGGCAGAGTACTAAGGGGCGAGGGGTGCCTCCCCCTCCCTGAAGCATATCTCTAACAGCCTTGTAAAAGTTACTCATGCATGCGTCTAAGTCACTTGAGTCGTATGCGACTCTGCGACCCCATGGACTGCATCCCGCCAGATTCCTCTGTCAGTGGGATTCTCCAGGCAAGAATACTGCAGTGGGTTGCCATGCCCTCCTCCAGGGAATCTCCCTGACCTAGCCTTGTAAAAATTACTCAGTCCTTTTCAAATGCTGAAATAATCTTTTCCCACAGCTCAATGAACCAAAATAAGTATGTTTTGTGTGTTCAAAACAGTCCGGGAAGGCAACAACATTTGTCTGACTTGGTTGATGTGGGAAGGAGCAGAGGGGCTGTCTTTCTCCTGGTGTCAGAAAGGAAAGCTAAAGGATCATCAGCTGAAACACTACAGCCCAGAGGAGGCCACCTCCTTGCTGGAAAGCATGGTCCTCCCAAGCCTGGAAAAGACTCACAGCCATGTGGGATCTCACAGCAGCAGTCCTGCTCGCACCCGGAGAGGAGGCTACCAGGAGGCAGACGCCCCAGGTGTCGGCTCCTGCGGCCCCAGCCCCACCTCACTCTGGTTGATCAGTGTGTCGAGATTCTCCTGCAGAGCCTGTTTTCTGCCTGCGCTCTGCTCTCTGCTTTCCACTCTTTCTTGCTTTCTTCCCCAGGCGTCTGGATGCCAACCGCATCAGCTCCGTGCCCCCCAGCTGCTTCAGCGGCCTGCATTCCCTGAGGCACCTGTGGCTGGATGACAACGCGCTGACGGAGATCCCGGTCCAGGCTTTTAGAAGCTTATCAGCGCTGCAGGCCATGACCTTGGCCCTGAACAAAATACACCACATACCAGACTATGCCTTTGGAAACCTCTCCAGCTTGGTGGTTCTGTAAGGTTTATTGATTTTTCCCCCCTAACAGTTTCTAAATTCACTAAGACCTTGTAATTCTCTGTGGGACCTTGACCTTAGAATGATAGCCCTTCAGACTTTGAAGAGGGACATTTTAAGGGAGGGAAACCCCCCAAAATGACTCTAAATATTTAATCGTGTAAAAGAATTAAACAACATTTATCGAGCACCTGGTAACTGCTAAGCACTGCTAGGCATTCAGAAATAACAAAATATGACCTCTCTCGCAGGGAAACCATTGTATATTACACGGGTAATCACCACACTGTATAGTTAGTCCCATGACCAAAGTTAATAAAAATCCCTTATTTCTGATACTAATTTGTAATGCAGGTCACATTGAAATACGCCCTTCTTATTATTTAATAAGTACCTCTTGAACCCCTTCCAAGGTAACAGAAGCAAGGGACAAACCCTTAACAACAAGTTGTGCATTTGTAAGGCTTTTTCCCTTTGAGATCTAGATTTCATTATTTTAAGTAAACTAAAATAATCTCAAGTAATAGTTGGAAAAATAAACGGTTCAAGAGGGCAGCAGTATGCCCCACGTGTATAATACAGTAGTCAGTGCTGCAGAGGACAACAGGAGCTGCTTGAAAGGCTCGAAGGTGAGCTTGCTTCGAGGAAAGCGGCTGCTGCGCTGTTTCTGCCTTTGCTGCATTCCTGCCCCCAGCCCACCCCGGGCTTCAGTCATTCCACTTTTCTTGATGATGGGCCTGTCTCTTGCCCTGTGGTGTGTACTCCTTTGAGGGCTGGCCAGCATCTCATCCATCTTTTGAGGTTCCCATCATGTGTTGGCTGTAAAAGATCCCCAATAAGTGCCACATAGATCTCACATGATACCAGCATACATTTATTAGAAAGCAACCTTTGAAAGGATCGGACATGTGGGGTGACATTAACAAATTTCTATCCTGAAGTTCATATACAAAGATGATGCTTTTGGTGCTTTAATGTTTCCCTCCACTAGAGGGAATGAATTTACAGAAATTCAGCTCTTCTCTCCCCCCCCCGACCTCCTTAAGCCCATTTCCCAAAAATCCCTCTGGGACTTGGTCCAGTTTTCAGTTATGCACACAGCTGTTCTCACTGGCCCTGATGTAACCGACTTATCATTGAGCCAAAGATGATAATCAAACACATTTATACTATGACAAGATAACTAATCTCCTTGGGCAGTCAAAAAATCTGATCCCCATTCTCTGTGGCTGAAATTGTTGTTTCCTATTAACCTGTGGCCCCACCCTGGCAAAGCAACCACGATAAGCAATCAGCTTTGGTAGAAAATTTGCTGCATACACCTCGGACCACCTCCTCTCCACCCTCCATTTGTCGATGTTGGTCAGAATCTCTATTTAACATTCTGTATCCCAAAGCCACACTGAGCAACCTGAATTTACTTTTTCCAGCCTTGTTGCTAATCCCACAATTATTATTCACTCCATGATATCTCAAACCCAAAAGGTAAAACTGTGACTGTTAAATTCTGTGGTATAGGGTCATCTCTGGTAAGAGTGAACGGGGCGTAAAACCTTCAAAGCAAGCAAACAGAAATGTTAAACAAAGCATTTCTTACATATAATTAGTACATTCTTTAGAGTAAGTGTTTTTGGATTTCAGCAATCAAAACGTTTTGCCTCACTTTCCCTGTGCAATGCGCCTTCCTGACTGTCTGTAATGTTCTCCTGCAGACATCTCCATAACAATAGAATCCACTCCCTGGGAAAGAAATGCTTTGATGGGCTCCACAGCCTAGAGACTTTGTGAGTTGACCTTTTATTTGTTGCCCTTTTCTCAGTGTTTTCATGACTATTTGGAAGGAATCAAAATAGCCTTAAAGTCAAAATTGCTATTTGGTTTGGTTAATTTGCCTGAGCTCTAAACAGATATTTACAGTGGCTTTATCTTACGCCCCTATACACACTCTACAGAGCCAAACCATAAAACTGAGATTTTATTTTAATCTAACCAGGGTGATAAATTAGTTGGAATAGTTAGAAGCTAAATGAGATGTCCTCTACTGAGCAGGGACTGTTTGCTCAGGAATGTGTACTCTCTGTCAGGGATCAGTTGAGTATTGTCACTCAGGCTCACCATTCATGAGTTAGGCCCTCCCCACTGAATGAGAGGATGCAAACGAGCAAGTGCCAGACTGTCCAATCAGAGAGGAACAGGCATCTCATCGGCAAACAGTGGAGGTTCCTGCAGGAACAACTCGAAAGTCTAAAACGTAATAACAGCTACCCTTTATTGAGTGTGTCTCTAACCAAATATTGTACTGAGCATTCAGCACACATGGTTTCAAATCAGTCCTACAACCATCCTATGGGAACAGGTACTATGACCCCTTTTTAGGCTCCAAGATTTCCCTAAGGGTCCAGTGGTTAAGACTCCACACTTCCATTGTGGGGGGCTCAGGTTCAATCCCTGGTCAGGGAAGTTCTTCATTCTGAGTGGTACAGCCAAAAAAGAGAGCAAGAAAGAGAGAGAGAGAAAAAGATAACCATTTTTAGGGTCCAGTACAGTTATTTATCAACATGACATAGTCAGTTAGCAGCAAAACTGAGGCTTGCTTCCTTCTCTAATTTGACTCCAAAATCCATGTTTGGGGCTTCTCAGGTGGCTCAGTGATAAAGAAACTGCCTGCCAATGCAAGAGACGAGAGTTCGATCCCTGGGTCAGGAAGATCCCCTGGAGAAGGAAATGGCAACCCACTCCAGTATTCTTGCCTGGGAAATCCTATGGGCAGAGGAGATTGGTGGGCTACAGTCTGTAGGGTCACAAAGAGTCAGACATGATTGAAGCGACTTAGCGTGCACACAAAATAAGCCGCACAGAATCACTGAATCTACAACACCAGCTCTGACCTGGACAGCAGAAGGCTGTGACCAAAGAACGCCTCTCCTGCGGCCTTGGAGCCCGCTGTTCATTTGCATATGGAACTTAGCGATATGTACCTGGTCAGCACAGCGTCTAACCGGACCTGCGTTCACTCATTTCCTGAGGGACCTAACAGCTGTCCTTCCAGGTTACTAAGTCACTGCGTTTCCTCTGAGAAGGGAGGAACCATCCTCATGTGGAGATGCCAAAGGTCACTGTGTCTAGGCAGGACTTTGAAGTCAGCTTAATGGCACAGGCAAGCTGTTCCCATCAGCTGCTTGGAAAAATTAGAAATTCTCCTTTAATTACACAAGGGTTGGACTGGGGATCTTAGCAATGGAAAGCACCTTCCAGTCCTTTTCAACTCAATAGGAACAGAAAACAAGATGGGCTTTGATAGGTTATTTCCATAAATAGTCTTTATTTTTTTTTTTTCCCCCATGTTTGACATGAGGACCCAGGATTGCAAATTCAGGCAATTCATACATTCAGGGCAAATTCATGTAAGTCTCAATGTCCCCTCTTCCCTCACTTTGCCCAGGGCTCCAGAGGATAGGTAAAATAACCAATTTATTCCCAACATCTTCCTTTCCGTCACTAGAAATCTGAGTAACTTATAAGGATCCAATCCTCATTTAATCAAAACAGAGCATCTGGAGAGACTTACAAACAGGAAGAAAATTTATGTCCACAAAAGACACAAGTTTCCTGCCTGCTGTATAGCTTAAGGATGGTTTGTGCCAGACAAGTAGGAATCTTGATTCATGTTTAACTCGGTCAAATTATCTCTCTCTTAAAATTAAATAGCAATTCTTCCCCACAGAGGAAGATCTAACCACATCTGATTGCCTGACCAAAAGGTTTTTCTGCGTCATCTGGGAAATCTGCCTTTCCCAGAGATCAGGAGGCAATTACTTTTTCATATGGAAATGTAGATCAGAGATGGAGTAAGTCTATAAAGCACTTGTGAGTAATGGAATTGAAAAGCCATTTGTGTCATAACAGAGAGACGAATGACTTGAGATTGATGGTCTGGTCATTCCCTGTCCATGCATGAAGGACGATAGAGCTTTGCCTCACAGACCAGGAAAACGAATCCTTATTTGTGACCATGTGGATATTCTAGACCTGATGTCCTTCTTCAGAGCACCCTGTATCACATCAGCACCTGCAGATGCAGGCCATCACCCTGGACTTCAGGCTGGGAGAAAGGCCGGAACTGCACCTGAGTCAGGAATGAAGCCTCCTTCCTAGAGGTCCTCTCAGGAGAGCCTCTGAAAAGCGACGGGCCAAAGTCAGAGGGTGGAGGCGGGGCCAGGAAAGCAGAAGCGGTTGAGCAGGGCACACAGTCGTTGGCAGCTTGGTGAGCCAGGTTCAGGAGAAGAACGGCATCAGCCAGCCATAAACACCTGACCTCACGCTCTAGACACTTGGACATTCACAATGCCGTACATGTCCTTTAAAAAAAAGTGCTTATTTTGTATTAGGGTATACCCAATTAACAAACAATGTTGTGATAGTTGGGTGAACAGAGAAGGGACTCAGCCATACATGTACATGTATCCATCCTCCCCCAAGCTCTCCCCTCCCATCCAGGCTGCCACACGACCTTCAGCAGAGTTCCACGTGCTATCCACAGTAGGTCCTTGTTGGTCATCCATTTTAAATATAGAGTGTGTACATGCCCATCCCAGACTCCTTCCCTTTTTTTAATGCCCAGGGCCATTGAGCCTTGACTCTTTGAAATCTCTCAGAATCAGTCTAATGATCATTTCAGTGCAGATACTTGTAGAATGATGGTGCTCAGCGAGCCAACAAAGTCTCTCTCCTTAAAGAGAAAGAATTGCTATCAGTGATACTGATCCATTGGAAGATCGTGTTAACTTTCCTTGTAAATGTCATGTACATGAATTTTTAAATGAAAACCTGAACATGCTATTTACTTATTTTCAGAGATTTAAATTATAATAATCTTGATGAATTCCCCACTGCAGTCAGGACACTCTCCAACCTTAAAGAACTGTAAGTAGGACACATTTAGTGGGAGAACTATTCTTTGTGAATGTATTTTAAAATGTGTTTGACTACTGTATATAATATGACTAAGAAGAATTTGAAAGGTCATATAAATGATGGTTAACTACATCTAAAATGTATTTTAATTTGATTCTATCACCAAAAATAGCAGATAATCTTTTAAAATTTATGATGGATTTCTCTGTGTTTATTAGGAAAAAAGTATGTATTTCTCTAAGCTATTCTCTTTTCCTAAGTCATATTTTTCCAACATTTATATATGCTCTATAGGTATGTAGAGAACTATATTGGAATTTACTAATTTGCTGAGCATATCCAGCAACAAACTTCTCTAGGTTGCATGAGTCTAGGACTAGATGAATACAGTGTACAGGCTTAGTATAATGTTAGATGCCTTCCTATACATTATTCCATATTCCTTTAATGCTTCATAAATATTATTTAATTTTTAAAGAACCCCACCATTTTACTATGATAAAGCTAACTTTCAGCTATTAGGTTGCATATATCATCTTTTTTATTTATAATTTAATTACTTTTCTTAATACCTAAATACATGAATAACCTTTGTGATGTTCTCACACTTGGAAAGAAAAATAAACACAGAGTCTCTTCTCTTGGCAGACAGAAATAAGACACACAGCTAAAGGAGGCAGACAGCACGGTTTGTTTATAAGAAAAGCCTCTGCGGGGTTCTGCTGCAGGACGCCCATATGGCGCTTACCCAAGAAGTCACCACTGTCAGGCTGAGGCAGCCCCAAAACTGCCACTCACCTCCTTCAGCCACAGACCCATGTAGACCAAGACCACTGACTCTGTCCGTCTGCCGATCAGATGACATCATACTGATAGATGAGAATCAATTTGTTATTACAGACTCACTGAGCTGGGGCACCTTTCTTCAGCTCAGGAAATTTTGTCCTCATAAGGAGATTATCTAAATCTCCACTTAACTGCAGCTTAAGTCAATTTTCTCTTCTCCTGGCTGCAAATGGGGTCAGGAGGAGTGATCATAATCCTTTCTCCAAAGATGGTTTCCTCTGTCTCAAGTCGTTAGACCATGATGCTCTGTTGGATAGTAATGGATGGATGGTTTCTTTTTATAATACTAGGTTATAAGTTTCCATAAAGCTCGGTTATTATTTTCAGATTCCTTATTCCTCATTCAAGATGACAGCTTGTGATTTCCTTTTCTCCTAGGGAGTGAGGGCGTGAAAGTTTCAAAATGCATGGAGGAATTTAACCTTATCCTCTGGTTACTAAAAATGCTGATTATTGCCACAGGTTTGGGGAAGGGACTATGAAATGATTTTACCCCATAGGTTATTTTCTATAAACTGTCTTTTCCTCTCTTTCTAGAGGATTTCATAGCAACAATATCAAGTCGATACCGGAGAAGGCCTTTGTAGGCAACCCTTCTCTTATTACAATGTAAGTGGTTGTAGTTCTTTTCAGTTTTTCTTTCCAGCAATATAGCATGCATTGTACTTTTAAGCATAATACAATAAATGTTCTTATTTGCCCAAGTTTTGTCTCAGTCACTGTAAAAATCCATACAGAGAAGTATATGTGGAGGTGTTTTGCTAGATTTTAGCTGAATGCTGAAGTTATATTAAAGATTCTTCTTCTAGGACCTAAAATGTTCATTGCCTTATGTTTGGTATCTTCAAATGCTTCGTCTCACTTCACAATCATCTTATGAAATGCTTTTTTGCTTATCTCTATTGTCTAAGTAGTAAAACTGATTTTTTAAATGTCAATGTCAAAGTGACCTGATCATTCAGAATTTGAACCCAAGTATAGTAGAAAAATAGATTATTATATTAAATGTTCTCACCAAAAAAGCTAAGTATGTGATAAATAACTACATGGGGGAAATTCATTCACAGTGTATGTGTGTATGCGTACTCAGTTGTGTCTGACTCTTTGGGACCCTTGGACTGTAGCCCACCAGGCTCCTCTACCCATGGAATTTTCCAGGCAAGAATACTGGAGTGGGTTGCCATTTCCTACTCCAGGGGGTCTTCCTGATCCAGCGATTGAACCTGCATCTCCTGCATTGGCAGGCAGATTCTTTACCACTGTGCCAACTGGGAAGCCCTCACAATATATACATTCAACCAATCGCCACCATGTAAATTTTAAATATACAATTTTATGCTTCAGTTAGGGCTTCTCAGGTGGCTCAGTGGGGAAAAAAAAAAAATCTACCTGCCAGTACAGGAGATGCAGGAGACCAGGTTCGATCTCTGGGTCGGGAACACCCCCTGGAAAAGGAAATGGCAATGTCTATGGGGTCACAAAGAGTAAAACACAACTGAGCATGCACAATAATACATGCATGTGTCAATTATACCTCAATAAGTTAAAATATAAGTAGATATATATATTATTACATGCAATGGAGGTCCCTTACTGCAAGAAGGAGGGGGAGATGAGAGAACTACCGTTTTATACTAAGTCTCTATACGCATTCATGTTTAAGTCCAAACACTGAGTTACTTTTATACAAACTAGGGTGTAATTCTAGAAAGATGTCTATGTTCTAGAAATGTGTATGTGAGGATTTATATGCCATAATGGCATAAGATAGAGTTACCGCTTCAAAATATGATTAATTTTGTGTTTCATATTTAGCACAAACAGAAAATTAATCATGTGTAGGTATATATAGGAAGGTGAAAATATGTAAGTATTAGTCTGGCTCTTAATTCAAAGACAACTGGCAGGTTTGGGGCATAGTATTGGCCTGAGGTCATGAGGGAGAGGTCTGAAATATGGAGGAGGGGGAGTAAGGATAACTTCTGAACAGGACTTTAAGGGCACTTCTTGGCAGATAATCCGTTGTCCTGTGCCAACTTGACGGAGAGGCTTTCTGGAACCGGGTAGCATTTGTCACAAATGAGCTGGAATCCCAATTAGCCCTGACAACTGAGAAAAAAACATACCATTCATCATTTCTGAAATGTTCTGACAGTCTGTTGGCAAACTAAGGGGGTTAAAGTTTATTGCCAACAAACATTAGTTCTCATTAGAGACTATTTACATACTGGAAGTTGGCAGATTGTATTGCCTTTCTTTGCGCCTTTTGTTTCTTGAAGCCACAGGACTGGTTTTCTTAATCACTCTTTTGATATGGTAATGACCCATGAAGAGGACTAACAGCCCCCAATATTGATTAGCACTCCTATCCGCTACATGGTGGCCATGAATGTTTTCTCCAGGAAACACCTTTCTCCTTGCTTCTGCCTCTATTTCTAGCTCTTGCTACTGCCACTCCCGCCCACACTCCCCACCCTGACTCAATTTCTTTGTTTTTCTTGTTGCATTGGCTACCCAGGCTAATTTCTACCTCTGTAGACCCCATCCTATCCGTAACTTCTTTCTATCCCCTCTGCCACTTCATTTCCCCCCTCTAAATCCTCTAGATTTTGACCAGTCTAAGACTCACCTCCCTGCCTCTACCACTAGCAGAGTGATCCCCCTGGAAGCACAGCATCCGTGTTGTCATTCTCTTGCTATGAAACACAGTCAGGGTTGTCTATTTAACTTAGACACCTACTTGTTTCACTGATATTCTCAGCTTTCTGCATGGCTCAAGCCAACCCTCCTGACCAGCCCCCCAGGTTCTCTTCAATTCCCAGTTACCAGGCAGTTCAAATATCATTACATTGAAAACACCCATAAAACAAAATATTTTTTCAGTTCTAATAATGTGTTAACTTTTAGAGCAATAATTAAATTTTAAAAATCTAATGTTACAAAACCCAGAGTAGCAAATTTCTTCTCAAATATAATTGAAGAATCCTTTATGTATGCTGTAAGATTTGACCAGAGGATATTGACCCTCATGTAAATATAGAGAATTTCATCTTCCTTAGCTAATGATATAACTGCCAGCACCTTGAATAATATTTTGCCACTCGATGGATATTCTAGATATTGGAGGTAGAGGAAGAGTCTTAAGTGTTACACAGTGAGTTCAGGCTTCCCAAGCGGCTCTTGGTAAGGATTTCACCTGTAATGTAGGAGACCGGGGTTCATTCCCTGGGTCAGGAAGATCCCCCTGGAGGAAGGAATGGCAACCCACTCCATATTCTTGCCTAGGGAATCCCATGACAGTGGTGACTGGTGGGCTATGGTCCATGGGGTGGCAAAAGAGTCAGACACGACTTAGTGACTAAAAAACAGCCAGTTCACTTGCTTTTCTCCACAGTAGCTAACATTCAAATCTGCCTTGTCAGAAATTTTCAATAGTATGGATTTCTTACCAAAAGCCTCATAATGTGAGTGAAATAGTTTTGAAGTTTACCTAAAGTCAAATAATCAAAATTACATAAATAATGTAATTTTATTTGTTGAAATTTGGAAGGAATATTCATTTGTCATTCAAGTTCTATGATAAGACATTGGTGTTTGGATTTTTTCAGACATTTCTATGACAACCCCATCCAGCTTGTTGGGAGATCTGCTTTTCAACATTTACCTGAACTAAGAACACTGTAAGTGTTTATTTCTCTTGCTGATTATTTTCTCTTTGCAAGGTTGCTGTGAAGACCAAATGAACGTTTCAAGGGTTTTGAAATGGCCATAAAAATGACCCCTTCCTAGAATTTTCTCCCAGTAATACTCAGGTACTCGTCCTTCTAGGACTTTGAATGGCGCCTCACAAATAACTGAATTTCCTGATTTAACTGGAACTGCGAGCCTGGAGAGTCTGTAAGTACCTGAGTAGCCTCTTGACTTTGCCCAGAATCTCCACTGCCCTTCAAGCCTGACTAGTCTTAACATCAATGAATCAAAATATGTCCCTGTATGATGTCTGAATACAAGAATGATGTCTGGTTTGTGTTTCAACAGGACTTTAACTGGAGCACAGATCTCATCTCTTCCTCAAACTGTCTGTGATCAGTTACCTAATCTCCAAGTGCTGTGCGTATCAGTAAGGCAATAATATTATGTAAACAGGGCTGAAATGACAGGCATTATTTCAGTAATCCTTTAAAGAGGAGAAAGTTCTTTCCTTGAGGGTCTTCAGGAGGTCAGGCCTCCTTGGTCCAGGGAAGTGGCTCTTGGATATGACCCTAGTAATAACGGCAGTGGAATGTTCCAGGTGGCTCAGTGGTTAAAAAAAAAAAGCCAATGCAGGAGACGCAGCTTTGATCCCCGTGTCAGGAAGATCCCCTGGAGAAGGAAATGGCAACCCTTTCCAGTATTCTTGCCTGGGAAATCCCATGGACAGAGGAGTCTGGCAGGCTACAGTCCATGGGGTCACAAAGTGTCAGATACAACTTAGCAAATAAACAACGATAATGCCAGTGGACCCCTGGTTTCCAAGTCCCAAACAGTCTCCCATCAGCGTTTCAACTGGCACACGTTTCCTTTCAGAAAATGGATATGAACAAGCCAATATAACTTCATTCCCACCTCCCTCTAAATCCTCTGCAAAGCAAGAAAGAAAAAATCATGGGTCAGAAACCCAATACGGATGCCAAAATAAAATTATCAGACCCACACAAACCTTGATAAAGGCAACCAAACATTCTTCCAGTATAGTTGTGGGTGCCATGTTCTAATGTTTCATCTAACAGGTAAACAACTTGCGTATGTTATTTCTGTTGCCTTGGGACTTCTGTTCTCTGCCCTTTCCACATTTTACAAAACGTAGTTTATAGGAACTGGGAGAGCCTGGTTTTGACCTTCCACTTTTCAGCCTCCTCCTTCCATGCCCTGTTAACACCCCCTCCAGCACTGAGGGGATGTCATGAAAGCACCCTGGGTCCCTTGCAGGGCTCTGTTCCCAGAAAGGAGACTTCTGTGGCAGCTGTGATTCTAGTACAAGCTTTGTCCAGTAGCAAACAACATGCAGCTCTACAATGTTAAGTGGAAGAATGGGAACTTTCTTCAGGGACTGAATAACTGGGAGAAAGCGTCTAGACACCAGTAGGTGGAAATCTCAGCAGCCATCTTGGAATTCTGCCCGCCATACCTAAGACAGGCTGGACACATACTCAGTTTTGAGGAAGCTGGCTGAGCACCAGGACCAGGATTTCACCCATTATAACTGATAAGTGGGGAGGCAGTATTTAAATTGCATCTGTCTCCACAAGGTCACGCAGAATGGTAAAGCGCCTGAGTCTAGAGCTGCCTGCGCTGAGGCTGACTGGCAAGCTGGTTAAGAACAAAGGCTCCGAGGTCTGTTTTTCTGGTTCAAATCTGGCCTCTCTGTCACTGCAATCACAGTATCTTGAGCGAATTATTTATTCCTTCCAGGGCTCCATTTCCCAATCTATAAAAGATCTATAAAGTCTACTTCCTTCAGGGGATCATCATGAGGATTCAGTAAGTTACTACAAGTCAAACACTTATACCAGCACCTGGTATAAGTGTCAGCGTGCCCATGTGTTAGCACTTCCCCAGCTTGCCCAAGTGTTAGCACTTACCGTCATCTTTCTCACTTCCTGTACAACATTATTCTTTCCTTAAGTGGAAACCTTGAAAGGCCTGAAAGAATGCAGTTGTATGAATGGCAGTATCTTGCTATTTTCTTTTTTGCTTTTTGGGTTATTTTGGTTTTTGTTTTTTTGTTTGTTTGCTCTTTCCATTTTTTCTTTTTTTGGCCATGTGGCACGTGGGATTTCCTGGCCAAGGATAGAACTCAAGCCCCCTTTATTGGAAGTGTGGCGTCTTAACCACTGAACAACCAAGGAAGTCCCTATCTTACTATTTTCAAAATATGTCAATCTATAGTATTAATTTGTTCTTTATAACAACCCATATCTTTTCATTTAAGGAGAGAATTGAAAAAGACATTAATGCTGCATTCAGCACATCAACCAAGTAGAATTAAAGTTGAGAGCACAACCACAGGTCTTGACCTTTACTCCAGTCTGCTTTACGTTCTGGAAGTACAGGTCTGAGTGCTCCCTTCCTGTGGCTGGATCATCCACTGAGTACCTGCTAAATGAGGCAGTGTCACTGTACATGAGTGATTTTGCCTCCAAGTTACTTCTCGTCCATGGGAATAACTTGGCTATGCATGGCTTTCCCCACTGAGTAGCTGGTGATCTTAGTCAAGTCATTTTGCTTTGTATGGGAATCAACACAATATTTCCCTCATAAGGTGACCACTAGGATTAAACAAAATAATTCAGGCCAAGCTGTAGACATGGTGTCTATATATAAGAAGTGCTTGATCAATGTTAGCCATGAAAATCATTAGGTAGAAGGTAGGTAGGAGGTGACACTGTGTTTTTATGTAGAAGAAGGTTTCATATGCCTCTCCTGAGAGTTACACAGGAAGGCTTGGCCCCCTTGCAGTCTGTGGAGGTGAGCGAACCAAATTATTATCAGCTTTTGTATGTGTCCACTTTATCACATTCACTACTTTTCACAAATACACACGGCATTGTTAATCAAGTGTTATTTGTGTATAGATGCAGAGTGTTTTTTTCACTGGTTTGGTCTTTTAAATTTCTAGTGTAAACTACAAATTTGTGTTTCCACACAGCTTTATCTGAATTATTCATGCGTAGTAAGTTGAACTGTACTTCTATTTAAATTCCATGTATTCAATAAATATAAGATAAAGTAATCAATTACAAGAATAAAATAATTTAAAATACTCTCAGAAAACACTATGGATTTTTTAAGTTGCATAAGTGGTGATCTTGTTTTAAGATTTAGAATCAGGCATGAAAATAAGTTAGCTGATTAGCAGATAACTTTTAAAACATGAGACAAGATTTTTTAATATCTATCTGTTACTTTATCTACTAGCTTTCTTTTTTTAAGCTTTCTGCAAATTACCATGGCTTGTTTTAGATTAGCTATATTATACTATAAATATGTCCAGATGTTTTTGTTATTCTGTAATTTGTTGAGTTTTGGCTGAAGACTTTCTTAGATTTCCCACCCCCCCCCCCCCTTGTAATGATTGATTTCAAAGTTAGTGCTGTGTTTTGAATTGTTGATGGGATTTTTTTTTTTTTTTTCCGTTGATTAGAAAAGAACCAACAGTCATTCTCTTAGCTGTAGAGATATAGCAGCTCTTAGAAACAGAGGCACAATTATTTAACTTAATTTGTACTCGTTTCTGTAAGATAATAGCTAGAACATTGTAGATCATCACTAACAAAATATAAATAAATTCATTAAGTAAATTATTTAAATCAATTAAACAAGTATAACAGTTACATTTCAGTTGACATCTGAATCTCCTGCTTAATCCAATAATGCCTATGACTACCTGCTCCATGTCAGGGCTGGGGAAACGTTCAGTCTGCCTTTGGGAGCTGGATCATCGTGAAGGGAAAGGGAGAGAAAAGCATATTTCCTGACGACTAATATGTAACAGATTTTTCCCTTTTGTACCTTCTGTTTTTCAGAGACCTTTCTTACAACCTGCTAGAAGATTTACCCAGTTTTTCAGTCTGCCAAAAGCTTCAGAAAATGTATGTCTGTAAGAGTCTCTAAGTCACCAAGTGAAAACCAAGAGCCAAAACTCACATTTCCAGGGGTCGTTGGTTTGCTTACCCTGTGGTTCACTGGGGAGACACGTGAAGCTTGTCCTTCTTACACACATGACTGCATAGGATGGCTGTAAAGTTGGGAAACATAGATAATATTATTTTACCATACATTACACTATAAGTAAAGCATTTATTATAGTTTTTTCTCTCTAACCTGGTATAGTAATGAACTGGGTTTGTTTAAGCTCTGGATTTTTTCTAAACTTATACCTTCAATGAGTGGCATTAATATCTTTTTTTTCCTGAACACAAGTGAAACTCATATGTATGGCATTAATTTTGAAAACTGAGAAACTTGAGTTTATTTGTATGTTTGCTTCACGATAATCACCTTCAGAGGAGATTCCATATTTGTCTTATTTCAGGTGCTACGGATGCTACTTCTGCATAAAATATTTTAGAATTCCTCTCTTAAAATTGCCTCCTGCATTAGACATCAGCCTTTTTGAGTCATGCTTTGGTTTTGATCAGAACAATATTAACCATCTACCCTTTGCCACTTAATTTTTCTCTGAATGCCTTTGGGCAATTAAGGGAGGGGAAAAAGCCATCTTTGGAAGATAAACATTTGACCCTCCTGAAGACCCTCAAAGCATATAAGAAAGGCTCAGAAGGCAGAACCTGGAAAGGCATCCTCAAATTGTTTGAATGATGCTGCATTGGGAATGTAGCTCTAGGCTCAGTAGTAAAGAATCCACCTGTAATACAGGACACTCGGGTTTGATCATGGCAAGCCACTCCAGTATTCTTGCCTGGAGAATTCCATGGACAGAGGAGCCTGGTGGGCTGCAGTCTAGAGTCTCACAGAGTCAGACATGACTTAAGCAACTGAGCATGCTCACCCAAAGGAATAATAAGTATTTGTTTGAAAGAGAGGCAATACTTATTTAAGTGTATAAATTGTCCCGTTCTTTTTAAAACAAAAAGAAATTTTTTTCAGTGTCACTTGGCAGTCGTAGTTCGCGTGTTCCTTGATTAAGGGAAGGTAATCACTTGTAAAATTTCTCTGAAGACTTATCTTTGAAACCGATGACTCTGAAGTCAATCTCTGGAACCTGTCATTTCAGAGACCTGCGACATAATGAAATCTATGAAATTCAAGCTGACACTTTCCAGCAGTTGTTCAGCCTCCGATCTCTGTGAGTACCGCCTCCCAGAACTTTCCCCATCATAGAGCAGTATTTCTCTCTTTGGGTCTTCCTCTAAGAGTTCCTTTTCAATGTATGCATATACTGTTGGGCCTTTGTACGTGTATCTGCCATAAGAAGGCAAATATTTTGCTTATGATCATTTCTAGGAACAAGTTCAAAAGTAGTAAATTTGCAGTCAGCAGACATGAGACTTAGATAAAGAGGAAGGAGGCCAAGCTATAAAATAGCCTGCAAAATGTGATTCTATTCTCATCCAGGAACTGGCAGAGATCGTTTGGCATGCAAAAACAGGGTAACCACACAGTTCTTCCTGCCTGTTTTTCTTTCCTGGTCAAACAGTTTTTCAGTGCAAGTCTCTCTGAGGGCATAAGAGTCACCTGGAGATGACTGTAAAAAAATTCAGAGTCCAGGCTCTCACCTGCCTCAAGAGTTAGACCCTCTGGAGTGGGGCCTGGGAATCTATATTTTAACAAGTACACAAGGGTTTGAGCACAACTGTCCTAGAAAATGCTTCTGTTGCTCAGATGACTAAGATTTGTAAATATTAAATTCCATTCTATGATTGAAAAGACCATATATTAACTATAGGTTTAAAAAAAAAAAAAAAAACTTAGTAGTAGATTTTTTTATGTGTGTGAGGCAGTTAAAAAAAGTTTAAATTTTTCCATCCCGAAACTGGATTTCAATGTCATTTTGATGAATGATGGCAGTATGTAATGTTTTAACTGCAGGACATAAACCTTTTCTTTCCTAAAGTTTTTCTTAACATTTAAGAGACCATCTAGGTGATCACTTACCTAGAGACAGACATCCTGGAATGCGAAGTCAAGTGGGCCTTAGGAAGCATCACTACAAACAAAGCTAGTGGAGGTGATGGAATTCCAGTTCAGCTATTTTCAAATCCTAAAAGATGATGCTGTGAAGGTGCTGCACTCAATATGCCAGCAAATTTGGAAAACTCAGCAGTGGCCACAAGACTGGAAAAGGTCAGTTTTCATCCAATCCCAAAGAAAGGCAATGCCAAAGAATGTTCAAACTACTGCACAATTGCACTCATCTCACACACTAGCAAAGTAATGCTCAAAATTCTGCAAGCCAGGCTTCAATAGTACATGAACTGTGAACTTCCAGATGTTCAAGCTGGATTTAGAAAAGGCAGAGGAACTAGAGATCAAATTGCCAACATCTGCTGGATCATCAAAAAAGCAAGAGAGTTTCAGAAAAACATCTATTTCTGCTTTATTGACTATGCCAAAGCCCTTGACTGTGTGGATCACAATAAACTGTGGAAAATTCTTAAAGAGATGGGATTACCAGACCCCCTTACCTGCCTCCTGAGAAGTCTGTAAGCAGGTCAAGAAGCAACAGTTAGAAATGGACATGGAACAACAGACTGGTTCCAAATAGGGAAAGAAGTATATCAAGGCTGTGTATTGTCACCATGCTTATTTATATGCAGAGTACATCATGAGAAATGCTGGATGAAGCACAAGATGAAATCAAAATTGCCAGAAGATATATCAATAACCTCAGATATGCAGAGTCATCTGCAACCACCCTATGGCAGAAAGCGAGGAAGAACTAAAGAGCCTCTTGATGAAAGTGAAAGAGGAGAGTGAAAAAGTTGGCTTAAAACTCAACGTTCAAAATCTAAGATCATGGCATCCAGTCCCATCACTTCATGCCAAATAGATGGGGAAACAATGGAAAACACTGAGAGACTTTATTTTGGGGGCTCCAAAATCACTGCAGATGGTGACTGCAGCCATGAGATTAAAAGATGTTTGCTCCTTGGAAGAAAAGCTATGACCAACCTAGACAGCATATTAAAAAGCAGAAACATTACTTTGCCAACAAAGGTCTGTCTAGACAAACCTATAGTTTTTCCAGTAGTCATGTATGAATTCGAGAGCTGGACTATAAAGCTGAGTGCCAAAGAATTGATGCTTTTGAACTGTGGTTTTGGAGAAGACTCTTGAGAGTCCCTTGGACAGCAAGGAGATCCATCTAGTCCATCCTAAAGGAAATCAGTCCTGAATATTCATTGGAAGGACCGATGCTGAAGCTGAAACTCCAGTACTTTGGCCACCTGATGCGAAGAACCGACTCATTAGAAAAGACCCTTATGCTGGGAAAGATTGAAGGCAGGAGGAGAAGGGGAAGACAGAGGATGAGAAATGGTTGGATGGCTTCACCAACTCTATGGACATGAGTTTGAGTAAACTCCGGGAGTTAGTGATGGACAAGGAAGTCTGGCGTGCTACAGTTCATGGGATCCCAAAGAGTCAGACATGACTGAGCAACTGAACTGAACTGAACTGAAGCGACCATACCCCCATAAAATAATACCATTCCTCAAAACATTTTAAATTCACCTTTAAGAATCACTTTCTCCCCAGAATTTAATTTGAAAACCATCTTGCTCTGAATTTAATTGTGTTGCCCTTTCCTTACTTTTGGTCTAAAATCATCTAATGAATTTCTTTTACTTTTTAAAATAAATGTCAAACAAAAAAGTGCATTACCTACTTTTATTACCCACCTTATTCACCAGGTTGGAGTTCTGGCTGTTTCCAAAAGTTAGTTTTTTTAAAAAAAGAACTTTTTTTTTAGTTGATAGTTTTAATAATTGGAAAAGGAAATGGCAACCCACTCCTGTATTCTTGCCTGGAAAATCCTATGGACAGAGGAGCCTGGCGGGCTACAGTCCATGGCATCAAAAAAGAGTCAGATAAGACTTAGTGACTAAATAACAAAGAGATATTTGATAACACTGTATTGCATAATTGAAATTTGCTAAAAGCATAGAACTTAAATATTCTTCACCAAAGACCCATGGATTCACTCTCCTGGGTCACCGTCCTCACCCTCCTAACCAGCTTCTCTACCATCAGTCTCTACCCATTCATCTCATTTTCCAAAGAAAATATTTCTTAAGCAGAAATTGACTCATGTCACTTCCCTGCCTCAACAATCTTCTGTTATTCCCCTACTGTCTTTAATACCAAAACCAAGCTTCCCAGCACCACCCTTCAGAACCTGATCCCAACCACTGGAATACCTTCAGCTCTCACCCATCAGCTCCCAGGACCTGACACATGGGCCACTGTTTCTCCTGGCCCTCTCACCCATTCCATTCCTCCCCACCCTCAACGTGCCCTTGTCTGTCCCATAAGCACAAGCTCCCCTGTCTTTGAACCCGCTCCTCTCTGATGTGCTTTGCACATTCTCTGCAACAGGACTCCGCGCTCCGCACTGCCATCAGGTAGACCATGCCTGACCTGAAAAATGACAAGGATTTTTTTCATTTTCTTATCCCCATGGTCTAGTGCAGTGGTTTCTCTCATTATTTATTCAGAAAACTAAGATCATGGCATCTGGTCCCATCACTTCGTGGCAAATAGATGGGGAAACAGTGGAAACAGTGTCAGACTTTATTTTGGGGGGCTCCAAAATCACTGCAGATAGTGATTGCAGCCATGAAATTAAAAGATGCTTACTCCTTGGAAGGAAAGTTGTGACCAACCTAGATAGCATATTCAAAAGCAGAGACATTACTTTGCCAACAAAGGTCTGTCTAGTCAAGGCCAAGGTTTTTCCAGTGGTCATGTATGGATGTGAGAGTTGGACTGTGAAGAAAGCTGAGTGCTAAAGAATTGATGCTTTTGAACTGTGGTGTTGGAGAAGACTCTTGAGAATCCCTTGGACTGCAAGCAGATCCAACCTAAAGGAGTCCCTTCTAAAGGAGATCAGTCCTGGATGTTCATTGGAAGGACTGATGCTAAAGCTGAAACCCCAATACTTTGGCCACGTCATGCAAAGAGTTGACTCATTGGAAAAGACCCTGATGCTGGGAGGGATTAGGAGCAGGAGGATAAGGGGACGACAGAGGATGAGATGGCTGGATGACATCACCGACTCGATGCACATGAGTTTGAGTAAATTCCGGTAGCTGGTGATGGACAGGGAGGCCTGGCGTGCTGCAATTCATGGGGTCACAAAGAGTTGGACATGACTGAGCGACTGAACTGAACTGATAGAAAAACCCGAACAAACATTTTGGCCAACCCAATAGTTTGAGGATTCCAAACAAGTTCTGTGCCAAATACTGGAGACTCTGGAGCCAGTTTACTTAGATTTGAATCTCAGCTGCTGAGTACTCTGTGACTTGGAGCAAGTCACTTAATACTCTGTGTTTTAGTTCTCACCAGTAAAACGGAGCTAATGATAATACTTACTTTATCAAGTTGTGTTGAGGGTTATGAGATTTTATGTGTAAAGAAGCTGGTGACCATACCTGGCACATAGTAAATATGCAGCAGTGTTGCTGTTGCTGTCATCATTACTAGAACAAGCACATATGCTTTTAGGGTTATGTAAGTGAGAGTTCTCACAGGAATCAGAGTCAGTTCTCACAGAATCAAACACCCTGATGGCCCAAATGGAGGGACACCTACACAGGTATTGGCAAGCAAGGGACGCGCGTGTAGAAACCAGCAGCATGATGGAGACGGGGGCTGAAGAGACAGGGAGGAATGAAATGTGTTTCCAAAACCCAGGAAGCCCTGAGGCACAGACAGGGGGTGCCATGGTTGAGAAAGTGCACAGCTGTGCCAAGATTCCAAAATCGAGGAGCAGACCACAAGGAGACCCCGACTGCTGTCCTCCAGGGACTTCCACTGGGACTCCAACAGAGAACCTCAGGGAGCCTTGAAGGTGCAACCTGAGAGATCAGGGCAAGAGAGGAGAACTGGCTCCCCTGGGCCTGTTGGGAGGATTCCCAACAGGAAACCTCCTGTGCAACCTGTGCAACCCGTTGGGTGCACAGGTTCATGACTAGGAATGGAATTACTGTCCTCTGAGTATAAAAGTGCTGCACTCAATATGCCAGCAAGTTTGGAAAACTCAGCAGTGGCCACAGGACTGGAAAAGGGCAGTTTTCATTCCAATCCCAAAGAAAGGCAATGCCAAAGGATGCTCAAACTACCGCACAATTGCACTCATCTCACATACTAGCAAAGTAATGCTCAAAATTCTCCAAGCCCGATTTCAGTGTGTAAACCATGAACTTTCGGATGTTCAAGCTGGATTTAGAAAAGGCAGAGGAACCAGAGATCAAATTGCCAACATCTGTTGGATCATCAAAAAAGCAAGAGAGTTCCAGAAAAAAACATCTACTTCTGCTTCATTGACTGTGAATCACAGCAAACTGTGGAAAATTCTTCAAGAGATGGGAATACCACCTGACATGCCTCCTGAGAAATCTGTATGCAGATCAAGAAGCAACAGTTAGAACTGGACATGGAACAACAGACTGGTTCCAAATAGGAAAAGGAGTACGTCAAGGCTGTATATTGTCACCCTGCTTATTTAACTTCTATGCAGAGTACATCATGAGAAACGCTTGGCTGGAAGAAGCACAAGCTGGAAGCAAGATTGCCGGGAGAAATATCAATAACCTCAGATATGCAGATGACACCACCCTTATGGTAGAAAGCGAGGAAGAACTAAAAAGCCTCTTGATGAAAGTGAAAGAGGAGAGTGAAAAAGTTGGCTTAAAACTCAATGTTCAAAAACTAAGATCATGGCATCTGGTCCCATCACTTCATGCCAAATAGATGGGGAAACAATGGAAAACAGTGAGAGACTTTATTTTGGGGGGCTCCAAAATCACTACAGATGGTGACTGCAGCCATGAGATTAAAAGATGTTTGCTCCTTGGAAGAAAAGCTATGACCAACCTAGACAGCATATTAAAAACCAGAGACATTACTTTGCCAACAAAGGTCCATCTAGTCAAGGCTATGGTTTTTCCAGTAGTCATGTATGGATGTGAGAATTGGATTATAAAGAAAGCTGAGCACTGAGGAATTGATGCTTTTGAACTGTGGTGTTGGAGAAGACTCTTGAGAGTCCCTTGGACTGCAAGGAGACCCAAGCTTTCCATCCTAAAGGAAATCAGTCCTGAATATTCATTGGAAGGACTGATGCTGAAGCTGAAGCTCTGGTACTTTGGCCACCTGATGTGAAGAACCGACTCACTGGAAAAGATCCTGATGCTGGGAAAGGTTGAACCGGGAGGAGAAGGGGACAACAGAAGATGAGATGGTTGGATGGCATCACCGACTCGATGGGCATCAGTTTGAGCAAGCTCCGAGAGTTGGTGATGGACAGGGAGGCCTGGTGTGCTGCAGTCCATGGGGTTGCAAAGAGTCAGACACAACTGAATGACTGGACTGAACTGAATGAGGTGGATGAACCTAGAGCCTATTATACAGAATGAAGTAAGTCAGAAAGAAAAGCAAATATTGTATATTGATTCACATATATGGAATTTAAAAAGACAGGTCTGATGTACCTGTCTGCAAGGCAGCAATGGAGATGCGGACATAGAGAACAGACATATGGACACAGTGAGGGAAGGAGATGGGGGACAATTTGAAAGAGTAACATTGAAACATATACATTAGCATATGTAAAATAGGTAGCCAGTGGGAATTTACTGTATGATGTAGGGAGTGTAAAGCAGAGCTCTGTGACACCCTAGAGTGTGGGGTAGGGTGGGAGGTGGGAGGAGGGTTCAAGAGGAAGGGAACACATGCTTACCTGTGGCTGATTCATGTTGATGTATGGCAGAAGCTAACGCAATATTGTAAACCAATTATCCTCCAATTAAAAAAAAAAGCTTTCCAGTTTCCCCCAGCTTAGGGGGGACTTTCAAACAAGAATGTAAATGTTCTGTGAATACCATTTATCCTAGGTAATTTAGGGGCCCGACACCATGAATAAATTACCTTGCATTAGAGAAAAGTTGACAGTGGTCATTTTCAGTTTCCTCAAATGCCTACGCTTTAGCTCCCCTTTTGAGTCATGAATTTTAAAAATACAAATTTTAAGTTCCTTGCTCTTTTTTAAAAATGTGGAAGTTCTTATTCTTGTAAATTACCTACATGTTGTTACACATAGGTGTGGAGGAGAGGGGCAGTGAATTTCTCAATAAATTATAGGCTTTGTTATCAAAGAATTATGCTTCTAACATATATTAGCCCCTTTTTTCTTCATTTCCCAGTTAAGAATTTAAATGTCCATTCTCTTTACTGGGAATGTTTTTGAAAGTATCTCTGTTTCTCTTAAGGTCTGACATGCTGGACAATATACACAAATTCTTTTGGGTTTCATTATGTATCTGGGAACATTTTATAACTTAAAATTTACTTGCCCATCAGAAGAGCTTCAGAAGTTCCTGTCTCTCCCAACTCCCAACCCCCACTCATCTTAGAAATGCCTTAATAAAATTTTACAACCATGTTAAAGTCAACTTTTTATCAAGAAAAGAATAAAAACTAAAATATCCATCTGAGTGATTTTCCTGGATTGATTTAATAAACAAGGTTGCTTTCAAATTCTCTCTTTAATCATTTTATACTATCCATACATGCATCTGAAGGATGATTTGATAAAGTTAATTGTCCATGTCCTGAATGGAAGTTAAATTTTGTTAGAAGAATGAATATATATGGTAAAACTTCACAAGGTCTTCTTTTATATAATCTTCTCACTTGCCTTTTTTTTTTTTTTTAATAGGAATTTAGCTTGGAACAAAATTGCAATTATTGACCCTAATGCATTTTCCACCTTGCCATCTCTAAGAAAGCTGTGAGTATTTCATGACTTGTTTATGGCATGTTTTTTGATAATTGGGCAGTATCTGATTAATCAAAAATGAATGTTGGTTTTGCTGGAAAAGCCTGGGCACAGAATGCTGAGTCCTCAGTGTCCTCCACACTAGAGTTGGATCAAACTAGAAAGGAGCAATCCTGCTCCCTGCCCCTCCAAGGCCATGTGGATCCTTATAATTGAAGATCTGGGTGACAGCTGGTTCTGGTTATTGAGGTGAAATTTTCCATTTTTGCAAGCTATCAGGTGGAATGGAATAAGACATCAGTTCATTTCTAAAGGGCTTTCATTTCACAGTTTGCCATACTAACAGAAAATCTTCCTGTCCATTTTTATCCTCCCTTGCTTCTTCCTCTTCTCCACTCCCGTCTCAGAGAGAAAGAAGGAATTGGGTCAGACAGAAGTTAAAGAGAGGAGGAAGAAAATAAAACGCAAACGATGTTTTCAAATTAGATGTAGCGCCTCCCACTAGATTTTAGATGTCCCCCCCACCGCACCCCACCCCGCCCCCCGGCAAAATTGAGGCATGGCAGCCACTCCAGTATCCTTGCCTGGAGAATCCCATGGACAGGGGAGCCTGGCAGGCTACAGTCCATAGCATCACAAAAGTGTCGGTCAGGACTTAGCACGCAGCACGTCGCATCTGCCAAAATCAAGCTGAATGTAGAAATTACAATTTGGATATGATTAAAACATTTTTCTTTCTGCAATTCTGATTGCAGATAGAAAAGTTGTCAGGAGCTAAAACCAAAATGGTTCCTTTTACCATTAAGAGTAAGGACCCTGCTTAGAGGTTTTATGGAGCAGTTTAATAATCTTGAGGTTGCTTTTTTAATGTAATCGTTATATGCTAACACAGACTAAAAGCCAATTGTTGTTTGATGTTTTGCAGGGACCTCTCGTCCAACCGCCTGTCGTCTATTCCTGTAACTGGGTTACATGGTTTAACTCACTTAAAATTAACAGGAAATCATGCTTTACAGAGCTTGATATCATCTGAAAATTTTCCAGAACTCAAGTGAGTTTGTCATTAAAGCTAATAAGATACATTTGTGGTCATGTGAAATAATAGACGTGTTATAGTGGTTTTCAAAATTTATGGGACTCTTTTGAATTGCATTTCATGCCTTCATGTCCCCCACCCCTGGGGCATTGTTAGGACAAACCCTGGAGTAGGAGAATGTGTCTTCCTGACCACATTTCCTTTGTTTCTCTAAGATGCCTCCTGGAACATAGAGTTCATAGAAAGAGTTTGAAAACCATTGATCCATGAGATAGAAACTAGAACATGTAATTAAATAACATTATAACATAATTGTACTCCTGTTGACATTTAAAAATTCATTTTGCTTATGTATATGTTCTCATAAAATCTATTAAATTAATATTTGTTTGAAGAAGTAATGCTCTTTAAAACCTGTCACACTTATTATCAATAAAGAAGTCCCTTGAAAAATTTTATATTGTTTACCACTGAGCCACCAAGGGAATATATATAATATATAGAGAGAATATACATGTATATTCTCTGTGTATATTAAACCATAGTACTTTTCATATAATTTTAAAACCCCAAAACAGAGTTTATAAATAAAAGAAAGGAAAAAAGTCTATAAATACCTCTAAAAACATTTTGCTATTTCCTTCCAGATTTGGTTTCCAATGTATTTTTAATTGTTAGACCACAGTACGTATACAAATTTATATCACATTTTTGTCACTTAACACTATATGATACTATAAATACTACTTAACAGTGCTACAATTTCCCCAGTGATCCTTTTTTTTTTTTTCATGTTTTTATTATGGAAATTTTCAAGCACAAAAGTAGAGAAAATAATATATCCATTGAACCTCAGTAACTATCAACATTTCATGACAATAATTTCTAACTCCATTGTTATTATGAATAGCACTGGAACCAACATCTTTATGCACATAGTTAATAATTTAGACTATTTATTAAGGCTAAAACCCACAGGCAGAAGTATTAAGTGAAAGAAGAGCACTATATCTGGCAATCTGTTTCTTTCAGTGTGTGTTTTTGTTTGGTTTTGTTCATTCCAAGGGTTATAGAGATGCCCTATGCATACCAGTGCTGTGCATTTGGAGTGTGTGAGAACGTCTATAAAATTTCTAACCCGTGGAGTAAGGCGACAACAGCACTGCAGAAGACCTTCATAAAAAAGATGCTGGCGTATTTCAAGTTCAAGGTAAGATCAGCTGTGTCACTGACAAATCTGTGTCAGAAAGGCGCCTGAAAAAGTCATCAAACATATCATCTGAACTCCAGACAAGCCTCCATATAATCACCCCAGCAAGCTGAGAATCAATCCTACTTTTTAAAGAGTCTCAGAGAAAGAGAAAACTCCTTTAGGACTCAGTCTGAAATGTCATATTTTCTGTAAGTGAATTCTTCATGCTTATCGTTAGATCCCTTTTAGCATACAGTATCCTCTGGGGTAAATATTAACACTGATTATGAGTACTTTCATAAACTTTTAAGAGGGTCTCATCCCTGTGGGTACCTTTTTCAAACATGCTTCTGAGCTTTTTACTCCAGAAGATAAATATTTTTATTCTTAAACCCGAGTAGAGCGGAGGATATAGACATTTTAGGTGCCTCCATATCTCAGCAGAAGAGCTTAGGAATCCAACTTCTTACCCAATTAATCCTAAAACATTCTCACCTCCTACCCTCCACAAGGCTATCTGTCAGGAAAGTGAAATGAGATAATGTCTGTAAAGCACTTGGCTTTCCTTGAAGTAAGACCTGACTTAACTAGACAACAATGCACCTCAAACCACACCTGTGGTAACAAGCGGGTGCTTTCCTTTTCTTGCCAACCTTGCAAGTTTGCACAGAGTCTGAACAGACTGGCTTTTCTTCCTCTGGGTGTTAATGATTTGTTGATTCCCAAGCAAGTATGCTTTGTTCTGTCTGCACATTTCGTTGACTTGGCTTCCTGCACATGTATCCGATTAAGGAGCAGGTATTCCAGCCCTTGGCTTTTTTGTTTCACGCTATAGCGTGTGTCTTGCTCTCGTTCTTGCTTTCATTTTTGCTTTTCCTGCCTCGTTCACCCTAATTTCTAGTATATTTATTCATCAACCCCTTCTCCCCCTCAAAAAAAAAAAAAACAATTAGAATGTCTAAAATGTGCCAGGCACTGTTCTAGGTCCTAGAGGCACACAATGAACAAGAGAGAGGAGGTTCTTCATGGAGTTTATTTTCAGAGACTGTGATTCCCAATCCTGGGCTGTCTATTGGAATCACACTAAAGTTTTTTAAAAACACTGATGCCCGAACCCCACACCAGACCAATTAAATCAGTGTCTCGGGGAAAGCATGTTAGATTAAAAAAACTCCTGTTTCACGGGTAGCTAACCCAAGCACCGAGCAGTTACGTGATTTGTCCTCTGTTTAGCAGAACACCCCAGAAAGATGGAAACTTACTAATTCTCCCTCTTGTATTCAGAGAACACAGTTCAGAACATCTGCACTGTAGTCATCTGAGTGTTAGAACATTGGATAAAGTGGTTCTTCCACTGAATGCAGACCCACGCTCTCTCTCTAATTTAGGTCAGAGCGATTCGGGGCCGTAGTGAGCTGCAGGGAACAAGAACAGAATGAGAGAGCTCCAACATTATGACAAGGAACCCAGGGTTGGTTACCATCCCTCGTCCCCAGTTCTGCCGGGATAGTTGTCAAACAGTAGCTTGAGTGGAACATCCCAAAGCAACTACATCATAGACTTGAGAGAAAGCCCAGGGAGAAGTGGGATGTTTGCCCTTCAGTTTCCTCTGTGACATTTCATGTCTCCAGGGCAATCCAGGCCTCTCTCCTCCCTGGGAGTTGGTCCCTCTAAAGACAGACAGAACTAATCATTCCAGAATTTCTCATTCCTGCAGATGAGCGTGATCTTGAAGATTTCCTACTTGACTTTGAGGAAGACCTGAGAGCCCTTCATCCGGTGCGGTGCTCACCTTCCCCAGGTGAGAAAGGTGTCCCAACAGCCTCAGGAGCTGTACCCACCCTTAACTCTGAAGCCGTCAGTGACATTCAGCTACACCTCCAGGCAAAATCTGTGCCATCTTAGCAGCTCATCAATATCCCACCTCATGCAGACATTTAAAATACAAATGTTTATTTCCTGGAGTTGGTCTCGTCATAAACAGGATTTTTATAGGAGACTTTTGATTCAGATTAATGGAAATTGAAGAACCAATCATGTAGTTAGAGGTATATGTAATTTTTAAAATAATATTAGCTCTTTAGCCTGAACTGGTATGCAACAGTCTTGCTTCATGTAATCACTGATTTTTGACAGTGATTTCTTAGGTTCTCTCTAAAGAGAACCTATTTGGTTAAAGCAAATAATAGTTTTAGAGATAAGTAAAAATTTCTATGTATGTTAATTACTTCATTGTTAGTCCCTTTCTCTGAAATAGGATAATCCAGTTGGGGGGAGGAGGAAGACAGCAGAGGAGGGTTGATATTTTACTTTCAACAGTTTGATGGTTCTTTGCTCCTAAACAGCAAACGTCAGTCTAAACCTAAGATGACATTCTCATGAAATGCATACGACTCACACTTCCTCTTCTAAAATCACAAAGTGTTTCCCTAGGATTCTGCTTCCCTGTTTACAGAACCTTTTTGAAACATTCTGGAAAAATATATTAATAATAAAAAGTCCAGGAGATCTGGTTTGTTACCTGGCCCCCACACTGCTATATTTGGGGAGCCAGAATCCAGTAATGTAAAAACTCTCTGGCTCCATTTTTCTGGGTATAGGTTGAAAACCTGGGCATCTGGTATACTCATCTTTACATTAAATAATGGTTTAATGAAGGGGATTCCCTGGTGGCTCAGAAGGCAAAGAATCTGCCCGCAATGAAGGAGACCCTGGTTCGATCCCTGGGTCAGGAAGATCCCCTGGAAGGGAATGGCTACCCACTCCAGTATTCTTGCCTGAAGGATTCCCCCGACAGAGGAGCCTGGTCGGCTACAGTCCATGGGGTCAGACTCAACTCAGCCACTAACACTTTCACTTTTTTTTTCCACTTAATAAAGTGGGAAAAGAGAACAGTGTGTTCCCAGGGCTGTTACTGGCTTGTATCTCTTGGTGTCCCGATAAGAGAAACCAAAAGGGGAGTGTGGCAAAAGTCGTGAACCCTCATTTGACACCCATCTGTCTCTTCTTTGGACTTCTAGGCCCTTTCAAACTTTGTGAATACCTGTTCGGTAGCTGGCTGATCCGAATTGGAGTGTGGACCATAGCGGTTTTGGCACTGACATGTAATGCCTTGGTGACCTCCACAGTGTTCAGAGCCGCAGTGTACATATCCTCCATAAAACTGTTAATCGGGTTAATAGCCGCGGTCAACATGCTCATGGGGGTGTCCAGTGCAGTGCTGGCTGGCGTGGACGCCTTCACTTTCGGCAGCTTTGCGCAACACGGTGCCTGGTGGGAGCAGGCGGTCGGCTGCCAGGTCGTCGGCTTTTTGTCCATTTTTGCTTCGGAATCTTCAGTTTTCCTGCTCACCCTGGCAGCCCTGGAGCGTGGGTGGTCGGTGAAATGCTCAGCAAAATTCGAAACGCAAACTCCCTTTCCCAGCCTGAGAGCGACCCTCGCGCTCTGCGCGCTGCTGGCGGGGACCGTGGCCGCCGTGCCCCTGCTGGGAGGCAGCGAGTACAGCGCCTCCCCGCTCTGCCTGCCGCTGCCCTTCGGGGAGCCGCGTGCTACCGGCTACATGGTGGCCCTCGTCTTGCTGAATTCGCTTTGCTTCCTCGTGATGACCGTCGCCTACACTAGGCTCTACTGTCACTTGGAAAAGGGAGACCTGGAGAGCATGTGGGACTGCTCCATGGTGAAACACGTGGCCCTGCTGCTCTTCACCAACTGCATCCTGCACTGTCCCGTGGCTTTCTTGTCCTTCTCCTCTTTACTGAACCTCACCTTCATCAGCCCAGAAGTCATTAAGTTTATCCTCCTGGTGATCGTCCCCCTTCCTGCCTGCCTCAATCCCCTTCTCTACATCCTCTTCAATCCACATTTTAAGGAGGATCTGGGGAGCCTGGGAAAGCAAACCCACTTCTGGACAAGATCGAAACACACAAGCCTGATGTCTATTAACTCTGACGATGTGGAGAAACAGTCCTGTGACTCAACCCAAGCCTTGGTGACCTTCACCAGTGCCAGCATAGCCTACGACCTGCCTTCCAGTTCCGGGTCACCACCAGCTTATCCGATGACTGAAAGCTGTCATCTTTCATCTGTGGCATTTGTCCCGTGTCTCTAATTAATATTAGAGAAAAAGTTGTCAAAAATTGAAAACCCAAAAATATGAGGTTGAGTACATCAGAGCGGAACCAAAAAGAACTGAGTTGAAATTCAAATTTTTTTTTTAAATCTCTGTGTCAAAAAGCTGATAATTGTTGATACTAGAGAGTGAAAAATCAGTATAAATGCTGCTTATATAATTTGTTCAGCTATGGTAGATAGTCCTACTTTTCTGGTAAGCCTAAAATACGTATATATTTAAAAAGCAGATTGAAATATCCAAAAAATTCTCCATGATTTCAATTGAATTTTTTTTTGACTCACTTGCTTACAAAAGAGGTTTTAAACCAGAAAATCCCTTAAAATATGCCTGGAGATATCAGGAGAAAAAGAATTTTAAATAGCCTACATTACTAAGTAATGGTTGTAACCAATAGGATTTCATCTTAATGACCGTGTGGAGATGTTTTAGTACTGCTTCACTTTTCCCAGAAAAGATCCTTCCAGGTCACCAATCCCGCCATGAATGGATAACATAAGGTACTACTCATTCATTCATGTTCACATCATTTTTAGAGATGCTAGATTTTATGAATCAGCACTAGATGATTCTACCCTCAGTGGAATAAAATTGCTTACAAATATTTTGAAAGGAAAATGAACTTAAATTCTTAAATTACCATGAAAGCAATCAGGTACAGACAAGGTCTGATTTCTCTAATTCATTTTAACTCCTTGGTGCCCCGAGATGAGAAGAAAAGTCCATTGCTGGCAATGGATATATTTAGAAAAGATGGAAAGCAACCTGGGATTTTTTTACCTTGGTTGAGTACACATTTTTCACAGGAGGTTTTATCACTTGATTCACACTGATGTGTATCATAAGGTAATAATCAAATGCAGACACAACATAAATTAAATCCACTGACATAGCTTCTCACATGTATCTCTAGTAGCTTTGGCAAGTGTCTGAAACCAGTTTTGGCTCACCAGAAACGTGGTAACATATTCTCCTGTTTATTTGGCTTGGTTTTAGCTATGTTGTCTTTGGGTCAACCCACTTGATGTCAAGAACATGACGTCTCTGCTTATTCCATGTTTAATATGTGTTAGGTATTATAAGAGGCAAAATTATTAAATACTAAAGGTCAAAGGATTAATTTGTAACTTCTGTTATACTACATTAGCTTCAATAAATCCAAACCAAAAGACTATTAGGTAGATTTATTTTTATATAAGCATGTTTATTTTGATCAGATGTTTTAACTTGGAATTGAAAAAAATACATTTATGAGATGTTTTATAAGATGTGTAAATATAGAATTGTATTTATTACTACAATAAAGATTCAGTAACACTAAGGGCCATGATAATAAACCATGTACAGTGGCATATTCTTTCATATATATTGTGTTTCTCTGCCCATTTTTCTTTAAATTCATTAACTGTATGTAATATATGTAAATGTATATAGTTCTTGTAAATAGATTTCAAACTTGCTTTTCTATTGGGTACAAAATAAATTTGTAATAAAATGTGTGACTATAAGACAAAATATTTTCAAGTGTTTTAGTGAGTCCATACATGGACTCCTAAATACATGATCTCCTAAATGTTTTTGACTTTTGATGTATAAGAGTACATTTGCTATCTGAGTATCTTAAGTATTTTGGACTTGTTTAAGAAGTAAATCTTTCACAAGAACAAGTCAAAATATCTTTACAAACTCCTGGATAGCTTTAACTATGACTGATAAACTATTTTGTCACAACAAATGACTTGGTGAATTTCATTGTCCCCAGTGATAGTTTGGGCTTTATAGCCAGAATCTACTTCTTTTGCAATGTAAAAACAAAAACAAAAACACAATTAGAAAGAAATGTATAAAAAACAAATCAATCCTAAAATCATTCAACATGAACATGGCTTTTCTATAAATTCTTCCTTTAAAGGAAACATATTTTATGACCATGTCAAGGCCAAAAGAAAACATGTGATTCTCAGGGCACAAAGAAATACACTCTTCCCCTTTTGTTCCCATCCCCCAAAATATAAGGAGTGAAATTATTTTTCTAAGCACCTAGTACCAGCCACTCCCAGCTGCAATGAGTCCTGCTCTGCTTGTACAAGTTGCAAAATGAACCCATCAGGTAGTAGCTGGAGCTTCAGCAGTATTGCCAAGATGAGTCCATATCAATAAATTATGTGTGAAAGTGTTTTAAAAAAAGAAAATGAGCCCGTATCAACTGAGCCCCTCCAGCGTACCTGGCACTGAGTTTCCCACCCATCTGTCAGACATGGGTGACGGATGCTTCAACCTAACCTTGCAGTCTACACTTAATTTCTCTTCCACTGAGACAAGAGGTGTAGTAGTGTTAGTTGCTCAGTCATGTTCAACTCTTTGCAACTCTATGGACTTTAGCCTGCCGGGCTCCTCTGTCCATGCAATTCTCCAGGCAAGAAGACGGCGGTGGGTTGCCATTCCTTTCTCCAGGGGATCTTCCCAACCCCAGGATGGAACCAGGGTCTCCTGTACTGCATGCAAATTCTTTACCATCTGAGCCACCAGGGAAGCCCAACTGACACAAGGGCCATAACATAATCTCACTCCTAGTCCAGGCAGCAGATACAAAAGTCTAGAGCAATGAATCACAGTCTATCTTCTCAACATAATTGTTTTTGGGGGCCCAGGGTTAGAAGCATCCTGGCAGTAGACCCCTTTCTCTTTCAGAAAACACAAGTCAGTGGTGTGGTTTTTTAAAAGGGGAAAAAAAACCTACTCTGATTTAGTTCTTCAAAAATCCATGAGCTCTATTATAACCTAGTTATAATACACCTCACACCAAACACTGCTCTGTTAAGTGTCTGAAAAATGCCTTCCACTATAATCCAGTAAATCAGAATGACTGGAATCACATCCACAAATAAATAAGTCTACTTCCCTGGTGGTTCAGACGGTACATAAGCTGCGTACAATACAGGAGATGCAGGTTTGGACCCTTGGTCAGTAAGATCCCCTGGAGAAGGGAATGGCAACTCACTCCAGTATTCTTGCCCGGAGAATTCCATGGACAGAGGAGTCTGACAGGCTACAGTCCATGGGGCTGCAAAAGTCAACCACTTTGGACATGACTGATCAACTAACACTACAGTGAGGAGAAAAGATATAATAAACTGTTGACAGACTGAATAACAATAAAAACAAACGAACACAAATTGATGGGCTAACCTAGAGTAAATGGTTAACATTTTTATGTTTTCAAAACGGATTCATTCAGTCAACAAGTATCGTGTGCTTACTATGTGCAGTGTTCTAGGCACAGAGGTAATAAAACATGGTCTAGAGTTTGTATTTCAGCGGAGGAGAGATAGAAAATAAGCAAATATAAACAAGGAAATATATGATGGAATATGAATGAAAGGAATGAAGCTAAATAGCATGACTAGAGTGGCAAGTTACTCTAGATGCAGAACTCAAGGGAAATCTCTTCGGAAAGGCACATTTTAACTAAGATCTTGGGACTTCCCTGGGGACCCAGCATTTAAGACTGTACGCTTCCCACTGCAGGGGATAAGGGTTCAATAGCTGGTCTGGGACCACATGCAGTGCAGTGCAATTAAAAAAAAAATTAAGCTAAAATCTTAGAAGTTACTTTTGCTTTAGTGTTCAACCACTTATGTCAATAAAGCTTATTCAGTTCCTCTATTCTTATATCACTTCTTACAAACTGTTTTGAATGACATTTTAATATAAAATATATTAGGTGGCTGTTATTGCACATAATTTTTTCTCACAGCTGTTACTGGAGAAAATCATTCTTACATGAAATAGGAAACATCTTATTGTTTTGGCCAAAGGAGAAAAGGCCAGGTAGTAAAAGGTAATAAAATTAGTTACACCTTGTTTACTTAGAACCAGAAAATCTCTAACATCCGAAAAAATACAATTCTTTTTGTTGTTGCTGTTTCATCACATTTAGCTCAGGGGCCCACTGACCAACAAGAGAGTAAGTCCTAGATAAATAAAGGGGGCTCCTTGTGATGATACAAGCCCCATTCTTGCTCTTCAGAGTTTGGAAATCTTATTTTACAGTTTAACTATGTAGATACATTATCAGCACCTAAGGGTTCCCTTTTGTCCACATCCTCACCAACACTTATTTCTTGCTTATTGTAAAGATATGAGGGGAGGGACTTCCTTGGTGGTCCAGTGGCTTAGACTCTGAGCTCCCAAAGCGGGGCCCAGTCTGCTCCCTGGTCAGAGAACTCCATCTTACATTCCACAACGAAAGCTCCCACGTGCCACAACTAAGAACTGGCACAGCCAAATAAATAAATAATTTTTTTTAAGTTGTGAGGTCATTTCTTATTGTGGTTTTAATTTGTATCTCCCAGATGATTGGTGATGTTGAGCATCTTTTTATGTGCCTGTTGACCACCTGTATGCCTTCTTTGTAACTGTCTATTCAGATCCTCTGCCCATTTCTAAAAATCAGATTTCTTGGGGTTTGTTTGTTGTGGTGGTGGTGGTGGTTGTTGTTTTGCTATTAGCAGTATATTTTGGATATTAACACCTGAGCGGATATGTAATTTGCAAATATTTCCTCCCATTCGGTAGGTTGCCTTTTCATTTTGTGGGTAATTTCCTTTGCTGTCCAGAAGCATCTCAGCTATCATCCCGACTGCTTACTTTTGCTTTTCTCGCCTTTGCTTTTGCAGTCAGGCCCGAAAGCTCATCGTCAGGATTGATGTCAAGGAGTTCAGCACCTGTGCTCTCCTCTAGCAATTTTATGCTTTCAGGTTGTATATTCAAGTGTGTAATCCACTTTGAGTTAATTTTTGTATAATAGTGTAAGATAGTCTAGTTTCTTTTTTTCAAAATTTATTTTTAATTGAAGGATAATTGCTTTACAGTATTGTGTTGGTTTCTGCCAAACATTTGCACGTGGATGTCCCAACACCACTTACTGAAGAGATGGTTCTTGCCCCACTGTTTAGTCTTGGCTCCTTTATCATAAATTAGCTGTCTGTATATGCATGGTTTTATTTCTGGGCTCTCTGTTCATTTTATCCATGTCTATTTCTATGCTAGTATCACACTGTTTTGATTACAGTAGCCACTGAATACAGTTTGAAACCAGGGAGTGTGATGCTTCCTGCTTTGTTCTTCGTTCTCAAGATTGCTTTGGTTATTTTGGGGTCTTTTGTGGTTTTCTATAAATTTTAGGATTATGTTCTACTTTAGTGAAAAATGCTATTGAAACTCTGATATGGTATGGTAATATGTACATTTTAACAATATTAAGTTTTCCAATTTGTAAGCATGGAATATCTTTCCATTATTTGTGTGTTCTCAATTTCTTTCATCAGTGTCTCATAGTTTTCTGTATACAGGTCTTTCATCTCCCTGGTTAAATTTATTTCTAGGTATTTTATTATTTTTGATGTCACTGTAAGCAAGCTTGTTATTAGTTTTTCTTTGTGATAGTTCATTGTAAAGTATATAGAAATGCAACAGATTTTGTATATTGATTTTGTGCTCTGAAACTTTACTGGAATCAGTTATTAGTTCTAACAGGTTTTTTTGTTTGGTTGGTTGATTTTTTTGGTGAAGTCTTTAGAATTTTCTATGTATGAAACCATGTCCTCCACAAAGAATGACTTCTTCCCTTCCAGTCTGGATGTCTTCTCTTTCTTTCTGTTGTCTAATTGCTCAGGCTAGGGCTTCTACTGCCATGTTTCAGTGGTGAATGCAGATGTCTTTGTTCCTAATCTTAGAGAAAAGCTTTCAGGTTTTCACTGCTGAGTGAGAGAGAGAGAGAGAGAGAGATACACACACACACACACACACACACACACACACACACACACACACACACACACACAATATAATTGCTTTACCTACAATCTGAGACTACATTTTTAACTCCCTTTTTGTTCTCAAATAGGGCATTTGGACAAAGAGAATGGCCGGGTTCTAGGTCACACTGTTCTATGCTTGAGTGCCAGCACCAGCATTTATCAGCTGGGTTGGCATATTACTTAATTCTGGGTGGGTGTATTTTTAATGCAGCACAGGCATGTCACTGAGTTCCTCTAAACAGACATTTGCTTATCTATAAAATGAATAAACTAATGGCATCCATCTCATAACTTACCTTGAGAAATTATTAGTGTGTAATTGAGTTTTAATGTGCAAAGTGCTTAATACTTCATAAGTGCTCAATAAGTGTTTAACTATTGTTTGGGAAAGCCCAATAAATAGAATCTCCTTTCCTACCCTTCATTCTGAATTTGTTGAAAAACCAGGATGAACGGTAAGGCAGCTGGAAGTCAAACATCCCCCTTATTACTGAAAAGCTGATAAAAGACAACAGAACGTTCATCTGCAGGCAAATAAGATTCCTAATATTTAACCAGAGAATTAAGCAACCTCATCCACTGAGTCACAGAGAACATTGAACCACCATGGACCACCACACGCATAGGAGTATGTTTTTGTGAAACACAGCACAAAAGAACAGAACTAGATGTAAATGTCTTAAGGGCACTAACAGAGGGAAGAAAAAGGCTGAGTTCTTCTCCTACATTCTAATAAACTATGTCACCTTATCCTCCCTACAGGACAAGTCAGTGATAGAGTGCAACACTGCCAGGACTGTTACTCTCAAGAGCTCCTTCCACATGGAAGAATGAATCAGGAAGTGAATATAACACCCCTCAACCTCACTGTGTGGAATAGGCAATGGCACCCCACTCCAATACTCTTGCCTGGAAAATCCCATGGATGGAGGAGCCTGGTAGGCTGCAATCCATGGGGTCGCTAAGAGTTGGAGACGACTGAGCAACTTCACTTTCACTTTTCACTTTCATGCATTGGAGAAGGAAATGGCAACCCACTCCAGTGTTCTTACCTGGAGAATCCCAAGAACGGCAGAGCCTAGTGGGCTGCCATCTATGGGGTCACACAGAGTTGGACATGACTGAAGCAACTTAGCAGCAGCAGCAGCAACCTCACTGTGCTGTATTCTTTTAACTTAGTCTGCTAGGCTTAACCAGTAGGGCTGTGGTCACTTGAAAGGGTTGCTGTCCCTTTAGAGGTGGCTCTCAGCTGTGTATTTGGGCAGTTTTAGTCCCGCCTTCACAAAGTTACTCCCCTAAAGCATCAACAGCTCCTAGATGTATCTTTCTGGATTCACTTGGGGAAAGAGATTTGATCTCCAAAAGGATCTCTGATGCCATATTCTACAAAGACCCAGTCTTTTCTCAGCTTTCAAATGCCCCAGTTAAGACCAGTGCAGAGTGAGTAAAAACATACACTCGTCTGTGGATACAAACCTCTGTCACCTTAGTAATCTGCCAAAGTCAAAATACTACATAGCTGAAGGCTCTACCTCATATTGGATTTCAAATGTTCCAATAAATAGCATCCTTTCTCTCAGCCTGAGTTGTAAAGAAGTGACAAGAAAAAAATAAGGTAGATACGGATCAATCTGTCACATTCTCTAATAACAAACTCAATAGGGAAGAATGTAGCTTAAATATCTCGGCAAATGAGTTTTCCAAAGTTAGCTATATTTTCTTTCCCAGACAAGGGCTACATTGGATGACCACAGGCTTTTCACATGAAGGCCAGGCTTTCTACAGTTACCCTGTGGAGTAGTAGAACTGTTAGTTTCTGTGGACAGCCTAGGTCCAAATTTTAAAAGAGAGATGAAGAGGGGTTACTCAGGCAGACCAGATGTCTCTCTGAAACTCATCAATAGTCTCTATCACTCTTACTCCCGTGGGAGAAGTGAGTGAGTGGGCAGAGAAGCCAGAATAGCACCAGTAATGGAGCTCTCACTGCTGAGAAGAAAGTATGAAGACTGATGAATATGTTTGTATTGCTAATAGCTATTACTTTGCTGTTAGATACATTAAGTGGTTCCATGTCTGGAAAAGCCAGCTCATAATAATAACCTTTATTGGAGGCTTGATCATGCCTGGCAGTGTTAGGTGCTTTTCTGTACAATACTTGATTTAATTAGGAGACAAGTTTATGAGGTCAGTCCTGTTATCATCTGTTTTGTAGATGAGGAAGCTGTAGCACAAGGTGTGATTAAACAAAGGTTTGACCACTTGCCTGATGAATAGTGAAGCTGGGTCTCAGGGACATTTCTTTATAATTTTCAGAGTGTGGTCCCCAGGAACTTGTGTGTGTGCTCAGTCACTCAGTCATGTCTGACTCTTTGTGACCCTTTGGACTGTGGCCTGCCAGGCTCTTCTGTCCATGGGAATTTTCAGATAAGTATACTGGAGTAGGTTACCATTTCCTTCTCCAGGGGATCTTCCCGTCCCAGGGATCAAACCCGCATCTCTGGTGTTCCTACATTGCAGGCGGCTGCTTTACCGACTGAGTCAGACCTCCTTTCTGATCTACTGAATCAGAAACTGGGGTGTAGCCAGAAATGTGTTTTAACTGGCCCTGCAGGTGACTCTAATGCAGGCTCAAGCTTAGAATGACTGCACTTTGCTGTCCATGGGACCTAGGTCGTAAGGGGGAATTGAGCTGTCACTCCTAGAGCAAAAGACACCAGGAAACAATAGATAAAGTAGCTATCCTGAGTGTAAAGAAAAGGGGAGTTGTGGAGGAGAAAATTTATTTCAAATTAAAGAAAAATGAGTGAAAATGTTGGCTAACATATTGACAAGGAGAAATATCTATTAAACTCTCTGAACATCTCCATCGTTTGTTTACATTTATCTACAAAGAATTTGTGTAGCACACATTTAGATTAATTCAATCATTCAATAAACATGCACTGAGTGGTTACTTTGAAGACGAATATAATACAGTGATTGAGCACTGAGATTCTGAAACCGGGTGGTCTGTGTTCAAATCCCAGCCCTAACACTTACTAGTCATCTGGCCTTGAGCAGATTTCCTTACTTCTTCAGAGTGCTCATCTATAAAATAGGGCTAATAAAATACCCACAATGTACTGCCAACAAATTTCATTTTCCAATTAAATGTAAAAATTAATAGTAAAGGGGCATGGAGGTATACAAGTTACAGGAAAGGTTTTATTTTTGTTGGAAGGATTTGCAGTTCATGTATAACTGATACTTATCTGACTAGCTCCTCAAATTTTAAATCTTCATTCCAAAGTAGAAAAAAACATCTTACTTGACATTTTGTTCAAAACTTGCTGACCACCAACAGGTTTATTGGAAACAATGACAAAAAACTGGTCTACAAGAAGTAAAAGAAAAAAAAAAAACAAAAACGCTTATACTTTCTACCCAAGTTTTTTGTCTTAACAACAGCAGATTCGGCCCTCTGGGATATAGAGGAGTCTTTGATCAAAAGTAGACTAAATATCATTGTTTCCGATTAACATAACTTTATTTTCAAATGGAAAAATTGGTTTTTGATATGCTGCTTTGTTTCAGTAATTAGAAAAAGATTGTGTAGTTGATTTTGCCAGCTACAATCTCTGGAATATTCAGAGGTTTTCCTCTGAATACGTTTGTAATGAGGAAGAAATTAAAAAAAAATTTTTTTTCAGCCACACTGCATGGCATGTAGGATCTTAGATCCCTGGATGAACCCATGCCCCCTGTTGTGAAATTTCCAACTCTTAACCACTGGACCACAAGGGAAGTCCCTTAATATTTTTTATGTATGAACTGGAGGTATTTGTCCCAGTCAAAATTCCATGTAGATGGACAACAGTAGCACTTCTATACACTTTTTTTTTTCAATTTTAATAGTTTATATAGAGAATGGGATGTAAAATGGGTTGGGCTCATCATATGCCTGGTTCAGAGCGAGAGGTTGCATAAAAATGCACAGAGCTGAAGCACATGGGGTCCCGTGAAGCAGAAGGATGACGTCTCATTTCAAAGGGAAGTGGTACCAAAGTGACAGAAGCTCTTTTCACTATCTGAAGGTCTGTTTATAAGAGGAGTTGCAAAAGTTTCCCCAACATTTGGCTGTATTCATCATTCATTGTGGCCAACCTTTGATGTAGGAAGGTTAGCAGACTGGCAAGCATGGCCTGTTTAAAGGAGTCAGTTGACTATTTTCAAGTAAAACACCCTTCCCTACTTTTTCAATTTTTTATTTTTCTATTGAAGGATAATTGCTTTACAGAATTTTGCTGTTTTCTGTCAAACCTCAACATGAATCAGCTGTAGGTATACATATATCCCCTCCCTTTGGAACCTCCCTCCCGTCTCCCACCCCATCCCACCCCTCTAGGTTGATGCAGAGCCCCTGTTTGAGTTTCCTGAGCCATACAGCAAATTCCCATTGGCTATCTATTTTACATATGGTAATGTAAGTTTCCATATTACTCTTTCCATACATCGCACCCTCTCCTCCCCTCTCCCCATGGCCATAAGTCTATTCTCTATGTCTGTTTCTCTATTCCTGCCCTGTAAATAAGTTCTTCGGTACCATTTGTCTAGATCCCATATATATGTGTTAGAATACAATATTTTTCTTTCTGACTCACTTCACTCCATATAATAGGTTCTAGGTTCATCCACCTCATCAGAACTGACTCAAATGTGTTCCTTTTTATGGCTGAGTAATACTCCATTGTGTATATGTACCACAACTTCTTTATCCATTCATCTGTCCAGGGACATCTAGGTTGCTTTCATGTTCTAGCTATTGTAAATAGTGCTACAGTGAACAATGGGATACATGTGTCTTTTTCAATTTTGGCTTCCTCAGGGTTTATGCCTAGGAGTGGGATTGCTGGGTCATATGGTGGTTTCATTCCTAGTTTTTTAAGGAATCTCTATACCATCTTCCATAGTGGCTGTATCAATTTACATTCCCACCAACAGTGCAAGAGTTTTCCCTTTTCTCCATACCCTCTTCAGCATTTATTATTTGTAGACTTTTTAATGATGGCCATTCTGACCAGTGTGAGGTGATATCTCATTGTAGTTTTGATTTGCATTTCTCTAATAATGAGTGATGTTGAGCATCTTTTCATGTGTTTGTTAGCCATCTGTATGTCTTCTTTGGAGAAATGTCTGTTTAGGTCTTTTTCCCAGTTTCTCACTGGGTTGTTTGTTTTTCTGGTGTTGAGTTGTATGAGGTGCTTGTATATTTTGAAAATTCATCCTTTGACAGTTGTTTCATTTGCTATTATTTTCTCCCATTCTGAGGGTTGTCTTTTCACCTTGCTTATAGTTCATTTGCTGTACAAAAGCTTTTAAGTTTAATCAGGTCCCACTTCTTTACTTTTGTTTTTATTTCTGTTATTCTAGGAGGTGGGTCACAGAGGATCTTGCTTTGATTTCTGTCATCGAGTGTTCTGCCTATGTTTTCCTCTAAGAGTTTTATAGTTTCTGGTCTTACATTTAGGTCTTTAATCCATTTTGAGTTTATCTTTGTGTATGGTGTTAGGAAGTGTTCTAATTTCATTCTTTTAAATATAGCTGTCCAGTTTTCCAAGCACCATTTATTGAAGAGGCTGTCTTTGCCCCATTGTATGTTCTTGCCTCCTTTGTCAAAAATAAGGTTACCGTGGGCTTTCTATATTGTTCCATTGGTCTATATTTCTGTTTTTGTGCCAGTACCATACTGTCTTAATGACTGCAGCTTTGTAGTATAACCTGAAGTCAGGAAGGTTAATTCCTCCAGCTCCCTCCATTCTTCTTAAGACTGCTTTGGCTATTCAGGGTCTTTTGTGTTTCCATGTGAATTGTGAAATTTTTTGTTCTAGTTCTGTGAAAAATGCCATTGGTAATTTGATAGGGATCACATTGAATCTGTAGATTGCATTTGGTAGTAGTCATTTTCACAATATTGATTCTTCCTATCCAGGAACATGGTATATCTCTCCATCTGTTTATCTTTGATTTCTTTCATTAGTGTCTTATAATTTTCTGTGTACAATTCTTTTGTCTCCTTAGGTAAGGTTAAGTTTATTCCTAGATATTTTTGTTGCAATGGTGAATGTGATTGATTCCTTAATTTCTGATTTTTCATTGTTGGTATATAGAAATGCAAGCAATTTTTTGTGTATTGATTTTGTATCCTGAAACTTTGCTAAATTCACTGATTAGCTCTAGTAATTTTCTGATACTATCATTAGGGTTTTCTATGTACAGTATCATATAATCTGCAAACAGTGAGAACTTTACTTCTTTTCTGATCTGGATTCCTTTTATTTCTTTTGCTTCTCTGATTGCTGTAGCTAGGACTTCTAAAACTATGTTGAATAATAGCAGTCAAAGTGGACACCCTTATTTCTGATGTCTTATTCCTGATCTTAGGGGGAATGCTTTCATTTTTTCACCATTGAGAATAATATTTGCTGTGGGTTTATCATATATGGCCTTTGCTATGTTGAGGTAGATTCCTTCTATGCCCGTTTTTTCAAGAGTTTTAATCATAAATGGGTGATGAATTTTGTCAAAGGCTTTTTCTGCATCTATTGAGATGATCATATGGTTTTTATCTTTCAATTTGTTAATATGGTGTATCACATTGATTGATTTCCATATATTGAAGAATCCTTGAATCCCTGGAATAAACGCAACTTGATCATGTTATATGAGCTTTTTGATGTGTTGCTGAATTCTGTTTCCTAAAATTTTGTTGAGAATTTTTGCATCTATGTTCATTAGTGATATTGGCCTGCGGTTTTCTTTTCTTGTGTTGTCTTTGTCTGGTTTTGGTGTCAGGGTGATGGTGGCCTCGTAGAATGAGTTTGGAAGTGTTCCTTCCTCTGCAATTTTTTGGAAGAGTTTTAGGATAGGCATTAGCTCTTCTCTAAATGTTTGATAGCCTTCTCCTGTGAAGCCGTCTGGTCCCGGGCGTTGGTTTTTTGGGAGATTTTTTATCACAGCTTCAATTTCAGTGCTTGTAATTGGGTTGTTCATAATTTCTATTTCTTCCTGGTTCAGTCTTGGAAGATCGAACTTTTCTAAGAATCTGTCCATTTCTTCCAGGTTATCCATTTTATTGCCACATAGTTGTTCATAATAGTCTCTTATAATCCTTCGTATTTCTGCATTGTCTGTTGTAACCTCTCCTTTTTTCATTTTTGTTGATTTGGTTCTTCTCTCTGTTTTTCTTGATGAATCTGTCTAAAGACCTTCCCTACTTTTGATGCAATTATGAATTAAAGAATGGCTGAGAGTGTTCTGCATCCAATTTTTGGAATGTAAGGGCAATTCAACTGAATGGGCTTTCCAGGGGGTGCTAGTGGTAAAGAACCCACCAGCCAATGCAGGAGACATAAGAGACCTGGGTCAGGAAAATCTCCTGGAGGACGGCATGGCAACCCACTCCAGTTTTCTTGCCTGGAGAATCCCATGGGCAGAAGATCCTGGTGGGCCACAGTCCACAGGGTCACAAAGAGTTGGACAGGCCTGGGCAACTACACACGCACACACATGAGATCTGCAAGTCATCGGCTGTTTCAGTTCCCTTCTTGCCACAGAGACCAAAGACACTCCCAGCTCTACAAGACACACCAGAGTAGCCAGGCTCTAAGATGCTCTATCACTGATCTCCACCTGCTGATATTTACACCCTTGTGTCATATTGTATCAAGGTTGGTCTGTGTGACCAAAATATGGCAGAAGTGATGGTATGTCATTTCCATTGTTAGCTTATAAAAGACTGCAACTTCCATCTTTAGTGCCCCCTCTCTGTCTCTTTCCCCCTCTCATTCACTCTGGTAAAACCAGCTGCCACTCCATGAAGCCACTCATGCAGTCGATGGTGAGAAACCGAGGCCTGCAAACAACTATGTGAGCAAGCTTGAAGGTAGATCCTTCAGTCCATATTAAGCCTCAGATGACTGACTGCAGCCCCAGTCAATAGCTTGATACTGGGACTTCCCTGGTAGTCCAGTGGTTAAGAATCCACTTTCCAATGCAGGGGACTTGGGTTCCATCCCTACTCTGGGAGCTAAGATCCCATGTGCTATGAAGGCAACTAAGCCCATGTGCCACAAAATACAGAGCCCATATGCTCTGCAGCTCATAAGTGCCACAGCTAGAGAGAAGTTCACATGCCACAGTGAAAGATCTCACATGCCTCAACTAAGATCCTAAGTAGCCAAAAAATGAAAATATTTTTTAAAAATTAGCTTGATACAATCCCATAAGACATTTTGAAAATAGTTAACCCACTCCTGGATTCCTGACCCACAGACACTGTGATAGGATAGCTTGTGGCTTTAGTTTTGGGGTAATGTGTTATACAACGATACATAACTAACCCAACTCTCCTGTGAATAAACAAGGAGTTAGCACTTAAATTTCACAACCACCTGAAGGTTTAAAACTTGGAGAGCCAGAATCCTTAGCATCAGTTTTAGTGTAAAGGACATTGATGAGGATATAGATCGATGGTTAGTGCTACATTTCCAAAACCTGGTAGGCATAAACCTCATCATGAGACAGAGCCTGAAGAAAATTATGTGGCATGTAGCACTGTATTCCCAATGTTTAAATAGACATTGGGACCACATTCTTGCACTCTTTTGTATTTCAAACAATGAGATCCATGCACTTTTCTCTAGCCTGAAGACTCAGTTCAGTTCATTCAGTCGCTCAGTTGTGTCCGACTCTTTGCGACCCCATGAATCACAGCATGCCAGGCCTCCCTGTCCATCACCAACTCCCGGAGTTCACTCAAACTCATGTCCATCAAGTTGGTGATGCCATCCAGCCATCTCATCCTCTGTCATCCCCTTCTCCTCCTGCCCCCAAACCCTCCCAGCATCAGGGTCTTTTCCAATGAGTCAACTCTTCGCATGAGGTGGCCAAAGTATTGGAGTTTCAGCTTCAGCATCAGTCCTTTCAATGAACACCCAGGACTGATCTCCTTTAGGATGGACTGGTTGGATCCCCTTGCAATCCAAGGGACTCTCAAGAGTCTTCTCCAACACCACAGTTCAAAAGCATCAATTCTTCGGCGCTCAGCCTTGACAAGATGAACCTTTGTTGGCAAAGTAATGTCTCTGCTTTTGAATATGCTATCTAGGTTGGTCATAACTTTCCTTCCAAGGAGTAAGCATCTTTTAATTTCATGGCTGCAGTCACCATCTGCAGTGATTTTGGAGCCCAGAAGAATAAAGTCTGACACTGTTTCCACTGTTTCCCCATGTATTTCCCATGAAGTGATGGGACCAGATGCCATGATCTTTGTTTTCTGAATGTTGAGCTTTAAGCCAACTTTTTCACTGTCCTCTTTCACTTTCATCAAGAGGCTTTTTAGTTCCTCTTCACTTTGTGCCATAAGGGTGGTGTCATCTGCATATCTGAGGTTATTCATATTTCTCCTGGCAATCTTGATTCCAGCTTGTGCTTCTTCTAGCCCAGCGTTTCGCATGATGTACTCTGCATAGAAGTTAAATAAGCAGGGTGACTAATGCTTCCCAAATTTTAATGTGCATAAAATAATTCAAGGATCTGATTAAAATGCAGATTCCAGTTCAGTAGGTCTGGAGTTGGGCCTGAGATTCTGAGGATCTAAGAAGCTTCTAGATGTTCCTGATGTGGTAGATCTAGAACCACACTGAAGAGAAAGGCGTAGATCACCATAATCTCTTTAGTACATTCCCCACAGTAGGGAATTTCCAGCTTTTTAAAAAGCCATAGTTTTCATCTCTTTGCAAGTGCTATTCTCATCCATTAGCGCCATTTTGTTTCCAAACCTTCATTGGAATTTTATTTTGCAAAATAAACATAGGTTTAAACTAGATTGATATATGTATATCATAACTTACTTGATTACTCCACTCTCTTTGTCCCAACTTGTTCTTGTTCTGCAGGTCTTATTTACTCTTGGGCATTTATCAAGTAATGAGAACCTCCCCACCCCCCACCCCCACAACAACCACAGCCTTCTCTTGTACTGAAATGCTGCCCTAGCCCACGTTTCTGTGGCTTCCTTCCTCAAACTGCTTCTATAATCTCATGTCTGCTGTAGGAGGCTAATGCTATTGAGTATTTAGTGTTCCAGGCACTGGTCTAAGCCCTTAAACTATGTGACCATACTAGCCTCAGAACCCCAAGCAAGATAAATAAATGCTAGTTTTAATCTCCTATTACAAAAGAAATGTTGACTTGGAGGAGTGAACTTTCCCAAGGTTATGTAACCAGACCTTGAAGTCAAATTAGAGAGGCATTACTGCTTTTGTTGTCTCTGAAGTTTGTCTTCTTTTTCAGCCACCTCCTGCCCCATCCCCCCCACATATCTACATATGCAACTCTCTTTCTGTCCTTTCTCCCATACCTCTCAAGTTCAACATAAAGTTACTACTTAAGTCTGTCTAGTAGGTAGCTCTGAGGACCTACTCCATTTTCAGTCTTTGGTGTCTTAATCAATGTTGCAATTTATCTTCTTCAGGCATAGATCCACAAATGTTTAATTGAACGTGGTTAACCTATTGCACTGTCAGAAGACAACTCTACTGAATCTCAGAAGCTCCAATTAAAAAAAAAAAAAAAAGGGGGGGGGGGTATGGGGCACGTGGAAGTAGTTTTTTTATAAAAAAATTTAAACACCTGAAACATCCAAGGATTTCAGACAGTGGATCGCATGAGCACCAGGATATATCTGAGCTCGTTTCCTCTGGCCCCTCTCAGCGGGCTTTCACAGCACCATGGTGAGGTGGTTTCAGGCTTACATTCTACTAGTTCAGTGACAACAGCAAGAGAGAGCCCCCTTCTCTATATTCCCTCAAAGGCCCCAGAACTGCTTCTGGGTGAACCAACTAAAGTCACTTTAAAGGTTCTAGGTTTCCGATTAAGGGCATCACTCAGAAGTCAGCTTCCTGCGTTTGTCATTTACTACCTTTGTGTCTCGGTAGTTACTTAACCTCTTATGACTCAGTTTATCATCTATAAAATGGGGACTTTAACAATATCTCATACTTAATAAACCTCAAGTACTGAGAACAGTGTCTGATATACACTAGACCTGGGAAATGTGCTGTTTTCTTATTTTCAACTAAAGATTTATAGAGTAGGATTATAAAACTGGAAGGGCTTTTAGTGGTTCACCATTAAAGAGTTTTAGAGATCAGAACTAGGTTAAAGCCACAAACCTTATCGTAGTCTGTTAACTCTATTTGAAGGTGGTGTGGCAGAGATGTTTAGCTGCCCCAATTTGTATTCTGTCCTTCATCCTTGAATTTTTGCTGTCCACATAGCCACCTAAATAAAGACTACATACCCCAGCCTCCCTCACAGTGGCCTAATGTCTGAAGAATGTAACAAAAGCAGATATGGTTATATTTAGCTTCTAGAAAGTACTCTTGAGAGAGGCAGTTTGGGGGGGAAGGAGAGAGTGGGATGAATAAACACACTACCATGTGAAGAGCAGACAGCTTATGAGAAGTTGTCATGTAACACCGGGAGCCCAGGCTGGTGCTCTGTGATGACCTAGAGGGGTCAGGGCAGGGGAGGCGCCAGAGGGAGGCAGGAAATGTATCATTATATCTGAATTACATTGTATGGCAGAAACTAACAACACTGTAAAGCAACTTTCCTCCAATTAACAAATTTTTTAAAAAACAGAGGAAATTTGTTTCTCCTTGTTCTTTCCTGCTAATTGGAATGTGAACAGAAGACCTGGGACTGGAAAAGCCATCTTGAATCAACAGGACCACCAAACTGCGTGTGATTCAGAAAAAGGCCCCTTCTCCCTACAGAATCAGGTGTCCAGGGGGTCCTTGTGTATGAATTAGAAAAAGGCCCTTCTTCCTCCAGACCGACTCAACCAGTGCACTAGGATGCTTGATAAGCTAGCTGATCATTGGCTTAATTTCAGCCCCTATTCAAGTCTTTCCACCAGATACATGACATTACCAGCAGAACCACACGTGGCAACTCTCTTGGGAAAGGAGATCACAGAGGACAGAGTAACAAGACATGCAGTGCCACACTGGTCAGCCTCAATCCACCTACCAGGGTCTTTACTTAAGAAACTTCTATCTTGTTTAAGCCACTGCTATTTTCTTTCTTCTCCTTTTTAAAATTTATAAATTTTTAACTTATGTAATTTTTTAAGTTGATGTTGTGTTAGTTTCAGGTGTATAGCAATGATTCAATTAAATATGTACACATGTACATTCTTTTTCAGATTCTTTTAAAGTTACTACAAAATATTAAGTATAGTTCTCTGAGTTATACAGTAGGTCCTTGTTAGTTATCTAAGCCGATAGTATTTTCATCTGCCAGTTCTACCACAGGCATCTCGTTTACAACACACTGGAAGTCCTGAGTTTTACTCTTGGCGATTTGTACTCAGACTCTCCTTCCTCTGCCCCTCACCAGATCACACTGTTACTCACTACTGCATTAATCAATCACCAAAAGCAAATGTTACCAATTATCTCCTGTCTGTGCTCTGTAATTTTTATCTCTTTCCACCACTGAGACCTGAGCTCCCGCCAGATTTGGCCTTATTACAGTAAAAAGTAAAATCATAGTTAAAAAGAAAACAAGGCAATTTTCTTAAAAGCATGTTCCTGCAGGGCTGTATTCAGGCTGCGCATCATGCAAACTTTATGCAAGTTCTCTTGCCTGATTAGGTCATTTTACTACTCCTGCCTGGAAGCATAATTTGGTCAATATTGCCACACCCTTCATAAGCAATTCCAATAAAAGTGTGCAAAGTGTTTGGATTACTGACTACTCTTTGCACTTAAAAACTAGCAATGATTGCTCGGTCTAGACACATCAAGTGAACAAGTACTAAGTTAAGAAGTGGTCTTTATCCTCCATTACATCAAAGAACAAATGTGCTGAGAATCCTCAGAATTAGAATCTTCGTGTTTACCCCTGACTTATTTCTCATGGATTCTTATCTGTTATTTAAGCCCATAATGAGCCACTGAATTTAGACAGCAGTGATCTCTTGTGCTTTTCAATTAAAGTCAACGATTAACTCATTGTTACACACTCATAAAATTATGTCCAAAAGAAGCAAACTCTTATAGTGGCCCTTTGCTCTCAAAATTTTGGAAAGGTTCAATGCATGATGCTGGATGCTTGGGGCTGGTGCACTGGGACGGCCCAGAGGGATGGTATGGGGAGGGAGGAGGGAGGAGGGTTCGGGATGGGGAACACATGTATACCTGTGGCGGATTCATTTTGATATTTGGCAAAACTAATACAATTATGTAAAGTTTAAAAATAAAATAAAATTAGAGAAGAAAAAAAAAAATTTTGGAAAATTTTTAAGATAATTTCTACTGTATGATCTCTCAACACCCCTGAGCTAAGTACGCGTATTTCCATATGTTGTGTATGTAGGAACAGACAGGCAGCAGTGAAATGGCCTGTCATGACTGCATAGCTACTTTGTGGTGGAGCTACATCTAATATCCAGATCTTTTAGATACGTGCTTTTTTCATTACATTGGTTCACACTTCTCTATTTCCTAAAACTATCTTTCTGTAGCTCCATTTCAATCAGCATGAAGTGCCAAATAAATCCACAAGCAGTCTCCTAATTTGGACTGTAAGTTGTGCCAAGTTGAGTGTTTGTTTTGGCCTTGGCTGTAGATGTCCTGATTATCTCCATTAACGCAGACAGCTCACCAACTCTTCTATCACCCTTCCTAATTGGTTCAGCTCCCTTAGGCTGTTGGCTATCACTCCATTTCATAAGGCTTACATCACTAGGTAAGAACATTTGCAAGATTTAATTTGCTTGGAAGATCAAACTATATTGTAAACCCACCTTTGATTTTGGCTGAAATGATAATCAATCTTGAAGCTTTCAAATTACCCGGTAAAGGGCAAATGCAGTATATTCTCTTTTAGAACAGCTGTGCAAATAGCCTTCATGTTTGGAGTTAGGCTTTTACTTTATTGAAGATGGCCTTTAAGAGTCATATTTGTTTCTATCTTTGGGTGGGCTCCAAAATTTACTCAAGAGCCTTACATAGAAGCAAAATACTCATTATTCTACATGGTACATGTGACACGACTGACTCATGTTAACATTCTATTCAGTGTTTCCTACACACAGTTGTGTCTTTAAACTGGAGGAAAGCACTGAGACCCACCAGCACTCACTGTAGTCATATCACTTAAGGCCAGTCGAATTGGCCTCAAGTATTTCAGATCTTCTGCTTTCTTGTTGAAAAAACCAAGCAGCACCTATTCCTTTTAAGATCATGCAAAATTTTTTGCTCCCCAACTGTATTAATTTTCTCCTGGCATTACTGAGTTCCTATCAACAGAATTATTTCTGTTATTGGGTTAAAATACATCATTTGGAAAAATCACTTTAAAGCACTGAAGGCTGGGCCATCTCCGGGTAGTTTTTCTATACAAATGATTCGTAACAGAGTCACAAAATATATCTCATAGCCTTGAGTAGGAATGAAACAGGGCTCTACAAGTTTTAATACTAACAAATGTCCAATGTAGCTTTTTTTTTTCATGTATTACCCAAAGTTAGGGGAAAAAACGAAAAAAAAAAACCCAGCAGAGGCAGCTGTAATCCCAATCTAACTTTCTATGTCAAGGCTGTTTAAATTGAGCTTGATATGGCTGACTCCCACTCAGTCTTGCTCATCGGGATTTAGAAGCACAGTATGTCTCAAGAGGTCTCTCTTCTAGATCAACATGGTTGTTATGGAGTTTCATGTCTTACCTGCATCGTGTCTAACAAATTGTCAGCTGTGCATGAATCAGCACAAAGCCAGAGAGGTTTTTTAGGAAGTTTTTAAAAACAGCTTTCTAAACACTGCAAACTGTCTTACAATACTCAGGTATATAGTAGTACATACTTTTTGAAAATAGTATTACTGGCCTCAACTTTTCCTCCTCCTGTTTTGTGACTCAGCCCATAATCCACTTCCATCTGGGAACACTTTCCCAATCTCCTTCCCCAAATTTGGAGGCTTTTTGGAAATGCTTTCTTGGCATATACTCTTCTGCTAAAACTCAAGGACCTCTTTATTTCTCCTTGTATTGCAAGTGTCTAGCAGAGTGCTCAAATTGATTCTGAAATGAAAAAATGCCTGACTCTTTACTGTGGGTCCTCTGAAAACATGCTGTTGGGTCCCTCTTGTGAAGATCACTAAAGGAAAGTGGAGACAAATTCAATAGCCATTGTACCATCCTACAAAAGACAGACACCACTTTCTATTATCTACCTCAAATATGTCAAGAGAAAAAAATGAAAAACTCTTTTCACAATTATTGCACGTACCTCCAGCAAGCAGTACTCAGGAAGCATCCCATCACTGTGTTACTGAGGAAGGCTACGTGAGTGCTGGTGGAAGATGGGGATGAAACACAGGATGGGGCCACACATGCTCAGGTGGCTGTTCACTGGCCCCTGAACAGCGAGCACACATCTGAAGGATACCTCAGAAAGCGAGTGGCTTTTGTTTGGTGGTATGTGGAATATAGTCCTAAAGTTTTTTAAAATATTAAGAAGTCCTCCCTTTTCAGCTCAGCAATACCACCTGCATTAAGAAGTACCATAGCTTAGAAAGACAGAGACCCAATTGTTAAAACTGTGAAGGACAAAAAAGAATATAAAAAATGTCCCTTAGAAGCCTACCTTCTCTTGAAAAGCTCTTGTTCCAAAATGCTCTGTATAATTACTGTTAATTTGTACTAAGGGGCAATGATATATGGGCAGGCAATATCCTCAAACTGCAAGGTCACGTAAGTTGTATTCCCCATTCTTCCCTTGCACTAATGTTAACAGAGATATGAAAGCAAGTGACTTAAGGCAGTTATAACTCGTCTGTGAGTGCACGACAGCCTCAAGTGAGGGTACCGCCCCTGCTTTGTATTATAGCCACGTGCTCCTGCTTTTTCAACAACCTTGAAAAATAAATATTTGAACCACAACCTTCAATAAAGCCCCTCTACATTTGTTGTCAGTCTTAATCACCTTCTGCTGTCTGCTTAGTGCCTTTAGCTCTTAGATGTTGCACCTGGATTCTTGCCTGCTTTATGATGTAGGTTTATATGCCCTTTAATTGAAAGCAAACCGCCTTAGATAATCCAGTGACAACAATGTTACAAGGTCCACTTTCCGTTAAAAGGTAAATAGAAATATTAGGCTGTTCTCTAAAATGAAGAAAAACACATAAAAATACATTGCAATCTACCACACCACTTCCTTTATCAGAGATAAAACCCCATAGCCTAAAAAAATCCCTTTTGTGTTTTTCCCCCATGACAGGAGTGGGAGAGTGTAAGGAACTGCAGTTCTCAATGACTAATCTCTTCACCCTGTATAATATTCTTTGCCCAAGAAAAGACTTCAGTCATACAGTATGTTAAATATTATATTCATGTTACTACAATAACTCTACCAACTTTAACCCTAAGTTTTGTTTAATGTTCTAATTATTACTTGTTGAAAACACTTCATCAAACAATAAAAGAATATGGAAGGATGACAGGAACATACACCACACCTGTAAGCAATGTTTACTATTTTTTTGGGAAGGTTAAAGTGAGTTTGGAGAAGGCAATGGCAACCCCACTCCAGTACTCTTGCCTGGAAAATCCCATGGATGGAGGAGGCTGGTGGGCTGCAGTCCGTGGGGTCGCTAGGAGTCAGACACGACTGAGCGACTTCCCTTTCACTTTTCACTTTCATGCATTGGAGAAGGAAATGGCAACCCACTCCAGTGTTCTTGCCTGGAGAATCCCGGGGACGGGGGAGCCTGGTGGGCTGCCATCTCTGGGGTTGCACAGAGTCGGACACGACTGAAGCGACTTAGCAGCAGCAGCAAAGTGAGTTTATAAAATGGTAGAGAAAAAACGTGGTATTATCTTTAAGGCAACATAATTTCTATAAAACAGCTTCATGATTTTAAGAGGCCATATGACAAGTGATTAAAAATTAAACAGCTGCTTAACATATGCTAAGACCTCATGCTAAGTCACAGCCTGCATGACTGTGCACATGTGAACTGGGACCTCCGGAGTTGGTACAATGGACAGTCTGCATGGCTGGATGTTACAGTTGCATGCACCAATGCAAAATATTCTTTTTTAAGGAAAAAAAAAAAGGAGGCAAAAGTCATTGCTGATGGAATTGTTAATGCAACAAATGATAGGTTTTGAACCAAAGTTCAAAACTGAGATATTCAATTAATACCAAAAATATTATACTATGGGGGGAAAAAACCGTATTTTTCCAAGCACCTAACTGCTTTTCAAATAATCAGGCAGGAAAAACTTCCAAGCTTAAACAGTTAAGTGAATACATTGGAGGAACACCCCTCAGAGATACTAAACTCAAGTTTCTTTGGTTTTAGATAAAAACCATATAGCCTCTTTTTGGTTTAATGAAACGTACTGGTCAAATGGATTCTGTTCCTGACCTCACCAAACAGAACTTACTAGGGAAATCTGCACTGCCAGGTTGGCACATTAGTAGAGCCTCAAACATGGCTTTATTTTAACTAAGCATTATAAAAATGTACAGATGTATAAATTTCCCCAGTATTTCACGGGACTGCTGCTCTGCCTTCAATAATAAGATTGCACTTGTAAGACCACATTTGCGGCAGTGTGTGTGTGTCATTAACAATTTTTTATCAAGTGCAAACAATCCACTATAGACTGATAACAAAGCAAAAAGTCTCCTTTGCATGGAGTCCTATTGATATTCAACATAAGACAGCAGTCATTTAGTAAGGCATTGACACTATAGTTGGAAAAACTTTCCAAATACTACGGGCTTAAGAACAAGGAATGTAACAGTAGTGCAAGCCTGTATGTTCACGGTCCTCAAAACAGAAAAGGACCCACCCTTCTCATGAATGTGAAAAGACGCTGGAATGTTTTTACGGGAAAGCATGTTCAGGATAAGACGGTACTGATATAGTCACAGTGAATATCCATAATCTCCTATTTCAACCCTTTCCCACCAGAATGTGAAAAGTGAATAAAGACAGCAACATTTTTCAAAAAGTTAACTTATATTAAAAATATTTTATAAACAATTTTAATACTACAAAGTAGTATTGCCATACAAAGCAGTTCAAATATTAACTGTTCTTTAAACTGTTAAACTTTATTATAAATTAAAATTTCTTTACAAAAAAATTGCACATAATATTTGACCACTCTTAGGTTCTGATGCACTGGCATTTGCAATAGTTTCTTTAATCTTCAAGTTAAACAGTCTCGGCAAGGAGTCCAGAACGTAGAAAGGGCAATAAACAACCCTGTTAGAGCATTCAAGTGCAACTAGCAGACTTGTGGCCATGGCAGTTACACTTTCCTTAAGATGGACTGCTTAAGTTTTAAATCCTGAAATGAAGAATCTCAAAAGGTTTAAAGAGGAAAAACTAAAAGGGACTGCCGGCTTTTTACTGTAAACACAGCCCTGGAAATTAAATCCCAAACAAGAATCTCTCAGGCATCAGAGAGTGTCAAGTGAATCAGGAATAGCACAACATAAAGGAAGGGGGAAAAGTAAAAAATAAAAACAAAAACAAAGCAAAATGAAAATAAATGTCAGTCACTTTGAGGAACTATACTTACGTACATGATGTTATGAGAATCTGGCAGGGCCCAGAAGCAGGCCAAACAGGAAGTTCATTTATCCAACCGAAGAGGGTCATGTTCATTGCTTCCGGTTTTGAGGATAGGATATTGTAGGGGACTTGATATGATCAGTAATGCTTGTCTGCCTTACACAGACCTTAGCCAGGGATCAGCCTAATCTTGAAGGACCATTCAAATAATTTTGGCAATTATTATAAGGACTGAGAACTGACTGCACCCAGTGTTCAGTGATTCTTGCTTTCTGTTTTGTAACTGTTTAAATTTAAGAGCTCATTTAGGCTGACTCCAATCTCTTGGCACTTGGAAACTAGTTTTCTCAGGTTATCAGTTTTACCTCCTTCTGATGCTTCAAACAAGAGTTGCTGTAAAAGATAGGGAAGCATAGAAGTAAGACTTAGCTAGATTTTAAGCATTACCACATCAATGGATATGGCACATGCAGAAAATTTATAGGAAAACTTCAAGATGAAATAAAAGATAAAAAGCATTACATCTTTCCACAGTGATGCACAAAGAGGTAACTTCTGTAAGGCTCTCTGATATAAACGGTGGACCTATAAGATAGATATATATACAACTGCATCAGGAAGTGTGGTGAAAAGCCCCTTCATAATCCTAACCATCCGAATGGTAACTTCATAATATAATAACATTCAAGACAAAATGGTTATATTGGGTTTTGGAGTTTCCAAACATGTAGAGTTCTTAGGATGTTAACCTCTATATTTTAATCCTTTTAAATTGAGAAGTCAACAAAAAGGGTAGAATAACTACTTAAAAAAAAAAAAGAAACTCATCTGATAATCATGGCTTACCTCTCTTTGTCCCTTTAGAACAATCTCAGCAGCAATGGCTCTAAGAAAAAAAAAAGGAATATAGAAAAGGAAAAAAAAACATTTATATATCTTTGAACAAAATGAAATACTACCACTCGCAGAATACTGACTGTGGGAATCTGAGAACAAAACTTCCTGAAAGTAACAGGCTAAACTTCCAAGGAGGGTAACCTATAGTGAAAAGAAAAATTCAACAATTTTTATCAACTTTACAATAATAAAGCAGACCAGTGTTCTGAACATAAATTAAGGTTCATGAAAAATATTCATAATTGCTAATAAAAAAAAAATTAGCACTAACACCTACAAAAGAAAGAAGACATCCAATTGTAACAGGGGGAAAACCCTGCATTTCAAAAGAGACACTCTTAAAATGTGTATAACAGATCTGTTTGATAACAGTAGTGTTATCCACATGTTCTCCTTCAAGGAAAATTAATCTAAATTAGAGATCTCTCCGCGTGGAGAAATAGATATCATTTCAGATTTACCTGTCTGGAGCAAACCTTATAAATAAAAGCAATTGCTATAAGAACATGTACAAGATTGTTGCATTACATTTTCCAGGTGGCCAGGCATGTTGGGATATTATATGTAAACATCTTGGCTTGAAGTTTCAGAATCTGAACATTGCTTTCTTCCCATTCATGTTGAAGTAGCCTGTAAAGTACATTCAGGGAAATGAACAAAAGCATTCCAAGTATGAGGAACTCAAATGTGCTCTATGAGCAGAATGTTTGATTAGTTATAATTTTTGATCCATTAAATTCCATCAAGGCTATTCAGCAAGTATTTGTAGAAAGCCTCTTATTAAAATTACCCTGGGAAAGAAACATGCAAACTAGCAAAAGGTAGCAAAGCACCTCTCCAAATTAACACTCTACATGCCCCTCCTTTAAGCCCCAAGTCTTCTAAAATAATGAACTGATATATTAATATGATTTCTTAGTATTTTTCTTTCTTTACTAAACAGAGTATACTTAATTTCCTTAAGCTAAAATGTAATAAGTACATTGACTAATTATTAAGTTCTCTACTCTAAAAAAAATACGACAGGAATGACTGTAAGGAAATAAGAATGATCAAAAGTGGAGCTTTACCAACAAAACCAACAATTAAACTACCTATATTCCAAAATACCCACCATTACAGAAACTAGTCAAATACCACTACATTTTCTATTTCACATGTTTTACCAAAAGTGATGATTTATAATACAAATTTCTGTAATTAACTTCGGTAGATTAGCATGCTGACTGAGAATTTTTATTATAAAACACTGTAGTGCTACTTTGTTATTTTTGGCATAGTCTGAGGCTTTTGAGTTTTCAGTCTCTTACACCGTTTCCCACATGCACACTAAGTGGAGTATAAACATAGAGGAATATCTGCCAACTACTTTAGGCACCTTGTGCAAGTGCGTGTTCAGTCGCTGAGTCGTGCCCGACTCTTTGTGACCCCATGGAATGCAGCCTGCCAGGCTCCTCTGTCCATGGGATTTTCCAGGCAAGAATACTGGAGTGAGTTGCCATTTCCTCCTCCAGGGGAACTTCCCAACCCAGGGATAGAACCCGCTTCTCCTGTGTCTCCTGCATCAGCAGATGGATTCTTTACCACTGAGCCACCTGAGAAGTCCTTAGGCACCTTATAATCCGTAAAACAAGCTTAGAAGCATAAGACACAACTGATGCAGTGGAAATGATGGCACAAGTAGAAGCCAGAGCAGTAGTACACAGGGTACCTTTTTGAATCAAAAAGCACAATTCTTCACAGTTAAAATGGATTTTATTCTATCAGAGCAGAAAAACTACAAACAAATGCTCTAAAAAAAAATCTAACTGAATGTATGAAATCACTGGATGAGTGTTTCTCCAACGTCATTAGAGAGCTCTAACTCAGGAAACTGCATTTTAAATGAGTATCCCAGGAGATTCTGATAACATGCTAATATTTGAGAATGACTGACCTAAATGAAGTCATAGTAACTAAAATATACATGGATGGTTGCTTTTCTCTTTCACTCTTGTCCCCTTATAATTTGCAGTTTTCTGAAGTGACTAGATTTTTACAATCACTTTTACGTGAATAACTATTGCTAACAGCTCTGAAATTAAAGTGGAATGAGGAAATAGTGAAAGAACAGACTATTCTTAGTAAGTCTTCAAGAATCATTTTTTTTTGAAGAGCCGATACAACTGAACTGAGAACTTTATTTTTCCTTACCTCAGTGCAAGTCCAGAATTAGTTGGCATAATTGAGCAAAACCGTTCCAAGGTTTTGGAATGCTGGGTCTTTGGAACACAGCTCAAATAAAAGAAAATAACCTGTAAAGGTTGAGGGGGGAAAGGAATGCGACAAAATGTGAAATCCAATTACCTATGTGTTCTAACGAGAAAACTAAAATAAAATGGTCTTTAAGACATGAATGTATAAATTATAATAATGTATGATGCTGTGAGTTATAGTTCCTATCATTAACTATATTAGTGACTTTCCAAGTATGAATTAGGAAATATGATCCAGTGATGACAGCCATGGACTGAGAACACTGACAAGAAGCCAGGAGTCTGGGTTTTTATCCCTGAGTCTACCTTTACTTGCTGTATAGCTGGGCAAGTCATAGGGCTAATAATACCTGCCACATCTTGCTCATGGAATGCCCGTGTATAAATGACTTAATGTCCATAAAGTGGTTTGAGATCCTGGGATAAAGAATGGCATAGAAGTACAAAGCATAGTAATTGGTTATCCTGATTAGCAACAAAACCAACCCACCAAAAAAATAAATAAAACACAGAGATGTTTTAGTCTACACTGAGCTTTAGGCAGGAGCTTTTAGCTTACACTGCACCGAATGATAGGGGTCTCTGAAAATAAAACAATTTTAAAAGAACACTTTGCTTCACTGCCTGTAAGATGATGACCTTATAAATATATCAATATTCAGATTCTATTTTAAAAATTCCAAACGTCATCTGATTTCAGTTTTCTTATGTCCCATGTATGCCTATATTTGCTTGACAAAATACTGATACAAAGGGCAGCTACAACATGTAAGGACATTACTATTCATTTTAAAGTTACAGAATTTTTCATTCAGTAAAATTTCCAATTACTCAAGAAAAATATTACTGATATTATTAGTTACTTCTTTTGATCTCTCTTTTTTAATATGTATTAAACCTTAATATTGCTTCACTTGTGCTTCAATGTTAAATTTGCTTAAGTAGAACATAATTAATATGCACATTTATCTTAACTGAACTTTAAAGGGCTCTGTTTTGAGACTTTGAAGAGATAAATAGAAAACAAGGTCAAGAATAATAGTAAATGCTAGCAAAGTGGTCCTAAGAAAAGCTCTTCTGATATTAAACAGGAGTTTTGCTATCATTTAAGTTCCCTTCTTTTGTACAAATATCTAAAGAAAAAAAGTTTTAAGCTCTTACCCTATTATGAAATTCATAGTTGGACCAGTAATCAGCACTGCTAAAAGGAATGGGGTATCGGGCAGGGACTGTAACCAAACATCTATTCACTAAATCAGTAAAAAATTTGAATTCTTGGACTTTGTTTCTGGATCCAGCGGCTCTATTATTGGCAAAGACAAGATAACTGCCAAAAGAAAAATATTATAATTTAGAATAATTAAGTCAGCAATTCTCTAAGAAGAAACCCAACCAATTTCCCTTATTTCAAATCCCATTCTTATTAAGAGGAACTAAACTTACTCCATCCAAATCTTCTGCACTATATCAGATCTCATGGCCACCCCTAATGCTGCCTCATATGCCTCCACTGTCTCTTTAATACTTGATTGAAGAGGATGACAAAGGCTGTTTAAAAAATGAAGGAAAACATTGTATGTCTACAGCTCAATTCAATTAGATAAAGGAATGACAAAGTATAAGCACTACAGATATTATTACAATGGAATCCTTCTTTTGATCTTCTTTAATAATGAATAAACCTTAGCATCCCTTCAATTCTGCTTCAGTGATTTTAACAACAGGTTAATTTTAATATAGTGTAATTCAGTAGTAAATAACAAGTGCAAGCCTCGTATGCAACATTTCTCTCCACAGTAGATGTCTCACCAGTATATCAGCCACAAATAAGGAACTTGGTGGTTAAACATTTCATCATCAAAATTTCCTTTACATAAACAGGCTGGAATGTCAAGTGGTCCTGGGATATTCAGGAGATATCTGAGGGGAAAAAATCATACTCTTTAAAATTATGCCTATGTATATATGGATTATTAATACTTTTTAAAAAGTCCTCAGTTTCAAGTAAAATTTCCTTGAAAAATTTTTATAAGGTAATGAGACTTTATTTTGGGGTGTATATCATATCATTTTGATCACATCTCTAGCATCATGTATTTATTATCTTCTACCTATTTAAATGGGATTCCCTTGTAGCTCAGTCGGTAAAGAATCTCCCTGCAATGCAGGAGACCCAAATTCAATTCCTGGGTCGGGAAGAACCTCTCTGGAGAAGAAAATGGCAACCCGGTCCAGTATTTTTGCCTGGGAAATCCCATGGACAGAGGAGTCTGGTGGGCTACAGTCCATGGGGTTAATAAGAGTTGAACATGACTCAGTGACTAAACCACCACCACCACCTACTTAATTAACTCTTCTAAAACAAATTTTTAAAAATCTTTAGCTCAAATTAAACAACCACCATAATCATCTAATGAAATCTAATTAAAAACAGAGAACAAATGAGACTACCCACAAAATCTATACATTCTTGTAAAGACAAAATTCGAGTTATAAAACTTGCTATCTGAAAACTGTTTCTCCCTCAAATAACATACATACAGACAAATACCACTATACTTAATTTTAGACATATCAAAGTGATTTCTGTAACATATTGGCCTATAAGGCACTTGTCAAAAAGAGGTCTATGATCTGCAGACTGCTGCTGCTGCTGCTGCTAAATCACTTCAGTTGTGTCCGACTCTGGGCGACCCCATAGACGGCAGCCCGCCAGGCTCTCCTGTCCCTGGGATTCTCCAGGCAAGAACACTGGAGTGGGTTGCCATTTCCTTCTCCAATGCAGGAAAGTGAAAAGTGAAAGTAAAGTCGCTCAGTCGTGTCCGACTCTTCTCGACCCCATGGACTGCAGCCTACCAGGCTCCTCTGTCCATGGGATTTTCCAGGCAAGAGTACTGGAGTGGGTTGCCATTGCCTTCTGCAGATAAGACTGAGAAATACTGAAAAATAAAGTCTGCTCTTAAAAAGCCACAATACTAAAGGATACTAAAAACTATCTTTTTGACTTTGCTAATTCAGATTTTCCCCAATATATTTGAATCTGTGTGTATAACACTACCAACATCTTCAGGAACAATGTTTTTAAAGGAAATACACTGATTTCAACAAGGACAACCAACTGGATTTAAAAAATTATTTCAAGGGGCTACGTTTTAATGTATTAGAGAGGCTGTATGGGGTCTGGGGTGGGGAAGATTGAGTAGGGAGCCATAAGACACGGAAGAAATGGTAAATCTAGAAGTTATCATCCCAGCTTGGCCATAACTACCTGTATCACCATGAGCTAATCACTTAACTTCTAAGGGTATCAGCTTTCATCAAAACTGAGGTAAGAGAAGATAACTTCAACTCTCATGTATGTAATATAATCCCTACTAACTTCAGTAAGGTGAATGAAACCCCCAGGTTAATTTTTATGGTTATCTACTAACCTTCAAAATGATTTGAAACACATGAAAATTACTCCTTCTAGCTCTGTTTTTATACTAAATTTGACACGCAACATTTTACAGCATAAAATTTATACTAAATGTTACACAGAGAAATGAGACTCCAATTCTAATATTACAGTTCTAAGTACTTTACAATTTCTACTCATGAAATAAAAATATTTTAAACCTATTAAGAGCACTGACAACTATTAATAAGCTTTGGCTCTTTTACAATAATTAAAAATATTTGTATCAGGGACTATCCTGGTGGTTCAGTGGTTAAGACTCTGAGCTTCCAATGCAGAGGGCATGCATGGGTTCAATCCCTGGTCCGGGGCTAAGTTCCCACATACCGAGTGGTGTGGTCAAAAAAACTTGTTTTATCAATACTAGTAAGTATGGCCGGAGAAGGCAATGGCACCCCACTCCAGTGTTCTTGCCTGGAGAATCCCAGGGATGGGGGAGCCTGCTGGGCTGCGGTCTATGGGGTCACACAGAGTCAGACATGACTGACCCGACTTAGCAGCAGCAGTAAATATGGCAATGCTGAACACTCTCTAACTTACTGCCATTCTCTTAATATTTGACTCAAAAAAGATTTCCTCAGTTAACGGAAATGCACTCTATAAAGAAGGACTCCAAATTGTCTACATAAACTAAGCACAGGATATTTTTTCCTCATAATTCTTGGTGAACTGTGAATTATGCCTTTACAGTAGCAAATTAATTAAGCAAAATGACTTAGTAAACAATGAGAAGATTATCTGGAGGTAGCCCACTTTCAAATTTTTATTGACCCAGAATAAATTTCTGCTTTATTAAGCTGACATCAAGAAGATATCAACATTTTTGACCATGGCACAAACTGGCAGCATTTTCTTCAAAACTAAAATAATTACCTTCATGCCAAAAGGAAAATCAGAATTGTCAAGTTTTAAAAAAGTCTTGTTCAGCCTTGAAGTTAACCTATTCTCTGAGATGTTAAAGCAATCTAACTCCAATAGGGAGAAAGTCAGCATCGGGAAGCCGAATAATCTCTATTTTGTAATTTTGTAATCTCTATTACAAAATTATTCTTTTGTAATTAACTGTAAGATGTTAATCTAGGTATGCCGCTGCTACTGCTGCTAAGTCGCTTCAGTTGTGTCCGACTCTGTGTGACCCCATAGACGGCAGCCCGCCAGGCTCCCCCGTCCCTGGGATTCTACAGGCAAGAACACTGGAGTGGGTTTCCATTGCCTTCTCCAATGCATGAAAGTGAAAAGTGAAAGGGAAGTCGCTCAGTCGTGTCCGACTCTTTGCGACCCCATGGACTGCAGCCCACTAGGTTCCTCTGTTCATGGGACTTTCCAGGCAAGAGTACTGGAGTGGGGTGCCATTGCAATCTAGGTATAGCAAAGCAGAAAGACCTTTAGGAAGAGTACTAAAATCATGATGTCAATAAACTGGCAACTCTCAGAGGACAGAAGAAAAGACTCAAGTCTGGTAAAGAATAGTGACCCCAAACTTTTTTTGTCAAATTTCAAAATCTACGGCAGATAAACCACTGACTTAACAAAATGTGGGTTATTTTTGAAAATATGTTTTCATATAACATTACGATACTGAGGGGTAGGATGCAGGGAAGGGGGTACCTAAGAAAAGAAAACTGCATGCAAGCATTAGACTTGCACATATAAATCCAAGACTTTACCTTTACTCAGTATTTTCTATAGGAATACTTTTTAGGAGATACTCAGCTTAGACCTTCCTTCTCTCAGCTCTTCCTAACGTAAAATAATAAAGTTGTATCATGATATTTTCCTTTCAATGCTATTTTACTTATGCTCAGCAAACTACATCCATTTTCATAAATAAACTTTTATTGGAACATAGCAATGCCCATTCATTTATATACTGTCGATGGCTGCTTTCCTGTTATAAAAGCAAGGCTGACTAGTAGTGACAGGCCATATGGCTTGCAAGTCTAAAATATTTAGTATCTGGCCCTTAAGGAAAAAAGTCTGCTGATCCTACTGAGAGATGAGGAGGAAGAATAAAAGAGAACTTTTTAAAAGCCTCCAAAAAACCCACCCCATATGATGTGCTGTGGCCTCTTATTGTTGTTAGAACAAGAATTCACAGGGAAGCAAATAAAGGCAGTAAATACAGAATTCTCGATAAGCTACTGAGAGAGTGATGGTTGAAAAGAAACTTCACTAAAGGCTCTAACTCAACAACCTTTCAGAAGTTGAAGTAGTCGTCTTCAGAATTTTTTTTCAAAAAGGCATATTATTTAGATTCACTTTAAGTCACCAATCCAATAATTTGAAATTTATTTTTCCATAAATCACTGAGATTATCTCAGGATAGTTTGTTGATATAGTATTAAGTGCTAAAGTTAACAATGACAATAATTAAAAGCAGAATGGATCACCATAGTGTTAATACAAAACTTCCTTTGTAAGTGTTCTTAATACAGAGAATAAAGCATTTTACATTTTGTGTCCATTTTTACTAAGTTTTATTGCTCTTGTAACAGATCTATAAGAGGGTATTCAAGTATCTTAAAAAAAAAAATCTAATCTAAAATATAATCAATCCACCAAAAACTGGTAGTCTTTCCACTAAGCTACACCATTTCTCAGTCTTCTACAAACTTACCGAAACAGATCCAAGTTACTATACTTCTCAAACCCAGGTTTAAAGAAGGATGCAATAAACTTCCGCAAAAATGGAAGAAGATTATCTCCTCGATTCTATTTTTAAAAGAGGGAGGAGAGATATACATTAGGCTTACAATGTCTAATTAAAATTTTTCAAGGGAGAAAAAGCCCCACCATCAACATCACCCCCAAAATAATGAGTAGATTAAGTTTTTTGAGTAGGTGGAGGTAGAGATGACTTTTGTATTTTGATTTCCAAACTGAACTAACCAATAAACAGCTTAACATCCAATATACCACAAGCAAATTTCATTCACCAATTTCACCAATTACCCACTAAGCTCTATTACATGTTTGGCTCTGTGCTAGGTGAGGAGTAGGGGAGCTCTTTCCCCTCTAGGAGTTCTTAGTATAGTATATAAAGTAGCCGTAAGCAAATTCACAATGTGATACAATGGCTGAACTATGGATGGAGTATACTGGAAGAAAGAGAAGGAATACCTAACACAGTTTGCAAAGAGCAGACAATCAGTAAAACATCCCGGAGAGCCTGATGCCTGAAACATCTTAAAGGACAAATGAATGTGAAACAAAAACATCATATTTAAGAATTATGAAAAACAAAGAATTTTTTCTTTTTTCTTTACCTGTAAGATGAAGAATTTGCATGTATGATAAAAAACCTCTGCATTCTGAGGACTTTTTTCAAATGCAGTAACCCACACTGCCCTGGCTTTGTCCTGCTGATTAATTTTCAAATATAAAGCAGCAAGGGATTCCAACAACTGGCAGTTCATGGGACATGATTCCAATAAACATTTACAAAGCTCCACTGCAGCCTCATACCTTCACAAGAAAAACACACATATTAACACATGAAAAACTGATTTTTAATATGAGGTTAACTGCTTGTCAATTAAGTTTTACCTCTCAAGAAGCTGGTGCAGAACAATCATGTTAGTGTAAAGTGGGACACAGGTCTCTACTCTTTCCTCAACAGTAAGGCTCTCATCTGTGCAAGCTTTCACCGCATCTACCCAAAAACATCACAAAAACATGAATCAAATACAAAATCAATTTTTCTTCTTTTGTTTGACCATATCTTATTCACCTTTATTAAGCTCCTGGCTTTCACCTGAAGGAGATATTTCAGATTATCTCCAGACTCCTAAAACTGATCTCTTATCCTCACTTTCCTGTTAAGAATAAAACATCCATTGTTAGCTCTTGCATCTAAATATATATCTTTGCATTTATATTAGAGTCTCGAAAAACTATATCAAGAAAATTAAAGAATCAATTATCTTCTCATCTTTCTCTCACCTGCTTCAAGAGGCCTTGCTCTGATAATCTACAGTCATTTAAATATATCCCCCTAAACTTGATATTTTCCCCCCAGTTTTCTATCATGGTTAACCCTTTCCTTATCTTTTTTTTAAGACCTGAAAAGCACTATGAACCAATTCAGCATAATTAAGATTTATACAATTCTTCTTTATTCTTTCAGAACACTTTTCCCTTTATAAAGAATCCTTTACTTGATCTGCTTCTTAGAGAATAGTCCTCCATTGTTTCACTGTGCACCACTGTCACCATTTCCTTCTTGCCCAATAGTGATATGACTTCTCAGATTTGCTAGGTTAAACTTAGCAGATTTGCTAAGCTAAACTACTCAGATTTGCTAAGTGAAAGCCACTCTGAAATAGCACTTATGAAGTTAGCTTGTAAGTATCCTATCTAAACAAATCTATCTTTATATTAGTATATGATAATGTTCTTCTTCTTAATTTCTGCTTGCTTCTGCTTCTAAAAGATTGTATTTTCTCTTGGTCTCATTCAACTACTGAATAACTTACTGTGGGAGCACATTAAAAATTGCAAAATACTACATAATACAATAATTTCTATGTTGATAACTTTTAAATCCATTTCTCTCCATAACTGTCCATGTAAGGTATACTTCCTTGTCTCCTTCTAGCAACAAGACTTTCTACTTGGGTGACCAATTATCAGTGACACCGATTATCATTCACACTCTTACTAGCAGTCTTTCCAATTCACCGGTTTTCTATCAGCATACTTTCCTTTTCCTGGTCTCAAAACCCTGAAATCATCTTTGACTATTTTTTCTCTTCTTCCCTGATATTTAATCTGTCTCTTAGATATCTCCAATAAATACTCTTTTCCAGGTTACTTTCTTTTAACACCTCAGTTATGGAGATTGGCTTCTGGTTGGTTTTCCTACCTTTGGTATCATTTCTCTCCAGCACATTCTTTCTTTAAGATTCTCTATTGCCATCAAACCTACCACACAAAGTTCTTGGAAACCTAGTATCATTCCACTTATCTAGTTTAATTCCTACTATTCTTTATCACAAAAGTCTCCCTTTGATTGGAGAAGGAAATGGCAAGCCACTCCAGTGTTCTTGCCTGGGAAATACCATGGACAGAGGGACCCTGGCAGGCTGAAGTCCATGGGATTGCAAAAGAGTCAGACACGACTTAGCAATTAAACATCACAACTCATTTTGATAAGGACTCTTCCATCTTCTAATTTCTCTTTAAATACATTGCACCAATTCTTATCTACTTGTTGCTTTTTGTTTACTTACTTCCCCTAATAGGAATGTCCTTCTTTTACTTTTTTCTTCCCTGGTTTATTCAATGAACATTTACTAAGCACTCAATATGCTGCCAGACATTACAGGCCCTTGAGAAACAGAAATAAAACAGAATCCCAGCTTCGAGAATGAGGTTCATTATGTCAGTCACATCATAATCAAGCTCCAAAGTGCAGGTCCAAGTCCTAACTGTTCTATGAAGACATACTTGATCGTGCCAACCTGCAATAACCTCTTCCCTTTAGGTTTATGGCCTGTACCATGTAATTCTCTAAATCACAGATCTCAGCCTCTTTTCTAAGCACAGAATTTAGACTATATGCTGAGACTGTCATACTTCTCATATGTTGATTGATGTTATATGTATAGATTTTATCTTCTGACTAGGCTATATACTTCTTATTAGAAGGGAACAGACTTTGTATCTTATTATTTCAAAGCAGATACTTTGGTTAGTACAGAGAGGAATCAAACTCAACTGATTGAGGGAGAAAATACTAACTACTTGAAAAAATAAGGTATTATCTTTTAACTTTCACATTGATAGATTGCTTTACAAAATTTACCTGGTTCTGTGACTCAATCAACTCACTAAACCTATGTAAACATGCTGTATTATTTACATGCTTAGCTGAAACCCTTTGCCGTAATCAGAAAACCTATGTAATGTCGTACAGTTTCTGGTTTTCACACATGACCATGCTCACCTTATCTGATTTAATCTTTAAAGCATTTATATAATTAAACTACAGGGGCTTCGCTGGTGGTCCTGCAGTTAAGAATCTACCTGGCAATGCAAGGGACACCAGTTTGACCCCTGGTTCAGGAAGATGCCACATGCAGCAGGAGTAACTAAGCCCATGTGCCACAACTGCTGAAGGCCGCACACCTCAACCAAGAGTAGCCCCCACTCACTGCGACTAGAGAAAGCCTGCGTGCAGCAACAAAGACCTGCCACAGCCAAAAATAAAGTAAATATTTTAAAAAAAGAAATAAAACTACAATTTGCAATACATAAATTTGTTTCACTTTATTATGAAGAATCATAATAAGCAATAAGCTGATGTTCTAAATAATTTATAAACATTTATACTTACCTTCAAATACTGCAAACAACATGTCAGGATTAGTCTTTACATCTTGAACTGCTTGCCACGGCATTACAAATGGTTCTATGTTAACAATTCTTGAAGGATTGGCATTAGATGGATCGTAAAATTTTGAAGGAAGGATGTTGAATTCAATAAGATGTATGTAGGCCAGCCATGCCAAACATCGATCACTTGTTTTAAGGTATTCAGCTACTCTTCCATCAGTAGCCAATTTCAATGCATTCTAGGTAAAATGGAAAAATAATCTGAAGGTGTTTTTTAAAATATTCCTAATAAGATTCAACTGCAAAGGCAAAGAAGATTAGAAGTGTTTTATTTCTTTGGCATGATTCTTAAACAGCTAAGTCCAATTTTTGATAGTCACCAATTTTTTAAATGAAAAAACTCTTTAGAGAGATCAGTAACAGATTAACATAGGTTTCACTATACTAAGGTTTATGACATAATTAATGAAAAGGTTAAATTTATTTATATATTTAAAGTGTCTTAATATTCAAAATCTAGTAAGAATAAAAATGACAAACAAAAAAACCCCACCACACCCATATAGAAGATTTTCATTATGGACTAATCCCCTTAATGGTGTGAATCTCCAGAATATTGAAGTTTATTCTGGGGGGTACTCAACAATTATTATTTTCATTTAAACCTCATAAATATTCTAAAGACTGTTCTAAAGATTTTATCCCTACTAAATAAGCAAAGGAGGAAACAGTCACAAACTTGCCCAAATTCACACAACTTACTAAAAAGTGGCAAAGATTTAGAATGTCATTAAATGCTGTAATAAATGCTTACCTGTAAAATTGCAAGTGCACTTTGGCATCTTCCAGTAAATATGTGCAGCTGAACTCTAAACAAAAGAGCCTCTAAAAGTTGAAAGGACAGAGTATCTGATGCTTCCCTCTTGGCTGCTCCCATGAGAAACTCCACCATTCTCTCACATACGTAATCTTTTTCTTCAAAGGTGCTTTCCAGGTGCAGAAACTGTCCAAAGGGATTTCATATGATTAGTCCTGCTTCACAAGAATATCTAATACTACATATTTTTCACATTTCACTAAGAAATTGTCATATATTAAAAATTCAATTTCTGCAAAAAGGATAATTACAAATATGTATAAACCCATCTTCCAGTACTAAGTTGGATACTGGAATCGGATGACAACTAAAACAACAGAGATATACTGTTAGAATTATCACTGAAGCCATTTCACCTTTGATTGAATCAATAAATAGATGGCAGCAAGACCACAGTGGATCTTCAAAAGCTCATGTGTTTATGACCACATACAATTTGCACTGCTCAGGTGTGTGACTGTATAAAAATTTCGAGAATAACATTCATATAAGAAATACGTGACAAAATAACTGCAAGAATTAAGAAGTCCTTTAAAGACCAAACAACTTCAGGAAAAACATTACACACTGTAACCTGAGTTGATCAACAGCATTAATTTTTATATAAAGCTTCAGGTTAAACTCAAGCATTTCTCACTGTCTGAATCCGTTCACTGAGTTGGGGGAATAAGAAAGTGGCATGTTCATTCACTAAGGGTGTCATGTCATCCAAGTCTGTCTGTTCTGAACTTCAGTTAGCAAGCAAATAACAGATCTGACAGCCATAGGCTTATATGAAGGCTTATCTGAGTCTAATAATTCCTGAGTTCAGCTAGTAAAACTTCACGTATCAATGAATATTTACAAGTGGATTAATTATGATTTTAAGCATAGGTAGGCAACATCCCATTTTCTCAGAGAATGAAAAACTTTGTCACCAAATCTTTTTAATTTGGCAAGGTTCGATATTAGTATGATTTACAGATTATTTTCATAAGTAATGAGAACATAATAAAAAGACCAAAATGTTTTCTGGCCTTCATGAAAATGTTACATAAGCATAAAAAGTTTTTTTTAATTATTTTCAGGTACTTAGCAAAAATTTACTTAATTTGTCCCAAATAAAATTGCTTATGAATAGGTAAGTGTGAAATGCTTTAAAATGTTTATCTTTTTTCATTACCAATAAAGTAAACAACAACAATAAAAAAACACCTCTTCACTAAATACTGACTTTTTTTAAGTTTAAATTAATCTGGACCCAGAGAAGTGGTTTTAAGGTTACTAGACAGTGAAAGTAAGCTTATTATTATATCTGTATGCTGACAAAACAAATAATCTATGAAGTTACACATCAATATTTAAGATGGCCTGAAGAACTATATGATAATGCACACACACACACAACTTTATTGTTTCTACTCACAGTCCAAAAACTTTGATAATCAGGAGCATATTCAACAGCTGTTTCACACATTTCCTGTACCTCCTCCTTGGTTCCTCTTTTTGAGAACAATCTGAGATAATGGCACCAAATTTCTGGATTGTCTTTGTTGTTTTCCAAAGCTCGAGCCAGAACATTTAAAGCAGAATCCAAGGACTCTGAACACAGCCTACATATTTGAAAGAAAAGGAGGAGCATCTTTTTTAATGCCTGAAAATACTTTTTAAATCAGTCTAGTCTAATAAGTCAACTTTTAAATTCCATTTTCTATTAGAACCTACCAAGAAGCTAGAATTACCTATGATAAAGAGAAGTAGATTAAAATTTTGTATCACATTTGTCCAAAAATGTCCTAATTTTCCCATAAAGCCAACAATTTCTTTTTAAGTGCATATTCAATGTGCATTTACCAGATAAAAATATGGTGGTGTAAAGCCATTAGATCATCAACTTCAAATGTGCTTTCTGTCCATATTTAGCAATATGTCATGATTTACAGTGGTCTGGGAATGGGAAAAGTTAAACAATTCTCAAGGCCAGCTACTACCAGCACAAAATAATCAAGGCTTTCAATATAATAGTTCTTTTCAACAGTCAAGGGCTTGCTGTCTCTTGGAGAAGAAAATTGTCTCTCATGATCCTATTCATAAAATAATGTACAGTTTTTGGACCTTCATTTAATAAATGAGTCAGAAAAGAAAACACTTTAACTTATACCATTAACATGAAAATGACACACAAAGCAAGTTAAAAAGCACCATATTCAGGTATGTGTGATATACTAGCATTTTGTACTGCTACCTTAAAAAAGTTTTTAGATAAAGCAGCCTTTAAAAAAAATACACCTATTTCAAAAGTATAGCAATAAATATTACTCCTGGTCATAAAAGATTATTTCTGCAATCCTATCAATAAGTAGGAGTCAGAAAACATAATTATGTAATAGGAGTTGTCATTTTTGAGATAAATTAATATTTATCTTATGTGAATATACATAATGTAACACTGACACAGAAAGTCAGTCCACCAGAATTTAGAGGTTCTTAGACAACCTTTAAATCTCTAAATGATAATTAACCTAAAATTTAACCTGTTACACTGTGACTTTACCAAAATTTTATTAAGAGACCACGACTACCTGACTTATTAAAAAATGCAATGATTAATTCTTGGACTGCTCAGAATTTACTGTTTTAACTGATACTACTTTGAAGTAGCCTACTTAAGTTAAAGATTGTAGCTAAATTATTATCCATACACTGAGCCATGCACATAACTCAAGATGTAATCTTAAACTTTTTCTAACAGCTTTTAAACAATTAAGTACTTTACACTTTGTCAAAAAACAAAGGCTCCACTGATACTAGGAGGGAAACCTGATTACCAGAGAGGAAATAAACCTCAAACATAAGAATATAAAAGTGCAACAGCTTACACAAAGATTAGAAGGAGACCTACCCCTCATTTTGGTTCAAGTACTTGTATGCAAGCTTGAGCCAAAGTTGTACATGAGAAGGATTTTCTAGCACACTTGCTTCTAAATTAGCAATGTCATCAGTCTCATTTGTAAAGTATCTGACATCATCCGGAGTGACAACTGTATCCAGAGCTGGAACATTTATTCGGTTCTCTGGCTGGAAGGCTATAAGGAAAAGTAAGTTAGCCTCACAATTTCTCTAATCCACAGATCTAAGGAGCACATCTTCTAATCTACAAATAGTACATAATTATGAAAATCTGAGGTTATAATGTAAGATGTGCTTGACAGTAAAGCACTCATTCATACATTACTTTGTTCACTCATTTAATTAATTCATTCTGTGAGCCTACTGTATGTCAGAAAACACAGACTCATCAAAGATTAAACAAAATAGGATGCCTGTTCTCAAGGACATAGGCCAGGCAGTAGTTCTCAAATGGGAGCAGTCTCCCCACTCAAGTAGGTTTAGCAATATTTAAAGCCTTCACATTTACCAAAGGGTGATCCTTGCATTTACTGAACATGGGTCATGGAACAACATTCCTGCAATATAAGGGGTAGTCTTGCATAAGGAAGAACTAATTGCCTTAAACACCAAGCAGCATCACTGCTTTTTAAAAATGAAAAAATTTTAAAGGCTAGTAGATTATACCAAGGGGCTTCCCAGGTGGAGCTAGTGGTAAAGAACCCGCCTGCCAATGCAGGAGATGGCAGGAAACACAGGTTCGATCTCTGAGTCGGAAAGATCCCCTGGAAGAGGAAATGGCATCCCACTCCAGTATTCTTGCCTGGAGAATCCCATGGACAGAAAAGCCTGGCAGGGGCTCTGTCCATGGGGACCATGTCCATGGGGTCGCAAAGAGCGAGACACAACTGAACAACTGAGCATGCATTCACAGATTATATCAAAAGATTAGCAAAGTGTTAGACAAAGAAATGACACCACAATTTCATGATTCTGGATCTTACATTACTTCTTACCATACTTAATTGGTCCTGTAGACTGTTCCTCATCACTACTGAAATTGTTCTCTGAAATAGGTTTTCTCCAAAACTTTGGCTTCCACTTTCTTTTATCTTTGTAGGTTGTAAATGGAGGTGCTAAAGTAGATAGAAGACTGTTAACAGAACTAGTCTTTTATAGTTCTGAAAAATAACTAAACAGTGCTCAATAAGAGCTAAATTTATTCTATCATGTTACTCAGAAACGATAAATATATTTTTTATATAATGCCAAAAATTTGTTCTCATAAACTATAAGGTCCTTTTGTGTGAGACACAGATACATATACTTACTATGGCCTTTACTTTCATTGATATTGCTCACAAGGAGAACAGCCATCTGGTCCATTGACATTCGATCTTTGTTTACTCCAAAAAGTTTCTCAACATATTTTTCTGAAATTAGAACAATGTTATCTTCATAAAAAGTATAAAAAACACAGATTACGGTGATGAGGCTAATTAAAGAGTATGAACAAAAGAATAGTTTAAAAATTAAAGGTACTAGTCAAAAACATCTATGGCTTCTAAAGGGCAAGGCCTACATTATCTCAACTAATACAGCAAACCCTACCATATCATGCACCCCAATTTGGGTTGAAAAAAAAGTAAGCAACCTAAACAAGTGAAAATTAAGGTCATTAATTAGGAATGACTAAACAGATTGTTTTGTTACAATCACTAAGAATTGTGATTATACTGAATTTAACAAAGATCAATTTCCTTACTTCCAAAAGACTTATTTGGCGCTAAATCTGGGGAAAAGCTTAACAATATTTACACACAATGTCTGGCAGTAATCTACGTTTTCTACAATGTCAAACTGTATAAACTTCTTTTTTACTTCATTGTAGAATTTGAACCTACAGTCATCTCAACTTCCAATCCCCTCTATTTCTAAAAGGAGTAAAAAGAGTCTATTTTTAAATCTCAGTAAAAGTTCTAACAACCATGTTAACATACTCTTTTTAAACTGAAATAGTTAGATGAGCTCTGTGAAGAATTTCCTACAATAATGGAAATGTGCCACATCTGCACTGTCTTACTGGTAAGCTACTGACCACGACTAAGCTCAAGAGTGGCTACTAAGCACTTGAAATGTGGTTAGAGTGACTGAGGAAGTGAATTTTTATTTTAGTGACTACTGTACTCGACAGAGCAGATCTAGATAAGGTGTCACAGATAACTGTACTGAATTTTTATAGCTATTTAAAGATATCAACAACTGAATATAAAACATTTAAATTGCCTAAATTCAATTTTCATTTGGGAAACAAGAGGTCTTTAAAACCTGCTGCAGCAGCAATTTCTTCATCAGTGCTTCCTTCTGAACAACCAATCAAAGACAGATTATATGAGAGAACATCCTGGAATAGCTGTTTTCGGCTAAGTGTATAGTCTTGTGTATGCTGCCTAAAATAAAATAACAACACAGAAAAGATAATCATGTATATATCAAAGCTAAATGACCAAGACTGGCTTTTAAACTATAAAATATTCACAAATAAAAACTACTCACCACTGACAATCATCATCATTACATGTTCCTGTTAAATCAAAACGGCAGAAACACTGATCCGGTTCGATCATATTACTGTATGATACTGAGCTTAGGGGAAGTTTTTCCTTGGTTCGATAGTATGGACTAAATCTAAGAAGAGAGGCACATTATGATGCTCCATAAACAGTCCTCAGCAAATTTTAAATTTTTTCATTTTTTTCTTTCTCAATTAAAGTGTCTATACTTTGAGTTTACTATTTAATTACTTAATACTAAAATTAACTCTAGAAAACAACCAGAATATCAAGTCATAAGGACAAACTACTTCTACACTCAGGACATAAAATATCTGAAATAGAAAACAAAAAACAAAAATATCCTAGTGTTTTTAAAGTAGTGTTTTCTTACCACATAATAAAATGCTATATAACACTGGTATTTCTTCTACATATTACCAGCCACCCAAAAAACCAAAGAAAAAGTCTATACTACCTGGTAGGTGCTTTGCAATTTTATGATTAAATCATACCAATTTAACAGTTTCACAGATTCTAATAAAATCATATCAATTTAACGGTTACACAGCTTCTAAAGAGTCTCAAAAAAAAAACACACACACACACACAACCTGGCCAAGTTAATCATCTGAAAATGTCAAATCAATTTTATGAAAGCTAGCTAATGTATTCCTTAAATAGTATAATTAAAAAGCAAAATTAAAAATTCACATAAGAATCTCTCTCAGTTACTTTTCTTAAAATCCTTAACAGATAGTAATTCAGAATTCTTCACAATTCCATCAGTAACCAGAAATTAGTATTTGATAAGAATTAATAAACCCAAGTGTGAGTTAACTCTTAGTTCCTGTTTGGTTCAAGTCCTACAACAAAGCACCTAAATTTTTTATCTCCTAAAATGACGAGCTTGTTTTTTGAGTGATTGTGACTCAATTTTTTTCATTGTCATCAAACATTAAAGATTAAGATATTATTAAGAACAAGGAGCAATCCTGAAACTCAAGCTTACTGAATCTTTCTTCTATACCTGTAAGATTTAAAAACTAGAAGGGGACTGTGGTAGGGTCTGAATGGACATGGCTTCACTTCTGTTGTTTTACTCTGTGCTGTCACAAAATCCACATCCACAGAAATCTCCTGCAAAAGAAAACAGCAATTTCAAAAGGCAAATAGGGCTAGGCTGAATTCTAGATTTCATTAAGAATATGAAATGTTCAGTTACCTGACCATGCAAAACCTTGTCTGAAATGCCTGTGGTGGTTTTTAAAATCAGTTGTTTTAAGCTGTCAGCTTTTGAATATAATTTCTGCAATTCACCGATTTTTAACCCTAGAAAAAGTTCTGGTTTTTCTACTGTATTCTTAGTAGGTTTGTTTATACATTCTTTGTTAGGTGTATCAGTGTGCTTAAGGTTAGGTTTAGTAAAAGAATTGGATTCTAAGAAAGATCTTCTTCTTTCTCTGTTTGAACCAGACAGAATCTCATCATCAACATCATTTTCTTCAGTGTCCAGACTTAATTTATCTTGAGTCAGATCATGAAGTGAGGGTTGAGGTAAAGAAAATTCAGGTTCTTCTTCCACAAGTGGAGCAATGTTTTGTTGTTCCTTTGCTTTTAGGGCCCTGGCTTCTTTTAGTTTCTGAATTTTCAGGGCATATTCATATTCTAGCTTTTGTAACCGTCTTTTTTCCATAGCAATTAGTTCTGCTGAATGCCTTCTTGGACTTGATATTGGAGAATTGTCCAGTCTCATCATTTTGTTTGGCTGGGGGGAAAATGATATCAATATTTTATATTGCTATGATTTTATAAACAATTTTTCTTAAGATAATTGTGCTATCCCAACAATGCCAACATTATAAAACTAAGTCAATAACAAGAATAAAACAGTTTAACAAAAGCCTCCAACAGATTTGCTAGTTAATTTGTGGTGTATAAAAAACAAACAATAAAAATAAAAAAATAAGCTTCCAAAAGTGTGGCTGTCATTTAAAAACAAAGCTTTAATCTTACTCTCTTTGAATACGCAGGGGAAAACCTTGAATTTTTCATCCATCTTTTACCCCCAAAAGAATTATTAAAACCTTCTCCTTTTCAAACATAAAATATTTCTACCAACAACTTACTCCAAGGCGATCTTGTTCCAGTTTACGTTTTCCTATTTCTTTACTAGCCACTGCCTTTGCCCGAGCAAGTTCTTCTCCATACTTCAGAGTCAAAGCTTTCTTAATTGTAATGCGTTGTTGAACTCTGTGAATCTGAAATAAAGGGTAATTCTGAAAATGTAAATCTTAGGAGAGGCAATACCTTCTTAAACATAATAGCTTTAGGGTATTCAACTGAAAATTTAAAATGTGTTAACATTATGTCTCAATGAAGAACAATATATAGGTTATATATTTTGATGGCTTTATGGTTTTACTAAAAATTTGGCCCATAAAAATGTGTAGTAAACACAAGACTACAATATTTGAATTAAAAAAGAACACTACCTGTTCCTGAAGCTTCTTCAAAAACATTCTGTTGACACTGAGAATTTTCTCTGTTGCCTGAAGCTGCTCTGTAAGTTTTGTAATTTTTGTTTCAGCATTTCGAACAGATTCTTTCTTCTTAGCTTCTTGCTGTACTAGATTCTTTAAAACAGATTCATCTTTCATCAAGAGAATCCTAATTGGGAAATAACAAAATTATTAATGTTTTTCTAAACTAGTGGACTAACGTTAATCATCAGAATAAAAAATTTACAAAGTAACAGCTCATTTTTAAAATTATGTTCATGATACAGAGGTAAATATTTAAAAGGATAAATATTTTCATATTCATCAATCACAAAAGTATTCAGATACACACTGCTAAATTTTATGAAAGCAACTAAGGGTTACTCTTTTCCTGGCTCCACCATTTGGTTTATGGGATCTTAGTTCCACATCCACAGCAGGTATTGAACCTGGACCCTCAGGAATGAAAGCACAGAGTTCTAACCACTGGACCACCAGGGAATTTACAAGTCTGAGTAATGTGAATTATAGCTGAAAAGCTATCAACAGTAAATTTCAACATAGCCCTAAATAACTCCTGAAAAACCAGGACTTAAGACAGAAAATCCTTATGTTGGTTTCATTTATAATGTTCCTAATAAACACACAAATAAACATCTAATAAACATAAATAAGCACATTTAATTTTAACTTACAAGTGTGAACTTAAGCAGTATAAATCAGGACAGAAAGACAAATTTATGGATACAGATTTCCATCTTTTCAACTACTGAATATTATGCTAAAAAAAAAAAAAAGCATCTTTCCCAGAAAGACACCATATTTCAAATAGTCACAACAACTGACATCTAGAATGAATCATAAAGACAGAGGATATGTGATAAATATGTGATAAAGAGGATGACTAGAAAGACAATTTTAAAAAATCTTTTCATTTATGAAAGTTATTAAAGAAACAGAATCTAAATGAATTTATTTTAATTTCCTTTAAAATATACATACCATACCATTTCCTTAAAGATTCATGGTCACCACAGTATTTCATCTATGAGTCTTAATACGTCTTAATGTTACTGCATATAACACTCTGGATACATCTTAAGGTTATTGCATATCATAGTCTTTATAATAATACAATATTTGACCATGTGTCTTACTGAACACATTAAGTAATGACTTATTCCAAACAATTAAGTCTACCTTTAACAACAAAAATATGCTTCCAATAAAGGTGTTTCTAAAAACATGCCAGAGGTTTTAAAGAAAATTACAAAACAAAGAGTTTCATTTTAGCAATGAATAGGCCATACATAAATCTAAAGAAAACTCTTTTGAAGTCTTGGTATTTTTGTTTAAATATTAATACTATTACTTTATGTACTGTAAATGGACAATTCCACAAAATGATAGCCTCTCTAGGTCTACCAAGTATGAAAGGATTAGTAATCATACAGTGTACTTATTATTGACACACAGCACAAAAATACATCCTTCTGATATAGAACATTTTGATACATGCAGTATAACCAGATAATGAGACTTACCTATGTTTTTTAAGCTTTGCTTCTGCATCTGTAACCTGCTTAGTAACCAATGCTATCCTGCCAATCCCATCAATTTCTACATCAGAGTTTGCTGGGGATGATGAGCTTGTCTTCAGTTGATCTGATTTAATTAAACGCTGTTTCTCACGACTAAAATAATAAAGGTTGATAAATTATTCCCTGAAGAACTGAAATTATTTTTTAAAGATGTATTCTTTTTCATAAAATAATGTAAAAATATTAAGTGACTAACACTGACTAATAACAATGATGACCAATATGCATGCAAAGCTAATGGTGTAGTTCTCCTTATAACAGCATTTATCTATTTCTAGGCTGTCTGTATCTCAGCACATTAGTGACTGCATTCAAGTTTATAGATGATCATCTGGCTCCACCTTCTGTTCAACTTATAAAAACATTAATTCTTCATCTTGGATAAAAGCATCATTTTCATTTCCCAATGCCAATAAACTCTATCCAGATTAAGTGTTGCAAACAGCACACACCTTTAAAGCAAACTACATAAAATGCTACTTACTTGGCAATCTCTTCCTTTAACAATCGATACTCAATCTTCTTTTCTTCAGGCAGAGCTTCAGGTGTTCGCATGGGATCATTCTCTTTTTCAGATTTTGGAGGTACTTTAGGTTTTGAAGCTTGCTAGAAAACGTTTGAAGTCAACCAGATCAAAAACTTTCATAACTCCAACTTAGATCTAAATTTTATATTATCCAGTATACATCTGTATATTTAGAAATAAATATCTTCATCATTATTTTCTATTACTTTAAAAAAAAAACAATGCTGGCCTTCAACCACCAATTAACTGTACAATCCACTAAGCAGTCAAGACCTATGGTTTAAAAATAACTGAACTATTTCATATCTAAACAAACACTGCAATTACAAATAGGGACAAAAGCTGTACTTAGATCACACACTTGAGTAAAACTATTTTCTGGTAATATAACACAATTGCAAACCAATAAATTTCCTTAGTACAGAGGACAATTATCCACACTATTTTACTATTTTGGAAGAAGGATTAGTCTGGAGACAAAGGGGGGTTTTTAAATAGTTAAATCTATCTAAACTTACACACACTTCATTATATAAACTCAATCATACAAGTACAAAAAATATTTCCAAAAATTCAATATATTAAAAAATCTAAACCTCCAAAGTCTAGTTTTTAGGAAAAACAAGCAAATTTTAGTAGTTGTCAATAAATCTTTCGATATTTCATTACTGCACTTAATTACCTCAGCAGTTCGTCTTGCTTCTTTAATCATAGACTCCAATCCACCAAAAACACTATTAGTTGACTTGGACGCCTCTCCATCAGATTCACTATCATCAGAATCATTTAGTGTTACGACCACTGATTTATGCTTTGGAAGCTGCAAAGCCAATTATACTTGTTATTCTTGACAACAAATGTATCACTATCCTTTTCTTAGCTCTACCACACACAATTAGCTTCATGACAATGAACAAGTCACTTTATCTGTATGAATTTAAATTCATAAAAATAATAGGTTTCAAGTAGACAGTCTATGGTTCCTTCTGCTTATATTGCATTAACTGACCAACTTTGTCCCACTCCACAGATACACAAAAACATAAAAGATTCTATATTTTACCTGATACACCAAAAACTTAAAATATTCTATATACTAAAATGAAATATTCTAGATACTACTATCATCATCTTTTTCATTAAATTTTATTTTAACCAACTTTCTATAAAGAAACATAATGCAATCTAGACTAACCTTTTAAAGTCAGAGAAAATATAGTAATTCCACATTATTACTAATAAAACTTTATGGCTTTCATGTGTATACAGAGGATATACAGAGGATATGTTTACCTAACAGAGGCAAGATTTCAACTTGGCTTTGCTTCATTTATTTTACACATGCATGCATACTAAGTCGTTTCAGTCGTGTCTGACTCTGTGCGACCCCATGGACAGTAGCCCACCAGGCTCCTCTGTCCACGGGATTCTCTAGGCAAGACTACTGGAGTGGGTTGACATTTGCTTCTCCACATTTATTTCAAAGTAATTGGAAAACAAAGGAGAAAGAAACTGTCATTTCAATCTCCTTAACAAACAGTGAAAAAAATCATAAATTCTTCCATTATAGTACAGTCATTAACTGAAAAAATATGAGCAAAGATAGAAAAAACTATATATATGTATATAATTTGCTAAAACTGACTTTAGAATAGATGAAAAATCTAAAAGGACCAATTTATATAAGACAAAAGTTGAGGAAATGGCAGGGGAAAGAATACCCCTCAGATGAAAATAATGCTTCCCCAAAATATTATCATAAATTCCACCAGTTTACAAGAGAAAAAGCTGCTCCCATTTCACTATTAATAAATAAAAATAAGTGGACAGGGAGGCCTGGCGTGCTGCAATTCATGTAGTCGCAAAGAGTCGGACACAACTGAGCTACGGAACTGAACTGAACTGAACTGATGTTTGTATATAATAAACTAGAGGCAGGGAACAGGACAGCAAAACTGCATAAACTTTCTCACAAGATATTTAAGTAAGAGTAGGGACTAATTATTTTGTTTTTACCGAGATCACAGTTCGTGGAAGACGAGGTCCTCTGTGAAACTTTGGGTTTTGTATCCTAGGCTGAGACACTGTATTAATACTGACTATGGACAGATTGCTTCTTGGCATAGGCTGTGAATTGTTTAGAACTGGAGGTGAAGGTGGGTCACTATTACTGGATGTTTCCTAAAGAAGGAAGAGACAGATATGAAGCCATTTTAAATGAAATTCCTGTCATCTTTAAAGGTACTGAGCAAATTAGTTAACTGACTTATCCCTACTTTACTGAAAAGCCCAATAAATCCCAAACTAGCAGAGTAGTCCTACCTAAAACTAAGCTCAACAGCACCACCTAGAGGTTCAGGTACCTAAATTACCTCTGGCTTGAAAGCTCTTTTATTCGCTAGAGATTTAAGTAGCTCTTCTCGAAGCAGCATTTCCTCCTCTTCTTCCTCATCTGCAAAAGGTGGTTTTGGAGGTTGTTCTGGATCTTCAGGTGGAAGAGGTGGTAAAGGTGGTAGAGGAGGTAGAGGTTCAAGAGAAACACACAAGCCTTCCACATAAGGCTGGCTCAAAGGTGGTACAGACTAGTTAATTTAAAAAAAGAAGAAATAATAATTACCATGCAAATTTTACTCATTCCAAGCGTTTACTGCTACAGCAATATCAAATTAGAAAAAGGCAAATATCAGGTTATTACTTTACTGTAAGAATAAGTGAACTAAGTATACTGGAAATCTTAAAACTAACCCAAATTCAATACTCAGCCAATAAAAAGTATAATTTTTACAAAAAGTTAAAATCATCTGTAATTTAATTTATGAACTTCATGATAGAGAAATCAAATTTTACAGGATCTATCTCTCTAGGTGACTACCTGAAAACAGATATTTAAGTAAAAATTAAAAATTAGGAACCAAAGGGATTCTGGATGGGAACAGTCTAGAGTATAAGAATTAAATGTGAGAAATCACCACCACTACCCTCATAAAATCCTTGTGAAATGGCTTCTTAGAGAGCATCTGTAAAGATAGTTAATTTTACCCAAATCCCTGCATTTGCACACATTTTTGCTTCAAAGACCTTCCAATATTTCTCTTGGCACTTAAAATGATTCAAGGAAGAAAGAAAAAATGTTTCTCTCTCACTCTCTACTCCAATATTCCCCTCATCTTAAACTTCCCAGGAGGACACCAGGTGTCTGCCTAGCACCTGTGAAATAGCAAAGTTCCTACTAACCCATTAAGAGAGAACCAGTGTGAGCTCCAGGTTCTCTCAATCTAGAGAAAACTTACAAATCACTTAGTGATTCCCCCACTTCCTTTTTTATTTTTTTAACAGGGGACTGGCAGTTCTTTCAAAAGTAGGTTGAAAAGAAATGAACTTTTCTTTAACTAGTCAATGTTTTTCCTTTACTGAATTTTCAAATTAAAAACAACTATATAATCAAAAGACGAAAAAGGAAAAAGCTTCTAGAAGAAGCTTCAGTTCAGTTCAGTCACTCAGTCGTGTCCGACTCTTTGCGACCCCATGAATTGCAGCACGCCAGGCCTCCCTGTCCATCACCAACTCCCGGAGTTCACTCAAACTCACACTTAAATCCCAATTACCCTCTAAAAAAATCCAAACAGATAATTCTTATTCTGCTTAAGAATATATTTTCTGAGGAGCAAAAATAAAGAAGGAAACATGCTAAATATTGAAAGAAAGTCTAACATGAGACTAAAAATTAGCTATGAAAAAATCTACCAGATCGATAGCCTGCCAGTAACTAATATACCATAGATTTCATAGCTATTAATTCTGGCAAGCAGACTTTATGCTCTCAAACCTAACTATTAACTACATGCCAGCTTTTCAAAACAAATTAGAGAAGACACAAGGCAACAAAACTTTCTTAGAAATCATACCAATCCTCACTTACAGAAACCTGAGGTGGTGGAGGCAAAGAAATAGATGGTGCTGGAGAAAAATACCCCAATGAACATTCAGAGAAGAATGGTGGTTGCACTGGTGAAGGAGCTGTTAAAAAAAATTTTTAGAGGAATTTAATAACATATATTCAACAGGAATAAATTAAATTTATAGTATTTTTGAAGACATACAACTAAATCTAAGTAAAGTACAAGTGAGATTGTATTAATCTCCAATAAAATACTTAACCTCCATGAGACTACCTCTGCCTATTTATAATTGCTCTTATATCACTATAAAGTTAGCCATCCACTTAAGCTGATATTTAGTCCCTCGAAAACTTTTCTACCTTGTTCTACTTTTCACCTACTTGTGGTAAAAGGGAATAAAGCAGGAAAGGCTTTTATTGCTTTTTGGAAAAAAACATACTTTTTAAGAAATAATAAAACAAAAAATTCCCCTGAATCTCTCAAAGTATCATAACCAAAGGAAAACAGTGATGTGGTGACTCCATTCCTCCCTTAATGTGAAGAAAAGTGAAGAAATGGACTATTTAAATTGAAGAGAAAGCAAAGAGGACTAGAATGAAAAGAATTACCTATTACATTTAATCATTAACGTATACATTTTTTTTCAAATTTAGTAATTCTGAAATAGTTACTGATTCATCTCAGTTAAATTGTTAGCATTTTTTCCTTGGTAGCAGATAAAAATAGCTGCTTATTTTACCTTCAGTGGTTTCTTTAGACTCACTGAAATCTGACAGACTTGAAGATTACTCTTGCTACCTCTAAACCATGTAACCTTTAGGGAAACTTAATATTTCTTCTTTGCCCCAGTTGTCTTTCAAGTCAATATGAGTATTAACCACATGACTTATATGGAGCTGATTTGTGACCCAAATGATGCCATTTGATTATATTTTTTTATATTTTTTTTTTACAAAATTCTTCTAAAGGGTAAATCATAAAATTATTATAGAGTAATAATAATGTCAATATTTGAGAACCACAAAGAATCATTTTCAAGAACTTAGAAATAATTAAAGGCTGACCAAAGAGAATTATGACATGAAAATACAAGATTATTAAATATGAAGCTAAACATTATAACCTGAAAATGAGCTTTTGCTAAACATTACCAAATCATATAGATTCTGCCTTCTCTCTAGACACACTAAAGTGGAATTCTAGTTTCATTTGGTCTCACAATACAACCACTGGAAGAAAAACACGTATCATATGACCTTGCAAGTAAGTATTCTAGTTTCTAGAACGCTAACGGCATTTTGTTGTCTGCCCCATTCTTATGTGCTTCAATTAGTAAGAGGATAGGTCCCTCACAGTCCATTACTCCTGAAAAGCAACTAAAGCAAGTCTCTAACTCTCAAGGATGGCCACATCCTAAACTGCGCACTCTAACTGAGGTATAGCCATAACAGTTGTATCAGCTGATCCTAAGGCACCACTAGGATCACTTTCCATCTCCCTATTCCTACAAAGTATCATCAGAAGGAGAAAAGAAGCCTGAACAAAAGAAAGATTTCTTTTTTTGACTAAAATGAAGAATGCCTTAGACATAAAGATACTTAAAAATAAAGAAAGATTTATTTGTTCGTTTGTTTTTTAAAGCAGCGTTCTCACCTTTCCCACAATATTCACTTCTTAGATCAAACAGTTAACAGCAGAATACTGCCTTTTTTATTAAAATACTATACAGGAAGAAATACTAGAAAATAAAGGTTAATACTACAGTCTGAGGTTTGCTTTTGAAGTATTTAACCACCAAATAATGTCTTTGGTTGTACAACCTACCAGCAAATTCATTCTACATTTCTTTCAATGTTTTGGGTAGCTTCTTGACCATTTTCTACTTAATAATTGTGAATGTACAAATGTTTTAAGTTTTAGCTCATACCTGGAGAATTGGTTTCACTATCTGTATCCATAGCAACTTCTTCATAGTTATCATATTGATAAATGCCTCCTCCACTATCAGTAGCTTGCTTATCTAAGGATCGTCTCAGGTCAGGATCTGAAGACTAATATACAAGATTTATTTTTAGTTTCACAACATTTTCTTAGTCTATTCTTAGGCTCGAAATTATAAAACAATTAATAGTTATCTTTTACATAGAATAGTATCAAAAATCATGATGATCCAGTTAGAACTATCACATCTGATTTGGGAAACTCAATATACATGATAGGTACATTGTGGCTGACATTTTATAACTGTCAGACAGAAAATGAAGCTAGAAAATACATGTACAGATAAAATCCCCCAGTGAGCTGAGCCACTAAATAATCAGCTATTCCTCTAGAAAGTAAGATGACACCAAGATCAGAAATACTAATGGCCCCTCTCTGCAAATTAAGAAATCAGATAAATGAATTCATGTTTTATGTAATCAAGCTTTATTTAGAATATTGCCCAAATAATCCATTAACATTTCAGTTACGAATAAATTAATGATAACTGAAAACTAGAAACTCTTGGTCATATGCTTGTATGTTGTTTTCTTTTTTTTCACTTCTTACAATCTCCACTTGGAGACAGTTTATAAGAATTTAAAAATTAGCAAAACCTATCCAAATGGATACAAATAATGCACAATACTTTTCTATAAAGAGATTTCATCAAAGTACTTTTCGGAAGCTCAAAGTATGAATAGTTAATAAATTCCTTACTTAAACAAATCTAACCCTTGACTCCCTACAATTAAAGAGCTCTTACTCTTTAACATCCCTCTATTCTTTAATATCAATAATACACTTGTAAGTATAGTCTCAAAGCTCAGAATTCTGAAATTTGTCACTGCTAATAGCACCAGATCAATATTAAATCTCCAGTTTACTTCCTGACACCAGCCATAAAAGGCAATGACTCGTCCAGCCATTATCAATGACTTACATAATAAAGGTCACAAATGCTTGATAACTAAAGTAGCCACATGCACTAAGGCTAGTATGATATGATGATTTAACTTTCTTATAAATAGTCCATATCGACTAATTATGATACATTTCTAATTCTACATTACTAAACAATGGAAAATTAAAAGGGAATAGTAATTTTAAAAATAAGTTCTCACTGCAACTCAGGAATGCTTCTTTCTTCTAAATAGAAATGGACACAAAAGCCAAAGGGAGGCTTTTCTAATCATAATTTTAGTCTATTTCTTCTATTTCTAGCATCTATAACTATAAAAACAATTCATTCTCAATTATAACCTACCTTCCCTTCTTCCCAAAGGAATTTTTTATATATAATGAGCTCTATCAAACAAAAGAACTTAATACTGTTTCCTAGTTGACTGAATTTATCAGCTAATACAAGGATACTCAAATTTGAGTAATATTTTGATTTTGTATTTTTGAACTCCTTACTTTACTCCTTGATCTCCTCTTTCCACCAACCAATTTCATAAATCGATTGTACTGTTCTTCCTGATTTGAGAGATCTCGAATTTTTCTGATTTCTTCTTCTCTTTTCCTTCTCTCTTCTTCTTCAGCTTGCTTACGCTGATCCTCTTCTTTCTGTCTTTCCTGTTCTTTTTGCTGTTGTAGTTTCTTCCACGCCTTTGTCTGCTGCTTCCTCAATGCTTGTTTAGCTTTAAAAAATATAGAAACATCAGCATCTATTAGAGTTAGAATTTTCAAGAAGATAGAGAAAACAAAGCTTTAATAATTATTTTAATTATTAAGTTCTATTTATACAGGACTGTCCTTTATTCAGGGCCCTATATAATTCCCCAACTCAAAACTTTCTGAATTAAAATCTAGAAACTATATTGATATAGGAAATCAATTAAAAGAGTTTAATAGAAATGATCACCTGTAGTGCTAACTTTTTTGGCCGAATGTGTTTTTGTACTGGTTTTAACTTTTTGCTGTACAGTTTTCGTCTTAGTCAACTTTTCTTTACTTTCTTTCATCACCTGCTGTTCTTTCTGTTGCCATTTTTTACTGGCTGACTGAAGAGCCAAAAGACGAAGTTGCAGTTCAGATAACTCCTCTTCATCTTCACCAAGCTTCTTTAACAAAAGAAACAGTTGCCATTTAAAAATTCTATTTGACTTTAGACATATTACCAAGTCAAAGCTGCTATAAGATCAGAATTTAAAGTTAATTTTAAGACAAATACTTAAATAGTAAATACAAATAAAATAAGGAAACTGAATAAGTTACCATAGCCCTATACTCTAATTCAGGCCCTATAATACAAACTGAAGATCAATCTGTAGAAGGTTTATGTACACATGAGAAGGGTTAGAGGGGGAGGGTACAACTGACGAAAAAAAAGTTTGAGACTGGCATTTAACTGCTTCCCAAACAAGAGAAGAAATCTGACGGCAGTGAATGCAAGAAGAAATCAACCCAGGGCGGGTAATGACCAAAGAACAAAGTGGTTCCTTAATCATGGGCGTTTACTAGCCTTACAAGTACTACACAGAACAGGTACAGTGAAATGTCAAGATTCAAATTTGCAAACTTTTAAAATATATTTTATAATTCTTCAAATCAGTTTTGAAGGAAAAAATACGTCAAGATTTGCTTATATTTGAGCATTCCATGTTCTAAAGGTAGATATTTATCTGATACGGACAATATTTTTAACACCCAAGACTTCTTCAGAGAAGCTAAAACAGGGAAACAGGTTAGGAATAAATGTTTGAGAACTTTTTTCCAATTGAAATAACCTTTATTTTTTCACTGTATTTTTTTTTTAGGTTAATTTTAAAAATTATCTATTCTGTATATTTTAGCTAAAATGTAACAGAAAATGTCAGGCAACCTAAGCAAAAGTGTTAGACAGAAGTCCATGAGACTTTGGAGGGAGGGCAATAAGGGGGTCCTTTGGCATCCCCACTCCTTGAAGTTCAACACAAAGTTGTGCATGTTTGTCCCTTATGTGTATAAATAGAAAAGGAGAGGAAACTAAAAAGAGGCTAAGACTCAAAAAAGTGAAGGCTCACTTATTTAGTAAGTGAACTGTAATTATACTTTTAAAATCAAATTAAATTAATTCTTAAACATAGAGAAAACAGTAGAGTCTATCTAGTGGTTTAACCTTCTACAGGCTATTACAAATCCCTAACTGAACTACCATCACATATTTCGGTAGTTCAGTTTACCCAAACCAGGATATAGTTACTCTTTGCTTTCTTGGGAAATATATGTAAAAAATGAGCTGAAAAATTATCATTAGTCTTTTTTACTCTAAGGCATTTAATCATTTAAACATCAAATTCTACTGCTTGGTACTGAAGATCTAGAGTCATGCTATCCAAAAAATGGAACCAGTAAGTCATGTGTGGCTATTTAACTAAAATTCAATGAAAACTTTAGTTTCACAGCCACAGTAGTCACATTCCAAATATTTAATAGGCACATGTGGTTAAAGCTACCATACTGGAGTGTAGATATAGAACAGTTCCATTATTATAGAAAATTCTATTGGGCAGTGCTGATCCAGAGTTTAACTAAAATAAAGCTATCATTACTGTTCCACAGAGACTTAAAAGTCTTTGACTATCTTTTGCTACTTGCCCTTGTGGAATGAAAGAGACCACTGATTCTGTCACTCAAAGCAGCTACTTGATCAGTAAGAGTACTGAAGCTCATTCAGACTCCGTGCTCTGATATCTAATTCTTATAAAACTTTAAGCAAGTCAGTTTATCTACACATGTGAACTTTAGTTCTTCTGTAAGAGATAATGTCAACCTACCTTATAGAGTTATTGTTAGGATATTCAAAACTATATATACATATATACATGCATGCCTGTGGGTATATCTGTTATTTTATCACCCTTAAATTCAAGATCATCTCTTTCCTAAACCTTCTAAGCTGTTTTCATTTCAATTTACTCATAGAAAGAAGAAACTGAAGATATTTCAGCTGTCTAATTCAGCAAACAAAGGCTTGGCCCAGTGAATACCTATTAAACGTCAAACACAGTGCTTGATGCTCTTGCACTTTACCCTGCTGAACCTCACAACAATCCAGAGAACAGATGACATTAAACTCATTTTGTAGAAAAGAAAACAGAGGCAAGTAAAGCCTAAGCAGCTAACACAAGATCACCCAGCTATTAAGAGGAACTAGAAGTGGACACCAGGTCAAGGTGTAACTTCAAAGCTTCCTCACACAGCATAATCCTTCAAAATTAAGAAAAGAAAATGTCTGGAAGAAAATTAAAAGTTTCAAAAAACAAGCAGAAAGTTCATCTATCGATACATATAGCATTTCAATTACATATGTTAATTGAATCCAGTGGAGATATTGATATTCCAAGATCTCTCTCCAGATTTTATCTTTAAGGCTTATATCAAAATGGAGGTATAGCAATGAATAAAAAAAAAAAAAAGTAAAAAACAAGACAGAACTTTCCATTCAAGAGAACAGAGTAAAGCAAAACAAGAATCAGTCTTACAGAGATATCCAATCCCACAAAGCATTATCTTACCTTTTCAGATAGAATATCTGAGGCACTAATTCTTCTGGTTAAATTTTGTTCCTTATCTTCTAATCCTTTAAAATAAAACAGCATACTTTGAATGCTTTAAAAGACTGCTACAATCAATTTAAAATAAAATGCTATGTGATATTTATACTAGTAATTATTTTTAAAGGTCTCAATAAAGGGTTTCATTTTCTCAATCTCTCAACCAAAAGGAAAGAATGTTGCCAGATGAAAATCTGAAAAAACTTTCCATATCAGCTCCATTTCTGAAAGTCAGAAAGGCAAAAATAATTCAAAACATTAAAATACAAATTAAAACTGCACTATGATAAAAATGACTTCTGAATTAAAAACAATTATTTCAAATAAGAACAGAATTTAGAGTAGACAGGCAAAAAACAAAGCTTCCTTACTAAATAGATAACACATAAAAAAGAATATGTGATGATTAATTCAAACCTTTGAAGCTGAAATGAATTCAAACATTTAGAGATAGTATTGATTTATTAAAGAAATGTCCTCAGGACTTCCCTGCTGGCGAAAATGTACTTAAAAAAAAAAAAAAAGGAGAAGAAATGTTCTCTACTTATCCAGAAAAGTATTTGCAGAAGTAGATTAAATGACAACAAAATTAAGTCCATCCACACATTTTCCAGAATTCTAGCCTTGGACCCATATTTCTGATTAAGTTATTACAAAATCTTACCTAAATATTATCTAACCCAGGCTTCCCTGGTGGCTCAGTGGTAAAGAATCCACCTGCCAATGCAGGAGATGTGGGTTTGACTTCGCAGGGCTTGGGAAGATCCCCTGGAGAAGGAAATGGCAAACCACTCCACTATTCTTACTTGGGAAAACCCATAGACAGAGGAGCCTTGGGGGCTACAGTCTGGGGTTGCAAAGAGTCAGACATGACTTAGCAACTAAATAACGATATCTCCTCTATGACAGCTCTACAAATCACACAATAAAGTTATAGTACCTATGCAACGGTTATGAGACTCTTTCATAACTAAAACAGATTAAGTTAAAAACTAAAAATATCTCTCAAGATGACACAACTGGATTTGCAAAGCTAGGATTCAAACTAAGTCTAAACGCCAAGCCTAGGTTTTTTTCCATAATACCACTGCCAGTATTCCAAATATCTTAACTTGATTGCTCAAGATCTACTGGTAAAAGAATAGGCAACTTATTCAATACATAGAATTAATCAACTACCCTAAAAACGTAAATGGAAGGCAACCACCAAACTTTGAGTTATGTCAGTTCTGCCACATTGCTTGTTTTGGAAATACGAATTTGTTGCAACATGATTGCCATATTAGAAAATAATTTGAGGACAATACAAATTTCCCATTTGCTTACGTACAATTTTCGTCCAAGAAACACTACAAGAATGCAGAAAGCCACACCCAGCTGATCCTAGTAGGAGCCATGTAGGAACGTACAAACCCCACAGACTCTGAGCCATCTACCAGCTCTTCAGTTCACTGTACACCCATCCCCATCTGGTGTTACAATTTACTCTCCAGTTTCAAATAACCTCCCTTGCTCTACTCACAGTAACTCGTAAGTGGAGCTGCTTCCACTTGTAACTTGTAGGCTGCTTCCACAAGCACATTTTAGGTCTTTTTCAAGGTAAAGTGACATTATAGTATTTCAGGCATTTTTACCCATTTAATGTGTAAACTTGAACCACCATTTTTATTAGACTCCAATCTTTTTTTTTATGTGCCACTGACACGGTTTTTGAGTGTTTTTTCCCCTAACATGATCTGCCCATAAACCCTATGGTTTTTATTGTGTAATTCCACAGTGTAGTGATTTTCAGGAATGCATGTCACCTTATAGCAAAACCGACTGTACTTTAAAGAATACCAGAAGAGTAATAACCATTACATAAAAATTAACAAGGAAAATTAAAAAAAAAAAAGACAGAGTTTCCATAATAAATGTAAAAAGAACTGAACTTTCCTCATACATGAGAGGAAATCATTAAGTTAGGCGAAGTCTATTAGTTGATGAGGCTCTCTATAAAAAGCTGGCAGCACCTCCCTGTCAGGGAAGTAAAAGCAACCATCTACGAAGCTGGCGGATACCTAACGAGCACGTCACCTGAAAAACAAGCACAGACCATAAACTTCAGACCATAAACCCAGCTTCACACAGAGAATAATAAAAGCAGGGTACGGTGTAACTGACCAAATACGTGGTTGGCCCTTTTGTCCTACCACTGTCATCGGTCTTTACAACATCATTATATCAATTCTTACTCAAAACTTCCAAAATGAAAATGGGTCTTGTGCAGCCATGTAGAATTTTTAAAATTACCACCTGAAATTTTAAACTGAGCAAGAGATAATCAGGATTTGGGGGTAGCTGAAACCACAATAACTGGACTTTCCTGGTGGTTCAGTGGTTACAAATCCACCCGCCAATGCAGAGGACACGAGTTTGATCCCTGGTCCCAGAAGATTCCTCATGCAAGGGAGCAACTAAACCCATGCGTCACAACTACTGAGCTGAGCTCTAGAGTCTGTGAGCCACAACTGCTGAAGCCCGCATGCCCTACAGCACGCGACAAGAGAAGCCACCACAATGAGAAGCCCACACGCCAACTGGAAACTTAGCCCCTGCTCGCCACAACCAGAGAAAGCCTGCACAGCCAAAAATGAATAAATAAAAAAAAACTGTAACAACTGAGAACCACCACGGAGAATAGAACACCAAAGATATCAACAGATAAGGAGTTACAAAGGAAAAGTATTATAAAAAAACAAACCGGAAAATCAGAAGGAAGTTGTAAGAAATTACTGATGTGTATGGTATCATTGAAACACTGAAATTTCAAGATTAATGAGAAAAGTATCATTGAATGTAACAGATGTATCTACTCCCTATAGAATACTCTCAAAATTGCAGCCAGGGTGAGCCTTAGAGAATACAAAACAAATTATGCCAATCTTTTGCTCAAAATCCTGTTTCACTCAGAATAAAAACTAACGTTCTTGTAAGATACTGCATGATCTGTCCCACCCTTTATTTCTGACCTCTTCTCTCCCACTATTTATCCCCCTCACTCCCTCTTCTTTAGAATAAAGAATAACTGGCTTCCCTGTTATTCCTCAAATGTGCCAGTACCCCTCTGCCTAAGGGTCATTACTCTAGTTCAGTGAGTCTCAAAGTTTAGCAGGTATCAGAATCAACAGGAGGGTTTGTTAAATACAGACTGCTGGGCCCCATTTGCAGAGTTTCCTCTTTAGTAGATCTAGGGTTGCTGTTGTTCAGTCACTCAGTTGTGTCCAACTCTTTGCGACACCATGGACTGCAGTGTATCAGGCTTCTCTGTCCTTCACTATCTCCCAGAGTTTGCTCAAACTCATGCCCATTGAGTCAATAATGCCATCCAGCCACCTCATCTTTTGTCGTCCCCTTCTCCTCCTGCCTTCAGTCTTTCCCAGCAGGGTCTTTTCCAATGAGATCTGGCGGAGGGCCTGAGAATTTGCATTTCTATTAAGTTTCCAAGTAAAGAAGGTCTAAAAACCACAGTTTAAAAAACCAATACTCTAAGCTATCTATTCTCTTTGCTTGGAAACCTCTTTCCCACAGGTATACATTTGGCTATTCCCCCACCATCTTCAAAGCCTTTGTTTAAATCTCACCTTCAAATTCAGGCCTCTCCTGATCACTCATTAATACTGCAGCCCGTACCCACTGCCTCCATTCTAACTTACTTACTGCTATGCTTTTCCTCTCTCTACAACTGTTATTTAGTCATCATAATTATTGTTTCCTCTTCTTAAAATGCAAGCCCATGAAGGAATAAATGACTATTTTGTTCATTGATGTACTCCCAAGAACCTGGAACAAAGCTCAACTAACTTTTGAATAAATGGAATAAAAATGAAATAAATGAAATAAAAAATGAAAGAAAATGGACAGTAAAATCTGCAACTAGGTTAAAGTAATCTTGCCCTGAGTAGTTTCAGTACTCTGGTAGGGGCAGAAAAGCAAACCGCACTGAGGTAAGAAGGAATGAGAGGTAAAGTGAAGAGAGTCAACACAGGGCCTTTCTGGAAGTCTGGGTGAAAAGACAGAAGTTAAGGAACAAGGCAGAAGGGGCAGGGGGGATTGTTCAGATCTGGGGATGGAAAACACCAGTGTGTTTATAGTAAGTACTCTTTAAGAGAGAAAAGTGGTTAAAGAGGAAACAGAATAAAAAACCTTTGGAGTAAGATCCCAGAGAAAGTGGGAGAAATCAGAGCCAGGAATCAGGTTAAAACAAAATGGTCATAAACAAAAAGAGGGTCACCACTTTCTCAGAGTAGAGAACTGAAATGAAAATTGATATACATATAAACTTACAACTAGGAAGTGAAAAGTTAGAAGTTGAGTGAGATCACCTGAAATAGGAGGCAAGCTCACAGGCTGACAATAGGGATGAAGGTTGAGTAAATGGCCTGAAAAAAAGAGAAATGGGGGTGGCGGGGAGGAAGCTGACCCATAGCAGTCAAAAGGTTTAATGGCAGAGCACCGAGTTTTGCTGAAGACTTGAGAAGGGGTACATGTGTTTTAACACTAATCAATAGAATTTCTTGATTCAGATAAATTTTAGCTTTTTTGGTTTTCTTCCAATCCCTCTTTTTACACTGCTGCCTGTTACTTTTCTAAAGCAGACATCTGATCACGTCATTTTTCTGTTTAAACATATTTGATGGCTTACCTGAGATTTAAAGAAAATCTAAATTCCTTAAGCAAGATATTCAGTGCCCTTTGCATTCTCATCTCAACCTGTACTTTTAAAAATTTATATCCAACCACTCAACATACATATATTTCACATTGCACCTGTATTAGATCAATCTCAATATCCTTTAAAAGTTCTTTATGCTTTCAACTGTTCATTTGGTTCCTTCTGATGGGAATTCCCAAGTGGAAAAGATACATTCTCCAAGACATTGCCATCACACATTACCATCACAATGAAAACTTTCTAAATCCAAATGAAGGTATTTGATCCTTCCTTTGCATTACTGGGCTTCCCTGGTGGCTCAGACGGTAAAGCATCTGCCTGCAATGCGGGAGACCCGGGTTCGATTCTTGGGTTGGGAAGATCCCCTGGAGAAGGAAATGGCAATCCACTCCAGCACTCTTGCCTGGAAAACCCCATGGATGGAGGAGCCTGGTAGGCTGCAGTCCATAGGGTCGCATAGAGTCCGACACGACTGAGCAACTTCACTTTCACTTTGCATTACTGCAGGCTTTCATACATAACTCATTATATTCCATATTTATCTATGTGTCTTCTCTATCCCACTGGGGTATATATAATCTTTGAAACTGCCTGTCTGGAATCATGGTGCTAAACTGAGGAGGAAAAAACATGTCCCTAAAAACGCATAACCAGAATCAGTCACCATTCAGGTTTGCAATCAAATGTACATCACATGAGTTGCCTGAAGACGTCAAATATAACATAGCCCAAATCAAAAGTCTACTTAGCTCCTTGGCAGCAGCAAAAGCAAATCCTCTCTAGGAAATTCACCTTTGTACAGGCTACCAAAACTCCCCACCAAAATAATTCAGAGGAAAATGAACACCTTACTTAAAAAAAAGAAAAAAAAAAATTAAACATGCAAGAAAAGAAGGTACCAAAAAATGAGAACCAGCAGGGATAGTAAAAATTAGAAATTAGACTCAGATATCAGAAACTAGCAGGCAAAGAGGAAAATCAAAACAAGCTCATAATTAAAATGTTTAAAGACATAAAGATAAATTTGAAAAACAGAAGAAAAAATTTAAAAAATGACCAAAGAACAAAATAAAAATGAAACACTAAAACAAAAACTGTAACTGAAATTTAAAATTCAATAAGTGGGCTTAAGGCCAATCAGACAAGAGATAAAGAATTTGAGAACTAGGTGGACTGAAAGATACATCAGAGGAAATTTTCCAGAATGTATCACAGTTACAGATGGAAATTTAAGAGAAATGAAAATAAAGTGAGATGATTTAATAAAACATACTGATACAATATAGAGTTCAAAACAAGAGAATGGGACAATATAAGAGATAATGACAAGTTTCAGAATCAATGAAAACTAGGAGCAAAACAGGTCCCAAGCTGGATAAAAATAAAAAATATAATTATCACAGTTAAACTGTAGAGTTTTAAGACAAAAACAGGGTCTTTAAAGCAACTAGAGAAAAATGATAGATTACCTTCAAATGAGAAACTGTTAAGATGGATAAAACTGTTAAGATGACTTTTCAAAGTTAACAATGGAAGCCAGAAAATATCTTCAGCATATTGATACTTAATTTACTAATCTAGAATTCTAAACCTGGGAAAACTGTCTTTGAAGGGGGATAAACAGAAATAACTTTTTCATATGGTAGACACTAACTACTACATGGAGATTCTTAAAAACGTATTTTAAGCATAAGTGATTCTAGACACAGAAGAGTAAGTCAAGAAAGAGTTAAATACACGGCCAAAGGTAGGAAAAAACTGTCCTTGTGTATCAGGGAGAGGGTAAATAACTTGATTAGCTTTAAACATTGGTAAGAATTCATGTTACAGTTCTTAAAGGAATCAAAATGAGACTCAAAACTTAATATCTAACTTTCAAACCAGTAAAAGAAAAAAAAATTGTTTTTAAGAAAAAAAAATTTTTTAAACAAAAAAAACAAAAGAGGCAAGAAAGAAAAAAAGGAAATACAAAGATCAGTAATCATGAAAAAGTGTGAACAAATTACATGTTCTTGTTAAAAGACAAAGATTATCAGGTTAAATTACAAATGAAATAGGCTCCATACAATGTGCAAATAACCTTTGGAACAAGAAGATACAGAAAGATTAAAAGGATAGGCTGCTGCTGCTAAGCTGCTAAGTCACTTCAGTCGTGTCCGACTCTGTGTGACCCCATAGACGACAGCCCACCAGGCTCCCCCATCCCTGGGATTCTTCAGGCAAGAACACTGGAGTGGGTTGTCATTTCCTTCTCCAATGCATGAAAGTGAAAAGTGAAAGTGAAGTCGCTCAGTCTGCAGCCTACCAGGCTCCCCCGTCCATGGGACTTTCCAGGCAGGAGTACTGGAGTGGGGTGCCACTGCCCTCTCCGAAAAGGATAGGTACTGACATACAAAAAACATACACTTCTATGAAGAGAAAGATGGTGTGGCTGGCTATTTAATATGAAACAAAATAATCTTTTAGGCAAAATTACTACTAGACATAGAGGTCACCACATAATAATAATTCCCTAGCCTCAATGTATTTAAAGTAAAAACTGAAAACCAGAAATCCACCACCATACTGGCAGATTTTAGCAAGCCTCTCACTAACTGATAGATCAAGCAGGTCAAAAAACTGTTTACATCTTCCTTCTAAGATGTGAACATAAAAGCCTGATCTAACAACCCAAACATTCCTTTCAAAAACACAAGTTACAAAAATCACATGCTAGACAATAATGTAAGTGTCTAGAAATATTTCACAGGATTGGTACCACATAGGTCTCTGATAATGTGACTGCCTTACAAGTGGATAACAGAAAAACAGCTAAAAAAACCTACATGCTTGGAAGTTAAGAAATAGTTCCAAATAGCCTACAGGCCAAAGAACAACAAAAATTAGAAAATACTTAGAACTGAATGAAAAGAATTTACATATCATAAGCTGAGATGCAACTAAAATAGAAATTTTATAGCCCAAGTGAAAGTTGCTCAGTCGTGTCTGATTCTTTGCAACCCCATGGACTGTACAATCCATGGAATTCTCCAGGCCAGAATACTGGAGTGGGTAGCCATTCCCTTCTCCAGGGGATCTTCCCAAACAGGAATGGAAGTGGGGTCTCCTGCATTGCAGGTGGATTCTTTACCAACTGAGCTATCAGGGAAGCAAAATTTATAGCCCAAAATAAGGTTAATAGAATTTTATATCACAAAATGATGTCAATAGTAGAGAGGCTAAGAATTAATGAGTTAACAAGCAGGGAACTTATTTCTGAGGAAATTTTAAAAGGTATGGGGAGATAAAATTTATAAATGCCACAGTTAATAAAAAGGTAAGACATTTAAGAATAACTTAGTATAAACTGTTCAACTTACGGGAAATTAACACATTACTAGAAAAATAGTTTCCCTAAACTGCTTTACCCAGAAATAGAAAACATGAACAGTCAGTAGTTTAAAACCTCCCCAGGAAAACTCCATCCTGCCCCAGATAATTTTACCTGCAAGATCTACCAAATATCCCAGGAATGAGTACAACCTTAAACCTATTCGAAAGAGCAAAAACCACTCCTTAACTCATTATGAGCATCATAATTTTATACTAGGCTCCCCTCCCCCCACCCAGTAGAGAATCAGCCTGCAATGCAGGAAATAAAGGAGGGGCAGGTTCAATCCCTGCATTGCAAAGATTCCTGGGAGGAAAAAATGGCAACCCACTCCAGTATTGTTGCCTGAAAAATCCCATAGACAGAGGAGCCTGGCGGGCTACAATTCATAGAGTCACAAAGAGTTGGACACACTACCAACCTTATACTAAAACTTGTAAGGAAAAACAAGGAACAAAGCTACAGGCTATGAACATAGATGAAAATTTCTAAACAAATATTAGCAAACCTTTATTTATGAAGGTTTTATAACTGCCCAAAACTGAAAGAACCAAATGTCCCTCAAGTGGGAAATTAATTAAAAAACTGCAGCAAAGCCATATAATGGGACATTCAGCAGTAAAACAGAATGAACTACTGATACATGTAACCACATAGATCAATTTCAAACACACTAATCAAAGAAGCTAGGATTAAAAAACAATGTTCTACATGACTCTATTTATATGACATTCTGGAAATGGCAAAAGTATAGGGTCAGAAAAACAGACCAGTGGTTACCAAGTAGGGTTGGTGGCATGAGGGCACCATGTTAAAGGCAGGAGTTAATGGAACTGTTCTGTATCTGAATAGTGATGGCTGGCAATGATTACCAACTCCTTCCATCTGTCAAAACTCAAAGAACTACACAGTTAAATGGATAAATTTTTACTGTATCTAAATATACACTCACATAAAAGAAAAAGAAAAATTAACAAACTGAATCCATGATGTATAAAAATAATGTATCATAACTAGCTGGGTTTATCCCAATCATACAAGAGTGGTTTAACTCTAAAAAAAATCAGTTAATATAATCCATTACATTAATAAACAAGAAAAATTAGATGCTCTTCTCCACAATGAAGAAAAAATATCTGATAAACTTCAACATCCATTCATGCTGAAAATTTCAAACAAGGAATGGTGGTGAGGTCTGAACTCCTACAATAAACTTAACCAACACTATGTTTAAAAGTAAACAGCAAAGAAGGGATATACGTGTATGTATGGCGGACTCACTCAGCTGTACAGCAGAAATGCAACACTGTAAAGCAACTAAACTCCAATAAAAAAAAAAAGTAAATGGCAAAAGTATCCCCTGTAAGTTAGGGAACAAAAGTGCCCATTACCACTTATGTTAAAATTGTATTATTAGCCCTGATCAACACTTAAAGCCAAAATGAAACAGAATTTGTCATTATCCAACAACATGACTGTCTACGTAGACAGTGCAAAAAGAATTCAGACAAAATATCAGAATGATTTCAATGAAGTACACTACCAAAATAACCAGTTACCCCTTCAAAGGAAATCTCATCACTAACTGAAATGTGAAATTCCATTACCTGGACTAGATTCAGTAGCGTCAGATTTCAGGGAAAGCTGTTTTGTTCCATCTTTAACTTTTTTCAATCGGTTCTTATCTCCTGGTAAAGTCAATTTTTGCCTGAGTGGTTTTAACTCAAATGCCTGAAAAGTTTTGACCTGTGTTTTCTCCTCAGGAGCTACTTCTTTACTTGAGTCTTTTATAATACTGACATTATCAGTGCTTGTTTGGTCCTCAAAGTTCAACGTTTTAGGATCTTCTTGCACATTCTCCTCTTTGCTACTCAAAGCCAGTTTTTCATCCTTATTGATACACTCTAGTTCCAACTGTATTTGCTTATACTTCAAAAGTAAATCTTCAAAAGTTTCTTCCCCACAGTTTTCACTTTTTGATGAATAATTCTGTTTTCTTGATGGAGATCTTCCAAAACTTTTGGCTGAACAGCATATTAAGGAAACCAGTTGCCAAAAATTTTCCAGTTAATTTAACAAAAACACATTAAGTTATAGATGAATTGTCACCCTTTTTTGTGTTTTTCAAAGATGAATTGATATTTTAAAATTACTAAATTCCATTTAATACATGTGCTGTTATGTGTTAAGCACTTTCATTATGTACCCGTATTTCAAATTTAACAAGTATTAATATAAACAGTCTACTTACAAGATCACCAATGTCACTTATTACCCACAGTATCCACAGATACAGCACCTGGTTAGTTTACAGCATGTTTCTGCAGGTATCAGGAAAGCCCATAAGCTGGTTGTTAAAGATTTGTTTCTGAAGGAAGAGGGGAGAAACTGAATGGTTTGTCACAGATGTTGATAATTTACACTTCAAATAATAAGATGTTCCTTCTTTTTAATTAGTTTCTTCTTGTGTCTCAAATTTTTAAAAAGAGATAAAAAATGAACACTGATAATTAATATTTAAGGCTAAGTTATGAATAAGAAACACTGTATTGAAAACCTAACACAGCAATCTTAGAACTCATCAAGTATACTAACATCCAAAATAGGTACAACTAAGACAATGAAACCAGTTTAAAAAAAACAAAAACCTTAAGTTGTATTCAAGATGTACCTTCTAATTTTTCCTTGAAGATAAGGATATCAAAACCTGTTATTTTTGGTCTTTTTCTTTAACATAGTACTACATAAAACAACTTCATGGTTGAAAGTGGCTACAAAGTTCCAAACTAAAATTTTTATTCAAAATAATTCACACATGTAAAAACCGTTCCACCTCACTTCTCCAGTCTAGAAATTAATAAAAGACAAGTATTTTATTTGGTTTTAACACAATAAGGCATTAATAGATCATTAAATTGGCTAGTATATAACATCACATTTCCCTATATATAGTTTCTTCTCTGTAACAACTTACTAGACAATCTGCAAAGATTTTTAAACTTCTCTAATGACCAATTTAAGAATGGGAATTATCACCAAGTATTTTAGAAACTAAATAATCACTACAACTGAAAATCTTTAAAAGTTCTGCAGCAAAACTGTTCTAGCAAGTCTTTGGTTTTCTGATCTCCTTTTACAGCTGGGTTTCTTGAAATAATACTAGTTTCTCATTACCTGTGTTTCTCAACCAAATGGAATCTGGCTTCTGCTGGCTGAGTTTATCCATCATGTTTTCAAACCTTATTCTATCTGATTTCTCTGCAGCATTCCGTAACTCCACTCTTCGTTTGTTTCTCTAGGTTTTGGGGTTTGGTTTTTTTTTTTTTTTTTTGGTCTTTAATGACACCTCTGTCTCCCAACTGCTGCAACAACAGTGCTCTCCAGTGAGTCCTACTTAGTCTCTCTCTTTTCATTTTGAGCATTCTAATGCACTCCCATAGTTCTGCCTGGTGATATTTGGGGTTCTATCTCCCACAAGCCATCTTCCATCCTATTGTTAATCTTTCTAGAACACAAATCAGATCTTATCCCTTGTTTTAATCTCACTAAGAATAGAGTCCAAAATCCTTACAATGGCATATAATGCTTTCATGATTCCCTTCCAATCTCATCTCATCCAGGTTTATCACAATTTATGCATAGCTTTGTGTCTAGGTTTTTCTGGTCTTCAAATTTACCCCAATTCAAAGGCCCCCTCGCTATATGAAGCTAGATAATTACTTGCTCCCCGACCCCACCATTACATACTCTTTGTACATAAACTTGGGTAATTATCTACATTTAAATCTCACTTTTTCAGAGGAGTCACAACAACTAAAAAATAAGACTAGAGTCCTTGGATATATTCAGAAAGAGAAAAGATTCAATACACTAACAAAAAATAAAATAACTAAAGGACAGAAAAAAAGGAAAATCAATTGAACTATGACTAATTAATCTCCTTCAAGGCTAAATGAAGTGTTCTACTTCTACCTACACAGAACAGTTAGAATGAAACCAACACTTAAATGATTTAATATAAAATTGGTCAACATGGAGTTTCTAACTGAAACCTGGTTTATGTTAGCTATGACCAGATTTGAAAGTTTAAGCAGCAGCCATCCAAAGGAGACATATGCTAAGACTGACTGACAAAGTGCCTATCAATACGGAAAATTAAAAATGAACAAGAATGAAAATAACTACCTCCAACAGAATCTGGTTTATTCTATTTCTTTAAAGCTGCATCTAGCATATTTTAATTATTACTGAAAAAGTTTTAAAAAATACCTACCTGTACTCATGCTACTTCACTTCTACATTATGGAAATAAGTCACAGAATAACTCTTACTCTTTCTTAATGCAATTCTTGTACATAAAAATGTTACAATCACACAGTGGAAATAAAAATTAAACTTAGTATAATCATGGTATTAAAGGAATTTAAAGTAACAAAATCTTTTATTACAATTTTTTTTTATTACAAAATTTATTTGCTCACGTTACATAAAAGTGGCTGGGAACTATGTTTCTCTTCATAAATTCTTATAAAGAATTCCACCTCTAGGATGGATTACTGATACACCTCAAAGAAAACAATGAGCAGAGAATCAAAACAATCATCCTTGTGCAGGATGTGTGAAAAGAAAAACAGCAAGACAGCTCATTTCTGATAAGTTACTACAGAAATCAGACTGGATACTTTCCATACTTGTTTCACAACACCATATGCCTGTTCATTAATAAAAACATCTAAGGTTATAAAGGTATATGCTGCTGCTAAGTCGCTTCAGTCATGTTCGACTCTATGCGACCCCACAGACAGCAGCCACCAGGCTCCCCCGTCCCTGGGATTCTCCAGGCAAGAACACTGGAGTGGGTTGCCATTTCCTTCTCCAATGCCTGAAAGTGAAAAGTGAAAGTGAAATCGCTCAGTCATGTCCGACTCCCAGCGACCCCATGGACTGCAGCCTACTAGGCTCCAAAGGTATATATATGGTAGAAGCCAAATTGATATCGAATGCATGGACAAAAAGAAGGCAAAAGCAGGAAGTAGGCAAGTCCATGGCATCACCTCCTTTTCTAACATAAAATAAACTAAGAAAAAACTTTAAGCTCCCATAGTACTTTTTACATACCTCAATTTGAACTTTTTACACTGAATATAATTAACATTTGTCTCTTCAACACACAAGTTTCATTCATGTTTGTATTCCTTTTTTATGTTTTAAAATTTTTTATTGAAGGATAATTGTTTTACAGAATTTCGTTGTTTTCTGTCAAACCTCATTTTTGTATTCTTAAATAATTTACGTGTCTGTAATTAAACAGCCCTTCTGTTCTTAGGCTCAGAACTGACAACTAATAAATCCTTGGTTAAAAAAAATATCTTGGGCTAAGGTTTTCTATCTTTATTCAAAGAACATTTTCTTTTTAAAAGTTAAACACCTAAGTGATATTTTTTCTGAAACAGTCCTGCGTGCTCCTGACCCAACTTGTGGTTGCATAAGTTTTTTCAGAGCACTAGCATCAGAAGCTCCTCCTCCTTATCTAAACTACATTTCTGGTCCTCTTTCTATCCTGATATCTGGCAAAGACCATTTGGTCTTAAGTATTCTGTGAAAATAACGTTGAGTGTCTCCCCAACAAATGTCATTACATGTAGGTTTCATATATAATGAATATATTAAAAACTCATCACAGCATGGAAATTACAATCAGCAATAAGTATTCTCAATAAACTATTTTTAGGCAGTTATCATGGAGTATGTCAAGACATAGTTCTACAAATAATCTGCAAGAGAATATTAATATAATTACCATAATATATACATCTGCATCACTTTGCTGTATCTTGAAACACATATGTATAACTTAAAAAAAAATTTTTTAAAGGATAGTTCTATAAACACATCTTAAAATAGCAAATTCTCAGATGAATAAACTCAGGAATGTTTAAGATAACTAAGAATAAGATTAGAGGGGACAAGAATCAGATATTTGCTATTTTCCTCCTTAACCTCTCCATTAGCTCCACCTCCCCATAAACCCATGGTTTCCAATGCATTAAAATTCTGGTAAGTTTCATTCTCTCTCTAGTCCACAACTGTCAGCACCAAGAGTTATAAAATGCCCAAAATATGAACATAAGAAATAGAGAAGTTAAGGAGGTAAAGCTTCTGCCAAAGATACATGAATTTCAAACCTCCGAATTAATAGTTGGTGACACCAGGATTTTTCCCCCCCAACTTTAAAACGCAGCAATGTATAAGAATAAATCAAGAAAGGTTAAAAAAACAAAAAACAAAAAAAAAACAGAATCACAAATAAAAACAGTAGGATTCGGCGTAACGAAACTTCATAATCTTCAATGTGACAGTGCAATACGATATAAGCAACAGTATTCCTCAGACTTTTTATGGCTAATACTTTTTTCTTCCTCTAACAATCTAAGGCAACTTCACATAACAAAGTTTACTAACAACAACAAAGGCTAATGAAACCTGGGCTTGTGATGTAGTATTTCAAATCTGATTTTACACTTAGATTCCACTAGTTTGGCCCCCGTCCAAAACAAGTTACTATTAAAAAAGCAATATACCCAGTCAAGCAATTTTAAGAAACAACGCGACAGTTTGACACACGAGGTTTACCAACGAACCACCTACGTTAAGTATTCTGACACAATGACAAATAAGCGGTTCTGACGGTTCAGAAAAGTTACTCATCTCATACCTAGTAATGACGCTAAAGGGAACTTTAGTGACACACCCAGGGCAGACCGCCACGTTAAGGATACAACTCTTCCGAGGTGGAGAGGGCTCTCGCCAGCTCTGACTGCTGCCGAATCCGGATCCCGCTCCTCCTCCCAGAGGTCTGCCCCCCGGCTTGCCTCCTCGATCACCCCCTCCTCGTCCCCGACTCCAGCGACTCCCACCCCGGTAAGGCCTGCCTCGAAAACGGAAACGGTCCAAGGCGATGTGGCTCCGTTCCCAAAACGACGGCCGGGGGCTGCTTTCGGACAGTGAGCTGGAAGGCATCCTCACAGAGGGCGGGTGAGACCGGAACGGCTCTTTGGGTCGGTAGCTGCTGTGTCCCCTGAGGTGGCCCCGCTCTGACGCGTGCCGCGAGCGTGAGAAATTCCTCAGCTGCAGCTGAGAAGAGGACGACGACGAGGAGGAGCCACCGCCTCCGCCGGATCCACCGCCCCGGGCCGGGTGAAGAGGCCTTCGCCGCGGGTACGGTAACAGCCCGCCGCCACTGCTGCTGCTGCTGCTCCGGCTCCGTATCTGACTGTTATTGTCGTCGTCGCTGATTTCCCCATCTTCAAGCTCCCCTTCTTCCTTAGGCGAGAGGCCACTGGAAGCCAGGGCCGGAGTATCTGCGGTCGCCATCCCGGGAGCAGCGCTTTCCACACAACCTTAGCCCTCTATCCGGGGATCCGCCCGACTACTGCCTTCCTCTTCGGTTTCCTTCTTCCCTAACGGACCCGGTCGGTGCGGCCTTATCCTGTTTGGAGACCTAGCGGGCTCTGCTCCCCAACTTCCCCGCACCCCAGCTCTTTCTCGCCGGACCGTCGCAACCCACTTCCCTACCCTAGCGCCCCCTTGCTCCTCCGCGATCGGGGCTCTTCCGCCTCGCGAGAAAGTGGCTCTGGGCTGCTCGGCCGTCACTTCCTGCCGCACGCCGGAAACAAGACTCCCAGTCCACGCGATAATAATTAGGACAGCGCGATGCTCCCTGGGAGTTGTAGTCTTTCTTTTTATTGCCGCTCGCTTTGAGGTTATCCTTCCAGTCTGAGGCTCGTACCTATTATTGACTGGCCTTTGGGGGTTTAGGGTGCGTGGCGGGGTAGGCGGGCCTGTTTTTAATCTTGGCCTCGAGAGAGTTTCATAGTGATAGGGGGGCACACCTCGTCTAATTGCTCGGTGGCCTGCAGCTAAACAGACGCTATATAGTCCCACTCCCTTTCGGGAGCCGGGGAGAGGGCGGGTTGCGTCCGCCATGTTGGTGAAGGCAAACGGGAGCGACTGGAGCTCCAGGCTCGTCGGCTTTGCCGGCTCAAGTCCGCCATATTAATAAAGAGAAAGGGCAGGTTGACCCCTCCCGCTCCCCACCAGCTACACACACACACGCACACGCATACACACACATACCCCTTCTTCCCAGCCATCTCTGGCAACTCAGCTCGGTGGGCCCTTCCCCAGCTTCTTTTGCCTAGGGTCCGCCCGAAGGAAGCGTAGCATCCCGTGCCTCAAATCAGGCTTAAGACAGCGCCGAATGAGGTGTAAAGGGAAATGCCGACCAATTGCGCCGCGGCGGGCTGTGCTACTACCTACAACAAGCACATTAACATCAGCTTCCACAGGTAACCTGGGCAGGGAGTGGGGCTGACGGAAACGGGAGTTCCTACACTGGGTATCACTTGTGTGAGAAGAACAAGAGGATTCTACTAGTTCTAACTTAGCTATTAAGTAGCAGGGACGCATCATTTTTGGCTTTTGTGTTTCTCAAATCTGTCCAGTTTTTCTCTCCCTTCGGGGAAGGTTTGCTCAAGTTCTGTACAGTGTTTAGTCCTTCTCTAGAAAGCGACAGGAGGATATCTTAATTTTCTGCTTTTTTATTTCTTATGTATTCGACCACGTCTTGATGTTAATGACGCCATAAGAGGAAGCGAGATCTTCCTTTTCAAGTCAGCAATCACCTAAAAAGCGGACTACGTTCCCGTTATAATTAGTCAGTTCTCACTAGCTATATTGACATGGGAAGCGTTTAAGATTTCTGATAGTCACATACGGTAACTGCGGAGAAATTGTCATTAATAGCAGTAGAATCAAGCTATGTGAATGAAAATGGAAAAGATAAGATTTCTATTCTTACTAGAACAGAGTAGTATACAAAGAACCCAGGTTACGTTCTTCGTTCGTTTGCTGAAAAGCAGTCAAAATTCTTTAATTCTGTCAAATCAGAACACTGGAAAGCACGTTGAATACTACATGAAATAATGACTCGGTGAACATTTGCCTTCTCTGCAAGTGCGTGCCATATGCTTGAAGAAAAGAAGCATTCAAAAAGTTAAGTACAAACAGTTCTGCATTTATATACTTTGCAACTTAATAAGATCTTAGAATTCAGAAAATGATATCCTTGACCTTTCTTCCCACCTCATTATGACTAAATGTACCCCCTATTAAAAGTTACCACTTAAAAAACAAAATCCTTGTGGTGTTTATGTTTTTCATGTATGTCATGAAAATGTAGTGCTTTATTCATTGATCTATCTAATGTATTAAAAAGCAAAGATATTACTTTGCCAACGAAAGTCCCTGTAGTCAAAGCTATGGTTTTTTCAGTAGTCATGTATGGATGTGAGAGTGGGACTATAAAGAAAACTGAGCACTGAAGAATTGATGCTTTTGAACTGTTGGAGCATCAGTGCGTTGGAGAAGACTTGAGAGTTCCTTGGACTGCAAGATCAAACCAATCAATTCTAAAGGAAATCAGTTCTGAATATTCATTGGAAGGACTAACCCTGAAGATGAAGCTCCAATACTTTGGTCACCTGATGCGAAGCACCCTGATGCTGGGAAAGACTGAAGGCAGGAGAAGAAGGGGAGGACAGAGAATGAGATGGTTGGATGGCGTTACCAACTCATGGATATGAGTTTGAGCAAGCTTGGGGAGTCGGTCATGCACAGGGAAGCCCAGCATGCTGCAGTCCATGGTGGCATCATGGGGCTGCAAAGAGTCGGACACAACTAAGTGACTGAACTGAACTGAATATGTGCCAAGCTCTTAGCACCTGACACGGTGCTAAGGATCCAGAAAATTCTTAACCTTCCTGGAATAAGAAAGACAGACATAAATAATTATGGTTAAATGCCACAGAAGAGACTTTCAGGGAGTCCTAATTTAGCTTTGGAAAGTCAAATAACACTTCTCAAAGGATGTGAAATTTCAAATGAGAGCAAAAGATGACATATATCTGGTCCTGTACAATACTTTTAAGGATTTTCTGTTTTATCCAGTGAGTTCTTGAGTAGCTATGGAAGGCTTACAAAGAATGGAGTGATTAGATTTCCATATTAAAAAGCCCTCAGGCTGCAGTATAGCAAATTACAGTGTTACCTAAAGTGCTGGTTAAGCATCATCATGAGATGAATTTGACGAGAAAGGAGCTTATTACAGAATGTTAGCATACCTACTATTTCACAGGGGAATCCTGATGCAGCTCAGTGGAACTAAACAATGTACTTCTGATGCTGACACAATCAGCCCTAGATTGATAGAGAAAAAAGTTAGGACCCTGTAATAAAATAAGGGAGACTCAGTGGCCTAGACTAGAGTAGTACTGAGAGTAGGGATGGGAAGAAGTGGACAGATTTGAGAAATGTTTGAGGAGAAATTATTGTATATGGTAATTTGATTTGGAAAATGAGGAAGAGGGTGGAGTCACGGCACCAGCAAGGAATGTTTAGGAGATGTGTCGTGGTACACTAACACACCTCCTTTCCACGTTTGACCATTTGCTTGCTATGAAATTAACATATTCATGTGTCACCTCAGAAGTTTAGGCCTTAAAATAGCATTATTCATAATGAAATTAATTCCTATTTCATAATTAACATTTAATTCACTCCTTTCCTAGGCCATTGGTAGACTCTATCCCCGTATACAACTTACATTGCCTAAACTTATTGTCCCCATTTTTCTTCTCTCTTCCTCAGCCCATTCCAGACTGAGTCTCCCCAGTAATCTTTGGAAACTGTTCTAGCTAACATGAATTGTCACTCCTACATCTTTTTTCATGGCATGTGATCATTTCCTCCCTGAAATACTCTCTACTTTGAATTATTTGACACTAATTTTGTGATTTTCATCTTACTTCCTTGGCCTAACTTCAGTCTCCTCTACCACTCTATCGCCTAGCCCATTCTCATCAAAAGGATTGCAGCTGTTCCTATGGTCTTGGTTAATATTTACTTGTTGATGCCTCCTAAATGCCTCCTAAATTTGTACTTCCAGTCCAAATCTCCAATGGGTTTTAGACCTTTAGATGAAGTGTCTCAATTATTTCCCCCATCTCTTCAGTTCCTCACATTCAGCACACTAAAACTGTACTCTTGAACTTGTCCTTCCCCAAAAACTACATTTCCCATATTCCCTTTCTCATAAAAGGAAACACCACCCACCCAGAAGCTGAGAGGTTATCCTCCCTTGACTTCTTACCATTCCCTCTCAATTGAGTTTTAAAACAACTTCTTAAGTGGTTCACTGCTTCCATTCATGTCCTTCTAACTGCTCTTTTATAGTAAATGGTGTGTTGCTAAATGTTTTAACAACAGGATCTCCGGGGAAGGGCAAAAGCCCTGATTTGTAGTGTTTGTCCAATTTGCAGGATATAAATACTCCCAACCATAACTGGTTTTAAGCTACCAACATGACATCACTGATAGTGGAGTTGGGAAGAAATGTACAATAGTACCCTATTCTGTATCATTTATTTCATACAGGTTTCATACATATAAGTAACCTAAGAGTGTAGATAATAGTAAAATAACTAGGTGCTGGGTTTTTAATATGTATTACCTTTGTTTTTAATCTACTTAAATGCAAACTTACATAATTTTTAATCATGGCTGTGTTTAACAACCAGTTAAAACATTTTCTGTTAACAGTCACCTCTAAATTAGGTTCTTGATGACTTACCAATACCATTTTGGATAAAATTCAAAATCACTCTTTATCTTAGCAGGCCCTCCATCATCATTTCATGTCATAACACTTCCCTGTACCCAAGATACTCTTTTCTTCACTACTACCATTTCCCTAGCTAATTCCCATACTCTCTTAAGGCTTCTTGATGAAATTAGCTCTTCCTATTATGGTTCCATGCAATCCTGTACTTACCCTTTTCTAAGTTCATATAAGTACTCTTGTAATAACATTTGTAATATTGGGTTGGCCAAAAAGTTCATTCAGGTTTTTCCATAAGACGCTATGGAAAAGCCCAAATGAACTTTTTGGGCCAACCCAATAATAAAAACTATTTATTTAATATTTACCATGTACTATACACTGGGCTGGGCTTCTCTGGTGGCCCAGATGGTAAAGAGACTGCCCGCAGTGCAAGAAGCTTGGGTTCGATCCCTTGGTTAGGAAGATTCCCTGGAGAAGGGAATGGCAACCCACTCCCGTATTCTTGCCTGGAGAATCCCATGGACAGAGGAGCCTGGAAAGCTGTAGTCCATGAGGTCACAGAGTCGGGTAGGACTGAGCAACTAACACACACACACGCACTGAGCTAAGCATTTACTCACATTGTCTCATTTAATTCCTAGAACCCCACTAGGTTCATTATTACTCAACTTTATGGGTGATAAAACTGAGGCCTAAAAAGGTTAAACAACATCCTTAAAGTCACCCAGCTATTATATGAAGGATCCAGGATTGATACCTGGTTTGATTCCAGAGAAACTGTTCTTGGCCACTCTTTTCTGCTACCTCAAGCTGTTTGATTCTGTACCTTCCTCATTACAGTATACCCTCAAAAAGGGGGGATATCATAAAGGTAGGTCAGTTTTATTTAGCACCATGTCTTCAGTGCCTAGGACAGTGCTTGGAATGTTAGAGACATTCAGTTATTTATTAAAGACCCTAGCAAAGTAGCACTGTTTAAAATACTGAGTGATTTTCCAAAACATCTAATGCTTCTGAAAGCCTGCTTCTATTTTTGTGTAGCAAAGAATATATCCATCTATTAACACTACTTCACTTATTTAAAACTAATATTTACAGGATTTATTATTACTTAAATTCAGCTTACAGGCTGTTTCACTCACCCTTTGGGTTTGCTGGGAAAAAATCCAAACAACATGTGAAAAACATAATTCGGGTTAATCTTTATAAAACATTATCCAAACTAAAATATAAAATTGTTGATTATTCTTATTTTATTTCAACACAGATAATCTGAAGATTATTTAGTAATGCCAAACTAACTCCACTAGCTTGTGTATTCATTGATTCACTCAGAAAAGTTTATTGAATGCTTACTTAACAGGATAAAGTAGTGAAATAAACAGCTTCTAACCAGGAGAAACCTGTGATCTAGTGGTGGAGATAGTAAACAATTGGAATTCAGTTATATTTGTACTATATGATACAGGAACATCTAACCAAGTCTTCTGATCATGAAAAACTTGTTAGGAAAATGAGTATTATTTAATACTATTATGTAAGTACTATTATTTAATAGTACTCAGTACTATTAAACTGAGTATTAAACGAAGTAGAATTTGATGAAGTTAAGGTCCAGTTGGAGGCATTGATTTCATTATTTAAAAAAGAGCTAAAGGTGGGTATGAAAAATAATATCTGACAGTCTTCATATATCTGAAGAGTCTCATACAAATGCTAATACAATAGTACTAGAGGGAGGAGGGTTCAGGATGGGGAACACATGAGAAATAAAGGAATAAAAAAAAAAAAAAGAATGAAGATGTAAAGTATTTAATATTACTGGTGATAAAAAAGTGACAGTAAACACCCTTACTATTAAAAAAAAAAAAAATAGTACTGATGCTGCTGCTAAGTCGCTTTAGTCATGTCCGACTCTGTGCAACCCCACAGACGGCAGCCCACCAGGCTCCCCCGTCCCTGGGATTCTCCAGGCAAGAACACTGGAGTGGGTTGCCATTTCCTTCTCCAATGCATGAAAGTGAAAAGTCAAAGTGAAGTCGCTCAGTTGTGTCTGACTCCTAGCGACCCCATGGACTGCAGCCTACCAGGCTCCTCCGTCCACGGGATTTTCCAGGCAAGAGTACTGGAGTGGGGTGCCATTGCCTTCTCCGATAGTACTTATTTATTCTGAGCCTTTATTGAGGTCCCAGCAAGAAGTGTGCTAATGAATTAATAGCTTAATTTTTAGCTCAGTCCTCAGGAGGATTTTCAAATCATTAAATATTGGAACAGAGCTTTGAAGTGAGAATACATTATTGTTAAGAAATGAGAGCTAACAGAGTAGATTACTTCTCCATCAGAAGTGTCTAATGAAATAGAATAAAAGTACCTTACGACAATACAGGAACTGTAGAGTGACATACAAATGCTGCCTTCAGATCAGGGTGTATTTGAGGTTGTGGGGAATGGGGACATGAGATGGCAGGGTGTATAGGTAAACCTGGGCTTTCATCACTGTGCCCCTCCCTGCTGGTAATTTGAGCAACCCTAGTATATCTAATATAGCCAAAGCTGTTATAGTGAATCTTCAGCTGGGGGCTTTGGAGCCACAGGATCTTCTAACATAAATTTAATGGTTCTTTTTAGGCACTAGTGAGTTCATAATTAATACTTAAAGGATAAGGTAGTCAAACTAAAGGGTTCAGTTCAAACTTATTGCATGTGAATGTTGATTCTTCTATTTCCAAGTCCGTCAACACAGGGGCTTCCCTGATAGCTCAGCTGGTAAGGAATCTGCTGCTATGCAGGAGATCCTGGTTCAATTCCTGGATTGGGAAGATGTGTTGGAGAAGGGATAGGCCACCCACGCCAGTATTTTTGGGCTTCCCTGGTGGCTCAGCTGGTAAAGAATCCACCTGCAGTGCAGGAGACCTGGGTTCAGAACCCCTGGGTTGGGAAGATCCACTGGAGAAGGGAACAGCTACCCACTCCAGTATTCTGGCCTGGAGAATTCCGTGGACTCTGTAGTCGATGGGGTCACAAAGAGTGGGACACAACCAAGCAACTTTCACTTCACAGCACAGCTGCCTTCAGAATTTTTAGAAGTCCCTTATATTTTTCTCTTCCTTAACAGCTGTACACTGGGTGATATCACTGTATTTTATGTTTGAAATAAATAGGAAAAACATTCCAACTGGCTTGTCATTAGTGTTTTACTTCTTGTAGTAATTGTGCTTTCAACTGTACTACATAGCTTAAGAGTTCATTTTTCAAAAATATATGCAGTTTAACTTCATGAAAGTAGTATAGTATAGTATTAATTTATATATTCTATATTTATAGTAACTAAGCACATTTTTGTTGAGTCCCAACTATTTGCAAGGCAATACCTAAGTGGTAAAGATAGATAAAAAGATATAATGATCCGTGTCCTCAAGAAACTGATCATCTTTCATTTCACTGGAAATTTTTTAAAATGAAAAATTACAAAGCATGTGGTAAGTATCATAATGAACACAGAGGGAGGAATACCAGAATCTGTCTTGATAAAATTTAATCTGTGGATTATCTGAGTTGTCTTGACCATGTATATCAACAGCAGATCAAATCATTGTGAAATGATTCCTGCTTACAATGGTTTCACATAAATTTGAATTGTTTTACTTATTTTTTCTCCCTTGTTAAGGACTAGTTTGGGAAGAAATGTCTCTTTTTAAGACCTTGAAAAACTGATCTACTTAAGTTAGTTTTTTATTAAGTTTTAAGAACTTATAAAAATGAACATGAATTGGTTTCTGTTCCAGTGTTTGGATATTAGAAAATTTTAATTTGTTATATAAATGGAAGACATTTTAAATTGTCATTTTTCAAAATTTCTTTTGACTATTTAGTGCAACCAGAAGTGTGTGATAGTTGGAATTTGAGTTGCCCTTTTTTTCTTTTTTTTTTTTTTTTTAAGGTTTCCTTTGGATCCTAAAAGAAGAAAAGAATGGGTCCGCCTGGTTAGGCGCAAAAATTTTGTGCCAGGAAAACATACTTTTCTTTGTTCAAAGCACTTTGAAGCTTCCTGTTTTGACCTAACAGGACAAACTAGACGACTTAAAATGGATGCTGTTCCAACCATTTTTGATTTTTGTACCCATATAAAGTCCATGGTAGGTAATGCTGCTTTTCTTTAACTCCATTTTTAGAATCCATCCTTTTTTGTTTGTAAAATGGAATGATTCAGAATATATTGAAATTCAAATATAATACTGTAGCTCAAGGAAGTTGGAAAATTGCAGTAAAGATGCAGGCTAGAATTAGTGCTCAGATCTCCTGATTCTATTATTCTTTCCCCAATCCAAACTGTTTTATCATATCGGAATTCTACATTATTGTTAATTCTTATCAATAACTGACCCATTGGTTAAACTGAAAAATCTTAATGAAACCTCTAGCATCATTCTGCCCTGGTTTTAGGATGACATACAAATAATGTGTGATAAGTGCTTTCATGGCAGCACACCCAAAGAATACCAGAGTCAGACCAAAGAATATAAGGTCAGAGGGAGGCGTAACAGAAAACTTTGTAGAACTCCAGCATTTAGATTGGGTTTGAGCTTGGAGTTTGGAACTTAGGAGAGAGTTCTTGACCTTGCACAGGGCAGCTGCAGTAGTACAAACAGAACAAAAACTAATGAGTTGAGGGATGAGTGGAAAATAAGTATGAGCAAGTGATACTTATTTGTATCTTATTTGAAGGGGAAATTTATTTGAAGGAGAAATTTAAGGTATAGTATGAATGGATTAAAACAATGTTTTATCTACTCAAGGAAGATCTGATCAGAAAAGAGAAAAGCTAGCTGCGAAAGACAGGGTCACTGAAATGTTAAGGGGTAGAATGAACAAAAAAAATGTAAAAAATTTAGCTTTGAAAAAAAGGACAGATATCTTTTCCTCTGAAAGAGGAAAAAAAAAAACTGCTTTTCTTGAGTTATTTTTGATGGGTAAATTTGTAAATCTACATGGTTAATATCTGAATGGGAGAGAAGAGAGAGGAGATTGTGGTAAACTAATTATTAATGTTAACATCACAGATATTAGAAAAGCTCCAGGATGGCAAGCATTTCACTTCTGAATCCTCAACCTCAAATAGTGCCTGGTACATAGTACACACTCAGATGTTTGTTGAATTTGAAGTATACCTTGGTTTTGACACTTTGATCATTTATTCTTTCAACAGATATTTACTAAGCTTTACATATGTCGAAATCCAAGTTAGATGCTGGGAATATAAAGATGAAAATGGAGCTCCTGCCAGTTGTTTTAGGCAGAAAGAATGCCAGTTTTTAGGTTTCATGAGGACAGGAACCATATTTATCTTACTTGTTCACTGTTGTGTTGTTTCAATAAATGTTTGTTGAATGAATGAAAGACACAAAGTTATGAAATTGATGACATAATGTGGGAACTAAAAGTGTTTTAATATTTTTGGAATAAAAATTAGGATGGTGAATGGCAGAATGGGGTGAGATCCTAAATGGTATAGTATGCCATGTAAAGATTTTTTTGTTCTTTAGAAAATAGGCAAAGAAGAATGTAGCCAGTATTAAAACATCAAATCTGTTACAAAATTATGCTAGTGGCAGAAAATAGATTCAGTTCAGTTTAGTCGTGTCCGACACTTTGTGACCCCATGAACCATAGCACACCAGGCCTCCCTGTCCATCACCAACTCCCAGAGTTCACTCAAACTCATGTCCATCGAGTCGGTGATGCCATCCAGCCATCTCATCCTCTGTCGTCCCCTTCTCTTCCTGCCCCCAATCTTTCCCAGCATCAGGGTCTTTTCAAATGAGTCAGCTCTTCTCATGAGGTGGCCAAAGTATTGGAGTTTCAGCTTCAACCTCAGTCCTTCCAATGAACACGCAGAACTGATATCCCTTATGATGGACTGGTTGGATCTCCTTGCAGTCCAAGGGACTCTCAAGAGTCTTCTCCAACACCACAGTGCAAAAGCATCAATTCTTCTACGCTCAGCATTCTTTATAGTCTAGCTCTCATATCCATATATGACTACTGGAAAAACCGTAGCCTTGCCTAGACGGACCTTTGTTGACAAAGTAACGTTTTTACTTTTTAATATGCTGTCTAGGTTGGTCATAACTTTCCTTCCAAGAGTAAGCGTCTTTTAATTTCATGGCTGCAGTCACCATCTGCAGTGCTTTTGGAGCCCCCAAAAATAAAGTCACCCACTGTTTGCACAGTTTCCCCATCTATTTCCCATGAAGTGATGGGACCGGATGCCGTGATCTTAGTTTTCTGAATATTGAGCTTTAAGTCAAGTTTTTCATTCTCCTCTTTCACTTTCATTAAGAGGCTCTTTAGTTCCTCTTCACTTTGTGCCATAAGGGTGATGTCATCTGCGTACCTGAGGTTATTAATATTTCTCCTGGTAATCTTGATTCCAACTTGTGCTTCTTCCAGCCCAGGCCTTTTCATGATGTACTCTGCATATAAGTTAAATGAGCAGGGTGACAATATACAGCCTTGACAAACTCCTTTTCCTATTTGGAACCTGTCTGTTGTTCCATGTCCAGTTCTAACTGTTGCTTCCTGACCTGCATACAGGTTTCTCAAGAGGCAGGTCAGGTGGTCTGGTATTCCCATCTCTTGAAGAATTTTCCACAGTTTGTTGTGATCCACACAGTCAAAGGCTTTGGCGTAGTCAATAAAGCAGAAATAGATGTTTTTCTGGAACTCTTGCTTTTTCAATGATCCAGCAGATGTTGGCAATTTGATTTCTGGTTCCTCTAACTTTTCTAAAACCAGCTTAAACATCTAGAAGTTCACGGATCACGTATTGCTGAAGCCTGGCTTGGAGAATTTTGAGCATTACTTTACTAGCGTGTGACATGAATGCAATTGTGTGGTAGTTTGAGCATTCTTTGGCATTGCCTTTCTTTGGGATTGGAATGAAAACTGACCTTTTCCAGTCCTGTGGCCACTGCTGAGTTTTCCAAATTTGCTGACATACTGAGTGCAGCACTTTCACAGCATCATCTTTTAGGATTTGAAATAGCTCAACTGGAATTCCATCACCTCCACTAGCTTTGTTCGTAATGATGCTTCCTAAAGCCCACTTGACTTCACATTCCAGGATACCTGGCTCTAGGTGAGTGATCACACCATATTCCTGATTATCTTGGTTGTGAAGCTCTTTTTTGTACAGTTCTTCTGTGTATTCTTGCCACCTCTTCTTAATATCTTCTGCTTCTGTTAGGTCCATACCATTTCTGTCCTTTATCAAGCCCATCTTTGCACGAAATGTTCCCTTGGTATCTCTAATTTTCTTGAGAGCTCTCTCGTCTTTCCCGTTCTACTGTTTCCCTCTATTTCTTTGCATTGATTGCTGAGGAAGGCTTTCTTATCTCTCCTTGCTATTCTTTGGAACTCTTCATTCAAATGGGTATAGCTTTCCTTTTCTCCTTAGCTCTTCGCTTCTCTTCTTTTCACAGCTATTTGTAAGGCCTCCTCAGACAGCCATTTTGCTTTTTTGCATTTCTTGGGGATGGTCTTGATCCCTGCCTCCTGTACAATGTCACGAACCTCCATCCATAGTTCATCAGGCACTCTGTCTATGAGATTTAGTCCCTTAAATCTATTTCTCATTTTCACTGTATAATCATAAGGGATTTGATTTAGGTCATAACCTGAATGGTCTAGTGGTTTTCCCTACTTTCGTCACTTTAAGTCTGAATTTGGCAATAAGGAGTTCATGATCTGAGCCACAGTCAGCTCCTGGTCTTGTTTTTGCTGACTGTATAGAGCTTCACCATCTTTGGCTGCAAAGAATATAATAGATCTGATGTCGGTGTTGACCATCTGGTGATGTCCATGTGTAGAGTCTTCTCTTGTGTTGTTGGAAGAGGGTGTTTGCTATGACCAGTGTGTTCTCTTGGCAAAACTATTAGCCTTTGCACTGCTTCATTCTGTACTCCAAGGCCAAATTTGCCTGTTACTCTAGGTGTTTCTTTACTTCCTACTTTTGCATTGCAGCCCCCTATAATGAAAAGGACATCTTTTTGCAGTGTTAGTTCTAAAAGGTCTTGTAGGTCTTCATAGAACCGTTCAACTTCAGCTCTTCAGCATTACTGGTCAGGGAAATAGATTAGTGAGGATTAAAATGAGCCCAGAGATCAATAAAGTTTTTAATATATTCAAGCTAGACATGAATGATATGGGCCTGATGTGGGTAGTAGCATTAAGAATGATGGGAAGATTCTAAACATCCTGATGAGATATTTAGGTAGAATTAATAGGACTTGATGACTACCTGAATGAAAGAAATTAAAGGGAAAAAAGGGTCCTCGGGTTTCTTATCTGGACAGAAGTTTTCTAGCCAGATCTTAAATCCTTGATAGTATGATATAACTGTGCATAATTAATAAGTAAACCTATTCAGGAGCTTGATTCTTAGGTATGTCTTTATTAAGTAGGATCACAGGTCTGAAATATTAATCAAATTGAGAGAATAGTATTTAAAAAGAGATCAAATCAGTATCACAAATGTCTAGATGCATTCTATATTGGTCTTGGTGAGAATATTGCAAATAAAATTTTTAAATCTATAGAATCATATTCAGTTATTTGAAAGAAACCTGGGAAGGGCATTGTCTGGTTCCAAAAAGAGCAGTTTAAGTACTGTTATCCAAAATTGGACAGAATTTGCTTTTTTGTGATATTCCATAATTTATATTCAACCCTCTGATTTTATTTGGCTCAGAAACTCAAGTCAAGGAATCTTTTGAAGAAAAACAACAGTTGTACACCAACTGGACCATCTAATTTAAAATCAAGCATTAGTAGTCAGCAAGTACTACTTGAACACAGTTATGCCTTCAGGAATCCTATGGAAGCAAAAAAAAGGATAATTAAACTGGAAAAGGAGATAGCAAGCTTAAGAAGGAAAATGAAAACTTGCCTACAGAAAGAACGCAGAGCAACTCGAAGATGGATTAAAGCCGCGTGCTTGGTGAAGAATCTGGAAACAAATAATGTATTACGTAAGGGCACATCAGAATACATTTTACCAGCAGCCTTAAACAGTCTTGCTTTGGAAGATTTCAAGATTCTTGAACAAGATCAACAGGGTAAAACATTATCATAGTTCTCTAAATCTGAAACAGACCAAGAGTACGTTCATTTAGGATTTGTTACTTAAACTCCATTCTATTCACAAGTAAAGACAATTAAAGAAATTATTCCAAAATTGAGTAGTTAATAAAGTTTTACTTGAAGTAACAACATTACTGTATAATTTATGAAGACTTGATTACAAAAAAATGGAGAACTTTCTATGAAACATTTAAATGAGAATAGAAGTGCCTTATTGTGAGAATTACATACTTAAAACTTTTGCTAGAAAACTTAATATTTGTAGAATGTTTTGTGTTTTTGTTTTTTTAACCTCTTTAAAGAACAGTCTATTACAAGTAATGTTTTTAATTTATATTATAAAAAAATTTTTTCCTGTACCAAAGTTGGGATATTACATTCTAAGTAATTTGCCTAGTAGGGATTAACTGACATATAACTGTAAAATTGTTCAGTTTTTTATTAATTGAATTATTGTTATTGGCACTGTGATTGGGAAAAATTATAGGGAAAAACCCCCTGAAATACAGGGCAAATTATTTTATTTAAACTTTCTATATCTTCTTATCTGTAAAATAAGCTAATCATGGCCTCCATCATAACAAAATTAGCTTTTGCAATATCTGGTAAAATATTTTGAAAATAATATTTTCAAATGTAAAGTACCTTTGAGTTATCCAAGTACCTCAGGCTTCTAAAAACTGGTAGCTGGTTATAGTCACCTTCTGAGAAAATATGCTATGAAATAACACAGAGATTGAGATCTAGCTTTTTACTTTAACTGAACACAAAGATAAATATACCACATTTTTCTCATAAATAAAAATACATTTTCAGTTTCAAAGTTGATGCATTAATAGGCAAACATGCTATAAAGTTTCATGTTAGAAATACTCCCTCTATCACCACGTGTATTGATACCAAAATTCTTAAGCTTTCTTTTTTTTCTATAAACCCATAATAGAATTGAATTATGGAAAAGTACTTACCAGATTGTATCTCCACAGCTTATAACCTAAAATGGAATTAATTTATCTTACATATCAGTTTGCTTTTTATCTCTTTTAGTAAGTAGAGTAACCATACTGCATAAGGGAAATGAAGTGTAGATCTCTATAAAAATTCTTGTGTCTCTGATAAAGCTATACAGGTGCTAATTATTTTACAACAGAATTATTTTATCAGAACTCTTCTTATAGTTTCCACTTGAACAATTAAAGGGTTTGCCTTATTTTGCCAGATAAATGTTTAGTAAGAGCCCTTCAAACAGCTTTGGTCAAATCATATAAAAATTTATTAATGAACAATCAGGTTAACCAGGCCTAACTTGAGTTTCTGACAACAACATATGAAAGTACCATATATATAATCACATATTACTGTAAATCTTTCCCATAAGGTCATGGCTCCTTGATGATAAAAAAGTTTTTATAACATTTGCTTAAATCCTAGCAACAGTCTTTTTAGATTATTTACACCCTTTAACTCTACTAGAGGCACTCCTACTAGAGTGTTAGGAGTGCCTACTAGAGTTAACAAAAGCAGTGGTAGGAAAGATCTCTTTTAGTTTACATCAGGCACTTGAAGTAAATATTTAAGAAAATCCTTTTGTGTATAGTGTAAACCTTGTTAGTCATGTTATCTTTAATACTGGATTTCACTTCTTGGAATTGTCCTTTCATGTTTTCAACTGTCTTTATGTGGTTTCAAACATAATCATCAATACTTACCATTTCTGTACTTCAAAATAAGTTGGGTACATAATCATTTAAACATAAACTATGTTTTCCAAACATAAACTCTCATGTGGTTCACCACCCCTCCCCAGTACAAAACAAAACACCAATGCAGGCTGATTCCCATGTACAATAGTACCTTAATATCTTAATATAACATTTTTTAAATCACAAAAATGAACCATTATAAAATACAACAAACTTTTGGCACATTAACTTGACTTCATTATTATTTGAGAGCACTGAATAAACTACCACTCAGTACATTTTTTGCTGTTTTTTCCCCATGGCATTTTCATGTCACTGTTCTGATAACATGCTACAAACTCTGTCTGCATCAAGTTATGTTAACATGTATCTGTCTGCCTTAAAACTACTTTCATTCATAGAGAAAATCAAAGGAGTTTAGTTTTACTTTAAAAATTAAAGGAATCTTTTAAAATCCTGTTTTCAGTTTGTTGATAAACTTATCACTTAGCCCGTATATCATGAAACTCATCAAAATTATAGTAGCTCTTTGTCCTCTGCTGTACACATATATCCTGTTTTATGTCCATCATTCATGCTGTGTCTGGTAGGCACTAACCTTTACAGAGAACCAGCCAAAGGCTAGGAATTTGATATAAAGATGAATATGACATGATTTTTCTGCCCTTAAGTTGCTCAAAGTCTTTTGAGAGACACAAATACTATTTATAATACAATATGATAAATGCTATGAAAGAGGTGTGTGTGAAGTGCTTTGGTAAATGCCATTAAATTGGAATTTAATGAGAACATGTAAACTTTAGACCTTTTTATAATAGTTTTCTTTTGAAATAAATGGATTTCTTCTTATAATGACTTACCAAAGGAGATTTTGTAGAACATGGGTGTTAAGGTGAATTACATAGTGTTTATTTAATGAATTGTAAAACTTTCCTCCCATTAAAATGAACACTGAACAAATTTGTTGTTCATGATATCTTGTTAAAAGGGAAACATAACTAAGTGAAATATTATATCAAAGACAAAATTGGAGTTTATTTGATATTTGATATTTTTACTAAACAACAAGCCCTACTATCACAAATTTAAAAAAAAAATAGTTTTAAATCAGAGTCTTCAAGTTAACAATGCACTATGGCAACAATTAGTTCTCTTGTTCTTTACAAATATTCTGTGTGGTAGGTGGTGTTATCTCTAATTTATAGATGAAGAAATCTTTGTTAATGTAATTATTCAGACATTTATAATGTATCTGGCACAAAGGGAAGAAATGCAGTGATCAAGAAAGTTCTAGGTTGAACACTGGTCTTCAGCCTCCAAATCCTATTCTCTGACCTCTACATTATAACCCTCTGTTAACTACATTATTAAAATAGGGCAGGTCATGTGTTTCAAAAAACTAAAAAAATATTGTGTGTATAAATATATATAGATACATAGATATACAGTAAAGACAGTCTGATCATTGTTGATCTCTTCTAGGTAGACTTTATAATGCTGGGGGTTTTTTTAATCTCACTTCTCAATCTTAGAATACGGGTAAATTGTAATTTTGGTATAATATAGAAAATGGTTCCTCTTTATGTCAGATTATGGGATTCTTTTGGCATTTAGACGTTGAAAACTATAAAATTAAGGAATTTATAATATATTAAACAGCTGCGTATTGTTTTCACACACAAAAAAATGTATTCTGAGTATGTTGATTCTAAAACTTTTCTAAGGAAATTACTGTCATGCCTATTATTTCTAAAATATGTACATAAACATTTCCGTGGAAATCCTTCCCTTAAATTGAACCCCTGAAATACTTTAATAGAAGTCCCTCTCCTTAAGTTGAAGCAAACTGTAAGCAAAATAAAGATATGTAAAGCCTAGAAGAGGAATTATCATTTCATTTTATGGCTCAAATTATATCTAAACATACATTATAGTTTATTTTCACTGTTTTAAATACTGGTTATACAATCTACACCAGAAATATGAAGGGCTATAAAAATTTATGTCTCTCCTCACAATAATTTGAGGCTCACACACTCAAGATTGTAGATACACTTGAGGTGAAAATCGCTCAGTCGTGTCCGACTCTTTGCGACCCCATGGACTGGAGCCTGCCAGGCTCCTCTGTCCGTGGAATTCTCCAGGCAAGAATACTGGAGTGAGTAGCCATTCCCTTCTCCAGGGTATCTTCACAACCCAGGGATTGAACCTAAGCCTCCTGCATTGCAGGCAGATTCTTTACCGTCAGAGCAACCAGGGAAGACCATAGATATCCTTCAGGTCAGTTCAGTCACTCTGTCGTGACCGACTCTTTGTGACCCCATGAATTGCAGAACACCAGGCCTCCCTCTCCATCACCAACTCCCGGAGTTCACTCAAACTCATGTCCATCGAGTCAGTGATGCCATCCAGCCATCTCATCCTCTGCCGTCCCCTTCTCCTCCTCCCCCCAATCCCTCCCAGCATCAGAGTCTTTTCCAATGAGTCAACGATTTGCATGAGGTGGCCAAAGTACTGGAGTTTCAGCTTTAGCATCAGTCCTTCCAAAGAACACCCAGGGGTGCTCTCCTTTAGAATGGACTGGTTGGATCTCCTTGCAGTCCAAGGGACTCTCAAGAGTCCTTCAACACCACAGTTCAAAAGCATCAGTTCTTCGGTACTTAGCTTTCTTCACAGTCCAACTCTCACATCCATACATGACCACTGGAAAAACCATAGCCTTGAGTAGATGGACCTTTGTTGGCAAAGTAATGCCTCTGCTTTTGAATATGTTAATCTAGGTTGGTCATACCTTTCCTTCCAAGGAGTAAGCATCTTTTCATGGCTGCAGTCACCATCTGCAGTGATTCTGGAGCCCAAAAAAATAAAATCACCCATTGTTTCCACTGTTTCCCCATTTATTTCCCATGAAGTGATGGGACCAGATGCCATGATCTCAGTTTTTTTAATGTTGAGCTTTAAGCCAACTTTTTCACTCTCCTCTTTCACTTTCATCAAGAGGCTTTTGAGTTCCTCTTCACTTTCTGCCATAAGGGTGGTGTCATCTGCATATCTGAGGTTATTGATATTTCTCCCAGCAATCTTGATTCCAGCTTGTGCTTCTTCCAGCCCAGGGTTTCTCATGATGTACTCTGAATATAAGTTAAATAAGCAGGGTGACAATATGCAGCCTTGACGTATTCCTTTTCCTATTTGGAACCAGTCTGTTGTTCCATGTCCAGTTCTAACTGTTGCTTCCTGACCTGCATACAGGTTCCTCAAGAGGCAGGTCAGGTGGTCTGGTATTCCCATCTCTTTCAGAATTTTCCACAGAAGCACGCTGGCTATGACAGACCATGCAGAAGCATGGCTGAGAGGAGCTACCCCTCACCCAAGGTCAGGGGCAGCAGCCAGGAGGAGCTACCCCACGTCCAAGGAGCGATGGCTGCAACTGTGCAGGAGGGTGCAGGAGGGCCAAGAGGAGCTACTCCACGTTCAAGGTCAGGAGGGGCAGCCGTGAGGAGACATAACCCCTCGTCCAAGGTAAGGAGCAGCGGCTGCCCTTTGCTGGAGCAGCCGTGAAGAGATACCCCACGTCCAAGGTAAGAGAAACCCAAGTAAGACAGTAGGTGTTGCGAGAGGGCATCAGAGGGCAGACACACTGAAACCATAATCACAGAGAACTAGTCAGTCTAATCACACGGACCACAGCCTTGTCTAACTCAATGAAACTAAGCCATACCGTGTGGGGCCACCCAAAATGGGCGGGTCACAGTGGAGAGGTCTGACAGAATGTGGTCCACTGGAGAAGGGAATGGCAAACCACTTCAGTGTTCTTGCCTTGAGAACCCCATGAACAGTATGAAAAGGCAAAATGATAGGGTACTGAAAGAGGAACTCCCCAGGTCGGTAGGTGCCCAATATGCTACTGGAGATCAGTGAAGAAATAACTCCAGAAAGAATGAAGGGATGGAGCCAAAGCAAAAATACCCAGTTGTGGATGTGACTGGTGATAGAAGCAAGGTCTGATGCTGTAAAGAGCAATATTGCATTGGAACCTGGAATGTTAGGTCCATGATTCAAGGCAAGTTGGAAGTGGTCAAACAGGAGATGGCAAGAGTGAATGTTGACATTCTAGGAATCAGCAAACTAAAATGGACTGGAATGGGTGAATTTAACTCAGATGGCCATTATATCTACTACTGTGGGCAGGAATCCCTTCGAAGAAATGGAGTAGCCATCGTGGTCAACAAGAGTCTGAAATGCAGTACTTGGATGCAATCTCAAAAATGACAGAATGATCTCTATTTGTTTCCAAGGCAAACCATTCAATATCATGGTAATCCAAGCCTGTGCCCCAACCAATAATGCTGAAGAAGCTGAAGTTGAACGGTTCTATGAAGACCTACAAGACCTTTTAGAACTAACGCCCAAAAAAGATGTCCTTCTCATTATAGGGGACTTCAATGCAAAAATAGGAAGTCAAGAAACACCTGGGATAACAGGCAAATTTGGCCTTGGAATACAGAATGAAGCAGGGCAGAGGCTAATAGTTTTTCCAAGAGAACGCACTGGTCATAGCAAACACCCTCTTCCAACAACACAAGACTCTACACATGGACATCACCAGATGGTCAACACCAAAATCAGACCGATTATATTCTTTGCAGCCAAAGATGGTGAAGCTCTATACAGTCAACAAAAACAAGACTGGGAGCTGACTGTGGCTCAGATCATGAACTCCTTATTGCCAAATTCATACTTAAAGTGAAAAAAGTAGGGAAAACCATTAAACCATTCAGGTATGACCTAAATCAAATCCCTTATGATTATACAGTGGAAGTGAGAAATAGATTTAAGGGACTAGATCTCATAGATAGAGTTGATGAACTATGGACAGAGGTTCATGACATTGTAGAGGAGACAGGAATCAAGACCATCCCCATGGGAAAAAAATGCAAAAAAGCAAAATGGCTGTCTGGGGAGGCCTTACAAATAGCTGTGAAAAGAAGAGAAGAGAAGAGAAAAGCAAAGGAGAAAAGGAAAGATATAAGCATCTGAATACAGAGTTCCAAAGAATAGCAAGGAGAGATAAGAAAGCGTTCCTCAGCGATCAATGCAAAGAAATAGAGGAAAACAACAGAATGGGAAAGACTAGAGATCTCTTCAAGAAAATTAGAGATACCAAGGGAACATTTCACGCAAAGATGGGCTCGATAAAGGACAGAAATGGTATGGACCTAATAGAAGCAGAAGATATTAAGAAGAGGTGGCAAGAATACACAGAAGAACTGTACAAAAAAGGTCTTCATGACCAAGAGAATCACGATGGTGTGATCACTGACCTAGAGCCAGACATCCTGGAAAGTGAAGTCAAGTGGGCCTTGGAAAGCATCACTACGAACAAAACTAGTGGAGGTGATGGAATTCCAGTTGAGCTATTTCAAATCCTGAAAGATGATGCTGTGAAAGTGCTGCACTCAATATGCCAGCAAATTTGGAAAACTCAGCAGTGGCCACAGGACTGGAAAAGGTCAGTTTTCATTCCAATCCCAAAGAAAGGCAATGCCAAAGAATGCTCAAACCGCACAATTGGCACTCATCTCACACACTAATAAAGTAATGCTCAAAATTCTCCAAGCCAGGCTTCAGCAATACATGAACTTCCAGATGTTCAAGCTCATTTTAGAAAAGGCAGAGGAACCAGAGATCAAATTGTCAACATCCGCTGGATCATGCAAAAAGGAAGAGAGTTCCAGAAAAACATGTATTTGCTTTATTGACAGTGCCAAAGCCTTTGACTGTGTGGATCACAATTGATATGCTTACTACAGCATTATTTGAATAACAAGGAAATAAGATTATTTTATTAATTTTCTGATTATTAAATATTATTTATACTTTAATTTTAAAAACACTATCTTAAACATTCACTAAAAGATATTAAGCAAATGATAATGAACATGATTCCTGTCCTCAAGTCTGTAGGGAAAAGAATATTCCATTTTTTTATTTCTCCCCTACCATCTCCCTATTGTCCTTTTACAATAAGTTGAATCTAAAACAACATATCAGTCTTAGCTGCCTAGGCTTTTAAAATTTGTGCTCCAAAAGTTAAAAAAAAATAAAAAAACAAATTTGGGTTCAACTTCAAGAAAGCAGATAGGTGCCTGTCTTTTTCTGTTTATTTAAGTAGTTCAGTTCAGTCGCTCAGTTGTGTCCGACTCTTTGCATCCTCATAGACTACAGCACACCAGGCCTCCCTGTCCATCACCAACTCCTGGCGTTTACTCAGACTCATATCCATTGAGTCGGTGATTCTATCCAACTACCTCATCCTCTGTTGTCCCCTTCTCCTCCCACTTTCAATCATTCCCAGCATCAGGGTCTTTTCAAATGAGTCAGCTCTTCGCATCGGGTGGTCAAAGTATTGGACTTTCAGCATCAGTCTTTCCAATGAATATTCAGGACAGATTTCCTTTAGGATGGACTGGTTGGATCCTCTTGCAGTCCAAGGGACTCAAGAGTCTCTCCAACACCACAGTTCAAAAGCACCAATTCTTTGGTGCTCAGCTTTCTTTATAGTCTAGCTCTCATATCCATAGATGACTACTGGAAAAACCATAGCTTTGACTAGAAAGACCTTTGTTGGCAAAGTAATGTCTCTGCTTTTGAATATGCTATCTAGCTTGGTCATAACTTTTGTTCCAAGGAGTAAGCGTCTTTTAATTTCATGGCTGCAGTCACCATCTGCAGTGATTCTTGAGCCCCCAAAAATAAAGTCTGTCACTGTTTCTGCTGTTTCCCCATCTATTTGCCATGAAGTGATGGGACCAGATGCCATGATCTTAGTTTTTTGAATGTTGAGCTTTAAGCCAAATTTTTCACTCTCCTCTTTCACTTTCATCAAGAGGCTCTTTAGTTATTTCAGACCTTGTGTTCTCAAAATCCTCCATTCTCATGAATGTTTATTTTCATGCTCTTAACCACCAAATCTTTATATATTGCCTGTACTTTAGCTTTGTCATTTAGCAAACTCGATATCATGTTTTTAAGTATTAGCTCTGATGCTCCCACTCTGATACTTTCCTATAACATATCAAAGTGACATAAAGCACTTCTCTCCTTAAGTCCTGTTTTATGCATAACTTGGATAAAGTCATCATCTCATTATTATTGTCTACACATCTATTTTCATTTTCTGTGTTTCTTCAAGGCTCTGTGTGTGTTTTGTTTTAGGCTTCAGGGTCTGACATGTATATGTGAAAGTGAAAGTGTTAGTTGCGCCGTCTTGGCCAACTCTTTGCAACCTCATGGACTATGTCGCCAGGCTGCTCTGTCTGTGGGATTGTCCAGGCAAGAATAATGGAGTGGGTAGCCATTCCCTCCACCAGAGGATCTTCTAGACCCAGGGATTGAACCCAGGTCTCCTGCACTGCAGTCAAATGTGTATGTGTGTGATGGTTTAGGCCTGACATGTATATTTTAGCCATTAGCACATTTAGATTTCACAAAATCTAAAACACTCCTTTGGCTTAGATTCAAAGTGATTGTACACAGAACACACTGATATTTTCCTAGCATCAGTTGAGTGGTTTTTGCCAGCAGGATGATTTTTACAATTGGTGGTGGCTGTTTAGTTGCTAAGTCCATGGGATTTCCCAGGCAAGAATACTAGAGTACTATGTATCAAATGTTTACCCCAGAAAATGTTTATGTCAAAAGCCACATAAGTAGGTATTTACATTGTGAAATTTAAAGATTATTAGTCCAACAATCAACTTTCAGGCTGTTGCTCTGATTATTATAACAATTATCAAACTGTGAGGGTTTATGAGGGAAGGAAATCTGTGGTAAAACAACTCTGTTGGAAACATTTAAACAAAAGTGTTCAGTTTCTTAACTTCTCAGAGCCTTTACTGCACTCTCCCAGTCCTTTGAGGAAACAAACCTCATATCTGAACCTTAAATTTTATCGGAGGTATTTTGGAGGACTTCCCTCCTGGCTCAGATAGTAAACAATCTGCCTGCAATGCAGGAGACCAGTCGATCCCTGGGTCGAGAAGATTCCTTCAGAGAAGGGAAAGACTACCCACTCCAGTATTCTTCCCTGGAGAATTCCATGGACAGAGAAGCCTGGCAGGCTACAGTCCATGGGGTCCCACAAAGAGTCAGACACAACTGAGCAACTAATACTAAGAATATTTTGGAGGGAAGGTGGGGGGGTCGCGTATGTAATAATATCTTGAGCATAATTTAGAAAATGCTTACCCAGAAATTCTGCTAGAGATGGCTTTTAAAGCAAATAGAAAAAGACTTTGTTGAAATATTTTCAGATTATCAAAGTCTATAAACATTATCAGATTGTAAAATGATGTTTCTTTTTAAAGAATATTTTAATTATGTCAATTCCCCCAAATTGTTTCAGCTTTAAGAGAGAATAACTTATTTTATGAAGAACAACAGCAATAATTGGACTTCTGGAATAAATGGAAGAGCACTATTCATTTGAAGAGTCAATCACAGATACTGTTATTTAATCTGCAAATTTAGCTAACATATTCATGAGAGAGAAAATCATCCCTGACAGTCAGGAACTAGCCTGACACAGCTGGACTCAGTGTTGTATAAAGATGGTCAGACACAGGTTTCCTACTGCACATAAAAATCTCATAGAACAGGATCGGGCAAGAAGACCCTGCAACCATACTGATGTGAAGGGGATACATAAGCAATACCAGTTCATAACTTTGTCTATGCAAAGACAAAAACAAGGTCACTTATTAATAATAACTACCAGGTAGTCTAGTATCACTATGATTGGCCAATATCCTTTCTGAAGTAATCCAATTGTTTACCTGTGCTGAACAGACCCAGACTAAAGTGGGAACATCATCTCTGCATAAAGACTATATATGCATGTAGTGAAAGAAGTCCATTACTATTTAGTCCTACTTCACAAATGTGGTTCTCAGGTAATTAATCAAATGCTTCCCTGGTGGCTCAGCTGGCAAATAATCCGCCTACAATTCAGGAGACTGCTTGGATTCCTGGGTCAGGAACATCCACTGGAGAAGGGATAGGCTACCCACTCCAATACTCTTGGGCTTCCCTGATGGCTCAGCTGGTAAAGAATCCTCCTGCAATGCGGGAGACCTGGGTCGGGAAGATCCCCTGGAGAAGGGAAGGGTTACCCACTCCAGTATTCTGACCTGGAGAATTCCATGGACTCTATAGTCCATGGGGTCGCAAGAGTAGGAGAGGACTGAGCGACTTTCACTTACTTTCCAAAGGAAAGCGTTTTAAATAGTCTTTGCATATAACACTGTTTTCAAAAAGTAATTACTCTTAACAGGTTAAAACACATTTGGGTACTACGTCTGAAAATGAGTTGCTGCTGCTGCTTACACTGTCAGCAATTAGCGGGAAAAGTTCAGAATATAATGTAATTATCAATTACTGATAACTCAGCAAACAAAAATTAATTTGAAATAAAATGTGAAGTCACAAGATTCAGATTTTTAATGATGACAAGCTGTTCTGCTTTCTAAGTGAACTGACTGAATTCAGACCTCAAATTGGAGAGGTATGGGAACAGATTTCCCACAGTTCCAGACAGTAACTGTTTGAGAGTTCAATAACATGAGCTATGTGGAGCTATCTGTGTATCTCCAGTGGCCAACAGTGTCCAGCACCTTACAGAACGACATTGTTTTTAAACGATGTTCTCAGTCAAAATTCCCTTTCTACAGCCCAATATGTCCCCTTCCCCTAAAAAGCCCGTTAATACTGTATGGCATGAACAATTCATCCGAATTTGATGCTTGACATGGACTTAACTGGATCTCAATCCACTTGCCTTCATTTCTCTTACTCTCATGGTGGCAGTTTCACTTTTCCGCGCTTGGGGATGACCTCAAACGCAAGACCTTTATATGGTGTTCCAACTGCCTAGATTCTAAGAAGCACTACAAACGCACAGGACACAAACGTCGGCACTCGCTTGCGGGATTCTCCAGGCCTACCTGCCCTTGGAGCCGCCCTTTAAACGCTCTGGTGAGCGAAGCCACGCCCGCGGTGGCCACGGAGCATGCGCGCAGGAGGCACGTCTCGGGCGTAGAAGAGGGCAGGCGCGGGCCGAGAGCCGGGGGCCTTGCGCCCGGCCGGCTGGACCAGGCTTCTAGAACCGCGGGGGCGGCCGTGCGGAGCGACCACGCGCGGTTTGGCGGGACTCGCCGCCGGGACACCCCGCATCCTAGTCCTGCGTCCCGCCCCTTCGCGCCGCGGGCGCCCGGCCTCCCTCTCACGGGTGGGCGGGGAAGGCGGAGCTCGCCGCCCCAGGCCTCTGCTTGGCTGCCCCCGCTTCCCTTTCCTGTTCGCGGCGGTGAAGTTCAGGTGTGAAGTATCCGAGCTCTGCGAGCAGGCGCCCATCACGGTTGCGGCTTGATTTCCTCGCCTAAGCTTCCGCGGCAGTGCTCAGCCCAGTATCTAGAAACAGTGTCGGTTTATACTGTTTTCTCGACTGGTGACAAATGTTAGCATTTATGTTCGCCTCTATACGAATATTTTGCTGGCCACTTAACTGACTTTATTTTTCTCCGAAACGCGAGATAGTTTCTTCCCCAGGTGTTTATATCCTTATTTTTCATGCGAGATCTTGACGACAGTACGTACAGAAAATACATAAAGATGATAACTAATATAGTTATATTGAGCCTGATCATTTGCATTTCTTCAGCTTTCTGGATTATGTCTATGACTGCAAGCACCTATTATGGTGAGTATGAATGTTCTAATTTGTCTTTAATTGGTGAAAGTTAGAATGTCCCATTTTGAAGGTCAAAACTCGTGTCCTATGAAGGGTTATAAACTGTTGTGTTTATTTAACTTCTGTGGCCTGACTTGGATTTAACTAACATGGAAATATACAGTGCCTTGAACGTTTTAAAGCTTTAATATTGCTTGTCATACTAGTTATACCTGTTCTAAAATATGTTTTATATTTTATGTAATTGTTACATCTATCTTGATGAAAAGCAAGTGAAGTGAAACATAATTTTGCAAAGCATTTGCAGTGATACTTTTAATAAGAATATGCATAAAGTTCATCAGTTTCATGTGTCCTGTTTAAAAAAAAATGAAAATAAACGACACAGTGTTCACATTTGGAGATTTGGAAGATTTGCCTGCTGTTTGGTCACTGCCGAAGAGCAAAATTGTTTTAAAGCCTGAAGCCAATTTGCATAAATATGAGGTACTCTGAACTCAGAACTTGAAGGTTTTTGAAGCTGCTGTAGAGCACAAGTATGCTTTTGTACAGATTCCTTGATACCCCTTTATAAAAACAGAATACTGTTCAGTTGAAAGGAAAAGTGAAAAATAGAGAAAGTAAACTTATAAATGCTTATGCTGCTAAGTCTGCTGCTGCTAAGTCGCTTCAGTCGTGTCCAACTCTGTGCGACCCCATAGACGGCAGCCCATCAGGCTCCCCTGTCCTGGGATTCTCCAGGCAAGAACACTGGAGTGGGTTGCCATTTCCTTCTCCAATGCATAAAAGTGAAAAGTGAAAGTGAAGTTGCTTGGTCCTGCCCGACTCTTAGCGACCCCATGGACTGCGGCCCACCAGGGTCCTCTGTCCATGGGATTTTCCAGGCAAGAGTACTGGAGTGGGGTGCCATTGCCCTCTCCAATAAATGGTTATAAGTGATTGCCATTTTAGACCTTAGTCGTTTTGCAAAGAAATGTGTGAATAATCTAGTGAATGTTTTCCAAGATACAGATTTCTGGCTGTTCATTCATGGTTCCCAGTAGGGAATGAGGGCTTGGGGAGGGAGGTAAATAAGTAACACTGCCCTTTCTTGGGGCAGTGTTAACTATGACTTGAACGAAATAGAATAAGCCAGGATTTGTAAATGTAAGTGACCCCTTGGGACCAGGCACCTAATGCAGGTAAGTGAAGCTGTCCAAGGCTTTTCTTTGCATGTTAAGCACATGAGAACAGTTTGCACTTCTAGAAATAGGATTTTCCCAGTTTTTTTTTTTAATGTTTTACCCTCTTCGTCTTCCATTTTCCTTTTTTTTTTTTCATTTTTTAAAATTTTTATTGTTTTAGTTGATGTACGATATTATGTTACAGGTGTGCGATAAAGTGAGTCATAATTTTTAAAAGTTATGCTCTATTTATAGTTACTATAACATTTTCCAATTTTTGGTAGAAATGTGGGCACAAGCAATAGTTCACATTTATAATCACTTTATATTAAAGGGGGGGCTTTAAATGGTAACGCCATGAATGGTCTAAAGGAGGTGGTTTCTCTTCCCCCTGTAGTCAGTTCTGCCATGTGAGCCTGAACATCCAGGTTTTAAAACAGAAAACAAGAGTCTGGATTTTTTATACTAAATTTCCTAATCTTTATTGACTCAATTATCTGAAAAGAAATTATGCTAGCCGAAACAAAACAAAGGATGCCACCTTTGGAAAAATCAGTTGCTAACCTTTGAATCCTGAGGTGTGTATGTAGCCTGTGGGAATGTTACCTTTTTAAGAAATCTCTGTGAAAGGCAGAGAGAGGAATAATTGGATCGTGTTAAAAAAAATTGGATCCTGTTTGTTCTGTGCAGTTCTTGAGGTTGAATACGTGCCTGATTTCCAAAGAAAGAACCAGAAATGCATTTCACATCTTCAAATATGTATCAAATACCCATTATTATAAATAGTTGTAAATGGTTCTTAAAACTTAGGACTTATTTTGTCACTCACCAGTAGGATTGTCTCTCTTAAACAAGTTTCAACGTAAATATTTTACTTTGGTGGCTTCATCTCAGTTTCTCTGCTTACAACAGTATTTTAATCCAGAATACAGTTATCAAAGCTTGCACCCAAGACTAACCTGTGTAGGCCTGACACAATTTATGCTCTACTTCTATAATTTTCCAGGTAACTTTCAGCCTGTTTCTCCCTGGCGTTGGCTGTTTTCTGTTGTTGTTACTGTTTTGATCGTCTCTAATGGCTTTAAGAAGAAAAGTCTAGATCACAGTGGGGCGTTAGGAGGTATGTTTTTCTTTTGAACGTTTGGCGTATAATAATTGCTTGCTTATGTAATTTAAACATGTGGTTTCTAAATTCTGAACATATGAAACTATAAATCACAACGTTACTTAGTGTGATTACTTAGACAATGATAAAGTTATGCATTGTTTGCCATTCCTATTCTGCCAGAATTTCGGATACTAACATGTCCTTCCTAACAAATTGAACTTTGTAGTTGATAACAAGTAAATTAGTGGGATAGACTTTTCAGTACCTTGATTACTCAGCTCCTGAGTTGGATTAAATTTTCTGCAGGCAGACACATTGGAGCATTTTACCTCAAGGTAAAATGGAAGAGCCATTGGGAAGAATGTGCTCAGTCATGTCCAGCTCTTTGGGACCCCAGGGACTGTAGCCTGCCAGGCTCCTCTGTCCATGGGATTCTCCAGCCAAGCATACTAGAGCCGGTTGCCATTTCCTGCTCCAGGAGATCTTCCCTATGCAGGGACTGAACCCACGTCTCTTGCATCTCCTGCACTGCAGGCAGATTATTTTCCACTGAGCCACCTGGGAAGCCCATTTTGGGAAGAATAGCACTTGGAAATTACTGTTAGCAGCCTCAAGCGGAGTAGTCCCAGCTGAGTATTCTCAAGTCTTCAGAATTGCGATGAGGACAGGCCATTGATTTATTCTTCTGGCAGATACTTATTAAGCATTTACTGTGTGCCACTCTGCTAGAAACTGGGGGAATAGCTGTGAACAAGGGCAGGTTTCAGATTATATGGAACTTCTTTTCTTTAGTACAGATAGATAATAAAATACATAAACCTTTACATATAATGATAAAGTTTATGAGAAAAAGATAATAAAGTGTGAATATTGGGGAATGTGGGACATTTTTCTGTGAATAGGCTCAGGATTAACTTTTGTGTTAAAGAGATAGTTTTGAACTGGGACCTAAAAAAGTCAGATAAGAGAAGAACTGCAAGAAGCATGTTCCAGGCTTGACAAAACAAGCAGAAAGGCCCTGACATGTTCAAGCCTGATTTATTTGGGAGTGAGAATAAGACTCATTCGACTGGAAGAGTCATGAGAGATAAACATTAAAGAAAGATGCAATGGCCAGATAATACAGGGCTGTGGGGCACAAAAAAGATTTTATCCCAAGCTAGAATCCCCCTGTCTCAAACCAGAGGAGTGATGGGATCTGATATGACTTTGGGATTTTCATATTCTGCCAATGGTATAAGCCCCAAGACATGAGGATTCCCCTCAAATACGTCCTGTAGGCTGAGATCACTACACGATGCTGATATTTACAACTGGCAGGTCTCAAAGCCACCTACCCAGCCTTCAAGTGGCTGCTCATCATTAGCCCTAATGTATTGTAAATGTGCTCTCCTCTGTGTTCACATACAGCAGAGATTTTATAAACTTTTATGAATTAGAGTGGGCCTTCACGGAGGCGAGATAGTCTGATAGGTAAAAGAACAAGCAGTAGAATCAGGCAAGATGGGTCTGAATAAGGCTAGGAAAGTCGTGGGACTTCGAGAAAGTCACTTAACCTCCCTGTACCTCAGTTTTCTCTTCAGAGAAGAGGGTTTTTAACATCTAACCTAGAAATTAACATGCCTTTGTAAATCAACTATACTTCAACTTTTTAAGGACTCAGAAGATGAATAAGTGCTTCCTGTGAGTTACAAATATCCAATCTAGAGAAGAACACCATGAAAGTAACAGCTTAAACTCCATGGCACCTCATTTCCAGTAGTACCTTTCAAAGTCCTAGGAAGGGCCCTAGCAATGTGCTCTCATGGTCCTCTTGTTTTGTAAATTTTTCAGAGGTAAAAGATTTAAAAAAAAAAAAAAAAAAAGCAGGCTCCCGATTTGTAAGCTTCAAGACCCACAAAATTCTGATCTACCCCTCATTTCATTCTTAGAGTTGCAGCGGGAATGAAATAACTTCTGTGAAGTTTTTGGCTCAGTGCCTAGATACATAGCCGGCACGTATAGGGTGATTACCATTATTAGGCACAGGTCCTCGGGGAATCATGCTCATTCTCGTTCTTCAAAACTGAGATACACTCTTCAAGTTCTGTTGAGAAATTGAGAAATTTATTGTTAGCACTTTGACAGTACTAACTCATCTATACCAAACAATTTGAACAATTTCTGATTAAATATAGTAATATAGAGTTAGGCTTTGCTAAAAATGTTTTTTCTTGGGCAGCCTTGCTTTGGGTTTTATCATTCTTGACCTGTGGGAAGAAACATCAAGTTCTTGAAGTGCTGTCTTCCTTTGACTTCCATGCTGTTTATTATCCTGTTTTCTCCTCTTACTTTTCTGATCTCCACTTTCTTTTCTTTCCTGCTACCATTTCCTTTTCTGCCTTCTAGCCCTTTGGCCTCTATTCCTCTCCTACTTGGCTTGATTTAGAATTAGAAGATAAACATTTGAATCCTGGCATTGCCACCTCTCTCTCTGTGAACTTGGCCACGGCACCTATCTCCTCCGAGCCTCACTTTCTTCATAAAATAGGTCCCTATGGGCTTCTTGGTGAGGCTCAAACAACAAAATGTGTGGGACACCATATCTCTTTAGTCTGTGAAGTCTTACACGGTAAACTCCCCCCAGACAGACCGCACCATACGCTTCTGTGCCCCGTGCTGTTTGAATGGTGCTGGGCACTGTTGTAGCAGTGCTTAGGAAATACGTGTGGATGGATTTTAAAACCTCCACTCTCTACCTAATCACTCATTCTATAGAAAGTTGGTATCTTTTTTATTTGGAGCTTCTTTTCCCTTTAAGGATAAAAAAACTGTACTGTTGATTCAAAGTATATCATCGTACTTGGGAAATCTGTCCTAACGTGTGACTGCAAGTCACTTAAACTTCGTCTTAATGACTACCCACCTGTAAAATGAGAAGGAATAATAATGTCTATAGCACTGACTCATCGTGAGGAGTCATACATATAAGATGATTAGCATAGAACCTGGCACTTAAAATATGTATCTATAAATGTTAGTATTGTTTTCCTTCCACAATTACTATTATAGTCATAGGGATTTTACTCAGTTTTGCCATAGTATGTCTTTAGTGTCCTTTGAACTGAGAAGGGTTTCAGAACATCCTCAGGATCTGGGTATTTGGAGTGCTCTTGTCCCCTCAAGAGAAAGAATACTTCTAGAATAAGGAGAGGATCACATAGGGCTTATAAAGCACTGTGCCAGTGATCTGCTCCAGTCTAGTTATTCAGTGTGTTCCTTTGAACATGTCTGTGTAAATAATTTGTCATCAATCTCTTGACAAGTTTAAATTTAATCTCACTTGTCAAGACTCTCGGGTTTAGTGATTTTTGCTTTTTTTAATTCATTCCTGCAATAAATATTTAGTTTTCCAGACACTGTTTGGGGCACTGAAGACTAAGAAGTGAAGAAAATAGGTAAAAATTCCATCGTCAAAGAGCTTGCATTTCTAGTCAGGGGAAGCAGATGAGAAGCAGGAGGTGTTTGAGGCATTTAAGCCCAGGAAGAAGATGTTGTAAAGGTGATGGGAGTGCAGAGCCACTGGGGTGTTGTCAGAAAAGGCCAGTGGTTGTGCTTCATGTGGTCTCACAAAAGTGGCCTTACCTCTTTGGTTATCATAGTTCAGGTACGGTTTTCAGTCTTTTCAAATAGAAATCTCATTCAGTCAGGTACCCAGAATTGATCAGAGCCAAGGAAAACTGGTTTATGTTGCCTACTGCCACAAAGGACTAATCAGTGAGCCAGAGTGATACTTTATTAATCTGATTAAATATAGAAGTCCTGGGCCAACTGGGTGCAAACATCACTATTCAGGTCAGGCCAGCTGAGAAGTCAGCTTGTATTTAGAAGGTTGCTTTTCAGGGGGCTCAGTGGTATAAGAATCTGCCCGCCAGTGCAGGAGAATTGGGAGACATGGGTTCAATCCCTGGATGAGGAAGATCCCCTGGAGGAGGAAATGGCGACCCACTCCAGTATTCTTGTCAGGAAAAATCCCACCGACAGAGGAGCCTGGCAGGCTGTGGTCCGTGGGTCGGAAAGAGTCGGACACAACGGCATAGACACACCTTCCTGAGAAACAGTCAGTGATGCGAATGCATAGTTCAGAGAGTCCTGGCCTTGATACAGCATTCAAGTCTGCCAACCTCTGGTTCTCTTGGCCTTCATATGCTATATTTTGGGCTAACCAGCCTTCTTTTGATTCTCACAGTGTTTCTCTAGGCAATAGTATATATGATATAATTGATTAGATTTAAGTTTATTAGATTAAAAAATTACAATCATACCTTTCCCTTTTCTGCCTCCCAGAGATTATTCCCAGGCCCCTTTGGTTGCAATTCTAGGTAACTTTCAGCCTAGAGATCTCTTCAAGAAAATTGGAGATACCAAGGTAACTTTTCATGCAAAGATGGGCACAGTGAAGGACAGAAATGGCATGGACCTAACAGAAGCAGAAAATACTAAGAAGAGGTGGCAAGAATACACAGAAGAACTGTACAAAAAAGATCTTCACGACCCAGATAATCATGATGGTGTGATCACTCACCTAGAGCGAGACATCCTGGAATGTCAATTGGGCCTTCGGAAGCATCATTATGAACAAATGGAGAGGATGCTAGTGGAGAGGATGGCATTCCAGTTGAGCTATTTCAAATCCTAAAAGGTGATGCTGTGGAAGTGCTGCACTCAATATGCCAGCAAATTTGGAAAACTCAGCAGTGGCCACAGGACTGGAAAAGGTCAGTTTTCATTCCAATCCCAAAGAAAGGCAATGCCAAAGAATGCTCAAACAACCACACAGTTGCATTCATCTCACACGCTAGCAAAGTAATGCTCAAAATTCTCCAAGCCAGGCTTCAGCAGTTTGTGAACCGAAAACTTCCAGATGTTCAAGCTGGATTTAGATCTCAGAGGAACCAGAAATCAAATTGCCAACATCCGTTGGATCATCAAAAAGCAAGAGAGTTCCAGAAAAACATCTATTTTTGCTTTATTAAATACTATGCCAAAGCCTTTGACTGTGTGCATCACAACAAACTGTGGAAAATTCTTCAAGAGATGGGAATACCAGACCACCTGACCTGCCTTCTGAGAAATCTGTATGCAGGTCAAGAAGCATCAGTTAGAACTGGACATGGACTAGCAGACTGGTTCCAAATTAGGAAAGGAGTACATCAAGGCTGTATATTGTCAGCCTGCTTATTTAACTTATATGCAGAGTACATCATTCGAAATGCCGGGCTGGATGAAACACAAGCTAGGATCAAGATTGCCGGGAGAAATATCAATAACCTCAGGTATGCAGATGACACTACGCCTATGGCAGAAAGCAAAGAAGAGCTAAAGAGCCTCTTGATGAAAGTGAAAGTGGAGAGTGAAAAAGTTGGCTTAAAGCTCAACATTCGGAAAACTAAGATCATGGCATCTGGTCCCATCACTTCATGGCAAATAGATAAGGAAACAAACAGTGGAAACAGTGACAGACTTTATTTTTGGGGGCTCCAAAATCATTGCAGATGGTGACTGTAGCCATGAAATTAAAAGATGCTTGCTCCTTGGAAGAAAAGTTATGCCCAACTGAGACAGCTTATTAAAAAGCAGAGACATTACTTTGACAACAAAGATTCATCTAGTCAAAGGTATGGTTTTTCCAGTAGTCATGTATGGATGTGAGAGTTGGACTATAAAGAAAGCTGAGCACCAAAGAATTGATGCTTTTGAACTCTGGTGTTGGAGAAGACTCTTGAGAGTCCCTTGGACTGCAAGGAGATCCAACCAGTCCATACTAAAAGAAATCAGTCCTGAATATTCATTGGCAGGACTGATGCTGAAGCTGAAACTCCAATACTTTGGCCACTTGATGTGAAGAGCTGACTCATTTGAAAAGACCCTGATGCTGGGAAAGATTCAAGGTGGGAGGAGAAGGGACAACAGAGGATGAGATGGCTGGATGGCATCACAGACACAATGGACATGGGTTTGAGTAAACTCCGGGAGTTGGTGATGGACAGGGAGGCCTGGCGTGCTGCAGTCCATGGGGTGGCAAAGAGTTGGACACAACTGAGCGACTGAACTGACTGATTCCCTCTATCAGAGCTATTTATAGACAGCGTTGTTTCACTTCCCCAGATCTCATCCACCAGTTACAGAATTAACATGTTTTAAACTCAGAAGATAGCCGTAATTCTTAGAGTCTTCACATTCTTTGAAAGCCTCCCACTGTTACACATATTAAGTCCTTAGCACTGAGGAACCATTAGAGTTGTTAGAGGTGGGTTGAGGAGGTGGAATAGACATGCGCTGGAGACAGCAGTTACTAATCTAAAAGTTCAGACATAACTGGGAGATACAAAAAATTCTAAGATTTTTAGACTACATCAAAGAAATCATTCCTTTGAAGCACATTGCCTTCAATTTATTCCTCATTCTGAACCTTTCCTCAACTCAAACACTGATTGCTTCACATGGTATTTTGAGGTGGCTGAAGTAAAGGGCAGCCTCCTGGAGAAGGGTGGGGCATGGTGGTGGTGAGGGAGAAAGACACTGACTGTTGCTTCATATACCTCCATATGTTTTGGCTTTCCTCTCCAGTGCTTGTGTACTGTGAGCATGTGTGCACATTTGCTCAGCTGTGCCCAACTCTTTGCGACCCCATGGACTATAGCCCGCCAGGCTTCTCTGTCAGTGGGATTTTCCAGGCAAGAATACTGGAGTGGGTTATTATTTCCTTCTCCGGGGTGGGCAGGCCTTCCTTGATAGCTCAATTGGTAAAGAATCCACTTGCAATGCAGGATACCTGGGTTCGATCCCTGGGTTGGGGAGATCCCCTGGAGATGGGGAACACTACCCACTCCAGTATTGTAGCCTGGAGAATGCCATGGAGTGGGTAGCCTGGGTTGGACATGACTGAGCAACTTTCTCTTTTCTCCAGGGGATCTTCCTGACTCAGGAATCAAAGCCATGTTACCTACATTGGCAGGTGGATTCTTAATCACTGAGCCACCAGGGAGGCCCACATGTGTACTACTTGTGTAATATATTAAAAAAACAATTGAAAAGACTTAAAGGTTGGATAACATAATAACATCATTATTATTATTATTACAATAATAATCATAATTGCAACAATAATGTGATTGTTGAGGTTTTGCCACTGTAACTGCTATTTAATGTTATTGCCAATGATCCTCGTTAACATTTATTAAGGACCTCCTATGTGCTGACTTATATAGTAAGCATATTATTAAAATTATCTCATTTAACTTTCCACAGTAAGCCAGTGAGGTAGGAATTATTATTATTATTAATACACTAATGAGAAACTGAAGCTTAAAGTTAGGTAACATCTAGTTATTCAATAGTAAGTGCAGCAGTTGAGGTTTTAACTTCAGAATGTTCAACTCCAGAGGTACAGCACTTTATTACTTTATTAGTACTTTATACAGCATTATCCTGTTTCTTGCACTCTCAATTAAAATGTACTGAACTTAAGTAAAATGCCAATAATCAAGTAATTCAGTGACTGATGAATCAGTCTAGCTTGAGCTAACCAATGGAAGGAATTACTTCAGAAATAGGAATCTGGGCCCTTGTTCTGTTCTTTAATACTTAAATTATGAAATGCATGGTAGCATACTTAATTGTTTAATATCTATTCTGTTACTTAGTAGTGTTTTGTTGTTGTGTTATTTAATAAAAATCTTCATATAGCAAAACTGAATATATTTATCTTAAGAGTTACAGAGAGCAGAGATTGTCCACCATGCAGTTAGGGGTGGAAGAGGTTGTAGTTAGTAATATTATACTAGCAGGTAGCCTGGATAGGGCCATAGAAGATAGCTGTGCCTGGATGTGCTCGTCACATTCTTGGAAAATGCCAGGCTGGAAGTACTCATGTATGTGCATGAATATATATGCATGAGTGTATATTTCTATGTGTGTATTCACTTGCTTTGTCCACAAAAAGCAAATATATCTCAGTAGACATGGACAGACCGTGAGCCTAGATTTTGACCTCTAATATCCATTCCCCACTGGAATGAACCAGAGCTCCTCAGAGAAATGGCTGCTTTCAGGGCTGGGGCAAAAGTAGGTTTAAGATGAGCCTCAAGTATTCTGTTATGCCAGAAAGAAAAGAAATGCTTAAAAATATATATATAGAAAGAGATGATCATGTCATATGAATACAGTTTTGAGCTTGTCTATTTTGTGTGTTTTGTCTGATTTTGGTATACCCACCCCTGCTCTCTTTTGGTCACTTATTTGCATGGATTATCTTTTTCAGTTCTTTCAACCCATTGTGTTTTTAGATTTAAAGCAAGTCTCTTGTAGTCAGCATATAGTTGGACCAGTATTTTTATCCATTTTGCCGTCTCTGTTTTTTTGAGTGGATCACTTAACGCATTTACATTTAAAATAATTATTAATAAGTAGAGACTTCTGTCATGTTGGAATTTGTTTTCTATGTGCCTCTTTCTCCCAGATTCACTCTTGGATGGTCTATTTACTGAATTTTTTGTAAAGTGGAAAAAAAATCCCAGGTATGGAGGGGAAATGTAAAAAATAGAAACTTGAAAGACTGTGCTGCTGCTAAGTTGCTTCAGTCAGGTCCGACTCTGGGCGACCACGTAGATGGCAGCCCACCAGGCTCCCCCGTCCCTGGGATTCTCCAGGCAAGAACACTGGAGTGGGTTGCCATTTCCTTCTCCAATGCATGAGAGTGAAAAGTGAAAGTGAAGTCAGTCGTGTCCGACTCTTAACTACCCCATGGACTGCAGCATACCAGCCTCCTCCGTCCATGGGATTTTCCAGGCAAGAGCACTGGAGTGGGTTCCCATTGCATACTGTTTGGTAATGTCTTAGTTGGTAAAAATGTCAATATATTAGAAATGAACATTTCCGGTTTTAATATGAAAATAACTGAAAAAATTCATTCTTTTTTTTCACAGTATTAGTGTATGGACTAAGTGTAATTTTGTATATATGTGTTTCTTTCAGGGCTCGTGGTTGGATTTATCCTAACCATTGCAAATTTCAGCTTTTTCACCTCTTTGGTGACGTTTTTTCTTTCTTCCTCAAAACTTACTAAATGGAAAGGAGAAGCAAAGAAGCATCTAGATTCAGAATACAAGGAAGGTAAAATGAATTATATTTAATGTTACTTAAATTAGTAACTTTTATTTCATCTTAACATAAGCTTTTAATCAGAACCTGTTTAGACTCATGAAACATAAATTTTATATGAGAATTACTTAAAGTAGTGGCCTGATATAGTTTATTATTACTTTACCATGATAGCAAGAACAGCAGAATTTTAGAAGTACTGAAGTCTATCATTAATTATTCTGAAACAATATAGAATGTGGGCAGCGTTATCATCCCACTTGTAGTCATTTTAAAAATTATAGTCATTTTTCTTTTCTTAAACTCTACAATGTAAATTAGGAGCAGTTACAGGTACCTGCATGATTTTCCTCCTGAGGAGGAAACACCCTTGTGCTCTTCATTTTCTTGTTGGATCCTAGGTGGGCAGAGAAACTGGATTCAGGTGTTCTGTAATGGCGCGGTGCCCACGGAGCTGGCCCTGCTGTACATGATAGAAAGTGGCCCTGGGGAAATCCCAATAGATTTTTCCAGACAGCACACTGCTTCCTGGATGTGTTTGTCTCTCTTGGCTGCACTGGCCTCCTCTGCTGGAGACACATGGGCTTCAGAAGTTGGCCCTGTTCTGAGTAAAAGCACGCCAAGGCTAATAACAACCTGGGAGAAAGTTCCAGTTGGTGAGTCTTTATTTAAGTTTCTTTTTTTTTAAAAAAAAGTGAACAGGGACTTCCCTGGCAATCCAGTAGTTAAGACTCTGAGGTTCCACTGCAGGGGATCCGGGTTTCATCCGTGATCAGGATGTAAGATCCCTCATGACACACAGTGTGGCCAAAAAAAAAGCCTCTTGATTTATTGTATTTCTTACTTAAAAGCCTCTTAAGAATTTCAGTTTGGGGTCTCCCCTAGTGGTCCAGTGGCTAAAGCTCCATGCTCCCAGTGCAGGAGGTCTGAGTTCCATTTCTGGTCAGGGAATTAGATCCTGCATGCCACAAGGAAGAGTGAGGACCCCACATGCCAAAACTGAAACCCAGCGAAGCCAAATAAATAATTTTTTTAAAAAGAGAGAATTTCAATTTTCCCCCTTAATTGGAAAATGACTATAGGCTATTAAACTGGTGATAATAAGTAATATTTGAGGAAGTGTTAGTAACTCCTAGATTGGAGAAGGAAATGGCAACCCACTCCTGTGTTCTTGCCTGGAGAATCCCAGGGATGGGGGAGCCTGGTTGCTGCCGTCTATGGGATCACACAGAGTCGGACACGACTGAAGTGACTTAGCAGCAGCAGCAATAACTCCTAGATAAATTGTATGCAAACAGAGAGATTGACCTGCAGGCTTATCAGTAGGAAGGGAAAAGGAAAGAAATGGTAAAGTATCTCTTGGGAGCCTGTTACGTGGTTAGTGCTTCAATGTGTATCTCATTTCCCCATTATTGTTATCAACTATTGCTACTGCTGTTAATAGTACTACTACTACTGCTGCTTTATCACCATCTCCTCCTCTCTTTCTTCTTCTTTTTCCTTCCTTTTGTCCCCTTCATTATCAGCAGCAGCTGCAACATAACAATTAATATATTTGAGTACCTGCTATGTGCAAAGCAGTGTTCTGACTGCTCTCCATTATTACTGTTTAGTCTTAATAATCTGAGAAGGCAATGGCGACCCACTCCAGTACTCTTGCCTGGAAAATCCCATGGACGGAGGAGCCTGGTGGGCTGCAGTCCATGGAGTTGCTGAGTCGGACAGCACTGAGCAACTTCACTTTCACTTTTCACTTTCATGCATTGGAGAAGGAAATGGCAACCCACTCCAGTGTTCTTGCCTGGAGAATCCCAGGGACGGGGGAGCCTGGCGGGCTGCCGTCTATGGGGTCGCGCAGAGTCGGACACAACTGAAGCAACTCAGCAGCAGTCTTAATAATCATGTGAATTGGTCCTTTTATTGTTTATATCTCACAAACAAGTAAACTAAGGCATAGAGAAGTTACATAACTTCATCACAGTCACCAAGTTTGGAAATGACAGAACTGAAAGTGAAACCAAGCAGCCTGGCTCTCCTAAACTCACTGCTGAAAATGTCAGGAATTATTGAGGAGAAAAGCCTCCTTTCTAAGTAGGAGGGTCTTTGGATTGCACCAGAGTGAACCCTTTCTTTGAGTTGGTTTTGATTAGACAGGTACCAGATGTTTTGCTTCTTTTGACTTCATATGTTGGCTGATTGTTCACCAGCTGACTTTGTCACGTTCTCTTTAGGGACCAACGGTGGAGTGACGGTGGTGGGCCTGGCCTCCAGTCTTCTTGGTGGAACCTTTGTGGGCATCACTTACTTCCTCACACAGTTGGTTTTTGTTAACGATTTAGACATTTCTGCTCCCCAGTGGCCAATTATTGCATTTGGGGGTCTGGCTGGATTACTAGGATCAATTGTGGATTCATATTTAGGAGCTACCATGCAATTTAGTGGTAAGAACATAACCTTATTATTGCAACTTATTGGTGTATTAAAGAAATGAGGACTCAGCCACAGACAGTGGTAGCAGTGCCTAGCCACTTCAGAGAAGATATGTTTTAGACATATCTTAGATATGTCATGTTTATGGACAAAAAATTCTAGGACTGTATTTTTGACTAATTGTAAACAAGTTATTTTAGTTTCTTTTCTGTGGAAAGTGGAAAGCATTACAACAGAGATATTTAATGTAAGGGTTTTTTTTCACCTATGCTGCTGGTTGATTGCTAAAGGTAGTAGTCTGATCATGACACTGAATAAATGTGTCCTTAAAACCAAAAGAAAAGAGACAGGGGCTTCCTTGGTGGTGCAGTGGATAGGAGTCTGAAGATTCCACATGCCATGGAGCAGCTGGGCCTGTGTGCCAGCACATGAAACCCGCTGAGCTAGAGCCCAAGCTCTGCAACAGGAGCCGGCACGATGAGAAGCCCGCACGCTGAAACGAAGAGATGCTCCCACTCTCCACAGCTAGAGAGAGCCCATGCGAAACAGTGAGACCCAGTGCAGCCAAAAACAAAATAAATATGTTAAAAAAAAGAGAGAAACAAATGGGGAAGAAATACGGAAAAGAAAAAAAGAGAGATAAGATAATAAAAACAATCCCAAAGACACAGGTTGTTCAGGGAGCCAGAATAATAGGGCAAAGTCTGTAATACAGTTTTGAATTTCTTATTCTTTTGTGATAAACTGACTGACAGAGAATTATTCCTGCAGAGCAATGAGTAGAAGCTATACAGGGAATGACCATGCAGGCGACAGATGCATTTGCTTATGGGATTTTAATCCCAGGGAAGCAGAATTTGGGAGTCAGACCAGTCTTATGCCCCTCTTTCCATTTGTTTTCCAAATCCATTTGAGAAATAATTCTTCTGCTAACCTGACGCCACACGGATGATGTACTTTTCTACTGTGACGTCATGTCTGCTAGTCCTGCATCAAGATACATAAGCGTTTCTCCAACATTATCTGTGCTTTGCACCTAAGGCTCTCCTGTCATGTCAGTGTACCGACTTGTTCTCTTTGGTGTGTCTTTGCTCCAGCCTCTGACCAACCACGTCTTCTCCTTTGATTCATACAGTGAAGAGGCTGGAAGTCTCCAGACAGTTCCCCAAACACAGTGCTCCCAGTCTGTCTTCACACCCCCGTATAATCTGGTTCCACCAACAAAACATCTGCTCTCTCAGCTTCATTAGTCTTATCTAGATGCTGGGAGGAAGCAGTTGGATTTTAATTTATACTAAAGGGTCAGTAACCATACACACAACGCATTACACTTTTTATTTTAAAGCGCCTAGGTTTTATTCTAAACTGAGTTCTTACTCGGAAATTTCTGATCATGTTGAGTGGGTTGGGAAAAAAATGTGGGCTGGGGGGCAAATTGGATTCATCTCTGTGTGCCTCCTTTGTGTGAGCACCTTGCTGGGCCTTAGTGTCTATCGTAGAGGTTGCAAAGGTGACCCCTGCTTTCAGGAGCCTTCCTGCCACCTCTGCTGTTCAAGGCCTCCCTTCTCCTTCTGAAAGAACTCCAGCATTGTTGAGAGACCAGTATTGAGGCATACTGAGACCCACTTCTTCAAGGAGGCCTTTTGTAACCGTGGGTTCCGTGTCGCTCACCATGTAGGTATCCACTAAAGTCATTCTTTGAATGGCCAAGAATCTTCGCAAGGGTAGCTTCTTTAGAGCAGAAAGCTAATTTGGTTTTTGCTGTTGTTTTTTTTAAATCAAGTCATTTGGATTTTCCACTTCATTCGCTTCTTTTTCATTCCAGGTTTGGATGAAAGCACTGGCATGGTGGTCAACAGCCCAGGGAAGGAGGTGAAGTACATAGCCGGGAAACCCATCCTCGACAACAATGCCGTGAATCTGTTTACTTCTGTCCTTGTAGCCCTCTTGCTCCCAACAGCTGCTTGGGGTTTTTGGCCTAGACAGTGAACTTTATTTCATTTACCACAGTTAAAATTGTGATGAATTTAGCTAAACTTGCAATTCCAAGTTTTATCCCAAGAAGAATAACTGTAATGACAAAGCAGAAGTGCCAATTCCTCCTCTAGTCCATTATGATGGCATGCCAGTTTTCCTCTCTGTGATGCATTTCTGATAGCTAATATCTTCCCAGTGAAAGACAAGACTCAATTTAGCTATTTTTCTTCTGCTGAATAGAACTTGAACAGTGAAGTTACAGTGTCCCAATATATTGAACTGAAAGTTCCTGCATGGTAGATATAAATTTTGTTTTGTTTATTTAAATCAGCAAAGGGACTAAAAGTGATAACATTTTTAAATGGTTGAGTTGTGATGGAGAAATGCCTCCCTGCCAGTTACCCTGATGTTGTATTTAAACGAATGTGTGCGGAAGCCTGCGTAAGTGTAGTATCCTGGACTTCTCCCGTTACCTGCCACTTAGTACTGTAAAAAGTGTGGAGCTTGGTTCCTGGTGAGCTGCAAGGTCTTCTCCACATTTGTTCTTCCTTCCTCAGAGTTAGTGATGGAAAAAAAAAGTAAATGTCTTTTTCATGTGACCATTAGAAGGCACACAAAAAAGATTATTTTTAAGTAAAAGCAAAAGAGATACCTGAGATCTAAAAAATGTGCACCTCTCTATATATTTCAGTTGGTCTCTGAGCAGAAGTTATCTTAAATTTAATACCTTTAACGTACTTTGTAGCTTTCTTTGAAATTTGCCTATGAATGTGGTTTACATTAGCATCTTGACCAGTGAGAGTCACTGGAAAATTAGTGCAATTATTGTTTCATTCGCTGTCCTAGAATTCACTGGAAGATGCTGTGACTTCCTGTTAAGGTACGCTCTCCTCTACTATAGCCTCAACCAAAGTGAATGCCACTTTCAGTTACGTTCTTCAGTTTGATGGAAGTGCTAAAGGAGTTTAATATAGTATGGATTGTTGTGCTAAAAGTATTTTGAAATATCTCATGTGATTTCAATATTTTTCTTCCCCTGCCGCTTGCGCATTCATAGAAAAATTGAGGAGAGATTCATGAATAAGCCACTATCAGAGTAGAGAAAGCTTAGAATTCTTTATTGGTGACTGCTTCAGTAATTATCTAGAAATGACTTGGTTCAGGAAGAATTTTTTAAAAAACAGTTGACACACTTAAGCCTTAAGCCAAGCAACTCAGTGGGTCTCAACCTATCGGCTTTGTGTATACATTGACATCACCTGAACATCTTTTTAAAGAAATACGTCTGCGCTTCTCCCCAAAATTCTGATTTATGTGGTCTGGGACACAGACTGAGTATTGGGACTTTTAAAAGCTCTGGCCGCACCTTAGAATTGTTTTTAAACACAATTTTAATAGGGAGTTTTTAAAAACACTGTTGTCAAGGCCGCTCTTTAGACCAAGTAAATCAGAATGTCTGAAAGTGAGATCCATGCATGGGTTATTTTTAGAAAACTCCCTAGGAGAGTCCAATGTTTAAACAGTTTGAGAACTATGAAATAAGAAGATGCTGTCCTCAGTCACTCAGTGGTGCTTGACTCTTTACAGCCCTGTGGATGGACTGTAGCCTGCCAGCCTCCTCTGTCCATGGGATTTTTCCAGGCAAGAATACTGGAGTGGGTTGCCATTTCCTGCTCCAGAGGATCTTCCCAACACAGGGATCGAACCCACTTCTGTGTCTCCTGCATTGGCAGGCTGATTCTTTACCACTGAGCCACTAGGGAAGCCCCGAATTAAGAATATCTTTATACAAATGTCAAATCATTATGTTGTATACCTGAAATTAATGTTATATATCAATTATAGTTCAATAAAAATTAAAAAAAAATACCCCATACCTAAAAGTCTCAAAAGAATGGGGCTTTTCATTTTTATGTAGACAGCTATTAGCAATAGTACTGGGTACTGTCTTTATGGATGGATAGCTTCTGGTAATACGGAGTCTTACATGACTTCCCAGATCATTTCTCTGTTGTTTTTTCATATGCAGCTTGTGTTTTTCCTACAGCTGTTCTAACATTCCTCTTCTCTCTTCTCCTGGAGATTTAACTTCATGACATTCTTTGGGGCAGACATACTCATTGGAACCATTTTGTGGTTTGGAGGAATCACCACATTGGTAACAGTTTGGGGACATATGCTTTACAGTCCTTTATTTGAAAACCAAGGGCTAGTTGTGTTTTGGAATCAAAATTTTTCAGATTTTAGACAAGTGATAGGGTAAATATAAAATATTTTACTTAAAACTGTGCAAAGAGTCTAGAAGAGCACCCATTACCAAATACATTGATATTTCTGTGGTGGATATATGAATACCACTAATAAATGTGATAACTAAAGACGCCGAGAGCCTCAGATCAGGTCAGATCAGTTTTTGTCACAGAATTTAGGAAGAAACTCTCTGTTTGCAGAGCATATTTGGATATGATAATTGTAGACTTTTAAAAAATGTGCTTTTTTAAAAAAAATTTTCCATGTATTAGATATTTTACTGTAACAATAAATAGTTTATGTAAAAAATACCTTTCATGGGAAGAGCTCCATGGAGGCATTTACTAAAGTAATACGTGTACTGCTGCCTACCTGGGCAGCCTAAAGGCATACATTCTATTTCTTGCCATACTCTCATACAGTAGAAAAGAGCAAGGTATGTGGCTCAGGGCAGCTCCAAAAGGAGATCTGAAGACTTCAAGGAGGAGTATTTGAAGACTCATCAAAGGGAACCATCAAGAGAACAGTGAACTGATAAGACAAGGCATTCCATTCGTAGCTTTTCTCATCACTAACTTATCTATGCCTTGGCCCAAGTGCGGATGGTGGTGGTTTAGTCACTAAGTCATGTCCAGCTCTTGTGACCCCATGGACTGTAACCTGCCAGGCTCCTCTGTCCATGGGATTCTCCAGGCAAGAATACTGGAGCGGGTTGCCATTTCCTTCTCCAGGGGATCTTCCTGACCCAGGAATCAGTATCTCTTTCTTTTTTCTAGCTGCTTTACCTGTAGGATGCTGAGTCCAGAAATGCCAACTTCATCCCAATTAGGCATAGACTTAGTATAAAGAAAAATCATGTGAGGTGACATGTTGTAAACGTTGCCACGTGCCTGCAGCGCAGACAGCTGCTGCCTGTCTGCACCTGGGCGTCCTGGAGCCCCACCCTCTGGTGTTCCTGATGCCACCACAGTGAGAGAGACTGCTTGGCCAGCAGATCCCAGGGGACTTGGAAGAGCTTTCAGCGTGAATGCACAAATGTGCAACTGCACCATGGAGCATTATTGCTATAATTTCAAATGGTTCTGAACATATAAAAAATAAGTGTTCAGTATATGTTAGTTAAGTTGTTTGAGCCTAATCAGCTTTCCCATTTAAGGCAGGAAAAAAAAAGTTGATGATCAGGAACATATTTCTGGAAGAAAATTAAAATACCAGTTTGGTTACCTGAACTTTACAGGACTGCCGTGATGCCAGTGTTTCTCAATCGTGTGACACAGTTCTAATGGCTTTGGAACTGATGAATCAGGAAGTGATTGTAGAAAGGGTGGGGTTGAGGTGGGTTAAAAGGGCAAAGTTCCTGAATTTATTTTTTCTGAGAATACATTTTAATTCCCATTCATTTATCATAACCACATCCTTCAAAACTTATTTTACACATGTGGCAACTCTTTTTTTAATGTTTCAATTTTTTTAATGCGTAATTGATACTCTGAATCTATCCTTCTTTTTAAAAAATTGTAACACTAGAGGCAAACTAAAACATCCTTGCCTGTACTATCGCCTCAACAAATCTAGCTTTCTCCCACCTTCCTCAAGGTAACAACTGCTAGAAATTTGAGATATTTTCTAGATATTACTTGTTTTGGATGTGTTTTATTATATATAAATCAGTCAGATTTTCTTATAATTTGCACTGTCATTTTGCTGCTTCAAGTCAGGTACTTAAACCCAAGAAAAAACTATTTAGGAAAAATGATTAGAAGGATATATACCAAAATACTAATGTGTTGTCTGTTATAGATTATGTTTATTTTTGAGATAATTTTTAAGTTTGTGATCTATAAATTATTTACCAATAAAGCTACTGTTAAAATACTTATACAAAAATAATTTTAAATACGTCTTTATGAGGTTTTTGTTTTTGGCTGTGCCGTGCTTCTTGTGGGATTTCAGTTCCCTGGCCAGGGATTGAACCTGGGCCTCAGCAGTGAAAGCACCAAATCCCCCAGGGAATTCCCTAAATACTTTTCTAAAAGTCTGCAATCAAATAAGTTTCTTCTGCAAATGAAAAAATGCTCAGAGTAACCAAAATAATCTCTGGGAATAACCCCTCTTCCCTACCACCCTTCCCCATTGTTATTTTAAATAGTATTCCCTCTTTTTATCAACAGCCTTATTAGCAATGAATTTGAAAAGTAAAATGGGGTTTCAAGCAACATAAATCCAGTCGCCCAATGTTCACCTGATGTCTTTATGCCTCAGGCACTGTCTTCCGGATCCAGTGAATCAGAGATGACTGGGATAAGGACGGTGCCCTCCGGGTCTGATAAGAGTGGGGAAGACAGACGTGTAACTAGCATGTTGGATAAATGGGACACGTGGACTGTGTTAATCACAGTCCACTTTTTGTCTTCTATTGGCCCTTCAAACTTCCCATAACCATATATAGAAACGTGGACATTTGCCATATGAATAGCGAGCTGTGATCACTCCTAATTGTTCCTAGAAACAGGTGGGAGAATGGGTGAACTCTAAGAGAGCAGAAAAACACATTCCCCTTCCCCACTGCAGGCTTCCAGCTGAAGCAGGTTCGAGCTGAGAGTGGGGATTTGGTGGGGGAAGATTTGTTTGTATGTTTGGCTTTTATTTTTTAACCCAGGTGTGTCTATTCTAAATCCTGAATTGAGACTGCTGATGAACTCAAGTTTGCTGAATCTGGTTGACTGAATGTTTGTATGGCCCCACATGTTGAAATTGTAACCTCCAGTGTGATGGTGGTAGGAGGTGGGGCTTTGGGAGTTGATTGGATCATTGATCCTCCTGAATGGGATCAGTGCCTTATAAAACAGACGCCAGAGAGCTTTCTTGTCCTCTCCACCACATGAGAACACTTGAGAAAATGGCCATCTGCAACCCAGAAGGGGGCCCTCACAGAATCCGACCTTGCTGCCACCCTGACCTTGGACTTCTAGCCTCTAGAACTGTGAAAAGTAAATTTCTGTTCCTTGTAGGTCACCCAGTCTCTGGTACTTTTGTTACAGCCATTGGAACAGACTGAGACACTGGTGTAGAAGCGGGAAGGGAGATAAGAGGCAGGAAGAAATAAGTCTGCAATGACAGTTTTGGTTGTCTAGGCATGGCAGATGATGACTGCAGCCATGAAATTAAAAGACGCTTACTCCTTGGGAGAAAAGTTAGACCAACCTCGACAGCATATTAAAAAGTAGAGACGTTACTTTGCCAACAAAGGTCCATCTAGTCAAGGCTATGGTTTTTCCAGTGGTCATGTATGGATGTGAGAGTTGGACTAGAAAGAAAGCTGAGCACCAAAAAATTGATGCTTTTGCACTGTGGTGTTGGAGAAGACTCTTGAGAGTCCCTTGGACTGCAAGGAGATCCAACCAGTCCATCTAAAAGAAATCAGTCCTGAATATTCATTGGAAGGACTGATGCTGAAGCTGAAACTCCAATACTTTGGCCACCTGATGTAAAGAACAGACTCATTTGAAAAGACCCTGATGCTGGGAAAGATTGAAGGCGGGAGGAGAAGGGGACCACAGAGGATGAGATGGTTGGATGGCATCACTGACTCAATGGACATGAGTCTGAGTAAACTCCGGGAGTTGGTGATGGACAGGGAGGCCTGGCGTGCTGCAGTCCATGGGGTCGCAAAAAGTTGGACAGGACTGAGCGACTAAACTGAGGCATGGCTGATGGCAAAAGCTGGTGTTACTGGATGAGTCTCGTATAGGAGGTTAGACTTGGTATTACCTTTCGGGGTGCTTTTGTGGGCTATTTGGAGGTTTCCTGGAAGCACTTCCTCTGGAAGTGGTACCCAGTCTCAGTGCAGTCTCTGGCTTCACTGTCAAACAGGAAAAGGAGTATGTCAAGGCTGTATATTGTCACTCTGCTAATTTAAGTTATATGCAGAGTACATCATGAGAAACGCTGGGCTGGAAGAAGCACAAGCTGGAATCAAGATTGCCGGGAGAAATATCAATAACCTCAGATATGAAGATGACACCACCCTTATGGCAGAAAGTGAAGAGGAACTAAAAAGCCTCTTGATGAAAGAAAAGAGGAGAGTGAAAAAGTCCCATCACTTTATGGGAAATAGATAGGAAACAATGGAAACAGTATCAGACTTTATTTTGGGGGGCTCCAAAATCACTGCAGATAGTGACTGCAGCCATGAAATTAAAAGACACTTACTCCTTGGAAGGAAAGTTATGACCAACCTAGATAGCATATTGAAAAGCAGAGAGATTACTTTACCAACAAAAGTCCATCTAGTCAAGGCTATGGTTTTTCCAGTGGTCATGTATGGATGTGAGAGCTGGACTGTGAATAAACCTGAGCGCCAAAGAATTGATGCTTTTGAACTGTGGTGTTGGAGAAGACTCTTGAGAGTCCCTTGGACTGCAAGGAGATCCAACAAGTCCATTCTAAAGGAGATCAGTCCTGGGTGTTCTTTGGAAGGAATGATGCTGAAGCTGAAACTCCAATACTTTGGCCACCTCATGCAAAGAGTTGACTCATTGGAAAAGACTCTGATGCTGGGAGGGATTGGGGGCATGAGAAGAAGGGGACGACAGAGGATGAGATGGCTGAATGGCATCACTGACTCGATAGACATGAATTTGAGTGAACTCTAGGAGTTGGTTATGGACAGGGAGGCCTGGCGTGCTGCAATTCATGGGATCACAGAGAGTCGGACACGACTGAGCGACTGAACTGAGCTGAACTGAACCGAAAGACTGAAAGTGAAAGCATTAGTCATTCAGTCATGTCCAACTCTTTGTGACCCCATGGAGTGTAGCCTATCATGTTCCTCTGTCCCTGGGATTCTCCAGACAAGAATACTGGAGTGTGTAGCCATTCTCTTCTCCAGGGTGTCTTTCTGACCCAGGGATGGAACCCAGGTCTCTTGCATTGACAGATTTCTTTACCATCTCAGCCAGGGATGGAACCCAGGTCTCTTACACTGACAGATTCTTTACCATCTCAGCCATCAGGGAAGCCCTGGTAGTTTGGAATCTGTAAAGGACCCTAATACTAACCCTGTGACCTTGGGGCAAAACGTTGTCTTTCTATGAGGAAAATGGTGTTAATATGCGTAGTTTAACATATCGTTGGTATCAAATCAGTCAATATAAGTAAAATGCCTCTCGGAAAACCATGTGCTCTAGGCAGAATAATGGTCCCCAGAAGCTGTCCATGTCCCAGTCTTTGGAGTCCATGACAACCAGACCTGGGAAAGGAGACTTAAAGATTAAGGTTAAGAACTTTGAGGTGGGGAGATTAGCCTGGATTACCCAGGTGAATTCAACTTCCTCACAGGCATCCCTTAAAATGGAAAACTGTTCCAGGCTGTGATCAAAGAAAGAGATGTGACAACAGAAGAAGAGTCAGAGAGATGCTGGTTTTGCAGATGGTTGAAGGGGGCCATGAGCCAAGGAATGTGGGCAGCTTCTAGAAGCTGGTGAAGTGAGGAAATGCATTCTTCCCTGTGGTCTGCAGAAGAATGCAGCCCTACCGATGCCTTGACTTCAAGACTTCTGACCTGCAGAACTGTAAGGCTATTGCAGTGATTTTGGAGTCCAAGAAAATAAAGTCTGTCACTGCTTCCACTGTTTCCCCATCTATTTGCCATGAAGTGATGGGACTGGCTGCCATGATCTCAGTTTTCTGAATGTTGAGTTTTAAGTCAACTTTTTCACTCTCGTCTCTCACTTTCATCAAGAGGCTCTTTAGTTCCTCTTTGCTTTCCTCCATAAGGGTGGTGTCATCTGCATATCTGAGGTTATTGATGTTTCTCCTGGCAGTCTTGATTCCAGCTTGTGCTTCATCCAGCCCAGCATTTCTCATGATGTACTCTGCATATAAGTTAAATAAGCAGGGTGAAAATATACAGCCTTGACGTACTCCTTTTCCTATTTGGAACCAGTTTGTTGTTCCATGTCCAGTTCTAACTGTTGCTTCTTGATCTGCATACAGATTTCTCAGAAGGCAGGTCAGGTGGTCTGGTATTCCCATCTCTTTCAGAATTTTCCACACACAAAAAAGAATTTTCCACAGTTTGTTGTTATCCACACAGTCAAAGGCCTTTGGCATAGTCAATAAAGCAAAAATAGATGTTTTTCTGGAATTCTCTTGCTTTTTTGATGATCTAACGGATGTTTGCAATTTGATCTCTGGTTCCTCTGCCATTTCTAAATCCAGCTTGAATATCTGGAAGTTCTCGGTTCATGTACTGTTGAAGCCTGGCTTGGAGAATTTTGAGCGTTACTTTGCTAGTGTGTGAGATGAGTGCAATTGTATGGTAGTTTGAACATTCTTCAGCAGTGCCTTTCTTTGTGATTGGAATGAAAATTAACCTTTTCCAGTCCTGTGGCCACTGCTGTATTACCTGGGAAGGCCTTAGTTAATATAGTTTGATATAAAAAATATATATTTTTCTTCCCTCTGGAAAAATAAATTACATGAACCTAGTTAATTCATGTAACATTGGAGGTTATCTTTTTCACAAAATAATACCAATAATGTCAAATATAACAGTGACTTCCCTGAGGTCCCATCTCTGGTCCATGAAGATTCCACATGATGCGGGGCAGCTAAGCCTGGGTGCCACAGCCACTGAAGCCTGCGCACCTAGAGCCCGTGCCTGCAACGGGAAGCCACCGCCGTCAGAGCCTGCACTAGCAGTAGCCCTGCTTGCGGAAACTAGAGAAAGCCTGAGAGCAGCACCGGAGAACTTGCACTGCTGAAAATCAATAAAAATTCAGAAAAAGTAGAAATAACTTGCTTTTGCATGGCACTTTGGATGTGTCAAATAGCAATGATAACATGTGTATGTGTGCATGCTCATTTGCTCAGTCGTGTCTGACTCTTTGTGACCACATGGATTGTAGCCCTCCAGACTCCTCTCTCCATGGGATTCTCCAGGCAAGAATACTGGAGTGGGTTGCCATTTCCTCCTCCAGGGCATCTTCCCAACCCAAATTGAATCTGAGTCTCCTGTGTCTCCCACACTGGCAGGCAGATTCTTTACCACTGAGCCACCTGGGAAGTCCAACGATAACATTAACTATCTGCATGTTATAATACTAGAGACTGTGCTAGGTAGGTTAGAAGGGTGAACTCACGTGGTGCTCACAGGAACATCATGAGCTAGGTGCTATTAATAGCCCGATTTTACAGATGAAGAACCTGAGGCCAGAGAGGCTAAGTAAACAGGGTCATGCAGCTCATGAGTGGCAGAGCTAGGCTTGGAACCCAAGCAGTCTAGCTCTAGGACTTGTGCTGTATCCGGCTGCCTTTCAAAGCCCACATGGTCTATTAGTTTTCTGTGGCTGCTGAAAAAGGGAAAAATGATCACAAACTTAGTGGCTTAAAACAACACTGATTTGAAGGGGACAGCAGAGGATGAGATGGTTGGATGGCATCACCAACTCAATGGACATGAGTTTGAGCAAGCTTCGGGAGTTGGTGATGGACAGGGAAGCCTGGCGTGCTGCAATCCATGCGGTCACAAACAGACACAACTGACCAACTGAACTGAATAGTAATCACAGGGCTCCCTATGCTCTTTAAACTCATCAACAGTTATTTCCTTACTCGTGCTGCACATATCCAGGCCATCTGGACTATTAATACTCTCAGGGTATCTCCTATGCTTTCAGATATCTCCATGTTATTCCACACATTCTTACTAGAAGGCTTTTGCTTCTATTCTGGCAGGAAGTTGACTGGCATCTGTGAGAACACGTATGTACTTGCACACAATAGATTAGATCCTAGACTGGTAGGAATATAGTAAAATAATTTCTGTGTCCACTTTCCAAATTCCTTTACTCTTTTACTTAATTTCCACCCCATATTCCTACCACAGAAGCCTCTATCTTTAGAGCCTTTGAGGGAAGAAACAAGAGACATTACAAAAAGTAGGAAGCACTATCTAAATATCCCGATCACCGTGGTCCCTACTGGGTTTCTGCCTGGTGGAAGAAGAGAAAAATCATCTGGCTTGAGAGGACATGTCTTTGAGGCATCTCTGTGTCACGCTCACTGTCCCACTGTCCCTAGGAGCTGAATGAGTCTCACCCATTTTTACATAGTGACAGGTTAGTGGGTGCTCCTGGAAGATTTCCTCACCTCCCACCACCAGATTTTTGTTTCCCCACTTATGATCAGGGTTGTTAAGATGACCTCTCCTTGAGTGCATGCATGCGTGCATGCTTAGTCATGTCTGACTTTTGCAACCCATGGACTCTGTTCATGTAATTTTCCATGCAAGAATACTAGATTGGGTTGCCGTTTTCTCCATGATCCAAGGACTGAGCCCGAGTTTCCTGTGTCTCCTGCATTAGCAGGTTGATCCTTTACCAATGAGCCTAGGGAACCCACAGGGAAGCCGTCTGGGCACATTTTAAATGATTATTTTTGTTCCTCTCATGGAGGGAGACTTCTCTGTGGTATGACTCTTGGAGGTAAAATTCAGGAAATTGTGGAACCTCTCTAATCTGGGGTCCTGTAGTGGTTTTTAACTCTCAAGATGTTCTATACTGAGCTTCCAGCAATTCCTCAATTATAAAGTCTTTCTACTGATACTGGCTCCATACTGGTTCCAGCTGCTGGATTTTGCTGCTGGGCTTCTGCTCCCTGTTACAATAGCTGTGATTCTCTGTATCCATCTGTCTTTCTCCAGTCTGGGGGGAAGCAGTTTGCTCTGTGACCTCAGTTCTCTGGGAAAGCAGAGTCGTTGACTTTGTGTGTTCAGCTTTTGCCTTGTTGTCAGGTGAGAAACTTGAATTCACCAATGTGATTTTAATCCTTATGTTAACTGATTACAAACTGTGCAATAATAAGCCTATTTTTCTTATCAGTGAATAGTCATATATACTTTGTGAAGTTGCACAGAGATTTGGAGTTTATGTATGCAAATCACTTGTCAGTTCACTTCAGTTCAGTCGCTCAGTCGTGTCCAACTCTTTGCGACCCCATGAATCGCAGCACGCCAGGCCTCCCTGTCCATCACCAACTCCCGGAGTTCACTCAAACTCATGTCCCTCGAGTCGGTGATGCCATCCAGCCATCTCATTCTCTGTCATCCCCTTCTCCTCCTGCTCCCAATCCCTCCCAGCATCAAAGTCTTTTCCAATGAGTCAACTCTTCGCATGAGGTGGCCAAAGTACTGGAGTTTCAGCTTTAGCATCATTCCTTCCAAAGAACACCCAAGGCTGATCTCCTTTAGAATGGACTTGTTGGATCTCCTTGCAGTCCAAGGGACTCTCAAGAGTCTTCTCCAACACCACACTTCAAAAGCATCAATTCTTTGGTGCTCAGCTTTCTTCACAGTCCAACTCTCACATCCATATATGACCTCTGGAAAAACCATAGCCTTGACTAGACAAACCTTTGTTGGCAAAGTAATGTCTCTGCTTTTGAATATGCTATCTAGGTTGGTCATAACTTTCCTTCCAAGGAGTAAGTGTCTTTTAATTTCATGGCTGCAGTCACCATCTGCAGTGATTTTGGAGCCCAAAATAATCACTTGTAGGGGAACTTAATGACGGGTAGGTTTATTATTGATTGATGGCACACTTTCTAAGGAACTGGATATGTTCCAAATAGTAATGCAATCTGAACTAAACATTAACTTTCAAAAAAGTTAAACTAAGCCTTTATTCACTTCTGCTTTCACTTGGAAACTGAAGCTCAGTTCAGTTTCCTGTGTTTCTAGTACTCACTTTACATTATTGTATAGTAAAAATTGTTTTTGTGTGTAATGACTGTGATAAACTTTCATTCATTCCATATATCTAAATTACTTTCTTGATCCTCTTGTTTTATATCAGTACAGCAAATCATTTATACTAGAAAGTTCACTGGACTGAGAGATGGGAAAAATGAGACTGAGTCCTAATTCTAGCACTAATTAGCTGAATGATTTTGGGCAAATCACAGTAATACTTGAGTATCAGTTTCTTCATCCAAACCACAACCTATTTGAAATAGACAATCAAAAGCCCCTTTCAGGGCTAAATTTCATTTATTCATTTCTTCAATATTTATTTATGATCTATTGGATATACAGATCTTCTTTGACTTATGATGGTGTTCATCCTGATAAACCCATTGAAAACTGAAAATATCCTAAGTTAAAATGCATTTAATACACCTACTGAATATCATAGCTTAGCCTAGCCTAGCTTAAAAGGTCTCAGAAGACTAACATTGCCTATAGTTGGGCGAAATCATATAACACAAAGCCTATATTATAATAAAATGTTGAATAGCTCATGTAGTTTATTGAATACTATACTGAAAGTGAAAGCAGAATGGTTATCTGGGTGCAGGATGTGTATCAGTTATTTACACTCACAGTCACGTAGCTCCCTGGGAAATCCAGCTCCCTGCTACTGCCTGGCGACATGAAAGAGCATCCCAGTAAATATCACTAGGCTGGGAAAGGATCAAAACTCAAAATCTGAAGTATGATTTCTACTGAATGCGTTTCACTTTCACACCATTGTAAAGTCAAAAAATCATAAGGCAAACCACTATAAGTAGGGAGTATCTGTAGTATACACTATTAGGCATGAAACACTGGGAGTCAGACAAAATAAACATAAATGTTATACTCTAGCCAAGAGTTAGGCATTAAGCCAATGATCCCATGACTAAACACATAATGACACATTGTGAAGGACATGATAGGACTTGTGAAGGCAAATATAATGTTGGTGGATGATTACAATAGTGGGACCTGGAAGGGCTAATTGTGTTGGAAAGTCAAGAAATATTTTTTTTCTGAGGAAACAATAGTAGGCAATGGCCAGGTTTTGTTTGTTTGTTTTTAAAAAGGGGGGTGGGTGGGTAGGGAGTAGAGAGCATTCCTGGAATAAGAAACAGTCAGCAGAAAAACCTTGAAGCAGAAAAGAGCTTGGCCTGTTAAAGGAAGGCAAAGGTGGCTGTCAGGCTGGAGCATAGTGAACAAGGGGGAGAGTCATTCAAAGAGTGTGGACGGAGCCCCTGACAGAGCTTTGCCTTCTCAGACTCCGGGTTCTATCTCAGTGCCACAGAGAACAACTGCCAAGTTTTTCCAAATTTCCTTGAATCTGAGATTTAGCCTCACTCTATTCCTGTCTGTAAGATCTGCATTCTACAAATCAAAAGAATAATAGAAAAGAAACTCAATCTACAAATGCTCAATTTTCTTTGGTGTATGAAGGAGTTAAGGCAATGTTTTCAGTGTTGGCTGCAGAATGAAATCACCTGGGAAGTTTTGATAATTTCCATTGCTTTGTTTCTCCTTGGGGGAAATTTGATCTAACTAGCCATGGGGTTGCTAAGAGTCCGACACGACTGAGCAACTTCACTTTCACTTTTCACTTTCCTGCATTAGAGAAGGAAATGGCAACCCACTCCAGTGTTCCTGCCTGGAGAATCCCAGGGACTGGGGAGCCTGGTTGGCTGCCGTCTATGGGGTCACACAGAGTCAGACACGACTGAAGCAACTTAGCAGCAGCAGCAGCAGTCATGGGGTCGCTGAGAGTCGGACATGACTGAGCAGATTCACTTTCACTTTTCACTTTCATGCATTGGAGAAGGAAATGGCTACCCACTTCAGTGTTCTTGCCTGGAGAATCCCAGGGATAGGGGAGCCTGGTGGGCTGCCGTCTATGGGATCACACAGAGTCAAACATGACTGAAGTGACTTAGCAGCAGCAGCAGCAGCAGCCTGAAGTACATAGCAAGAGAGTTTCTAAAAGATTCTCTGTGATTCTAATGTGCAGCCAAAATTAAGAACAATTTGGAGGGAAAGCTAGAAAGCTCAGTTTTAGCAATTTGTGTTCACCACATATGCATCTAATTTCAACACGAGTTTTTTTTTTTTCTTTTAAACAGCCCATATGTTTGCCAGGCACCATTCTCACAAACGTAGACTTTGAAAAAGTAGTACTTCACAAAAGTAGACTCATAACTCTCACAATCAACCCATAATAATACTCACCATTTCCCCATTGGCTAAATAAGGAAATTGAAGCATAGAGTGTGAATGATTTGCCCAAGGCCACATCACTGGTAAATGCAGAGCTAGTATTTGAACTGAGGCATCTGGCTCCAAAATACATATTGTTATCTGCTTTGTTGTAAGACCTCTGTGGATTCAGAAGAGAGGAGACAGCTTGCATGCTTTCTACACTGCCAATGTCAACTGAAAGAAAAACACGCAACATAAAAGTAGTGGGTTAAGTTTTATTCAACATCATACTGAGGACTATAACCCAGGAAACATTCTCTCAGTGCTGTGCTAAGTCACTTCAGTCATGTCTGACTCTGTGCAACATTATACACTGTAGCCCACCAGGCTCCTCTGTTCACGGGATTCCCCAGGCAAGAATACTGGAGTGGATTGCCATTCCCTTCTCCAGGGGATCTCCTGGACCCAGGGATCGACCCTTACATCTACCCTGCACTGGCGGGCAGTTTCTTTACCACTAGTGGCACCTGGGAAGCCCGTTCTCTCAGTAGCTTTAGGAAATTGCTCCAAAGAAGTAGGGGAAGACACAGTATACATGGGAGTTTTTTGGCTAGTTACACGTGGTTATACATTAAAAGATTACTGACGCGCACAACCTCGTAAAATTCTTGAATTCTAAAGAAATATTATTAACGCTACCATTTAGAAAGAATAAGCTGCTGGAAAAAAAAAAAAGATGCACCTTTGCATTACCTCTGTAACACTAGTAGCTTGAGAGAAAGCAAGTTAGCTATGATGTAATTAATCTGAGAATGTGCAATAATTCAGAGATAAGATCATTCCCATGCCTTGACTAGAAAAATATTAAAGAAAAGACAACAAATTAATATGCACAAATACTTCAAAACAGAAGCGGAAGAAACAGAATGAGCAATACACGTTGCTAGGCAAATGCACAGTTCCATATAAATAGCTGAGGATAGACTGGGCATGTGGAGAATACGTGTATAATATAAATAGGAAAACTTGAAACGAAAATCTAAGTGTCTAGAAGTGAAAGTATGAAACTCAGAGGGACAGTATAAGAAGAGAGGAATTAAAAGTTTCTAAGACCTCATGGATAGAGGGAAGAAGGAGGCAAGCAAAATTATTCTAAAGATCTTAACATATTGGTAACGAGAAGTGGAGGAGAAATACAGTTCCTCAGTGGAGGAAATTGTGTGTCTAGATAGGGCAATCTTTTGTGTTTTGTTTTCAAATAATAGTAGAAAAATGTGTGTCTGATTAAGAAATGTAATGGAAGGTTTTAATAGAACTGTTGAAGAGAGGGGAGAGTGAAATATTAACATGATTGAAACAGCTGAAATATGGAAAAGTATATGTAGAAAAGTAAGACATAAGTGTTACATATAAAGTATGAGGGAAGGAATAAAGAGATCATTATCCAAGGTGCCAACTCAATCATGTCCAACTCTGCAACCCCGTGGGCCATAGCCCGCCAGGCTCCTCTGATTTCCCAGGCAAGAAAACTGGAGTGGGTTGCCATGGCCTTCTCCAGGGTGACCACCCTGGTGGCTCAGATGGTAAAGCGTCTGCCTACAATGTGGGAGACCTGGCTTCGATCCCTGGGTTGGGAAGATCCTCTGGAGAAGGAAATGGGAGCGCACTCTAGTATTCTTACCTGGAAAATTCCATGGACGGAGGAACGTGATAGGTTATAGTCCATGGGGTCTCGAAGAGTTGGACACGATTGAGAGATTTCACTTTCTTTCTCCAGGGTATCTTCCCAACTCAGGGGTCAAATCCAAGTCTCTTCTCTTAAGCCTACCACATTGGCAGGTGGGTTCTTCACTACAAGCACCACCCGGGAAGCCCAATCATTACACTAACTTTAAAAAGACAATACCCAGGGACTTCCCTGGTGGTTCAGCGGCTAAGGCCGCACACTCCCACTGCAGGTAGCCTTGATCCCTGGTCAGGGAACTAGATCCACCTAAAAATCCTGAGTGGCGGAACTAAGATTGGTGCAGCCAAATAAAAATAAATAAAAAGACAACATTCACATTAAAAGATAAAAAACTGTTTAAAAGAAGCATAATCAAACGATAGAACTGACAATTAAGGGAATAGGCAAAAGATATCAAGAAAATTCAAACAAAAAGAAAGCAGAGGAGACTTCTTCAGTGTTCCAGTGGTTAACAGCACTTCCACTCCAAGGAAGTGGATCCCCGGGTGGGGAATTAAGATCCCACATGTGGCAAGGCCAAAAAAAAAAAGCAGACTGGAATTTCTTTTTTTTTTTTTTTTTGGCTACGTGGCATATGGTGTCTTAGTTCCTAGATCAGAGATCAAACCTGCAGCCCCCTGGTTGAAAGTGTAGTCTTAACCACTGGAACACGGGGGAAGACTCAAGACTAAATGGAATTTGAAGTTAAAAGTATTGACGTTATGTAATTTTTAAAGACACAGTTTGTGAAAAAGATATAATTAAAAATGGTTATGCACCTAGCATCAGAGCGATCAGATATGTTAATCAAAACTATTAGAAATGCATGATAAAAAATGTGATATTTAGTTAAAGACTTAACTATATCTCTCTTAGAAATCAATTCTAGGAAAGCTAAATAAATCAATTAATTAAATAGCTATATATAGGATCTTCATGCTTAAGTGCTCAGTGTCTAACTCTTTTTGACCCCTTGGATTGTAGCACGCCTCCTCTGTCCACACAGGATTTTTCAGGCAAGAATACTGGAGGAGGTTGCCATTTCCTCCTCCAGGGGATCTGCCTGAGCCCGGGATCAAAACTGCATCTCCTGTGTCTCCTGCATTGCAGGCAGATTCTTTACCACTGAGCCACTGGAGAGCCCATATAAAGGATCTTAGGTTCCTCTAATACACAATATTCATTTTGTTTCCTTGGAAATTTTACATTTATCACATACTTGTCCACATAGAAAAGTTTAACAAATTAAAAAAACAAATAGAGATATCACTGCCTACTTTTTTTCTAATCATAACCCGATAAAAATTAGAGGAAAATATATAGAAATGACAGAAAATGTAACTTCACTGAAATTAAGAAATACACTAATTTCTGTACCTTTGGATCAAAGAGTAAATCAAAGATAATTTATAAACTATGAAGCAATGAAAAGGAGAAGACTTCACACCAAAATGTAGGGAACATTCAAAAGCTGAACGTAGAAAGAAATCATTCTCTCTAAATAAATTTATTACTAGATAAGAAACAAAAATAAAGGAACGAAGTCTTTATCTTAAGAAATTAGAAAATTAACAAAGTGTACTATAACATTAAAATTTTTTTAAAAAATGCTGAAATTGAGGAAACAGGAAACAAAAATAATAGAAGAAACAAATAAGCTGGCTCTTTGAAAATAAACTAGATAAAGTTATAGGTCTACTTAAGTGAGAGAGAGCAACAGTTAGGTATGAGAAAAAAGGCATACAACGTATGCAGCAGAGACTAAAACCATTATGAGAATACTACTAGCAATTCTATGACAAGATACGTGCATATGTACGGCTGAGTCCCTTCACTGTTCACACTATCACGACACCGTTAATTAGACCAGGGAACTAGATCCCACATGCCGCAACTGAGACCTTGTGCAGCCACATAAGTAAATTAAATAAATCTGAAAATAAACATTTGAAAGCCTTGAATGAAACGGATAATTTCCTAGCAAAATATAAATTACCAAATATGTGTATTTTATATAAAATTACAGTCTTTACAAAAGAGATATTAAAGATGATTTTTTTTTTAATTTGCCACTTAAAAAAGACTCCAGTACAAGATAGATTCACAACTTTTAAGAACAGATAATTCTGTTCCATTTTTTAAAGTTATTGTTTATATAAGAAAGTTTTCCAATGTATTTTAGGACATGAGAATAAATTTTAAATATATTATTTTATGGAGGCAAAAACTATAGTCCTATCTCACAACTACAAATGTATAATTCTCTTCCAAAATTTAGTAAATAGAATCCATATATATATATAAAAAAAATAAAAATTAGGTTCAAACAAGATTTGTTTCAGGAATGCAATGTGTCTGAACATCAGGAAATGTAGCAATGTAATTCACTACTATGACAATTAAGGAGTGCCTAGAACAATTAAAGAGTGCTGAAGAGATCCAGTGAAATATTAACTTAAGTAACAAATTATTTTATTTTATTCAAAAATAATAATAATAAAATTGAGTAATAATTAATTTATTTAAGTAATAAAACAATACTTATTTTGTTAACCAATAAAATACTAATCAATTATACTATTAGTAAGAGAAATTAGTAAGGTGGCTACATATCAAGACAATATATTAAATTAATTAGGTTTTTAATTTCTGGTAACAAGCATGTAGGAATGAAGAATGAGAAAAATATTCCACATTTTATTCATAATAGTTGAAAAACTATAGAATTCTTAGAAATAAGTTGGTCAAAAATATGAAAAGAAATTTATAAAATAATATAAAAACATTAGACCTAAAGAACTGGAAAATATACTATATTTGTAGATGGCAAAAGTTAGCGTAAAAATAGTATTTCTACCCAAATTAATATATTATTATCATTCCAACCATGTTTATTATATAACTGGATAAAATGCTCCTAACGTTTATATGAAAGAGTAAATGCTATAGGGGAGCCAAGAAAATTGTAAGAAATAAGAACAATAAAGTCATTACATTTTGAATATTTAATATAAATATGCTGTCAAACCAATGTGATGCAATAGGAAAAGACAAAAAGTTTGATGAACTAAAATAAAGAAAATACTTTATATACATTGAATTTAAGAATCACAAAGATGATAGATTACCTGGAGTGAGGATAGATTTTGCACCGTTTTACATTCCCACCAAAAGTGCACAAGAGTTATCCTTTTAGAGTACTGATTTTGTTCAATCTACTTGAGGATCAACTTGATCCTTGTGAGGCTTATTATTAAGCTTTGCTACAGGGGATTCAGAGAAGACTTTACTCTGGGCTTTTTATTCTTACTCCTAAGGCCTGACTCTCTTGAAGGCTATACCTAACGCCCTGTATATGACAAGGTCTGTGACCGGTGTGAACACAAACTATTCTCTGCCCTGTGTGAACTCCAGGAATTGTTTTGCTTACTCCTTTTCCGTGGCAGTTTCTAAGATTCCTCTCACTCGTGTGCATATCAGTACTCAGATACTTGAGGAGAACCCTCTACAGTTCTCCAGACATCTGTCTTTATGCCATGCCCTTCTCTCAAATTCTGTCTCAGAAATTCTAGCAGCTTCCACCTCCCTGAACTCCCATATCTGCCTCCCCAACTTTTAAAATTATATTCCTTTGAAAATTTTACAGTATTTCTTGATGAGTATTAGATTTTGTTCTGGCAGAAAGTTAAGTTACTTTGAGGTCAACTTCATCTTTTTTTTAAAAAAATATTTATTTATTTATTTGGCTGCACCATGTCTTATTTGCCGTACACAAGATCTGCAGTCTTTGTTACCGTATGGAGGATCTAGTTTTCTGACCAGGGATCGAACCCTGGCCCCCTGCATTGGGAGCATGGACTCTTAGCCACTGGACCACCAGGGACGTCCCCAACCTCATCTTTTTGAGGTTTGAATTTAAGTGTGTTTTAGGTATGTGTATGTGTATCCTCTCCAATACTTTGGCCACCTGATGCGAAGAGCTGACTCATTAGAAAAGACCCTGATGCTGGGAAAGATTGAGGGCAGGAGGAGGAGTGACAGAGGATGAGACGGTTGGATGGCATCACCAACTCAATGGACATGAGTTTGGGTGAACTCCAGGACTTGGCGATGGACAGGGAGGCCTGGCGTGCTGCGGTTCGTGGGGTCGCAGAGTCGGACACGACTGGGCAACTGAACTGAACTGAAGCCTTTATTTAGAACCAGTTTAGCTCCACTGCTAAGACGGAACCTCTGAGATCTCTACTTAACGACCCATTTATTCAATGAGGTCTCTTCATTCTGTCTGATGGGCACTAGAATCATCTCAAGGCTTGGGCGAGCTCTAGGAATTTTCTTGCATTAGATCCTCTGTAAACATTCTCTCCTCAGCAGTGTTTTGCCCAATCTCATGGAGTTTTCCTTTTCACACAACAAGACTAGAATTCAGTCTAAAAGAATCAAGGGAGGGACATCTGTGAACATTTCTGGGGTTCTCTTTCTAGTTCCTTCCTCTCTGAGTCACCGTCCCACATATTTTAGCTGTCTTGGCCTCCCTGAACTTTAATCTGTGTCTTCTCATCTTAATGAGGCTTTCTGGCACTGTGACGAAAATCGTCCTTAGGGAGAAAGTCAGGGCCTTCCTTGTGCTCACTTAGTTTGTTTCCCTTTGCTGAAGGATCACAGTCCTGCGCTGACTGTTGTCTAGTTGTTTCGTATTTCCCCTACTTCCCCCGCTACTTTTTCTAGTTGTTTCAGTTAGGGGAAGGGGAGTCCCAGAACAGCAGAAAGACAGCCTTGACTTAGTAACCAGATTCTTTGTAACAGTCCCTGATGTTCTTAAAACTTAACATTATTTTAAGGTCAGATGTTTAGCAACCTTAGTTCCATCTGCAACTTTAATTCCCCTTTGTCATGTAACCTAACATATTCACAGTATCCAGAATTAGGATATAGACATCTTGGAGGCTGGGGACAGAGAGAGGTGGGACATTATTCTGCCTTCCACAATAGCCTATGAGTCAAAGAGGAAATCTCACAAGGAAAAAAAAAAAAATATATATATATATATATATATGTGTGTGTGTATATATATTTTTTTTAATGTGGCTTCCCTGGTAGCTCAGCTGGTAAAGAATCTGCCTGCAATTTGGGAGACCTGGGTTCAATCCCTGAGTTAGGAAGATCCCCTGGAGGAGGGCATGGCAACCCACTCCAGTATTCTTGCCTGGAGAATGCCCGTGGACAGAGGAGCCTGGCGTGCTACAGGGCATGAGGTCACAAAAGAGACAGACACACCTGAGCGACTAAGCACAGCACAGCATGTATTTTAACAAAGTGAAAGTGAAAATATATGGTGTTAAAATTTGTGAATGTGGCTATAACAAATACTTAGAAAACAATAAAGAGATTTTTTTCTGGTGGTCCAGTGGTTAAGAATCCACCTTGCAGTGCAGGGGATGTGAGTTCAATCCCTGGTCAGGGAGCTAGTAAGTTCCCACATGCTTTGGGACAAGTAAACACGAGCTCCTGAACTAGAGAAGTCCGTATACCACAAAGAAGACCTAGCGCAACCAAAATTCTAAAAAAGAAAGAAAGAAAAAAATGAAGATCTTAAATCAGTAATCTAAGCTTCTACCTTGAGAACCTGGAGGAAAAAGAGCAAATTAAGCAGAAGGCAGGAAATAACAAAGATTAGAATTCAGTAAAATTAAGAACTGAAAAATAACTGAGAAAATCAATGAAATCAAAACTGATTCTTAGAAAGATAAATAATTAATACATTTCTTGCCAGACTGACCAAGAAAAAAAAAAAACAGAATATACAATAACCAGTATCAGGAATAAAAGAAGAGGGATCACTATGTATCCATTAATACTAAAAAAGATATGAAGGAGATACCATGGACAATTTAAATTAAAGCCAGAGGTAGCCTGAGGAGAGTTTGCAACAGTAGTAAAAGGATGGGAAGAAGCTGAAGCCAGAAAAGTAAAGGAACTGACAGGTAGCCCAAGATGAACTTGATGACTATGATTTTGTATTGATGCACAAAGTCTAGGTGGCTCAGAAAATTTTTCCAGAAGTTAACTTGAAGGTTGGTGTTCTGTGATGATGCAGTGGAAATATTGAGTTGGCCAAAAAGTTCTTTCATGTTTTTCTTAAGATGTTATGGAAGACTCGAACAAATTTCTTTGCCAACCCAAAATAAGGATATAATAGAACCAAGAATGCTGGTCAGAGAGAATCTAGATGCTCAACGAGAAGTCCAAATGTATTGGAGGAGTCTGGGGATATGAGGGAGCTAGAAGTAGGGGGATGAAGAGGCCAAGAGCAGGCTGACAGAGAGATGGACTAGGGGATGAGGGTGAGTTTTCTACAGTACAGCTTCTCTGGAAATGTTCCCTCCTCAGCAGCTGTTCTTTGCACTCTCTCATGGAATTCCACCCTTCACCCACACGATTGGAATTTAATCTAAAAGATTTAAGTGAGAGACCTCTATGCAAATGGAGGTAGGGGGTTGGCAGCAGACGGAAGTTCAAGGAGTTAGAGGTTTGTGCAAATGCAGAAAATATATATATTGAAAAGGAAGGCCTGAGAGAGTTGGTATTTGGGAGATTTGGTCAGGTTTTCTTTGTATCTCTCATGTTCCAGACATTAATGGTCACAGAAGATAATGGAGAGCAAGGCAGACAGGTAGAGATATTGACTACCATAGAGCTTACAGCTTAAGTACTGATAGGTAAATGGGCAATTGTGATATTCAATGATACACACTAGGAAGCATCTAGAAATGGTATGGAGGAATGATAAAATTTTAAATGAGACCATACAAGACAGAAATGAATGGCCAAGAGGAGAAAACACTCAAGCACGTAGTACTGAGTGCTATAATCCTCAGCATACATCTGTACTACTTACAAACTTTCTATTAGACAGTCCACAGCTATCAAAAAGCTCTCCAAACTCAACATCACAAATCTCCTGTAAGAACTCTCAGCCAAATTATTTCACCAGGACAAAACAATTTTTCTAAGAAGCTTTTCTATCTCTACACTGATTTATTTCTCAAGATAGAATAGTCATTCAGGCCTAGTTCAAGTGGACAAATCTCTAGAATTTCCAGTTCCAGTTAACTACTGATATTTAGTTTTAAAAAGTGAGACTGACTCAAACTGCAACCATTCTAACTGAACCTTTTCAGTTAGATACCTTCCTACGCATTGCTAGAACACAGTTCTATTGCCAAGTATGTTGAACATGCATTTCCATTTGATACAACCTCATGCTCTGTTTGGAGACGGCAATGGCACCCCACTCCAGTACTCTTGCCTGGAAAATCCCATGGACGGAGGAGCCTGGTGGCTGCAGTCCGTGGGGTGGCTAAGAGTCAGACACAACTGAGCGACTTCACTTTCACTTTTCACTTTCATGCATTGGAGGAGGAAATGGCAACCCACTCCAGTGTTCTTGCCTGGAGAATCCCAGGGATGGGGGACCTGGTGGGCTGGTGTCTATGGGGTTGCACAGAGTTGGACACGACTGAAGTGACTTAGCAGCAGCATGCTCTGTTTATTTCAAAATACATGTAGAATTTATAAATGGAAAAATAAAAAGGACATTACTTTTAAATTGTTTGGCTTCTTTGTTTGCCCTCCCTTTTTCACTTTTGAGATTATATATTTTTACTATAAATTGATAAGTTCTGAGAATCTGCAAGTTTTGGTTTAAATTCCTTCTTTGACAGGAATATGTAAAATTTCTTGACACTTTTACTCACCATTGGCATCTGAGGGATAAATGGCTTGGAAACTGTTTCTTCTCCCTCCTCTAGCCCGTATGTCCCTTGGAATTTTCTTGTTTTCTACAACTCAGGAGAAAATTGACTTCAAAATCAGACTTGACCGTACTCAGCCAACCTGGTAAACCTCACTGAGCTGCTAGTGCCCCCTGGTGCCCAGTGCTTACAATTTCAGCTCAGTTTCTGTTTGCTAGAAAGAGGTATGTGAACTGCTGCTTCACATGCATGAACTATGGCCTCTAACAGCTAGAAAGAACCATAGAGAAATGAGATGAGGACCAACTGGAAGCTAGAGGCACATGGGCTGCACAGGAGAGAGTGGATACAAGAGCAAGGAACAGACTCTCATGAAAAGGAGAAGGAAGTGTGAATGCCGAGTTGGCCGCTACCCCTTACCTTATGGTAGTTGTTTTCTGTGTTGCCTGCCACACATATAAGCGCTACAAAGGCAAAAATACTTGCCTGGCATTCAACGAAGGCTGTTTAATGACTGAGCAAGGAGAGAAACAAAAGGGTTTAATTCACAGAAAGTTCGCAATAGATGATAGCTATTTTTCTTTGTATGATTATTCTTTGTTGTTTTCATTTAGTCGCTAAGTCCTGTCCGACTCTTTGTGACCTCATGGACTGTAGCCCGCCAGGCTCCTCTGTCCATGGGATTTCCCAGCCAAGAATACTAGAGTGATTTGCCATTTTCTTCTCCAGAGGATCTTCCTGACCCAGGCATTGAACTGGTATCTCCTGCATGGAAGGTAGATTCTTTAATTGCTGAGCCATCAGGTAAGCCCTGATTATTCTTAACAGATTCTTAAAATGAAAAAATTTTTGACAGTTTTATTTAACAAATCTCCATATGTCCAAGAGCATTTCCCAACCTCAGTATTTTATAGGCTTAGCTTTTTTTATTCACTTGTTTTAATTAACAAATATGAATTGAGCACTACATTCCAGGATCTGGAGATAAAAAATATGACAAACACAATTCTAGCCCCTAGAGGACAGCACATCAGACGGTTATATTGAAAATCCCTATCTTGCTGCCATGCTCCAAATTTCACCTCCCTCAGCTCTGGCAGCTGCAGGAATAATATCTCTACTTTGTTTCCTCCATTTCCTTTATTTTCTAATTGTATTCCTGTTTTGTCTCCACTTTATCTCCTCATACTGAACTTATTCTTTGTCAAATGATTGCACAATAAACTCAGATTTTTTGCACTTGTAGAAATTCAGCTATACAGAAACATGCATCTATACCAGAATCAAAGGTGTGTTTGAATTCCCTTTTTGTCCCTAAGGAGAAACCTCATTAGAATAAGAATGTACTCCCTGTAACACTTGCTTAAAGGAAAATATGTTCATGGAGGATTATAAATACCTTGGGAATACAAGATGATTCTACATGAAGAAATGGAGCTGAGAAAACACTTAAATGACAATTTAAAAGACATACATAGATAATAGTGGCAACATTGGAAAGAGTTTTCTGAACTCTTGAGTTTCTCTCTCTCTCTTCTTTTTTTTTTCGGCCACAAGGCATTTGGGAACTGTTTGCTGACCAGGGATTGAACCCTTGCCCCCTGCACTGGAAGCACAGTCTTAACCACTGGATCACTAGGGACGTCCCCAGTTTCTCATGCTTTTACTGCTTGTTCAGGAATACTGTGTTTGCCTCAATAATATTAATACACCCAGCGTTCATGGATGTGTGTGTGCTCAGTTGCGTCCGACTGTCTGTGACCCCGAGCACCGTAGCCCACCAGGCTCCTCTGTCCATGGTATTTTCTGGGCAAGGATACTGGAGTGGGTTGCCATTTCCTACTCCAGAGGACCTTCCAGACCCAGGGAATAAACCTGCATCTCCTACATTGGCAGGTGGATTCTTTATGACTAGCGCCACCTAGGAAGTCCCTGATACACCCAGGAGATTTCTAATTATGATAGGCCCCAAAAGTGTACAGACTTCATTAGGCTAAAGCAGGGTTTTTCGACCTTTGGCATTATTTTAATTATCTTGCCAATTAACCTTGGCAGGATAATTCTTCACTGGGGCAGGGGAGGGGAGTTGTGCTGTGCATTGTAGAAAGTTTAGTCTCATTTCCAGCCTCTTCTCACTAAATGCCAGTAGCGAAAATGTCACCAGATGTTGCCAATGTCCCCTGGAGAGCATAATTACCTCTGGTTGAGAACTGCTGATCTACGTCCACCATTTTTAGTTCGTTCCTGAGCATTACAAGTTTAATGCAACCCCTACCATTCTACTGAAACTATTAAACCAAGATCTCTAATTGCTACCTTGGAGCTAGTGACTGAGAGAGCACACACACACACACGCATGCACACACACAGAAACCAGTAGACATTCGCAGGTCCTTATTTAACTTGAATTCTCCAAAGCATTTCAAGATTCTTTCTTTCTTAAGACATTCTCTTCTCCTTCACGTTGACTCCTAGTTTGCCTTTTACTCCTTTGGTCCCTCGAAGCTCCTATTTGTTGTTGTTTAGTTGCTCAGTCGTGTCCAACTCTTTGAGACCCCCTGGTCTGTAGCCCGTCAGGCTCCTCTGTCCATGGGATTCTCCAGGCAAGAATACTGCAGTGGGTAGCCATTTCTTTCTCCAGGAGATCTTCCCAACCCAGGGATCAAACCTGTGTCTCCTGAACTGCAGGCTGATTCATTACCACTCAGCCACCTGGGAAGCCCTTCGCCCACCCCTTAAAAGTCAATACTTTCAGGAGTTTCCCAGTGATCCAGTGGTTCAGAATCTTCCGGCCAATGCAGGGGACATGGGTTCAACCCCCGGTCCAGGAAGATTCCACATGCAGCTAAGCCCTATGCGCCACACCTGCTGAAGTCTGTGTGCCCCAAAGCTCATGCTCTGTACCATGAGAAGCCACTGCATTGAGAGGCCTGAGCACTGCAACTAGAGAGTAACCTCCATTTGTTGTAACTAGAGACAGTGTGTGCGCAGCAATGAAGAGCCAGTACAGCCAAAAAAAAAAAAGTCTGTGATTTCAGGATTTGGTCCTAGGCCCTGGGGCTGCTGATTTTTACACACTCCCCCTGCAGGATCTCATTCACTTCCGTGGTCAATTTCTCTGTTTGTATTGATGACTCTCTCATCCTTGCCTCAGGCCCAGATCTCTCTCCTATACTAGCAGGTAGGGGTATTTCTATTTGGGAACTTCTCAAGCCTTCAAAACAAAAATGCCCCAAACCAAAAGAATATGACATTTTTTCCTTCTAGTATGTTCCTTATTCCAGTGAAAGGCATCACCATTTTCCAATTGCCTAAGCCAGAAATACAAGACTTCAATCCCTTCTTATCTCTCTCACTTTGCTTAACCCTGTCTCCTAAAATCAGTGCTGTATAAACTTTAGTATGAATAAGAATCACAAGGAGAATTTGTTAAAACTCAGATTCCCCCAGAAATTCTGATTTAATGGGGATTGGGGGTGGGAGGGAGCAATGGTTTAGCATGCTATGGGCTTCCCTGATAGCTCAGTTGGTAAAGAATCCGCCTGCAAAGCAGGAGACCCTGGTTCAATTCCTGGGTCGGGAAGATCCCTTGGAGAAGGGATAGGCTACCCACTCCAGTATTCTTGGGCTTCCCTTGTGGCTTAGCTGGTAAAGAATTCGCCTGCAATGCAGAAGAGCTGGATTTGATCCTTGGGTTGGGAAGATCCCCTGGAGAAGGGAAAGGCTACCCACTCCAGTATTCTGGCCTGGAGGATTCCATGGACTGTACAGTCCATGGGGTCACAAAAGTGGGGACTGAAAATCTGAGGATCTGCATTTCTAACAGGCTTCCAGATGACCCTGATGGTCTGCAGACTACATTTTGTGTCACATCATCCTAAAGGACTTCTCACTGTTTTTTATGATAAAGCCCCAAATTTTTAGCATGACGTTCCAGGTTCCATATGATTTTATTTAGTTCTTTACATTCATTTCTTACCATGCTCATCTGATTCCTGGTGCTTGTTTAATGGCATGCTGTGTCTTGAAATCCGAATATTTATCTCATTCCTTGGCTGATTCTTACTCCTCTCTCAGTATTCAGATTACTCATTTATTCTACAGAGGGTACAAAGTTTTTGCCCACAAACAAGAAATTTTATTTTTCTAAAATTGAACTTACTTGTTTGACTTCTAGATAATAGAAATGGAATATCAGTGTTAGTAATCTTAGTCAGTTCAGAATGTCCTTCACATTCTGTCTGGGTTGCCTGGATTGTATCAGTATTTGAGGGGACCTATTTTTACCAAATTCATTGATTGGACCAACACTGGGGCCCTAGCCCAGGTTGAGACCCATTGTCTCAGCTTCTTTTTCCACTCAGATTTGTAGTCAGATTTGACTGTGGCTCAGGTCATGAACTCATTATTGCCAAATTCAGACTTAAATTGAAGAAAGTAGGGAAAATCACTAGGCTATTAAGGTATGGCCTAAATCAAATCCCTTACAATTATACAGGGATTGACAAATAGATTCAAGTGACAAATACATTCAAAGAACTAGATTTGATAGAGTGCCTGAAGAACTATGGATGGAAATTCATAACACTGTATAGGAGGTAGATCAAAACCATCCCCAAGAAAAAGAAATGCAAAAAGATAAAATGGTTGTCTGAGAAGGCCTTACAAATACCTGAGAAGAGAAGCTAAAGGCAAAGAAGAAAAGGAAAGATGTACCCATCTGAATGCAGAGTTCCAAAGAATAGAAAGGAGAGATAAGAAAGCCTTCCTAAGTGATCAGTTCAAAGAAATAGAGGAAAATAATAGGATGGGAAAGATTAGAGATGTCTTCAAGAAAATTAGAGATACCAAAGGAACATTTCATGCAAAGATGGGCACAATAAAGGACTGAAACGGTGTAGACCTAACAGAAGAAGAAGATATTAAGAAGAGGTGGCAAGAACACACAGAAGAACTGTACAAAAAGATCTGAATAACCCAGATAACCACAATGGTGTGATCACTCACCTAGAGCCAGACATCCTGGAGTGAGAAGTCAAGGGGCCTTAGGAAGCATCACTACGAACAAAGCTAGTGGAGGTAATGGAATTCCAGCTGAGTTATTTCAAATCCTAAAAGATGATGCTGTGAAAGTGCTGCACTCAATATGCCAGCAAATTTGGAAAACTCAGCAGTGGCCACAGGACTGGAAAAGGTTAGTTTTCTTTTCAATCCCAAAGAAAGGCAATGCCAAAGAATGCTCAAACTACCACATGGCTGCACTCATCTCACACGCTAGTAAAGTAATGCTCAAAATTCTCCAAGCCAGACTTCAACAGTATGTGAACTGTGAACTTCCAGATGTTCAAGCTGGTTTTAGAAAAGGCAGAGGAACCAGAGTTCAAATTGCCAACATCTGTTGGATCATAGAAAAAGCAAGAGAATTCCAGAAAAACATCTACTTCTGCTTCACTGACTACACTAAAGCCTTTGGCCATGTAGATCACAGCAAACTGTGAAAAATTCTTAGAGATGGGAATACCAGACCACTCGACCTGCCTCCTGTGAAACTTTTATTCACGTCAAGAAGCAGCAGTTAGAATTGGACATGAAGCAACAGATGGTTCCAAATAGGGAAAGGAGTGCGTCAAGGCTGTATATTGTCACCCTGTTTATTTAACTTATTTGCAGAATACATCATGTGAAGTTCTAGGCTGAATGAAATACAAGCTGTAATCAAGATTGCAGGGAGATATATATCAATAACCTAAGATATACAGATTACACCACCCTCATGGCAGAAAGCAAACAGGAACTGAAGGGCCTCTTGATGAAAGTGAAAGAGTAGAATGAAAAGACTGGCTTAAAACTCAACATTAAGAAAACGAAGATCATGACACTGATCACTTCATTGCAAATAGTTGGGAAAACAATGGAAACAGTGACAGACTTTATTTTCTTGGGCTTCAAAATCAAATCAGATAGTGACTGCAGCCATGAAATTAAAAGGCACTTGCTCCTTGGAAGAAAATCTTTGACAAACCTGGACAGCATGTTAAAAAGCAGAAACAAACAAACCAAAAAAAAAAGCAGAAACATTACTTTGCCAACAAAGGTCCATATAGTCAAAGCTATGGTTTTTCCAGTAGTCATGTATGGATGTGAGAGTTGGACCATAAAGAAGGCTGAATGCCAAAGAATTGATGCTTTTGAACTGAGGTGTTGGAGAAGACTCTTGAGAGTCCCTTGGACTGCAAAGAGATCCAACCAGTCCATCCTAAAAGAAATCAGACCTGAATATTCATTGGCAGGACTAATGCTGAAGCTGAAACTCCAATACTTTGGCTACCTTATGCAAAGAACAGACTCATTTGAAAAGACCCTGATGCTGGGAAAGATTGAAGGTGGGAGAAGGGGACAACAGAGGATGAGATGGTTGGATAGCATCAGTGACTCAATGGACATGAGTTTGAGCAAGTTCCGGGAGTTGGTGCTGGACGAGGAGGCCTGGCATGCTGTAATCCATGGGGTCGCAAAGAGTTGGACTCGACTGAGTGACTGAACAACAACAAGCCCAAGCTGAGAGCCACTGTCGGCTTCTTTTTCTGCTCAGGTTTGCATAGCCAAGAAAGAAACTGATGCTGAAATACAGAAAGCCTGTGCATAGCAACAAAGACCCAGTCCAGCCAAAAAAAAAGAAAAACTGATGCTGAGACTGGAGCAGCAGAAGCTTTATGCAATAGCCAAAGAATGGAGAAGCAGGAACTTAGTTTGCAAATCAACTTCTCAACCCAATGTGGGTGGAGGCACCATCTGTACAGGAGAGTTGAGGTAAAAGGGAGTGTATTGGAAAGAGAGGGAGGAATATTCATGACTTATCCGAGAACACAGGTGTGGTTTGAATCTGGAACTAGTGCAACACTCCTTTTCAGTCTTTGTTTGGACTTTTCTGGTTATTGTTATGACAACTGTCAACTGTCATGGTGCTGGTGGGTGTGTCATTTAGCATGCTATTACAGTGAGTGTATAATGAAGATCAAGGCCTACCGGAAGTCAAATCTTCTGTCATTGGTTGTAACCAATCCTTGTTTTTCTTTTTGTAGGCTCCTCCTGAAATTTAGGTAAGAGTAATTGGTTTCCACTCAAGGGAGGGGCAGGGTATGGTTCTGGGGCAACAGCTTCGGTAACACTATGAACTCTGGAGATGCTGGGCATCAGGGTCTCAGTTATCATCAGCCAGACATGCAGCCATTTGTCATCCATCCACATTCTCATAGCCACTTGGCCCTCAAGTGCTGCTGTGCCCTCCTTGTCTTAGCCACAGGGTCTTTTCTAGTAGGGTGACCAACCATTCCAGTTGGTCCAGGAATGAGGGGTTTCCCAGGATGTGGGACTCTCGGTGCTCAAATCAGAAGAATCTGGGGCAAACTGGGATGACCAATCGCCCTGTCTCCAAGTCCAGTTCTTTGTCAATTTTTCTCTGTAGCTCATAGAAACATTTGAAGACTCTCTTAACACTGGCATTAAGGAAACTCTGTAAGTCTATTTCAGGCTTTCTGTCTAGACACTGGATGCAGCCACCTCTACTCTACAGCTCCTGGTCCATCCTAGACACAGGTGAACTTTAAAAAGCTTGTTACCTTCTTGGCTTTTTTTTAGGAAGGGAGAAATTTGTTTTCCTTGCTCTTGGATTTCCCAAAACTCTTTGGGATGCTATCCTTATGAATATATTGAGCCACAAATAATAATCATACTACAGTGGATTATATAAATTAGGTATTTGTCTTCTTCAAGAAGAAGTCCAGAGATAGGAAATTCAGGATCAGAATGCTTATTCAAGACTCTTTCTAACTTGCTGCTGCTGCTGCTGCTAAGTCGCTTCAGTCATGTCCAACTCTGTGCGACCCCATAGACAGCAGCCTGACTCTGTGTGACCCCATAGACAGCAGCCCACCAGGCTCCCCCGTCCCTGGGATTCTCCAGGCAAGAACACTGGAGTGGAGTGCCATTTCCTTCTCCAATGCATGAAAGTGAAAAGTGAACTTTTTAGTATATGATTTTGAGTCTCATAGGTGTAGTATAACTATTATAACTCACAGACTATTCATTCAAGTGTTTCTCTTTTTATATCTATAGTAGAGGAAGGCAAGACAAAAGGGGTTGGGATATTTGAGAAACATAGGAATCTGTCACAGGAATACTTACCAATGTCTAACTCCCTTGCTTTTCCTGATTCTCCTTGACTAATAATTACTAATCAAGCTGTTACTCTGTGCCAGGGTCCAGCCCCGGTTGATTCAGGGAAATTCGAAGGAGAGATGGCATCAGCGAATACACTGGCTTTAATTAGATATTAATTAGAGATATAAAGAGTAATAGAATGAGGATAGCTCAGCAGGAAAATTCAGTGGAGAAAAGAGGCTGAGTAGCTTGGTTTACGTGGGAAACCAATAAAACTTCAAGACAAGAAGCTTGCGCCACTTACGTAGGCTGCAGGCGTCCTTCCATTCTCCCAAAGGAGAGGAGACACTGAGGCCACCCCAGTCGGATCTTAGAAGCCCAGGCAAAATTAGAAAGCTTGGCGGGCTCCGCGCTCCAGATGGAAACTCAGCCAGAGTTTGAGAGAGAGAACGACATGGGGAGACCAGTATTTCGAGGAACTGATCCCATTTTTTATTTTTCCAGGGTCTGTTTTTATACACTGAGATGTTATACAAAAGTCACGCGGGGTCAGCAGTCCTGACTTTTATTAAAGTCACGTGCTTCATACAGATGTATACAGAGGTCTTAGGGGTGTTACATCATCTTTCTGGCCAGGGGGCCTGCTGACAATTTATGACCCTCTTCTTGTGACAGTGGTCAGTCAACCAGAACACTTATTTCTCCAGGGGTGACTATTCTTAAAACAGACGCCACCTTCCGAAGGTACCAGATAAAGTTACATTCCTATAGGGTGAGGGTGCAGTGGGTTTTAATTAAGGAAAGAATTTGCTTAGCCTAAGGTCTAACATGATTAATATCAAAGGTTAATACTTATTTCTTCTATATATTCATTAATGTGTATAAGGGCAGGGGATGTGGAGACTTAGCAGCAAACATTGGCTCAACACATGAGAAATCCTTCACCAATACAATTTCTAATCAGCCCACTATACTTATACTAGTAGTTTTCTAACTTCTCTAAGGAACCTGTTTTTAGAAGGTTTAAAGCATCTCGTGCCTCTCACGGTTGGGAGGCTGGGAGCAATCACATGTGGCCAGACAAGCCTGTCAGGCAGGCTAGAGAACCTTCAGAGGAGTTTGTAGGTTAAAATACTCCTGTCACGCCCAGGAATTATTATTAACTGGAGCTCTAAGTTAACTCCTTCTCCGAAAGAGGTGGTGGGGGACAGCCCCCTGTAAAGTCAGAGGTGTAGGTGAGAGCACAAAGTAGTAAAGTAGGCAGGCTCTGGTTATGGGGGTAGATGCTCGAGAATTTCCAGGGGGACTCCTGAGGCTCGATCCCACCTTTGCGTATGTCGAGCCTCCTTCCTCATGACCTTTGCCACAGGTGGAGCGCCTCACACTGGCCCCCAACATCTCCCCCTTTTTTATTTCTTAAAACAGCCAGATGCAGCTCAGTCGCGAGCTTCTGAATGCTCTGCCGAAGAATCCTGACAATACAAGGGAGAATGATTATGAGATGTAGGATTAGAGCACCAATGGCAGCATAACTAAGGATATTAGACAGAATATTTTTTCCAGAAATAAAGTTACAGAAGGTGTGAAAAAAAGTCATTAGCTGCTCCAGTGGTGGTAAAATCCAGTCAAGAGTGTTCCAAGGTCTGTATTTGATTATGAAGTTTCCCTAAGTCCAGGCCAATATCAGAACTATTCCAAACACCTGAGACATGATTTTTAATCTTTTCCCATTCATAATCTGTCTCATTTACCTTCAAAGATGTCATGCATATCCACCTGTAATCAGCGTGGCATGTCAAAGCCATCTTCATCTTTAAAGCCTGTAACTCAGTTCCAATATGCATAATTGCCTCTTCCAAGGCGTCAGTCCTCATCTCCAACTTTCTGTTTATAGCTTCCTGTGTTGCTAGAGTTAAAGAAACATATTTAGACATGGCATCAACATATTGGGCAGTATGCACCTGTTGCATCAATGATAATGCTGCCATAGTAACAGAAGTAATTGCTGCTATTAAAGCTGATATTCCCAAAATAAGTAGACCCACAAACTGCCGTTGTCTCATTAAATCTTGCAGTTGTTGTAACACGGTGAGACCGTAATTGTCATACCAGTGGGAGGTCACGGTCACGGGTATCATGAGATAGGGTGGGCATTGTAACACCACAAAAGAGCAAACATTATATTGAGGGGTCAAACAGGATGAAAGCATACATTGTTCACAAGTTACCACGTTAGGTCCACCTGAATAATTCATGCATACATTAAGTTTGTTGGAGTCATTAGTAAAAAGGAAAACATAAGGCGAGGGTAAACAAGCTAAAACAGAATAAGTGGAATCGTTATCTGGGCGAGATAAAGAAACAGGGGCAGTAGCAGCAAGGGCTCTCCAAATCTCAGGTTGCCAATAGGTTTTGCTTTTAGCTGTATAAGACAGCACAGGAGGAACAAATTGATTAGTATGCCATCTAGTGGCTTATGTAGTCCAAGGAAGAGGGATCCTATTCCAATTCTCAAATCTGCCTTCAAATGTTTTCTTGATCAATGGATCCTCACCCGGATTCAGGTTGCTCCAGTCCTGAATAGTATAATTCCCACCGCCTGGTATCCTATAATCAATCCTTGAACTATAAGTACAAGTTGTCCAAGTCGGATACCCAGTATGACCATCTATGGTCTTCCACACTTCATCTGAAGGAGCAACATTATAGCACTTTGAATAACCAGGAGGGGGTGTAAAACGCAGGGTAACATAAGGGTCAAGGATCCCGGGCAAGCGGGCCACTAATACCCAAACTACCCGATGACGTAAAGACTGGGAATCTATTTTTGAGGAATCTATTATATTTATTTTTGTAGAGGCCCCAATACACCCTTCTTTAGTGGGTGTAATAAAACTCTTTGGATTACTGGGGAAGTTAAAGCAAACAGGAAGATCGTCTATTAATCCCCTGAAGGTATAATTAAAATTAATAGGATATTTATCTTTAGTGTAAGAAGTATAGAATCCTCCCAAAAGCTGAGGTTGGTCTGTGTTGACCCATATAGGCTCATTATTCCAGGAAACAGCCTGGAAAGTTGGAGGATCTGGGAGATATACCCAATATTTAGCTGGAGTAGGGGAGGCGCTTACCTGGCAGAAAAGCAAAGCAAGCATGGCAATAAACATTTTCTCAGGAGAAGCTGGAGATCCCTGCAAGGAAGTCATTTCCCGTGCCTGGTGGCAGAGTGTTTTTATTTGTCCCCAAGTGGGTATGGGGGTATTCCAGGTCGCCTGAGTTAGGCTGCCTGGGATGTTTCTGCGGCGCAGGGAATCAGGGGGAGTAGTGTCCCGTATGTGAAGCTGAGACACCTGTTTGGTGGGCAGATCCGTTCCTTGCTCATCCGAGCTCTCTGAAGTCAGTTGTCTCGATGTCGGTGGCATCTCCCGGGCTGGTGGGGGAAGCGGAGGTAGAGGAGGCCCCTTCCTCTTTTGGGGTCGCGGCAGCCGTGGAATCCGGTATCGGAGGGGCTGAGACATGACGAATCAATCTGTCCAGAGCCCAAATTGGAGAATCTGCGTCCTGTGAAAAAACACAAGCATATCCTAGACCGCTGGTTAACAACGGGTTGGGACCTTTCCATTGTTCGGAGAGGAGGTCCTTCCATTTGACTAATGGCTTTGCATTTAATTGCTCCGGGTACCGATGGCGAAGCATTGCAGTAGTTCCGGCGGAATCGGCATTTAAAATACTTATTACAAAAAGAGCATGTTGCAAGAGTGATGGGGAGAGCTATACTTAAACTCCCCTTCTTTTAATTTTTGAATTTGAAGCTTTAATGTTTGATGTGCTCTTTCCACAATGGCTTGTCCCTGGGGATTATAACAACTCTGGGCTTCCCTGGTGGCTCAGCTAGTAAAGAATCCACCTGCAATGCAGGAGACTCCGGTTTGATTCCTGGGTTGATCTCCTGGAGAAGGGATAGGCTATCCTCTCCAATATTCCTGGCTTTCCCTGGTGGCTTAGATAGTAAAGAATCTGCCTGCAGTGTGGGAGACCGGGGTTCAGTCCCTGGGTTGGGAAGATCCCCTGGAGGAAGACATGGTGACCCATTCTAGTATTCTTTTTTTTCCCCATTCCACTATTCTTGCCTGGACAATCCCCATGGACAGAGGAGCTGGTGGGCTGGAATCCGTGGGGTTACAAATAGTTGGACACAACTGAGCAACAAACGCAAGCAGTTACTCTAGTTGCTTATATATTCTACTAAAAAAAACCTCTTTACATAACAGTGGCTTAGTCTTCTGAAAATCAAAATCTAAAAATGAAAATCAGTCTTCCCTGATTATATGGTAGATAAGAATCCACCCGTAATGCAGGGCACATATGCCTATGCTTTACAGCAAGAGAGGCCACTACAATGAGAAGCCCTCACACACAAAGAAGAGTAGCCCCCACCCACCGCAACTAGAGAAAGCCTGCATGCAGCAATGAAGACTCAACACAGCCAAAAATAATCAAATAAATAAATGATTTTTAAAATTAAAATCTTTGTTGTACTATGTTCTGCTGTCCCTATCTTTCCTTGGTACATAGGATGCCTCATGGCTCATGGAAATACTAGGGGGAAATACCCACAAAGTATCACAACTTTATCCTACCTCAATTCATGCAGCGAATGTTTATTGAGTGACCGTTATGTCCTGGGCACAGTGCTAGGCCCTAGAGACTCAGTGGTGTGCCAATCATCAAGGTATCTGTTCTCATGGAGCTTATACACATGGACACAAATAAATGTTAGGAGTGTGACAAAAGTACTGAAGCTGAGCAGTGTGGTCCTCTTGGGTACAAATCCTTTCTGTGTCCCCTGTTTCTTGTTTGCAGGAAAAAAGGCTTCAGCCTCCTAGAACTTCCTTGAGTTCCAAAGCAGATTCAAACAGTTACTGATCAGAGAAGTGTGGGAACGCAGAAGCAAAAAAGAAGCAGTCAACCAAAAAAAAAAAAATGCAGGATGATCAGGGTCCTGGTTCCTCATCAAGGTATACACACACACACACACACACACACACACACACATATACTGCTAAGTCACTTCAGTTGTGTCTGACTCTGCGAACCCCATAGACGGCAGACCACCAGGCTCCCCCGTCCCTGGGATTCTCCAGGCAAGAACACTGGAGTGGGTTGCCATTTCCTTTTCCAATGCATGAAAGTGAAAAGGGAAAGTGAAGTCACTCAGTCGTGTCCGACTCTTAGCGACCCCATGGACTGCAGCCTACCAGGCTCCTCCATCCATGGGATTTTCCAGGCAAGAGTAATGGAGTGGGGTGCCATGCATGTATATAATATCTCTGAGTTCTTCTGCCAGAACTAAGTGCCTCCCAGGTGGCGCTACTGGTAAAGAACCAGGAACTAAGGCTCCCACCCAGGTGGAGGATGGCAACTTTCGGCTTGGGACAAGATTCCTAGAGTAGTGCCCTGTTACCTCGTCAACCAATCAGAAGAAAGTCACACATCCTGCAGCTCTTACCCCAAATTTGCCTATAAACACTTCCCTGAAAACCAGTGGGGAGTTTGGGGGGTTTTGAGCATGAGCCAACCATTCTCCTTGCTCAGCCCTGCAATAAATCTTTCTCTGCTCCAAACAAGAACATGGAGGCAGATGAGGACTAGGCCTGTAAGAAGATCAGAATGGAAGCACATGAGACCCTCCTACCATAATGATAGGAAGAGAAGATGGTATGAGATGAGGGTGGAAAGTCAGGCAACATCCTGATCACGTGAGGACTTTATAGGTCATGGTAAAGAATTTGAGTCTGTTTATTTTTAAGTTTTGTAAGTTTTATTTTTTGGTCAAGGGCAGTTTTTATTTTTGTGTACGTATTTTTGCTGCACCGGGTCTCTATTGCTGCACGCAGGCTCTCTCCAGTTGTGGCGAGTGGGGCTACACACTAGTTGCAGTATGAGGACTTCTCATCGCAGTGGCTTCTCTTGTGGAGCACGGGCTCTAAGGGCACGGGGTTTAGTAGTTGCAACACGTGGGCTCTAGAGCACAGACTCTGTAGTGTGGCACACAGGCTTAGTTGCACAGGGCTATGGAGTCTTTCCAGACCAGGCACTGAACCCTTGTCCCCTGAATTGTCAGGCAGACTCTTATCCACTGTGCCACTAGGGAAGTCTGAGTTTATTTTTTAGATTACTCTGGCAGCTGTTTGAAGAATATATTGCAGTGGGTAACAGGGCAAAAAGCAGAGGCAGGGAGGGGCTTCCTTGGTGGCTCAGTGGTAAAGAAACCACCTGCCAACGCAGGAGCTGAGGGTTCGATCCCTATGGTGGGAAGATCCCCTGGAGAAGGAAATGTCAACCCGCTCCAGTATTCCTGCTTGGGAAATCTCATGGACAGAGGAGGCTGGTGTGCTATAGTCCATGAGGTCGAACACACTAAACAAGAAGAAGAAGCAGGGAGACATGTTAGAGGGCTATTGTAGTAGTCACACACACACACACAAAGTTGATTGTTGGTTTCACTAGGGTGGTAGAGATGGAGAACTGATGAATACAACATCTGTTTCATACAGGGAGCCAAGCCAGATGCTCTGTGATGACCTAGAGGGGTGGGATGGGGAGGGAGGCTCTAGAGGAAGCCTATATACATATAGGCTGATTCATGTTGTTGTATGGCAGAAACCAATACAACATTATAAAGAAATTATCCTCCAATTAAAAAAAAAGAAGCAAAAAATCTGTTTTTTGAGCTATAGTGGATGGATGTGAAGATTAAGAGAAAACAGAAAGATATTAGCTAGCTTTTAGCTGTAGTAAATAGACGCATAATAAAATTATTTACCAAGACAGGAAAAACCAGGGAAGAAACAACTTTTGGAGAGAAATTAAGGGATCTCTTTTAAACATATGGTGTTTGATATGTCTATTTGACATTTGAGTGATGATGTTAAATGGGAGTTGCCTATATACATGTCAAGCGCACAAGGGAGTGATCAGGAGTGATAGATGTACATGGAAGAGTAATGAATATGTAGTAGATATTTCAAGCCAAAGGACTGGGTGAGGTCACTAGAGAGAGGGTTTTATTGGAGAGAACTGAGTCTGGAAGCCCACTAACATTTAGAGACTGGCACAGAGAGTCGGCCACACTGAAGTGACAGAGCATGCCCTCGTGCATAGGTGGAGAAGCAAGCAAAAGGATAGAAAAGATGTGGCTAATAAAGTAGGGGGAGACTGGAAGACTGTGATAGCCTGGAAGACACAGGGGGCACAAATGCCACAAAAAAGAGAGTGGCCAGCTGAGTCAAACCTACCAAAATATTGATAAAATTGAGGATAAAGGATGTGCCCATTTGATCTGACTTATCTTGTGGAACAGCTGGGTTAGTTGATGTTCCTACGGTTCCATAGCTCCATGTACATGTCCTATAGAGCACTTACCAAAGTTTACTGTAACTGTTTCAGTTATTTGTGGTTCCATTAGACTGTAAACTTGATGAGGATTACATGTAAACATGTAATCCATGTCTTACTGGATTACATTTGCAGCACAATATCTGTTGTCCAAACAAGGTAACATTTTCAGGCACAAGGTATTCAAACCTGATATCTTTGAAGGACCATGACCAACCTGCCACAATTTACATCTATATTTCCCTACTCTGTGCTCAAAATTGTGCCAAACTGACTTATTGAAATCTGTGAACATTCCTTAAACCCCACTGTAAGCTAAAACTGGAAAATTATTTTAATTTTAGACAGATTATTTCACAATAAAGTTTTCATTGTTTTTCAGTGATGAATACTACTGTGTTTAGATTCCAAGATGGTTAAGCTATTAAATGATCTAGGATCCATATTATTTGAACAGTGGTTGAAATGATTGGCTATACTGAAAAGAGAAGGCTTAAAGGAAGATCATACAGCTTTCTTCACATGTATTAATATAAAGATGTTTCACAGAGAATAGAGATTAGATACATGTTGTGTTGGTTGAACGAGGGACAATTTATTGTAGGCAGTGAGAGCTAAATTTCCATTCAATATTAAAAATTCAGAATGGACAATGGAATGGGTCCCTTCAAAATGAAGTCTCTTCCAAATTCTGGAACAACTCATGAATATCCAAAGACTCTGAGAGCAGGAATGTGGAGAGAAGTAGAGAATACATCCTTAGAGGCAAGGATGAGGATATTTTATAAAAACATAAGGTTTCTTTAATGGCTGATTCTAAATAGAAGCAGTATTATCTTTCTCCAATCCAATTTTCAAATTATAGCCAGAGAGATCCTTTAAATGTCAAATCTGATTATATCAGCCTCTTTAATTAAAACCCTTCATTTGCTGAAAGGTCCTTTCAGTATTGATTCCTGGCTTCCATGCTAGTCTCATCTGAAGTTCTCTGCATTCTTATCTTACTTGTTTTTCATCTGTACCTCAAGGCTGTAGGTCATACTATTCTCTCTGCTTGCAGAGCTCTCCTCCCTTCTTAACCCAGATTACACCTTTCCAACGGCAGCAGCTTTCCCTAGTAGGCTAAACCAGATGGGTTCCCATCATTCGTGCTGTGCTCAGTCGCGTCCAACTCTTTGCAGCCCGCCAGGCTCCTCTGCCCATGTAATTTTCCAGGCAAGAATACTGGAGTGGGGTGCCAGTTCCTACTCCAGGGGATCTTCCCCACCCAGGGATCGAACCGGCATCTCTAGCCTCTCCCGCATTGGCAGGTAGTTTCTTTACCACTAGCGCCACCTGGAAAGCCCCTGGGTCCCCATATACATTTGCAAATACTCAGAACTGCTTTATAAAGATGAAATCACTCAATTGAATAATGACCGTTTCTGTTTTTCCTGCTAAACAGTTAAGTCTTAATGACAAGGCATTGTATCTTATTTACCACAGTGCCTGGCATATGGTTCAGTTCAGTTCAGTTCAGTATCTCAGTCGTGTCCGACTCCCTGCGGACCCCATGAATCGCAGCACGCCAGGCCTCCCTGTCCATCACCATTTCCCGGAGTTCACTCAGACTCACGTCTATCGAGTCAGTGATGCCATCCAGCCATCTCATCCTCTGTCGTCCCCTTTTCCTCCTGCCCCCAATCCCTCCCAGCATCAGAGTCTTTTCCAATGAGTCAACTCTTCGCATGAGGTGGCCAAAGTACTGGAGTTTCAGCTTTAGCATCATTCCCTCCAAAGAACACCCAGGGCTGATCTCCTTCAGAATGGACTGGTTGGATCTCCTTGCATATGGTGGGCACCTTCAAATATTTGTTGAATCATTGAATGGACTATCTAGTTTGAAGTGGAAGAGGAATCTCATGAAAAAGAATGTTTGATGACATCAGGTTTCTGGTTGCAAACTTTTAGAAACACTGGTATGGTATCTCGGAATAATTTATTTCATGAAAGAAAGTGGAGGCACAGGAGGAAATCATCAAATCAGACAAGCTTGTCAAGGCGGAGTCAACATGGAATGTCAAAAGTTTCATGGTGGAAAAAGCTTCATGAAAGACAGCAAAAAATGGGAAACCAAGGCATAACTGCCTGAGAGGTACAATTTATTCATTCCTTCCCCAAATACTTATAGAATACTAATAATGTGTCTGGCACCTGAGGTCAGAAACTCAAGGGTGGGCAAGTCTCACACAGTTCTTGTCTTTAAGAAGTCTACAGCCTAATAAGGAAAGACAAATATTGAACATGGTAATTTCCACGAAGTATGGTAAGCTGGGCTAGAGAAGATACACCGGTGGGGAGAGAGATGAAATGACAGGGAAAAAGATGGGATGATCCAGGAAACCTTCTGGTTTAAGGTGAGACACTGAAATTTAAGGAGGAGTCCAGGTGGTCTGGAGAACTGAAAGAAATGCAATAGTTAGGATTTGGGACCCCACAGAGAAAGACTGTAAAGATACTGAGGGGGCACCTTGGCAAAATCGTTTTACCGGGACCTCCGGAAGGGAGAGGTCATTAGCCTCTGAACATCCCCTGGGCAAGAACGAGAACATTGTGTACTTGAACATTCCACCTGAGCTGGGCTCGCCTCAAATTCCTCATTCCTCGTTGTACGCAGGCTCCCACCAGCTGCAGAGATGTGGCGGCCCGCAGACAATCGAGCAACGCTAGAGCTGGCCCGGCGGGTCTCGCTCGGGCCCGGGGCCGGGTCCGCAGGCTCCGCCCACACCCAGACGCGCTCCGGGGCCTTGTCCCGGGGGCCGCCCCCGCCGCGTCCGTCACGTGACCCGACGTGTGACGTAGGAGGAAGGAGACGCCATTAGAGGGAGGCGGAGAGCGGGCGCTGCTCGCCTCTCCCCAGGTTCCTGACGTGGTGCCCGGGGCCCTGCACTCTCGGACTTTCCCCTCGGCGCTTCCAGGCCTCTCCCGGAGGCGCAGTGGGGTCGGCGTCCGGGGCGGGAGGCGCCGGTGCGGAGGGGCTGCGCGGGCCGCGGCTGTGAAGGTGCCGCGGCGGCTGTGGGGAGCTCGGCGCGGCGGGGACGCGACGGGATGGCTGCGGCCGGCGGCGGCGGGGCGGCGGCGGGCCGAACCTACTCGTTCAAGGTGGTGTTGCTGGGGGAAGGCTGCGTGGGGAAGACGTCGCTGGTGCTGCGCTACTGCGAGAACAAGTTCAACGACAAGCACATCACCACCCTGCAGGTGCGGGCCGCGGGGGGCGGGGGGGCGGCGCCTCCGCGCCTCAGGGGACTTTGCTACCGCGGTCCTTGGGTCTGGGCGTCCAGATCTCAGGCCTGTCCGCTCCGCCTGCGCATTGCCTTTGCGGTCTCGCCCTGGGAACACACGTCGTCGGGGAAGCCCGGAGATGGGACAGGCCCTCGGGAGAGAAGTGGAAGGGCCCTGAAAAGTCCCCGGGGTCCCCAGAGTGGCTGCGCATGTGGTGGGTCCCCGTCGGGGGGCTAGTTTTTCCTCTCTGACTCGCTTCCGCTTGGGCCCTAGGTGCCTTTACCCTGCAGTCAGTCAACCGAGCGTCAGCCCTTTTTCTTTCTTTCGGAATTAGGAACTTAGCTGCCGGTTTGATTTTGCGAACTAGGTGATGTGTAACTTCAGCACTTACTGATGACTAAGTGTTTGTGCAACTTCCATTTTGTCCTGTCTTCGAACAAAGTGCCGATTGGCAAGTCTTTTCTTTCTGGAGGGATTTTGAAATGACCGCTTGCTGGTGGGGGTTACGCAGTTCCATTGCAGCCTGCGTGGGTCTGACTTGTGGGTCACTTACATTCAGCGATGCAGGTCGACCCATATTCATATGGAAACGTCATATGAATACTGGCCAACAATTGGTCCTCAAGCTAACAGCTTTACTGCTGCTATTTATTTTCTTTGCTTGTAAATGTAGGGCCAGCTTTCATTTGCAGATACATGATTGTTAGTCAGAAAAGTGTTAAAATGTAGTCATTAATTGGGCGTGAAATCAGTTTGCACGTGTTAGAACAAAAATACCCAACGAGTCCACCCTGATCTGTTTCATCGGAGGCAGTCAAGTCTAGTGGACTTTTGATCTTGATTGTGTGCACCTCTGTTCGTTTAACTAGCTGTGTAATTTGGGGCAAGTTAATTAACCTATCTGTGCCTCTGTTTCTCGATTTGTTAAAATGGCCATAATAATAGTATATAGTTCATACGGTTGTCAGGACAAATATACATAAACGCACTTTAGGACCTGGCCCAGTGTAAGCTCTCCATCTTTATTATTACTACCCCACAATAGATCTTAATTAGTGATTGTGTAGTGTGTAAGTCCATGGACACTATTTGATAGAATGCAGTTTTTTAATAGTTGTGATATTAGATATTTGATGCTATTATTAAACTACTGAGTCTAGAATTTACAAAGATGCTCTGATTCCATGTTCTATTTTTACTCCTCTATTTTTACTTCTTTATAAAGCATAAGATCTGAAAAAGTGAATGTCAGGAACCTGGGTGGTTCTTTTTTGTGTGTTTTTTTTTTCCCTTGCATTTTTGTACAAGATCACTTAACACAATTTTAATAATTATGGTTGAGTGTTACTAGAGAGATAAAGGAAATTTGTAGGGTAAATGCCTGTGATCAGTTGGAAATTTAAAGATTTATTAAGGTAAAGTAATAATAATAGCTAACATTTAGTGAGTTCTTACCGTGCTGAGTATTTTACTTTTCTTCTATTCTTATAACAGCCTGTGTGGGAGGTGGATAGTTTTATTAGCCTCATTTTACACATGCTGAAACAGGCATGGTTAAGTTGAGTAACTTCTTGGTCATCATATTGCTACAAGTCTTGGTTCTCAAGCTGAAATTTGAATCCAGTTTAGATTTAAAATTTTGGAGCACTGTTTCTGAATGGGTAAACCACCCCTTAGTGATTTCTTTTGTGCTACAGATCTTAGAGAAAGAGAAGACCATTTTAATTGAGCTCTTAATTTTTTTAAAAGATAATTTAGCCCTTCAGCTTAAAAATTACATTTACATTATACATTCCAAAAATATCCTCAAAGCTTTTAGCTGGGTAAAGATTTTTAAATATCTGAGAGGAAACCTGCAATCTATTACATAGATCTCTAGTATCAAAAGCATAGCATATAACTCTTATCACAAACATTATCTGATTTTAGTATATGTGCTGCCGAAGCGAGCACCACAAACATTATCTGGATTATGTTCTAGAATTGAGGCTTTTGCTGTGTACCAACATATGGAAACAGCATTATATACAATTTCCTTCTCTTGGGTATCAGTTCATTTCATCTTTTTAAACAATCTTTTTGGAGAAATTTTATTTCAGTTAGACCCATAGAGAGTCTTGTATGCCTTTCATTCCAAATGGAGAGGAACTAATGCATCATAAGATGTGAGAGAAAGAATTTCCCTTTTTACTTAGCAAAAAGAACTACCTACTACTTAGAGAAAGCAATGGCAACCCACTCCAGTACTTGCCTGGAAAATCCCATGGGTGGAGGAGCCTGGTGGGCTGCAGTCCATGGGGTCACCGAGAGTCAGACACGACTCAGCGACTTCACTTTCACTTTTCACTTTCATGCATTGGAGAAGGAAATGGCAACCCACTCCAGTGTTCTTGCCTGGAGAATCCCAGGGACGGCGGGGCCTGGTGGGCTGCCGTCTATGGGGTTGCACAATAAAATACTTTGTGTTTTGCTTGCAAAGTACACTCTCAAACATTCCTATTTTAAAGACTAAAAGGAACCTAAGATAGTTCAAGGTTTACTATTTCAGTCTTTAGTTTAATATTTCAGTCAAGTGATTGTCTACTTTAGTCTGAACATCTTGGACGTGAGATGAACTGATACAGAAGGTGGAAAACAATGTATCCTGAGATAGCTTGTTTCATTTTTGGACAGATTACTTTCCAGTTCGTTTTTCCAGGTCTAGAGACAAAATCTGTTTCCCTGCTCTCTGAATCTGAATCACATGACATCTGAATCTGAATCACGTGGCATCCCTTCTGATAGTTGAAGATGGCTGTACATCCCCTTGAGTTTTGTCTTCTCTTGGTAAACAGTTCTGGTTCCTTTTAGTAGATCTCCTGTAACATTGTTTTAACTCATATCATTATTTTGACATCTCTTCTGGATACTTGGTATTTAATTATTGCCGCCTTTTCTTAAAATTTGATAGCTTGAGCTGTAGAAATGACTCTTAGTGTGGTTTGAACTGTGCAAAGAAGTACAGGCTATCACCTCCCTTGTGGAGAATCCTTTTCTAACTCTGAAGTCGAAAAGATGCTGTGAGTTTTTGGGTTGCCACATTGATTAATATTGGGCATGCTGTCTTAGTTTTGTTTGCTGAAAGGAAGCAAGAGAGATAGAGGGAGAGAGTGAGGAAGGAAGACTATGTCCCTCAACTTGATTTTACTTTCATTGTGTAGTTGCCTTCCTTGCCAACCCCCAATGTATTTGACCCATTAAAGTCGGCTTTGATAGGTTTTCTTCAGTGCTTAATGCCTGTTAATATGCTTTTGAATTTTGATTCTGTAGCTCAAGAAACATTGATGGAGCTACTGTGGGTCAGGCACTAGATTGGCTCCTGGCCATGCCCATAAAAATAAAGCATGATCTCTACAGCTGTATTAGGCACCTATTTTAACTTTTCACCTGAAGATTTGGTAAGATTGTCTTCAGTGTTCTCATCAGTCATTAATAGACTCTGAAAGAAAAGGGTGAGCTGCGGCCAAGCACAAAGCCCTTCACAAGTCTCTATAATCTAGTGACACAGGGCCAGAGGTTGGTTTCTCTTTAGACTCGAAGTCTAGTTCAGTCGCTCAGTCGTGTCCGACTCTTTGCGACCCCATGAATTGCAGCACGCCAGGCCTCCCTGTCCATCACCAACTCCCGAAGTTCACTCAAACTCATGTGCATCGAGTCAGTGATGCCATCCAGCCATCTTATCTTCTGTCGTCCCCTTCTCCTCCTGTCCCCAGTCCCTTCCAGCATCAGGGCCTTTTCCAGTGAGTCAACTCTTTGCATGAGGTGCCCAAAGTATTGGAGTTTCAGCTTCAGCATCGGTCCTCCAATGAACACCCAGGACTGATCTCCTTTAGGATGGGCTGGTTGGATCTCCTTGCAGTCCAAAGGACTCTCAAGAGTCTTCTCCAACACCACAGTTCAAAAGCATCAATTCTTCGGCACTCAGCTTTCTTCACAGTCCAACTCTCACATCCATACATGACCACTGGAAAAACCATAGCCTTGACTAGATGGACCTTTGTTGGCAAAGTAATGTCTCTGCTTTTAAGGGTGGGGCTTTTCCCAAACCAGATACAGGCCTTCTTTCCTTGTGACTGTGCAACAGTCTTTAATGGAGTGTTATACATACTAATGATGATGGAAACAGAAAACAAGACTGACTGCTATGGGCTATTGCCTAGCGGATATGAAACTTTTAATGAAAATGGCTATTCCAGCATTACAACTCTTTTTTTTTTTTTTGCCCTTGCTACATCAGTCTTGCCCGTAGGGGATATCATGAGATACTTTGTCAAATGCTTGCAGAAGACAAGATGCTTTTTTTTTTTTTTTTTTCTGCAGTAGGAGACCATCTGATGTGGTAAAAAGGGACAGGACTTTGAAGTTAGTTTGAAGGTTTGGCTTCTACCTTTTAGCTATCATGATTTGGGCAGGGTATTCTAATGTTTGTAAGCTAGCTCTTTATCCATGAAATTGGAGAATCTCAGTGATAAGATTTTTATATGGGTTAGAGAACCACGGTATGTAAACCTCCTGGCACAGTGTTTGTTTAATGAATGTTAGCTGTTGAATGAATTGTGTGTGTGTGCTTGGTTGCTCAGTCATGTCCGACTGTTTGTGACCCCATAGACTGTGGCCCACAAGGCTCTTCTGCCCATGGAATTTTTCAGGTGAGAATACTGGAGTGGGTTGCCATTTTCCTCCTCCAGGGGATCTTCCCCACCCATGGATTGAACCTGTGTCTGTTGTGCTTCCTTCATTGGGAGGCAGGTTCTTTACCACTGGTGCCACCTGGGAATGAATAAATGGTGCTTAATTTCTGTTGGTTTCTTTCAGGGTAACACATACAAAAAGGTAATGGGATTAATTTGACATGAATTATTTTGAGAACTCATACAGTCTGAGGGACTGCTCCCTTTTATATTTTTATACATACATATGTATTTGTTTATTAACCATTCTAGAGTTTGTCTCGGAGAAGGCAGTGGCAGCCCACTCCAGCACTCTTGCCTGGAAAATCCCATGGATGGAGGAGCCTGGTGGGCTGCAGTCCATGGGGTCGCTAAGAGCGACTGAGTGACTTCACTTTCACTTTTCACTTTCATGCATTGGAGAAGGAAATGGCAACCCACTCCAGTGTTCTTGCCTGGAGAATCCCAGGGACGGCGGGGCCTGGTGGGCTGCCGTCTGTGGGGTCGCACAGAGTCGGACACGACTGAAGTGACTTAGCAGCAGCAGCAGCAGCAGCAGAGTTTGTCTGGGCTTGTGACATTTCTGGAGGGTCACTTCTTTTTTTATTTTTAAAAATTGTGACATTTGCCATGCTTTGGTGTTTTAGTACTGTTCCTTTTTTGCAGACCTCCTCCTCAGTTCAGTCGCTCAGTTGTGTCCGACTCTTTGCGACCCCATGAATCACAGCACGCCAGGCCTCCCTGTCCATCACCAACTCCCGGAGTTTACGCAAACTCATGTGCATCGAGTCAGTGATGCCATCCACCCACCTCGTCCTCTGTCATCCCCTTCTCCTCCTGTCCCCAATCCCTCCCAGCATCAGGGTCTTTTCCAGTGAGTCAGCTCTTGAGGTGCCCAAAGTATTGGAGTTTCAGCTTCAGCATCATTCCTTCCAATGAACACCCAGGACTGATATTCTTTAGGATGGACTGGTTAGATCTCCTTGAAGTCCAAGGGACTCTGAAGAGTCTTCTCCAACACCACAGTTCAAAAGCATCAATTCTTCCACGCTCAGCTTTCTTCACAGTCCAGGTCTCACATCCATACATGACCACTGGAAAAACCATAGTCTTGACTAGATGGACCTTTGTTGGCAAAGCAATATCTCTGCTTTTTAATATGCTATCTAGGTTGGTTATAACTTTCCTTCCAAGGAGTAAGTGTCTTTTAATTTCATGGCTGCAGTCACCATCTGCAGTGATTTTGGAGCCCCCAAAAATAAACTCTGACACTGTTTCCACTGTTTCCCCATCTATTTCCCATGAAGTGATGGGACCAGATGCCATGATCTTCGTTTTCTGAATGTTGAGCTTTAAGCCAACTTTTTCACTCTCCTCTTTCACTTTCATCAAGAGGCTTTTGAGTTCCTCTTCACTTTCTGCCATAAGGGTGGTATCATCTGCATAGCTGAGGTTATTGATATTTCTCCCAGCAATCTTGATTCCAGCTTGTGCTTCTTCCAGCCAAATGTTTCTCATGATGTACTTTGCATATAAGTTAAATAAGCAGGGTGACAACATACAGCCTTGACGTACTCCTTTTCCTATTTGGAACCAGTTTGTTGTTCCATGTCCAGTTCTAACTGTTGCTTCCTGACCTGCATATAGGTTTCTCTAGAGGCATGTCAGGGGGTCTGGTATTCCCGTCTCTTTCAGAATTTTCCACAATTTATTGTAATCCGCACAGTCAAGGGCTTTGGCATAGAGGTCAAAGACCCCCTTTAGGTTGCTGATAATTATGAAGTAATGTTGTAGGTGAGCTTTCCGAGGACTCAAGATCCTTTAGCTGGCTTACCCAGAAAGCCTGGGCTTATATAAAGTCCCCAAGCTTCCTTCTGTGATTTCTTTTTTTTTTTTTTTAATTTTTTAATTATTACTATTATTATTATTATTTTTTTTTTACTTTACACTATTGTATTGGTTTTGCCATACATCAACATGCTACCGCCATGGGTGTACACGTGTTCCCCATCCTGAACCCCCCTCCCACCTCCCTCCCCATATCATCCCTCTGGGTCATCCCAGTGCACCAGCCCCAAGCTTCCTGTATCCTGCATCGAACCTGGACTGGCAATTCATTTCTTATATGATATTATACATGTTTTAATGCAGTTGTCCCAAATCATCCCCCCCCCCCCCCCCCCGCCGGGGTCCAAAAGACTGTTCTATACATCTGTGTCTCTTTTGCTGTCTCACATATAGGGTTATCGTTACCATCTGTCTAAATTCCATATATATGCGTTAGTATACTGTATTGGTGTTTTTCTTTCTGGCTTACTTCACTCTGTATAATAGGCTCCAGTTTCATCCACCTCATTAGAACTGATTCAAATGTATTCTTTTTAATGGCTGAGTAGTACTCCACTATGTATATGTACCACAGCTTTCTTATCCATTTGTCTGCTAATGGACATCTAGGTTGCTTCCATGTCCTGGCTATTATAAACAGTGCTGTGATGAACATTGGGGTACACATGTCTCTTTCAATTCTGGTTTCCTTGGTGTGTATGCCCAGCAGTGGGATTGCTGGGTCGTATGGCAGTTCTCTTTCCAGTTTTTTAAGGAATCTCCACACTGTCTCCATAGTGGCTGTACTAGTTTGCATTCCCACCAACAGTGTACACCAACATTCCCTTTTCTCCACACCCTCTCCAGCATTTATTGCTTGTAGACTTGGATCGCAGCCATTCTGACTGGCGTGAAATGGTACCTGATTGTGGTTTTGATTTGCATTTCTCTGATAATGAGTGATGTTGAGCATCTTTTCATGTGTTTGTTAGCCATCTGTATGTCTTCTTTGGAGAAATGTCTATTTAGTTCTTTGGCCCATTTTTTGATTGGGTCGTTTATTTTTCTGGAATTGAGCTGCAGGAGTTGCTTGTATATTTTTGAGATTAGTTGTTTGTCAGTTGCTTCATTTGCTATTATTTTCTCCCATTCTGAAGGCTGTCTTTTCACCTTGCTTATAGTTTATTTTGTTGTGCAGAAGCTTTTAATTTTAATTAGATCCCATTTGTTTATTTTTGCTTTTATTTCCAATATTCTGGGAGGTGGGTCATAGAGGATCCTTTATTGTTCTGGGCTGTGTTAAACTTGACACAGACAAGAAAGACAGTTGGAGTGAGGGACTTACTGCTTTGTCTGTGGAATTTATTGTTGAATCTAAGCAGTTAAATTCAAGAATTGTTATTTCATACCTGTTACATGTCAAACATTGTGCCAGCTGGGGAAAGTAAAGATGAGAAAGATATTTTAACCATCTGTTAACTTTATTCTTAAATGGTTGTGTGATTTCAGTTATCTTTGTTTCTCTCTATAATTGTGCTCTTAGGCAGTCACTTCCTTTTCTTTAGCTGAAGCTCCCTTTCCCCCTTATTGTAAGACTGTGCACTCTGACTTAAATGCCTTTTACCTCTTTCAACTAGTCTCCTGTGTAAAAAGTAACATTTTTCATAATCAGAACCATCCATCATCTTTCCTTTTAGAACTCTTAACTGGAATTCCACCTGTCTGCCTCCTGAAGTCTAGGGTAGGTGCCTGTCATTTGATCAGCAAAACAGTGCTGTAAAGTTGGCTGGGAAGACAGTATCCTAAGAGTTTGCAAGTGAGAAAACAAAGACTTGGGTTAGATTTCTGACGTCCTATGTATAGTGATGGTGTACTGTTTTTTTCTTAAGCTAAGTCAGCTACTTTTTTTTATTCATATACCTTAGCCTCCAGAGCAACACTTGGCATTCAGATTCTAGCAGTTAGCTTTATACTCAGATGCTGTTGCTGCTGCTGCTGCTAAGTCGCTTCAGTCGTGTCCAACTCTGTGCGACCCCATAGATGGTAGCCCACCAGGCTCCCCTGTCCCTGGGATTCTCCAGGCAAGAACACTGGAGTGGGTTACCATTGCCTTCTCCGTTATACTCAGCTAGGAATCTTAATTTCCTTGTTTATAAGATTAATGTTTCAAATGTCTGAAAGACCTTCTAAGGTAGTACTGGAAACCACTTAGAAGATTCAGCCAATTTTTGTTTACAGTATCTTTATAAAATACCATAGTAGAAATCTTTCCTTTTTCCCTTAGTATTTTATTAGATATATGTGGGCTATGGAAGGGTGGATGATTTTTTTTTTTTTTTTAAGAAGAGTTTTTCGGAATTATTGCTTTGAACATCTAACATACAACTATTCTATATCTTTTATTTTCTGCTGTTATGTTTTGAGCTAATCCTTAGAAGTGACTTTTTGACTCTTCTTTTCAAAGTATTTACTTGGACTCTAAACTGATGATAATACCTCTGTATAGAAGCTAAAGATAAATGAGGTATTCAAGTACCCAGTTTAGTTTTCTTTCTTTCTTTAAATTTAAAATATTTGATATATAGCATTTTATAAACTTAAGTTGTATAACATGTTGATTTGTTACCTTTATATGCTGTAACATGATTTTGACCTTGTAGAAATTCATCGTAGTTTTCTGGTAGCTCATTTTTATTGTCTTGCTACGGAGGACTCATGAGTTACCTGACTGAACCCTTTCATGTCTGTGGCTTCAGCTGAAAGTAGTCAGTGGATTACCCCTGCCCCTCCCAGGCCAGTTTGCATAATCTCAGTCCCTGATCAGGGAAGGACCCTGGCAATGAAAGCACCAAGTCTTAACCCCTGGACCGCTAGGGAACTCCCAATAGATACTTTAAATCCTTAAGCCAGAAACAATGTTAGTAACTGTAGCAAAAATAATGTAACTGGAAAGTCTGTTGAATTTAGATAAAGACAGTTGAGTATTTGTCTACTGCATTAGGTATTTTGTTTCGCCAAAGGAACAAGTGGTTTGGCCAACAAAAACAAAAAAACATTAAAACTTTGATGAAACCAGTTATGAAAAGACTTTCATTTGGCAAATGCAATTTATTCTTATTATATCTCACCTATAAGCATTTTTAAAAAATACAGATTAAAAAAACACCCACTGTGACTTCAAATAAAGTGCTGGGTAAATAAGCATCAGGTGTGAATGACAGGTGTCTAATAAGATTGATAAGTCTCTTAATCCACCTAAAATGTGGAAGATGAAATCTTTGGAATTAGAAGAAATAGTGATGCTGTAACTCAGGGTTTTCAGGTGGTGCACTGGTCAAGAATCCACCTGCCGATGCAGAAAGTGCAAGAGAGGTGGGTTTGATCTCTGGGTCTGGAAGAGCCCCTGGAGTAGGAAATGACAACCTGCTCCAGTATTCTTGCTGGTGATAATTCTGTAAACAGAGGACCCTGGCAGGCTGCAGTCCATGGCGTCGCAAAGAGTCAGACATGACTGAGCAATTGAGCACGCTGTGTGCATGCGCACACACAAACACATACAAGTCAGGGTTTGGAGGATTAAAGTGAGATATGTACCATTCCTTTGATTCTCATCGTTTGTGGCTACCCTGAGAGTATTTGGGGAGATGAGTTGGTGTCCAGGAGCACTTAGTCCGAGTGGAGGAAAGCCAGGTTAAGAACGTGTTTGTGTTCTAGAATAGGCAGCTTTGTGCAGTGGCAAAAGCACTGTGGAGTCAGACAGCCTTCCACCCACTGCGGTACCTCACTGAGTTGTCTGACCTTGGGTGAGTCACTGTATTTCTTTAAATCTCAGATTCACACCTGTAAAATAGGGCTAATTGCCTACTTCACAGGGTTGTTATTAATACAAAGATAAAATGAGAAAGACGAAGTGTGGTGGCACATGGTATGTACTATTTTTTTTCTTCCCATATTCCTCGAAACCTTTGACTTGACATTGTTTATGCCACTCTCCCCTTCTCTTTCTCAATGGGATTCTTTGACTGAGATGTTGCCAGGGCATTATCCCTTAGGAACGTGTGGAAAAAAAATTTTTTTTGATATTTTGATATGTGCATATAAGCAGTTTTCTTGACTGTTGAGTGGGTTGGTGGCTTTTATCTGATTCTCAAAGCAGTCCATGATTATACCTCCCTCCCCTTTTTATTACCATGTAACAGAATTAACCTCTGCCCCAGAGTATTACATAACCATGAATAGTATCTCAGTAGCTTGGCCAAATTAAGTATGCCTCATAGAGATAGTTGGGGAGAGAAAAAAGAGGTTTCAACCTTCTGATCATTTGCTGCTATCTTGATGTCATGTAAAATCTTTTAGCTTTATTCTCACCTATAATAGTTTTTAAAACAGAAGATTTTTGTTCTTTAAGAAAATATCTATGAAATATTAAGAATTTAGGATTTATATAAAATGAGATGATTTGTATTACAGAAGGACTCTTTCCATAGAAAAGGACTTAAGTTTTTTTGTTATAAAGGCAGAAAGAAAAGATTTAGCGAGTACCATGTTATAATGTGCTTTCCTGGTGCATCAGATATTTGAGTTAAAATAATTTGGTTTATAAGGAAACTTTTCGAAACATATCTTTTACGTAAATTGAGTTCTAGCAGGCACACTGTAGATGAATTTATCCACAGTAACAACATTTGCAAGTCTGCTGTGGGCAGCACCGTGCTTCTCCCTGCCCCCTCTAGTAGAGAAGCGTTCGTTCACCTCTCAGTCTGAGAGGCACCATAGCACAGTGAGTGTGAGTCATGTCTGCAGCCAGACGGCCTAGATTGCAAATCCTACTCTGTTGCTTGTGACCTTGAACAAGATACTTAACATTCCTTTGTCTCTGTTTCCACTCCTGTAATATTTGGGTAATAACTATATCTAATCACAGAGTTTTATGAGAAGTGAATTAATATTGAAAAGTATTTAAAACACTGCCCATTTCATTGTAAGCACTGTGAAAGTGTTAAATAAATAAAAATATGTAATCTAGTTAACAGAATACTTATACCCATGAAAAGATAACTTAAAATATGAGGTGGTATGTGCTGTATATGGTAAGATTAGGTTCCCTAAAGTTCTGCTGCATAGAGAAATCCAGTGTGGGCTGTATGGGTGGTATGAGACAATTTAAAAATTCAAAGAAGATGATTATAGATCTATGAACTGGTCTTGGAGAGATGAGATTAAGATAGAGAATAAAGAATAGGCCCAAGTTAGAGAGGAATTTTATGAACAAACAGAATTGGAGGGAATATATAGTGTAGACTCTGTGAATACTGGAAGCTTTCTAGGAAGATAGATGTGGACAAATGGTGGAGGTCCTTGGATACAAAGATAAGAGTTTGAGATTTTTTATTTCTATAATAGGGCTCCCTGACTTTCATAAAGGAGAAGCTTATGAATGACTTTGTAAAAAGTGCGTTGCACAGTACTTGGTGAAAGGTAAGCATTCAGTAACTGTTAGCTGGTATTAGTTATAGCAGTAGAAATGACTGTGTAGTGTCTCACTATATCGATGGGCTACATTTGTATATTTTTTAAAGAATTGCCTAGTGATGGACACTCAGGTTATTTCTTTACATTTTCTTTCTTTCTTTTTCTAAAGAATCAATGCTCTGATGAGCACTCTTTTCATAAAATTGTTCTATACATCCATGGTTCCTTAGGAGAGACTTAGCACTGTCTCTCAACTCACCATGGAAAGTGATGGTAAATTTCAGAAGGAATGGTAGAAAGGAAATGATGGAGCTTTCCCAGCTATAATTCACTCCCCTCTGCTGAGAAATCCCCACAAAACTCTTGACAAAAGGCTTTTATGGTATTAGCTGCCAACAGGATATAGTTCAAGTATACTAATGTAAAGTGATAACTTATTAGAGAACTCAGCTGTGGATGTGGTAAGGGCTTTTTGTTTTTGTTTGTTTGCTTGTTTTTATTTTTAATCATGGAGGTTTGGGGAAGATAATGTGGCATGTAGACTAGAGAACCAGAGGGTGAGGTGAGACCAAAGGTATTTATATTATGACTTAATATGAGACTGGTGGTCAAGGAACTCCAGAGGAAATATGAAGACAAGACTTGATCAGTTTTTTTTGGAATATGGGATGACAGGGAAGGAAGAATATTCAGTGATGATATTCCTGAGATGCTAAACCTCAGTGACTTGGAGAATGTGATGAAAATATTAATGTTACAATGGAAAGCCAATTTTGGAGGGAAGATCAGTTTAACTTTAAATATCTTTAAAAAAGAGAGTTTGAGTTTACTTTTAAGTAATTTAAGATTACTTATCTATTAAACATTTGTATAGGAGTCAGATTTTGAGTTTCTTTATATAACTGCTACTGCTAAGTCACTTCAGTCGTGTCCGACTCTGTGCGACCCCATAGACGGCAGCCCACCAGGCTCCCCTGTCCCTGGGATTCTCCAGGCAAGAACACTGGAGTGGGTCTCCATTTCCTTCTCCAGTGCATGAAAGTGAAAAGTGAAAGTGAAGTCACTCAGTTGTATCCGACTCTTAGCGACCCCATGGACTGCAGCCAACCAGGCTCCTCCATCCATGGGATTTTCCAGGCAAGAGTACTGGAGTGGGGTGCCATTGCCTTCTCTGTCTTTATATACCATTGATAGTGAAATAGGGCAAATGGTTGAGTTCAAATAAATAATACAACTGATAAGTGGAAAGCTGAGATTCAAATCCGAAGTACTGCTTCAAAGTTGATATTCTTAACCTTTATGCTATGAGTGAGAAATATTCCTTCATTCATATTTATTGTCATAACATGTATTTGGTCTTCTCATTTTCTAAGTTATTTCCTTTGTTGTTTTGCCACTGAATTAAATATTATACCCTTTTCTATAACCTTTGTTTTATTTAATAAAATATCTTAAAGGTAGACATTCCTGGGTTTGACCTCTGCCGTTTGTGATTCCTTTGTATCTGGACTCCTTAGTTAATCATTCAATCTAGTGGCATTTGCTTAGTTTTTAATTTTCCTTGGTAATAA